>NC_141761.1:34727129-35361504 GCF_982258835.1 Parasteatoda tepidariorum
ATGCAATTTTTCCAACTAAATTAACTGTCACAAATTTTCTGATCCCTTGTTCATGATGATAACGATTTTCTACATTATTGATACGTAAAATTTAGTTGGCATAAAAAGGATAAAAAATACCCTTATTTTTAAGTAGATAAATATTGACACATGATAGAAAAGATTTTCTGATATGAAATCACTAGATTATTAATCTATTTCCTTAGAAGCACCCAACCAGATTATATTACTCTACTTGTGTTACAGACAATTATATTAAAATAAGGGTAATTTCCTTTCTTTAAGTCTCATACTAAAATTGATTACCTATAAATAGTAAATGAGTACTTAAAAGTGTCATTTCTTCTTATTATAAGAAAAGCAAATATACAGGCCAAAAGAAATATCTTGGATTATGTTTCAAGAATAATTCTTAGAAAATATCCTTAACAACGTAATAGAGTCTGCAATCTTACCTTAATAAATCAATCATGTTGTTAACTAACTTCGAAAATTCACTAAATTACTTAAAAGGTTTTTATTTATGATCTACTATCTGATCAACTACCTGAATATCCGATCGTAGTATGAGCTGAAAAAAAGTAAAAGAAAAAACATAATCAGTATTAATGTGCTCTATATACAGTATGAAATTATATACAAAACTTAAAGACTTATTTCGACACGATAAATGAAGCTATATATATATATATATATATATATATATATATATATATATATATATATATATATATATATATATATATATATATATATATATATATATAATAACAGGGCTCCAACCCTGTTATCAGTGTCGTATTTAGCTTGAAATAATTGCAGTCTTAAGCCATCAGACGTTCTAAACAGGTTAATTTAAATGTTGGCTGGTATTGCTAACAATTCACGTCCCCACTCCTGCAAAGGAGGGGGAGTGAACAAGACTCCGGACAATCCCGGAACAGCTTATCAGGATCACATAATTATGAAAAGGACACGCAAAACTATGCGTTCTTACGTTTTATACCAACATAGATTTGAGGTAAAAAGGCACCTTCGTACATTCCTTGTATCCTTATGCATTAAAGAAAATCATTTCTGCTTCCTTATATGGAATTGAAGAAGGGAACGATTCTAAAAATAACTCTTCCTTTGAAATATAAATCTATTTATATTTCAATGGTATGTTTTCAGCCTTGAATTCCCAAAATAGAATCTCTCTACGCTTATTCTTTAACAAAGACATTTTATGAAAACGAAAGAGTTTTAATTCTTTTATTAATACAAAAGTATTTAATTTGGAATTAAAAATATATATATCTACAGTAAATCCTTTCCATTAGCCACACTCTTCCTTTGATCTTCCTCTATTTCGTTGAAGAAGGAAAAAAATATATCACTTTTTTTTCTTCTCTTTCGCACACTTAAATCGTAGCAATTCATGAATATTCATGATTAAGATTCGCGCACATTCACTTTTTATTTCACAACTTGAGTAGTAAGAATTGTAGGATCACTCGGTGTCGAATCACTACCATGAATGATGCTTCTTCAAACTTAGAGGCACTAAGGAATAGTAGGGTCATGTGATGGGATACTTTCACTGGTTTCAGGGGACAATCTCCAGCCAACGTCCTTCCTACATCAGCTTTCCAGGCGCGACGAGGTACAAGTAGTACGGGTGGAAAATCGCTATCCTTCCTTCAACGTTTTTTTCACTGCCGATTTTTTTCTCCTCCGGGGGTGATGGAAAATTTCCACGAAGCAGTCAAAATGGGTAAACTTCCTCCGCAAGTATTAATCCTGTCGTCTTGTAATAACAGGGCTCCAACCCTGTTATCAGTGTTGTATTTAGCTTGAAATAATTGCAGTCTTAAGCCATCAGACGTTCTAAACAGGTTTATTTAAATGTTGGCTGGTATTGCTAACAATTCACGTCCCCACTCCTGCAAAGGTGGGGGAGTGGACAAGACTCCGGACAATCCCGGAACAGCTTATCAGGATCACATAATTATGAAAAGGACACGCAAAACTATGCGTTCTTACGTTTTATACCAACATAGATTTGAGGTAAAAAGGCACCTTCGTACATTCCTTGTATCCTTACGCATTAAGGAAAATCATTTCTGCTTCCTTATATGGAATTAAAGAAGGGAACGATTCAAAAAATAACTCTTCCTTTGAAATATAAATCTATTTATATTTCAATGGTATGTTTTCAGCCTTGAATTCCCAAAATAGAATCTCTCTACGCTTATTCTTTAACAAAGACCTTTTATGAAAACGAAAGAGTTTTAATTCTTTTATTAATACAAAAGTATTTAATTTTGTATTACATATATATATATATATATATATATATATATATATATATATATATATATATATATATATATATATATATATATATATATATATATATATATATATATATATATATATATATATATATCAAAATTAATATGCATAAATTATCAAAATTAATTACACATCATTGACTTCAAAAAGCGTGTAGAGGTTTCTTACAGTTTTTCAATACGAAAAGATAATGTTTCATTATTAATTTTGAAATTGAAACCTAGCTTACTTTTTATATCAGTAACAAACTATTACTAAAATTAATTAATTTAAATTGGCATCAATAAGAAAGTATGGTGATTTTTTTACCTTTTTTAGACGAGAAAATACAATTTATTTACTAGTTTTGCCTTTTAGTACGTATATAGCTTAAATTTCTACTTCATTTTTTATTGATTTTAGAACTTTTAGTTTCAGAAACTTTTTGTTCAGAACTTTTTGATTTTATTTTTGAACTTTTTGAAAACACGTTTTCAAAGTACAAACAAAATAAACAGGCGGTTTAAGACAACTTAAGGAATACTAATTCGATGACGTACACCACACATGCCATTCATTTTGATTATTGAGATTATCTTGCATAATGTATAAAAATAATTAAACATTAAAGAAAGAGAGAATTTTTTTTCGTTTAAACGCAGATGTAAGCTCACAAATATCACTGATATTATCTTTAAACATTTGAAAAATTAAATCCATCGACAGCTTATATTAACAACGGCTAATGCTAAACTAATCAGAAAAAAATTGCTTTTTTAAATGTCTCTCCCAGACGAATTTTAGTACATTGACTGAAAATTGTCTCTTGAACCTGTGATTCAAATTTCAGGACGATAGTACGAACTTTTCTGAAATTATAAAAGAGACAGACGCTTACACAGACAATTGTTTCTAATTTTTCTTTTCCTTTTTGAAATATAATAAAAAGTCAACATTTCTTTTATCTCATAAATAAAAGTCATCATTTCTTTTTACAGGGTTGTAATAGGTAATATAAGTAATGATTATGGTATTAAATTGAGGTGTAACGAATTGAGATTTTATAAAACCTCTTTGTTGTTTAATGTATTGACTAATAAGAGATGCGTGAAAAGTTGCATCTCTAATTATCCAAATTCGAGGTGAGGGATGTTAACCCGTTATCAATATGCTTAATGATTAAAAATTCCTCGTTCAGTTCTTAAATTTAGGTTGAAAATAGAAAAGTGCTGATTCCATGCTCTGAAACACACATTTTGACCTGATTTCATAATAAAACGTTCACCGACAATCTCCATTTTTGCAAACGCATTACCCCACTAATGTTGCTAATTCTCAAGTGATAATATTCAATATGCACTAGAGTCACAAGAATATTAATCAATAAATACGGATGTAAAAAAATCCCTTTTGAACTCTTTTTCGAAAACGAATGCTCGAAATATTTGCGCTTCTAGAGATACTGACCCATTCGTAAAATAACTGAACAGCAAAATAAATATAGATTTGTAATAATACTTTTAATAGTTAGAGTTCTTGAAATTCTTACCCGTTGGGGAGTTCTTCAAAAATGTTCTGCCCCGTGATGCTGCCTTTCTGGTAAAGTGGTAAACTTAAGAATAAAAGAATTTAATTCCTTGCGGCATTTCAGAACAAAATCTTTTAGAAATGTTCGAAAATCAAAGCAAATTGTCGTAACACTTGACGTTTTCAACAGTTCTACAAATATACCCAATTTAAAAAACGTGAAGTTTTGTGAAAATTTTTTGTAAAACTGATTTAAGGATCTCTTAATGATTTTAAGATTTTGAACGTTCGTTTTTGCCATGAATGGTTTTTTTCAATGAATTAAAAATGTTGATCGAACTCACGGCTTTTAACTTATTCGAATTTTTATGTATTAACCTGTTCTATGTAGATACATAAATATTTTTACATGTGTTACAATGATGCTTAGTTTTATCTAGACTAGTAAAATATCCTTCCCGGTGTACTTTCTTTCACTGACTTGAATGATGTAAGAAAAAGTTTAGAAAAAAAGAAACACGTGGATTCAGAAAATTCAGGAATACTAATTTGATGACGTGGACCATAGATGCCATCCACGTTGATTATTGAGAATATCTTGCATAATGCATACACACAATTAAACATTAAAGAAAATGAGAATTTTTTTTGTTTAAATATAGCTGAAAGCTCATAAATATCACTAATATTACCTTTGAACATTTGAAAAATTAAATTTACTAAACTAATCGGAAAAATTATTTATTAGATATCTCTCCCGAATAAATTGTAGTACATTAACTGAAAATTGCCTCTTGAACCTGTGATTCAAATTTCACGACAATAGTATAAACTGGTCTGAAATTATATAAAAAACAGACGCTTACACAGACAATCTTACAATCTTTTCCCTTAATTATTGCAGATTATATGTAGAACCTAAAAGTTTTCATTCAAATTTGTTTGCGTATTTTTGGAGGACAGGTGAATGGCATAAATAGGATGTTCGCAAAATTCTAGAACATTACATGTCTTCTAAAAGATGAAAATTTCAAACAATTGACTCATTGTTTCTTCTAGCTGTTTTAGCAGCATATACATAAACAAGTAAAGATCAATTATGGAATCAATACTTCGAATGTATTGATACTGTAATTCTGCGCAATATGGGGAATGGAAAAAAATAGCTAATAGAAAATAAAAATATCAGTCGTAAAGTTATTATTAAATGGATTTGATTCTTTAGAAATTTAAAAAAAATCCAGAATGACAAAGCAAAACTATTAATTAAAAACAAGCTGATTGATCTTGAAGTAATTTCATTAAAATTTGCTGCATTTACTGAAAAATCCACTTTTTTAACTGGGAATATAGTACAGCAACTGAGTAGATAGTATTAATAGCTTATAAGTTATAAAGGATTTTATCATACAAAGAACAACTTAATAGCACTTTTTATACGAAAAAATATATATATTTCTAAAATATAAAAAAATATACTTATGTTCTTAACTACTGATCTTATTGATTTTTGTTTGGTTTCATTCAAATCAGCGCATAAGAAAATGTTTTACACTTAATTTATCTAAATAGAAAATGAAAGTCTGATCCTAAAATAGGCACAGGTAAAATCAGATACTTTTAGTACATGAAACTTTTATAAGAAGCTCTAGTTGCGTGTTTGGTGTCAATCAATTTAGTGTAAGAATCTGCAGTCGGAGATTCATTTATCAATCTGAATATCAGCAATTTTTTCCCCCTATTTCGTCCACAGTCTACAAAAATCCCCTATTGCATTTTATTGGGTTTCCATGTGAGTCAAGCTCTAGATCTCCATAATAAATTTTAATATGCACCGGTTTTCTTTCTATGTTTCTTAAAAATGATTTTCTCTGTTAAAAATTCCTTATTACAGTAATAATTACAGTAAAATCCCTGAATGAATCTCATTAAATAAATGTTACTGTAAAAATTAATGTATAATATTTTACGTAAAATGGATTTTACGAATGATGCACCCAAAGTGCCGGTATTTTATAACGCATTTTGATCCGGAATGCTTCGCTCTGTAATTGCCTTAGAGGTCAGTATGGCCCTGTTATATGTATTTAATAAATAATTTGTTCTTTAATAAGTTTTCTGACTTGAATATCATAGTTGCTTAAGGACACAACAACTCACTGTCCTATGCATTTAAATTATACTTTATTCTTTCATCAGTTTTCTGACTTTAGTATCAAGGTTGCCTAAGAGGCCAACATTACAATGTCCTATGCAGTTAATTAATATTTTATTCTAAGTACTAGACAGTTAGACAGATCGACTGATATCAATGTTCCATTTCCCAGTACAGACCAGTCCATTCCACTGATATCAATGTTCCATTTTCCCCGTAGAGACCAGTCCATTCAACTGATATCAGTGTTCTATTTCCCCGTACAGAAAAGTCCATTCTACTGATATCAGTGTTCCATTTCCCCGTACAGATCAGTCCATTCTACTGATATCAGTGTTCCATTTCCCCGTACAGATTAGTCCATTCTACTGATATCAGTGTTCCATTTCCCCGTACAGATCAGTCCATTCTACTGATATCAGTGTTCCATTTCCCCGTACAGATCAGTTCATTCTACTGATATCAGTGTTCCATTTCCCCGTACAGACCAGTCCATTCTACTGATATCAGTGCTTCATTTCCCCGTAAAGACCAGTCCATTCCACTGATATCTGTCCATTCTACTGATTTAGACCAATACAGTGTATTGACCTACTCTACTGATATCAATATATTATGGCCAGTCCATTGTACTGATCTACTCTACTGATATCAGTGCTCCTTTCCCCTTACAGATCAATAAGTTTTTTTAATTGATTTCTATTGGTCATTTTTTGCAGGGAAGTTTTATAGGCTAGCTGAGTATTAATATTTAATTTATTTCTAATATTGCTAATTTCCATTCAAGGAATCTCAAAGCTTTTTAATAATATTTTAAGCACTATAATTCCGTATGCACTATCTAAAACAATTAAGGGATTTATCAGCTGTTAAATAGTTTGCAGAGAAGCTTATTTTTAACTTCTGATTCAGAAGGAGGAAAATGCATTGATAAGATGTTTATATAAGGAAGTTAAAGTGACTGCGTTGCATGTAGAAAGCTAAAGTCAACAAGTTAAGAAGCTCAAAATATGGGAAATTTTTAGAAAGGGTATTTGTAAGTGAAATGAGAATTAATGGTAACAAAATAATATGTTTCTACAATCCTCTTTAGTGCTTTGAGAAATTTTCTCTAATAAGTACTTTTAGGACCGATAAACGTATATCTCCCAACCTTTTAGGTACTCGGTTCGAAAACTCTTTAAATTTATTAATTAGAGTGATTATTGACTGGATTAAAGTTGATTAAAGGCTTTTCTAAATTCCTTCCAATCAAGAAAAATATTATTCTGAAGAATTTTAGCTTAGTTCAAAACTTCTGTTTAATTATATAAAAATTAATAAATTTTATTAGATCTTTTTTAGTTTCATAATTATAGAAATAGGTCTGTTATAGTATCTGTAGGATAGGTAGTTGTCGAAATTATGTCTTCTTTTGTTTTATAGTTGTAGTTTTATAGTTGTTTTCTTTTACAGTTCTGTTTTATAGTTGTAGTAGTTACTTTGTATCCTTGTGGTTGTTTCCCATTTATCTTTGTTTTTGTTAATATAAAATGTAAAATATAAATTTGTAAATATAAAATAAAGATCTCGAGAGAGATAAATGAAATTTTCTTAAACAATTGATGATTGTCCTTATTTATCCCATAAAAAGTAAGCAAAGTGACAAAAAAGCCGACTGAAAACTTTTAAACAAACAGGAATTTCAAAAAAAAAGAAAGAAAGAAAGGAAAAGCTTGTATCAAGTTTAAACAAAAATAGTGCTTTCAGCACGTCATATTTTAACTCTGATGTGTAAGCCGGAATGGCATTTGGTCCCTTACACTGCCACATCTTTTGAGATAACATTTGTTTTAAATGCTCGCCACATGACCCGTTACCATATTTGTTTACCATTGTCATATCTAAAAATATTAGATTTTAATGAAAATTAAATTCACTTTAATTGGAACACAAAAAAAGAATATATTTAAACTTATTTTTGTACAAATAGAAAGCTGAAGTGAGTTTTATATCATTTTTAATGTACCATTCTGACCATTCTGCATAAGTTGCGTTAACAACATTTTATCTATTTGCTATTATTATCAATAATACTAACTAAATAAAACCTAATATGCATTTAAAATACTTAACTAAAATCAGATTCTGCTAGAAAATCAGTTTTGGTTCATGAAGAAAAGTACAGTTTAAGAAAGAATATGATTAATATTTGATATAAATTTTGTATTGATTTTAATGTTAGTAATTTATTTTGTGATTTCAGTAAATTTACTGATTGCTCTGCACACTTTTATTGCGTTTCTAACAAATCGTACATTCGCTCCACATGGACGATCTGACTTTAATGTATGATGAAATGCAAGATTTAGCAACATAAAATCTCATTACGAAAGTTGAAAATGCTCTATTAACAAAATTGTTAGCTCGTGAAATTAAAGTTCAACTTTAATTCGTATTTATCTTTAGGTTGCTCACAGATGCATCTGCAGGAATAATATTTGTGATGATGATAGATTATTGTCTCAATTTATAGATTTTCAGTTTTAATATTTCAATTAAATCAATTAGTTTGATTATGTAATAAGGACAATAAATTTTAAGTATAATAAATTTCAAATATAACTTTTTATATTTTCGCATCGAGTTTGATCATTACTATAAGATTTATTCTAAATTATAATGAATAAGTTTTAATTATAATGTCTTCTGGTGTTAAAAATATTTTCTTCTTATATCAAATATTTATCGAAAGTACCTGAAAGAATGGTATGATATGCAGGATGCCTTTTAAATTCGGTACTCACTCTTTCATGCATTGAAAGTCGGCTTTTAGAAAATTATAATAGGGTGACTAGGTAAATCAAAGTGGATATGTGCTACAAGACAGGGATATAAGCAGATGTGGTGGGGATGAGAATATTATGGAAATTGAATTTGTGCCCAATATTCCAACTATAGTCGCGCATTGTTGAATCTATCCTGATAGTGTGCCCATAATGCCATTCATGATAACAGGCAAAAATATTGTGCTCTTTTTAATTTCTTATTTAAAAATCCGTCTGGTTTGTTTGTTGCAGCCCAGGTTGTACTTGAAAAGTATTCTTTTTTCCTTTTCTGTTTCGCTCATGGCTAACGTGATTTCTCAAGTTTTGATTTTCCTCGTTATTTTCCATTTTTCTTTTACAATCATACATTTGCTGTTTCAAATAATTTTTGTCTCCCTTATTCATGGCTTGAGAATGGACACTTATTTTTGAGTGCAAGAAACATTTTATTCCAAACATATGAAATTGGTAATGAAAGTTTAAATGTTTCGAACATTCAAAAATATGTGCCTTCTCTCAAGAATCGCCATTGAGTAATCCTCAACGTGAATTTTAAAAGGCTCCAAACATGTCAACTTTTATTACCATCTTCATACATGTTTGAAGCCAATGGAGTTTTTCGCTTCCGTTTCTTGGAATTTTTCATTTAGTAACATAGTATTGTGTGAAATTAATTATAGACTATGTAAATCAACCTTCATCCATCAAAAGGTACCTCAAGATAGAATCAAGTTAACATGTTTTATATACTAGTGAATTGGTATTACATATTTATAGTGTTAGTTACGCCACATTACTCCCCTTCCTGAATTTTATCTGTGATAGAATTCGATGAATGAATTCCACTAGTTGATTCATGCTATTTATTTATATCAATTTTGCTCATTATATATCTTTTGCTCTTAATTTGTTTTGTTTATTGACCGTAAGACTTTATTTTCTTCATCGGATTTTTTCTTTTTCTTTGAGCAGTATTTTTAACCAAATCAACTGTTTTAATGTGGACCATCCAACAATGTTGGCACGTTCATTACTGTGGGCAGTTAATTATAGACTATGTAAATCAACCTTCATCTATCAAAAGGTACCTCAAGATAGAATCAAGTTAACATGTCTTATATACTAGTGAATTGGTATTCAATATTTATAGTGGTAATTACATCACAGGTTTCTAAACAATCAAGCAGTAATTTTTTTTCCCGCTAGATTTAAAAACATTTTTTAAGAATCTCACGAAATTTCGTTTACAATTGAAATTTCAACAGTCAGATGACATTGTGAAATTTCCCCTTGCAAGAATCTCCTCCAGGAATCAACGTTAATGGCCAATTATTTCGACCAAGTTACGTCACCGTCCTACTCGAAATTTCTTGGAATGTATTTTTATTTATCGGCTACAAAATTTATTCTATATATAATGTAGGATATACTTTAGGTGTACTTCGATGGAATTACCCTTTATTTATTTTTTAAATTGCTTCAAATCATTCAAGCTGTATAATTATAGTCCAGAGTATGATGGTAAACGGGTATTTCCTAAGCTTTTCTTTATCTATAATGCCGCCATTAACAAAATAAAATAAAAAGTTTAAATTAAAAACACGGGGGAACAAATGTTTTTTGCACTTATACAAATACTTGATCATGCCGAATACTTTTATTCTAAAAATATCACGGCTTTGAAATATTTTTACAATTATCTATTTTTAGAATTTGCTTTTAAACAAATTAAGGCATATCGGGAAATTTTCTTGATAACAATTTCTGTTAGGAAAAATCGTGTAAATCGTGCTGAAGTTGAAAAATAATTTTAACCAATTTTTTATCACCATTTTTAAAAAGAGTAGCTGTCTTCAAGTTAGTGGTGGAATAAGCTTGAACATCAAAATAAAATTGTAATTCAATGAATGAAAATGTTTTGTTCATTTAAAAAACAGCTCAAAATGCTTTAGTTTTATGAGTTGAACTAATGTGCATTTACTTTTCATAACTCAAACAAAAAAGAATAAAATAAATGAATAATCAGTAAGTGAATTTTTCGAGAAGAAAGGCCAACTTAATTAAAACGCTCAGTCAGACATCTTGCAAAGAGTAATTAAAAAATAGTAAAATGTTCTTAATTTCTTAACATAGTTAAACAAACAGATAAATAACTATATTTCCATAACTATTTTCTTTTAAAAACTTTAAAACCATTTAGAATGAATAATTAATTTAAAGAAAAACCTAAATTAAAGTAGTAATAAAAATAAAGCAAATTAGACTATTGAAAAAAATTCAAAATCGATTCGAATTTACTATCAGAAAAATAATCAATATGGTACTATGAAGAACAAGAATTTGAAAAATGTAAATTTGTTGCATAACTCACGTGACCAGGTAATTAAAAATTTTATTATTAAAAGTAAGGCGTTCATATATCAGATACAGAAATATTTTAAAACGCTTAAAAATTTTGGCTACCTATTCGACAGCTCGATATATTCGACAACTCAATATTCCTTGTAGCAGCTTCAAGCATAAAAACGCCTTTTCATATAATCATTGATAATGTCCCAAGAGTGTAATGAAAGAAAATATACTCATTATAAAACTTATTTTATTTAAGTTTTCATTGCTAACTTATTAAAATATCTATTGTGCTAATTAATAAATATATCATTCCAATAGTGTGCATATTTATGCATATTAATGAAAATGAAAGAAGTATCGCATGAATCATTTAAAAAAAATAATAAAGTAGACGTAAAACTACATTAACACAGAAACATATTTTTAAAAAACTTGACACTCGTTGAATATAGTATTTTATTCAACTATCTTTACTAAATTAAGCATAAATTAGCAGACGAATTAAAAACATTGCATTTTAGGAATAAAAAATTATTAACAATGCAATATGACAAAAAAATATTAATAAATTTTTTATGTATGATATGTTCCTGGTAAGTTAATCATATTTATGTATTAATCACCTAATTTAAATATTTCTCCATTGTCACCAAATTAAAATTTTAAAAATAATTAATTTTAATATTTACCGACATCTTTAGAATAAAAATTATTGAAATTTTAGATTTCCCAATTTCACAATGCGTAGATTAATATGGTATAAAAATGTATACCTCATAAATTAAAATTTTAAACTCCACTGCTAAAATTTAAAAAAAAAATATTAAAAGTTGTTTTTTGAGTGAAATAATCTTTTAGTAAACGAATTTTGTAAAAAGGGCAATTTTTTTAAATTGCACAATTTGTTTTACAGAAATATCCAAAATTGCAAGGAGTTAAAATATCATTAAAGGGGACAAATTTTCAATCGCTCTTCCAACTAAACTATTAGGACCATAATTTAACGGCTACCCTCCCTCATACACACGACAGAAATTCTTATATATGTATAAAAAAATATGTTGCGGAGAAAGTACGCTTTTGTGTCTGATTTCGTAACTTAAAATATCACTTGCACTAATTACTTAGCATATTTAAGGTCACACCCTGGAATCAGTAAGAATGGAACTTAGTGCATCGTAATCCAATCATTAGAGCAAAAGTTATTCTGAGTGATATCTCCTTTTATTTGTGCACTGTTTAACAAATAAAACTGGAAAAAATTTCGAGAAGAAAACGAGCAATTTTATTTTAATCACGTTAAGTTTTGTAAGTTATTTAAAATTTTGTATTGCTTAATTCTAAAAAGAAAAAAATGAATTAAAAATCACATCTTCTTAATTATTAAACACAGTTCGAGATTTTATTATTAATAAGTTTAAAACCATATGCCCAATTTCAACTGCAATGAGAAGTATTAAATTCAGGAGCCCCAGATATTAACCAGGCCGAAAAAAGCAGAACGGTATAATTTCAGGGCTTAAACTATTTATAAAAAACCGCTGGAAAAAAACCGCTTCTTATAAGAACTAAAATTTTTAAAAAACTGTAATAACATAAAATTGGCATAAAATTGTTAATTGCGTACTACATTGATGTGATTTCATGAATAATTAGAAGCGGCAACTTAGTGCTTTCGAAATAGTTTAAAGCAACAGGTTTAACCTTATACAAGCGTTATAACTAGAGCCCGGACTTTGGTGACCTAAAAAATCTCAATTAATGCCCTTAAAAAGTGCAAAAAATGTCCTTAAAATGCGAAAATTGTGCTAAAAATGCCTTATGACATGACTTAAATAAAGTAAAAATATTAAACTAAAGCAATGTTTTACTCTTTAAAATTATTATGGGTCATTTCAAAAAATATAAAGCAATGAAATACTTGTTCTACGTTTATTAAAGTTTGAAAAATATGTTTTATATCCTAAAATAACAAGAAAAAGGAAAATATATTGACTCCAAAACATTTTCATTTTGTATAGAAACTTTAATGAATATAACAACTTCCATCTCATAATATTACTAAATATCAGAATTACATTGGATTATTAATTTTTTTTTTTGATATTTTGAAATGTAAACGAGAGTCTCTTGTCTGAAAGTAAATTTTTATACCTCGAGAAGCTTCTTTCAACGTCTACTGATGTTATTGGTGCGTACTTGAAAAAGACTCACTGACAATTCTTCTTCAGTTTGAAAAGATGTTGCCTCACCTGTTAATATCCTAGAGATTTTCGTCATTGTTTGAAAGCCAGTGTAATAATAAAAAAATGATAAAAAAAAATAATAAAAATTGGAAAAAATTAACAAAAAATTTAAAAAATGCTTTAAAATGCAAAATACGCCAAAAAATTTAAAGAAAAATGCCCTATAAATCTAAAAAAAATGCTCTAAAGGACAAAAAATGTCCAAAAATGCAAAAAATGCAAATGTCATCATTATCCGGGCCTTAGTTATAACAATTAGTGATTAACTTTTTTAATGCAGCATAAGTATGTGAATATTATAAAATTAACTATACTTATCGAATATTCAGCTTTAAAAAAAATACTGATTATTTCAAACAAATCATGAACTCTTTCACAGAAAATGCCTAGATTATGCAAGCATAAGCTCAATTTAAAAAAAAAAATTATTAAAATCATTGTAAATCATAATTAAGGTGAATTATAAAATGATTGGAATAAAATTGAAGGGGACAATGTTGACTCGTTTTGAAGCAGGTATGGAACAATTAAATTCAAATAACATTTATCTATTTATGATATAAATACCCTTGAGAGAATTAAAATTTCTAAAATAACATATTTTACTAATATTATTTAACTTAATAGTTAAGAATAAAATAAATTTAAGTGCATTTACGTTAATTCTGAATAATTAAACATAGAATATTTAAAAAAAATTCAATAAAAGCAGCCTTTTTAAAAGAAAAATCGGCCGGTGAGGCCTTTTCCAGAAAAAAATCGGCTTTCTTACAATTCTGATTAAATTACCAAAGATTCTTAAAACGCCCTTAAATCTCTAAAAGTAATTAAACTGGGGCTCTTCCGTATTCTTAGAAAAGGAAATAGCTAGAAAGTATACGAAAAATTATGACAGAAAGAGTAGTATAGCATTATTTTCAAAAATAGCATGGCTTTGACGTCAGTAAGAATTCGAGAGACTCTTGTGTCTATTTCTGAAAAATTATTCCTTGTAATTGTGCCATACAATGAATTCAAGATAATTAGCTAAAAATGCACGCGTATAATATGTCTTATTTCCAATCACTTAAAAATTTCATAGAATGATGCAAAATATAACTGCATAAGTTTCAACAACTTACGTCTCTTCGTATTTCAAAAAGATCTTATAATAAATGTAACTGAGAACACGTTCTTAAATTAATCTGAAAAATTTCCAAGAAATACTTATTTTTCCTTTCTATTTTAGAACCAATGCTTATATTTAACACTAGAACGTCTGGGATTTCGATTACCGTGAGATCTTCGGTGCCGTTTCGACACCTCTATATAAAATATGTAAAATAATTGTAATAACTAAATAATTTTAGAACTACTGTTCAGTAGGACTTAATTTTAAGACTTTTTCATATTATTTCATGTAATTATCATATATTTTGACCCTTTATATCATAAACAGTAACAAAACAAATTACTTAATCTCGTAAAATGAAATAAAACTGTGGTATTCATAATTATTAGTATTATAAGCAAAGCAGTAATACAGGGTGTTCTAAAATTATCTTTACAACTTCAAAAATTCATAACTTCGAACATAAACAAGATATTTATATTCTGTCTTTTGCATGTATTACTGCAACTAATAAAGTTTTTTTTTCAATAGGCTGAAAAGTTATAAGTGAGGATGTGGACACCACAACAGAAAGCTCAATGCGTCTCATGGTTCATAGAGACGAAATCAGATACACAGGTTCAAAGGAACTTCAGGACAAATTTCCAAAGAGACCCACCATCCAGACCCTCCATCCGTGCATGGCACACAAGCTTCATGAGCACCGGATCAGTATTGCATAAAAGTGGAGCCGGACGACCCAGCACAAGTCCAGAAAATGTGGAGCGAATACGACCATGAGACGCATTGAGCTTTCTGTTGTGGTGTCCACATCCTCACTTAAAACTTTTCAGCCTATTGGAAAAAAAAAACTTTATTAGTTGTAGTAATACATGCAAAAGATAGAATATAAATATCTTGTTTATGTTCGAAGTTATGAATTTTTGAAGTTGTAAAGACAATTTTGGAACACCCTGTATTTGTTACTCGTATATTTATCGCTTTTATGCATTATGTTTTTTTACATACTTTATTTTCATTGGATACAGTGATATTCAAATTTTCCTGCACATTTTCCATACAGCATTTTCATGCAAGAGACGCACTTTTAGGGTACAAGGTTCGAAATTCGAAAAAAAAAAAAAAAATTATGAGCAGAGTAGCAAATGCAAAGCAGTTAGACATGAAAATTTTAGCGTAATTCATTTCCTCTGTGAACCCAATGACTCTGCATTCGAGGTTAAACAAATGTGCTATAGTACTTTGGGAAGTTTGTTTTAGTAATGGTATCTACTTTTGAACTACTACTTGTGAACTAGCTTTTGTTGAACGACAGCTATTTATGATGATAAATTTACTTTGGTATCGAAACGACACCAGCTGCCTTTTCTAAGAATATTTAATTGTAAAATCTCTCAGAATTAACCTAAAACCACAAAACTTTTTCTGTGTAATAATCGTGGAAAATAATTAAAAGTCACGAAAAGTCTTCGAATTTTCTGAAAAAATACGACAAAAAGAACAAACTAAACAGATTCCGGTGTCCAATCGATATCGATTGACGTTCTAGTGTTAACATACATACTTTTCGATTTATTCGAACAATTACAATGCATGTGGTCAAATTTTTTTTGACTTTCCTTTTCACTGTTAAAGTTTTTTTCATTTAAATTTTTTTTACTTATTTGTATTCTGAAAATGCATATTTTCATACACATTAGAATCAAGTTTTGGCTTCATTGCTTCATTTTGGTAATTAATCAGGTAATGTAGTCAGTGTTTTTTAAGAAATGTTTCAATTTGCCTAATAGATACGATTCACGCCAAGCGATATTTTGCTCCAAATATTCTGCAAATGTCGCTAAAATCATACGCATGTGTGACAAAATTGGCGCTTTGAAATGTGTTTAGAAGTTGCAAAATAGTAACGATAAATAGTAACGATAATTTCATTGTTCTATGCGTAGGTTAGGTTTAATTTTTTTCCTCAAATATAATAACTGAAAGTTTCTGGTATAAAATGTTTTTAATTTAAATATTGATATCTTAAATTTACAAGTTGAGCTGCTCTTTGCATTCTAGTACTGGCAGTATAATTGTTCATCATTAAAACAAGATGTTTTGGTCTCGTAGAATTGACCTTATTTTAAATTTTATAATTTTTCGATAATTTTTTAACATAATATTCTATTAGTTCTCACTTTCTGTGTTTTTCTCATTTATTTATTTGGTCCTAAAAATTTAATCTGTATGTTGAATCTTTTTACTAATATTATTTTAGCCTTTTTTCACTTAATTATAATAAATACTAATCTTCAATCATTATGTGGTAATGAAGCTCAGTGGTTTTTAGGTAGCAATTAACATTTTTGATGAGTACCATAACATGAATAATGCAATTATTAAGTATTATTTTTTGTCTCATGTTTGTCTTTCATGTTAAGTTTCTGGACCACTAATTGAACACCTAGGTTATATACCATTACATTTTCATTGCTGGTGTGAACATAATAATAAGCGGTATTAAACTTGTTACCCCTTCAAATGACGAGAAAGTCCCTCCAAATAAAATAAATTACCAGTTTAAAAATTAACTTATTAAATAATTTTTGCTTTTGAAAATTAAGTAAAGGAAAATGAGTTAAGGGAAATTATCCAAGGAATATCCAAGCTACGTTCATTAAAATTGGTCAATTAAATACTATAGCCTAATAAATTGCTAAGACATAATTAAATGTAAATAAAAACGCAAAAAAATTAGGAACATTAAAAAACAATTTCATTTTTATGATTTGAATGTTTGACACATTATATAATTCAATTAAAAAAATGCATTTCTGATCTGTAACATTTTTAAGCGCTTTTCGTTGAATTTAAAAATATTAACAACTTTCAAATGAAGAAACGTTGAAACAAATATAAAAGAGAAAATGTCTTCAAGAACTGCATTTTAACTTTGTTACAGAAATGTACATGCAACCATAACGTATCGATTAATAGATATTAATAAAGTTTATGAAACAATAAAGGCTAATTATTGGAGAACTAGTGGTAGTGAATGTTCCAAGACAGGGTGCTAACTAAATTGGGCATTAAGTGAATAATCGAAACACACTCGCTGAGGAGCTTAATGTGCCGAAGTGCTATCTTATTATGTTGAATTATGATTACAATTTGTATATGCGGAGCATAATAAAAATGCTGCTCCTTCATTTCCTAATGAAAGTGACGGAGCCTCTGGGAATTAGTTATTAACTCATCCTTAATAGAGTAACTTAGAACAAAATATTTCCTTTTGATTCAAACTATCCTAAACTTAATGGAATTTCAGCAAATCAAACATAATAAATATATGGATTAGTTTCAAAAAACTTGCACATCTTATGCCCTATGACTTTAAGTAATTTTGAAATAACTGAAATAAAATTTGAATTTGCATTTTTAAGTATTTAAGTTAGCTTAATATACGTTTTCAGTAAATGTAGTTGTGTAGAAATATTCCAATTGCAATCCTTGAAGGTGTTTGGAACAAGAAGTTTACTTTTAAAGAATATATAACATAATTAATTTATAAATTTAAAAAAAATTAAAAACTTCGAAAAAAATTTTTTTTTGAAGAAAATGTTTAAAAAATTTGCGAAAAAAGGAAACAATCTTGTTCCAACAATTTTATTACAAATACTGGTATTTTTTCCCCAAACAAAGTAACGCAAAAAGTATAAGTACGTAGAGCGCCGATTATCCGAAATGCTCGGGACCGAACATGGTTCGGATAATGAAAAGTTCGGATAGTTGGAAAGTTGTTTAAAATCTAGTGTAAATAATTATTATTTATGCATTAACTTCCCTTCGCACCTTTTGTAGGCTTAGGACTGGCAGTACTATCTAAAATAGCTATGGCGTGTTTAATATATTTTTCCTTTTTCAATTTTTAAATATTTTTAATTACATTTTTTTTAAAATTTTTTTCTTCATTTTGAATTATTTTTATCATATTTCAGTTTTTTATAATTTTTTTGTCAATTACTGATTTTAAAACATTTTTCATTATTTTTCATTGCAAAAGAAATCCAGCAAAGATCTCGTTTCAAAGAAGACGCGTATTTTTAGCAGCCATTTATCCCTTATCGTTTTTTTAGCAGCCATTTATTCCTTATTCTCTTTAAATAAATTAACTGAACTGGATCAACATCATTTTGACGTTTTAGCCAATTCATTGCGAAATCTAATGGATTGCATTCTTCTATATGAGAAGGTCCACTATCTTGAACTTGATCACCTACTTCTTTCACTTCGTCTGTAGAGTTCCGATTTTCATTCAAAATTTCAGCAACAATTTCATCATTTTCATCCGAAAGTTCTACTGGTTCAGAAACTTCAGTTTCATTTTTTTTCTGCTAAGAATTTTATTCCAAGATTTAAGATTCCAAGCACTGTAATCACTAATTGTTAACCATAAGTTACAACTACCCATTCCCCAATTATAGAACTTCAGAACTTATCAATTCATAAACTCCTTCCACATTCCAACTATTGTAGACTATCAAAATGAAGCTTGTATTCTTGGAAGATAATTTTCTGTTGTAAAGGGCTAAAGGGGTATGTAGGTTTAACTGTACCACAACACATATATGCATGGCTACTATAAGAAAACTGCTAAAAAGGTTGTAAATTAAATATGGTCTTCAGATGTAAGGGGCATTATTTATTCTTCTCAATTTCGAAAAATTGTCGATTGGTTAAAAAGTATTCTGAACTTAAAAAAAAATGAATTCAGACACAGTTCGGATAATTGGACGTTCGGATAATAAAGGTTCGGATAATTGACGCTCTACTGTACTAAGTTTAAAAAGTAACAAAGTACAAGTAAAAGTTTGCACTTTTTACTTTTACTTTTGTTACAAGGAACGGATTCAAATGTATTGCCGTACATACCTCCAGCACACGACTGGTACAGAGACAAACAGGTGTTCTGAATTTTGAGGGTAACCGCAGCCTTCAAACTGCACTATCAAGACTGATTTAGCCGCAGTAGAAAGATCTTCCAAATACAATACCTTATTGAATTTCACTCCGGGTCATTAGCTCCTCTACCTGGAACTTGAGAAGAAAAATTTGAAACAAAGACCCTTACCTTGTTTTTGACTTTCCGACCTTAAACGGGACCATAAAACTATCCTATTGGCTCGATCAATTAGGTAAAATGACAACAATAAGCAATTATGCAAAATTTACTTCCAATAACAATTTTTATTAATTTACGCAACTGATTAAGATTTTTTACTTATTCTTACACATAAGATCTTACTATAGATACTGGTAAAGCAAAATAAAAATTCAAGATTTTTTACTGATGTAACACAAAATCAAATTTTAATTTTGTTTGAAGAAATTTTATTTTTTCAGTTTAACAGGTTATGAGAGAAAATCTAGCAATTCAATTGAAATTTCCTGCCTGTACTACAAAGAAAGTATAAAAATTTACGAGGATTATTCTATTTATAAGCCCAATGGAAATGCAACAAAAGATGCTGCAGTTTTTTAATCTGGAAATATCTAAATAAGTTACAGATCACAGTGTTGAATGTTATTTATTCTTCATTTATTTAGATAAGATTCTAACAAAATAGAATCCTCAATGTATGAATTTTTTTTCTCAAATTGGAAAATACTGCTAAAATTTCAGATAATAAAGTGGATACGCAATTAAAAAAATATTTCTTATTTTGGGTGAAAAAAAGATAATTTATAAAAATGTTTAGTGAATTTTGTTTGCATTATTCTTAATAAGTTCAGGATCATGGCCTTCAATTTATCTAAACGTAACTTACAGTTCGATTGTTTGGTGAATTAGAGCGAAATTCCACAATAATAAATTTTGGCAGTATTTTCTATTTAAAAAAAATGCATAGTTATTTTCTTTCAGAATCTTACCTAAATAAATGAAACTAAACAACATTCAGCCCAGTGATTAGTAACTCGTTTAGAAGTTGATAGAATAAAGAATTTAATAGTTTCTTTAATTGTATTTTTACTGTTGTATTATGGAAAATTTATGACCCATTCAAAGAAAGTCTGTATTAGTTTGCAAGATTTCTCCGTCTGTATTGCAAAGAAATAGTGCTTTATACGAGAAAAAAAATCAGTATTGTTTGACAGGATTCCTTTGTCGGTATTACAGAGAAATTTAATTTTTTACAGGAAAAGACTGAAGTAGTTAAAAATCGGACGACATGTTTGCTTACAGAGCACGAGCAGCTGGAATAAAAACTCCAACTAGACCAAACTTCTTTGTCGAATGTCTGATATACTAATGAATTTATATAAACGTTTGATAATAATAACAAATACATATGCATTAACATGAAATTTTTGACTTTGACATGTATTGAAATAAAATTTTTAACACGCTTTCGTCCTTTCGCTCATAACAACCGTTCTTTATAATGCGACTATAGGATTAAATTTTGACAGTTCTATTCCCTCACTCGTCTATGCAAACTATAGCATTATAAGCCTCAGTTGCCATCAAAAATGCAATATGAGAATCAAAGAGATAAAATCAGTTTATTAATTTTTTTGTCATCAAATCTTTGTTTTACCAAAATTAAGTAATAATCAATATTTAATCAAAATTTAAGGAATGTTTGCAGAGCATCACATACCAATATATTGTATCCAGTTGATAAGGGTTTCTGTATAGAACATGTTTTATAAATATTTGAAACGATTTTTGTTTCAGTTCTTTCTTTTTATAAAAACTAACTAACCATAAATCAGTTAATACCACACTTACTTACTACTTACTTATCCTCTACGTGCCTTGGGCACTTAAGGCCTCCAGCATATCCCTCCAACGCCTCCTGTCTTTAGCAATAGATCTTGCTTCCTCCCAGCCAGATATTCCACATTCTTTTAATTCGCCCAAAAACATGCGCTGGATGGTAAGTCTGGGTCTTCCTCTTGTTCTCTTACCATCAGGGGCCCATGTAAGCGCAACAGATGAAATTTTTTCTTTGGGCATTCTAAGGATATGTCCGAGCCAGCTCCATCTTCGTTTTTTAATTTCATCTTCGATTGTTTTTATTTTAGCTTTCTTTAATAGATTTTGATTTGATACTTTGTAAGGCCAGAAAATTTTAAAAATAAATCTTAAACATTTGTTTTGAAAGGTTTCTAATTTTTGTATTTCGATCTTAGTCTGTTTCCAGGTTTCTGCGCCATATAATAGTACTGCTCTAACAATAGCTTTGTAAACAACTATTTTTGTCTTTATTTCAATATTTGACTCTCTCCAAAATTTATGTAATCCCTTAAAACATGTTCTTGCTTTGATTATTCTCTGTCTAATATCTTCGCTACTTCCACCTTTTTTATCTACAATAGAACCTAAATAGCTAAATGATTCTATGTCATCTATTTCGTGATTTTCGATTTTAATTTTGTCATTTTTCTTTTGATTTATTCTCATTACTTTAGTTTTCTTCTTGTTCATGAATAAACCTACACTATTTGAATATTTGTTGAATTTGTCTGTTTTAAGTTGAAGGTCTGTACATTTGGATGAAATAAGTACGATGTCATCAGCAAAATCAAGGTCTTCTAAAGTAGTTGTGAAATTCCACCTTATTCCTCTTTTTTCATCTTTCAAGCTGTTTCGCATAATCCAGTCTATCACCAGTATAAATAAAAATCCCGATAAAACACATCCCTGTCTCACGCCAGTTTTTACTAAAAAGAATTCAGTTAATTCTCCATTTACTTCTATACATGCTTTGCTGTTATCATACATATCTTTGATTATGTTAATATATTTTTCTGGTATATTATAAAGTGATAAAATTTCCCATAATTTCTCTCTCTTAACTGAATCAAAGGCTTTACTGAAATCAATAAAGTTTAAATATAAAGAGGTGTTAAATTCTAAGCTTTGCTCAATGATATTTCTAAGTGTGAAGATTTGCTGCATTGTTCCACTTCCACTGCGGAAACCTGCCTGTTCTTCTCTTAAAATTCCATAAATTTCATGTTTTAGTCTATTCAAAACTATTCTTCCAAATATTTTTCCTGGTATGGAAAGTAGGCTAATGCCCCTCCAATTTTCGCATTTTGTTAGATCGCCTTTCTTGGGAATTTTCACTATTACTGCTTCTTTCCATTGTTCTGGTATTCTTTCATTTCTCCAGATTTCATTGAAGAGCTTTTGCAACTGTCTTGTAGCGGTTTCAAAATCTGCCTTAAGCATCTCTGCCACGATTCCGTCTCTCCCTGCAGCCTTCTTTGGTTTTGTGGCCCTCAGGGCACTCTGTACCTCATCCAGCGAGATATCTTCCAAAGAAAAATCTACAGTAGATGCTACATTTAATGTAACATTTGGGAGTTGCTCAGAATTTTCAACATGGTGTGCGTTAAGCGTATCTTCAAAATATTCTCTCCATCTTTCTTCGATCCTCTTATCCGTAGTAAGTAACTTATTGTTTTTGTCTCGTACTGCACATTGCGAATTTCGTTTATTTCCTTTTATTTGTTTCACTTTCTGATAGAAAGTACTTATTTGTCCTTTTTGCGCTGCATCTTGAGCCTCATTGGCAAGGTCTGTGAAATATTTCCTTTTGTCTTTTCTGGCCGACTTTTTTACTTCTCTATCAATTTGACTATACTGCTGTCTATACCGATTAAATAATCTTTCAGACTTTGTAGTTTCCATCTGTATTTTCTTTTTCCTTCTGCTTTCAATTAGTATTAATGTTTCACCCGTAATCCATTCTTTGCTTTTCTTTCCTTTCTTTTCACCCAACACTTTTTCTGCTACGTCGCAATAAATGTTTTTGATATGTTCCCAAGTCTCTTCAACTTTTTCTATTACCTCATTTTCTGATTGCTTAGTGTTGCCATGATTTTCTTCTTCCTTTAACAGCTCAAATCTGTTTTTCAACTCGATTGAAAATTCTTGTCTGCACTCTTTGGCTTTTAACTTAGCAATGTCATAGCTTATTCTTTTATGTCCCGTCTTCTTTGGTGATTTTCTTAATTTTAGTTTTAATATTGCAAGAATCAAGTAGTGATCTGATCCAACGTCGGCACCTCTCATCGCTCTTACGTCTCTTAGTGAGCTCCTGAACTTGTTATTAATTGCAATATGATCTATTTGATTCTTTGTTCTTCCGTCTGGTGAGGTCCATGTACATTTATGTATCTCTCTATGCTTGAATCTACTCCCACCTATGTTTAAACTATTTAGTTCGCACAGGGAAACAAACAGTTCTCCATTTTCGTTCCTCTCACCCGGTGATTCGTTTCCCATGGAGGTTTCATCATCACTAATCCGTTTTCCAACCTTAGCATTAAGGTCTCCCATAAGAATTATCATGTCATGTTTTGGAACTCGATTTAAAACACATTGTAGTTGATCATAAAATGTCTCCTTTTCCTCCTCATCAGCATCATTCGTTGGTGCATACACTTGAATAATTGATAGTTTAATATATTTTGAATAAAATCGTGCTCTTAAAATTCTTTCACTGATTGGTTCCCATTCCAAAAGACTCTTCGCTGTTTCTTTATTAATGATTAGCGCCACGCCTCTTTCGTGCTTTTCTTCAGCTCCTGAGTACAAAATGATTTGTTCACTTCCAGTTTTAATCTTGCCAAAACCTGTCCATCTAAGTTCTGATATTCCCAAGATATCCAATTGGTATCTATCCATTTCCATTGATACCTGTCTGACTGGTACAGAGACAAACAGGTGTTCTGAATTTTGAGGGTAACCGCAGCCTTCAAACTGCACTATCAAGACTGATTTAGCCGCAGTAGAAAGATCTTCCAAATACAATACCTTATTGAATTTCACTCCGGGTCATTAGCTCCTCTACCTGGAACTTGAGAAGAAAAATTTGAAACAAAGACCCTTACCTTGTTTTTGACTTTCCGACCTTAAACGGGACCATAAAACTATCCTATTGGCTCGATCAATTAGGTAAAATGACAACAATAAGCAATTATGCAAAATTTACTTCCAATAACAATTTTTATTAATTTACGCAACTGATTAAGATTTTTTACTTATTCTTACACATAAGATCTTACTATAGATACTGGTAAAGCAAAATAAAAATTCAAGATTTTTTACTGATGTAACACAAAATCAAATTTTAATTTTGTTTGAAGAAATTTTATTTTTTCAGTTTAACAGGTTATGAGAGAAAATCTAGCAATTCAATTGAAATTTCCTGCCTGTACTACAAAGAAAGTATAAAAATTTACGAGGATTATTCTATTTATAAGCCCAATGGAAATGCAACAAAAGATGCTGCAGTTTTTTAATCTGGAAATATCTAAATAAGTTACAGATCACAGTGTTGAATGTTATTTATTCTTCATTTATTTAGATAAGATTCTAACAAAATAGAATCCTCAATGTATGAATTTTTTTTCTCAAATTGGAAAATACTGCTAAAATTTCAGATAATAAAGTGGATACGCAATTAAAAAAATATTTCTTATTTTGGGTGAAAAAAAGATAATTTATAAAAATGTTTAGTGAATTTTGTTTGCATTATTCTTAATAAGTTCAGGATCATGGCCTTCAATTTATCTAAACGTAACTTACAGTTCGATTGTTTGGTGAGTTAGAGCGAAATTCCACAATAATAAATTTTGGCAGTATTTTCTATTTAAAAAAAATGCATAGTTATTTTCTTTCAGAATCTTACCTAAATAAATGAAACTAAACAACATTCAGCCCAGTGATTAGTAACTCGTTTAGAAGTTGATAGAATAAAGAATTTAATAGTTTCTTTAATTGTATTTTTACTGTTGTATTATGGAAAATTTATGACCCATTCAAAGAAAGTCTGTATTAGTTTGCAAGATTTCTCCGTCTGTATTGCAAAGAAATAGTGCTTTATACGAGAAAAAAAATCAGTATTGTTTGACAGGATTCCTTTGTCGGTATTACAGAGAAATTTAATTTTTTACAGGAAAAGACTGAAGTAGTTAAAAATCGGACGACATGTTTGCTTACAGAGCACGAGCAGCTGGAATAAAAACTCCAACTAGACCAAACTTCTTTGTCGAATGTCTGATATACTAATGAATTTATATAAACGTTTGATAATAATAACAAATACATATGCATTAACATGAAATTTTTGACTTTGACATGTATTGAAATAAAATTTTTAACACGCTTTCGTCCTTTCGCTCATAACAACCGTTCTTTATAATGCGACTATAGGATTAAATTTTGACAGTTCTATTCCCTCACTCGTCTATGCAAACTATAGCATTATAAGCCTCAGTTGCCATCAAAAATGCAATATGAGAATCAAAGAGATAAAATCAGTTTATTAATTTTTTTGTCATCAAATCTTTGTTTTACCAAAATTAAGTAATAATCAATATTTAATCAAAATTTAAGGAATGTTTGCAGAGCATCACATACCAATATATTGTATCCAGTTGATAAGGGTTTCTGTATAGAACATGTTTTATAAATATTTGAAACGATTTTTGTTTCAGTTCTTTCTTTTTATAAAAACTAACTAACCATAAATCAGTTAATACCACACAACACTCTATAATTAAAATACACGGTAAGAAATAAATAAATATAAGCTGAATGAAAAATACCACGCTATTGTAGGTGCCTATATATTTCTTCCAAAGTAAACATGATAATGGATGTTAGACTGCAAATAGTCCTTTTAAAACATTCTCAAAGTTTTAAGGACTTGAAATTAAATTAAGTTAAAGCTGCTTCGATAATCATATTAAATAGAGTTTCGGAGCTCTTTCTCTATGTAATTACTGTAAATTCATAAGCAGATTGCGATTTCCCCGAAAATGGCTTTTCAAAACAGATTACATAGTCAACAATTGAAGTACTTTTTTAAAGTTTCAACGTCCCTCGTGGCTATTTTAAATCTCATATTTGATTCCAGGAATTTCGGAAATGGGAAAAATAATCCCTCAATCTTAGAAATATGTTATTAATCATCTCTTTTCACTGGAGTGCTTTTTAAGAAATTTCAATATTTGTTAAAATAAATTAAATTTTTACTCTAAAACATATATCATGGATTAGGAAAAATAAGTAATTTATTACGTTAGTTTTTAAGCAAAAATATGACAAAGCGTCTAATTTAAAAATCATTGTCTTGTTAATGTTATAAATATATTCACTGAATGGGCTAATTTAAATCCTAATAGAGATTAAATAAATGTCTTATATATTTATCAATTTACTTAAAACTTGGTTAATGGATGTATGTAACATCTGCAGTGCTAAATGCATGTAAATTGAAAGCTGTTTATCTGTTCTGTACAACCTTCTTAAACAACCATTTGGTTATAGATAAATTTACAGATAACTGAAGCACGAGGAAGACTACTGTGAACATTAAAACATTTTGTCATGAACAATTCAGGCATTTTACTCTGAAAAGCAGGCCAATTTTTGGTTTTGCATCATCAATGTTCAACTCCGTCGCGTTGAAAATTTGAACCGGAATCAGAAGATATGGGAACTTTTGGAAACATTGGAACAAACTAGCCTTTGCTGAGGACTTCTCAATGGACTTTACCCAGATCTGAATTTAACGGTGAGGAAAATCATGAAAACCTTCCATGGTTAGCCCGGCGAAGAACGAATTTTAGTCCATGATTCCTATACTACCACTGAGAATATTTTACGTTATTACTGTTAGCGGTGGGAACTGGAAATAGAATTCGTCACGACGAGACGCCTGGGTCGTCTTGTGGCTCTCTTGAACAGTGCTGTTCACACACAAGAAATCCTTTCATTAAAGAAAGAAAACTCGTTGCTTGCTACAGGGAAATTTCAGTTTACTCCCGGCATTATCTAGAACATTAGATTTTCTCTCTCCCATGCACTGTAAGATTTTTCTCGGCAAAATGGCTAAATGACTATTTGTTAAACTGTCATTTTACCATATTCAAACAAAATAGTCAAGTAACGATAAATAAGATGTCATTCTGACTGTTAATTAAAATAAAAACAGTTTATTAATTGCTTTAACCTAATAATTTTACATTATAACCAGAATTTTATCTCACCAGTTACGCCAACTTACGGAATCCACTTAGTTCTTGGCATCTGGATACATATTATAGCCGAAAGATCTTCTCTGGCAGCTTCATGATCGGCAGAAAGATAGTTCGAGTCGCAGCTCTTACACCACGATATTTCCTCTTGATAAACTACAACAATTCCAATCCTCGTTACATAACGAAAAGCCGAGCTCGAATCTCAAGTTAAATTTCTTTTTTACGGATTTGAAAGTATGCTAGCCGTAAATGGTAAAAAGTCTGCATAGTTTTGTCTGCATAGTCTGTATAAAAGTTTAAAGTCTGTGTAGTCTGTATATCTGCATATTTTTTTTAACCTTACTAGTTCTAAATGGTTTCAAAACCGTAAAGGTACAAAATGTTCTTAGTCGTAAACTTTACCGTCAATTGGATAGATGGACTGCTACTGGTTATTTTACTATAATTTTAGAACAACAATTCTAATAATGTAGTTCTCAGGTCAGCTGGCATCACGGCTAAAAATTGTAATTCTGGACATCTTTGATATCAATCGTTGTATCTTTTAAAGTTTGTTCCTTTTAACAGTTGGGCTGAAAAGTTCATAGGCTAGCATAGAAAAAAATTTCTTTTTGATAAAATTCAATTTTATTATTCAATATAGTTTTCTTCAAGGGCGATACAACGGTTATATCGGTCATATAGTTTTTCGATACCATTTTTATATTACGATTTTTCTTTAGCCTCAAAATAGGCCTTTGTTTCGGTGATTACTTCCTCATCGGCGCCAAATTTCTTCCCAGCAAGCATTCTCTTGAGGTCTGAGAACAGGAAAAAGTCGCTGGGGACCAGATCTGGGGAATACGGTGGATGCGGAAGCAGTTCATATAATTTTGCCATCGTTTTCATTGACTTGTGCCACGGTGAATTGTCTTGATGAAACAGCACTTTCTTGTTTGGGCCGTCTTGGGCCGTTTTTCTGCAATTTCGTTGCTCAAACGCTCCAATAACGCCATGTAATAGTCACTGTTGATGGTTTTTCCCTTTTCAAGATAGTCAATGAATATTATACCATGAGCATCCCAAAATACTGACGCCATAACTTTGCCAGCTGACTGTTGCGTCTTTCCACGCTTTGGAGTTGATCCGTCTCGTGCAGTTCACTCGGCTGACGGTTGGTGAGAAATTATGGAGCCACGATTCAGCCATTGTCCCATATTGACGCATAAATTCTGGTTTATTATGATTAAACAGCTTCAAACACCGCTCAGAATCATCAATTCGTTCTTGTTTTTGTCCAATTGGGAACTCGTGCGGCACCCATTTTGCCTAGAGCTTATTCATTAAATATTCATTCACGATATGTTCAACCCGTTCCTTTGATATCTCTAGAGTCTCAGATATTTTGATCAACTTCACTTTACGGTAATCTAAAATTATTTTGTGGACTTTTTTGATGTTTTCTTCGGTAACAGCCTCTTTGGGGCGACTACTGTGTACATCGTCGTCGGTGCTAATTTCGCCTCATTTAAACTTTGCAAACCACTTCTCAATGGTTGATTTTCCTAGTGCAGAGTCCGAATAATGTTTCCCAAGCCAAGCCTTGACTTCAAGAGTTAAGAACACGCGAAATTCCTTCTTATCCATTGTTTTTAAACTAACAAAAAATGCTTCACTAAAAATACTATATCTCGCAAACTAATAGTCCGACGGCTGTAAAATTTATACACGTGTCTTTCAATGGTTAGAATTAACTAAAAATCATATGTATTTAATAATAGTAGCCCATCTATGTGTCAGCCTACGAACTTTTCTGCCCAATTGTTATATGCATTTCTTCACTGTACATGCACATGTTTTCAGGTATATGCATTATTACATGTGCATTATAGCATGCATATGCACATGATTTTAATCACAGTTCATGACCTTCCTTTCTTGTGATAGGAAATCGCTATACATAGTTACGAATATTTTTCTCGGGTGGAAGTGAATGACATTTTCTTATTTTAGTGTCTCTCCAAAAAATTAGTAAAACTAACTTATAACCACTAGTTTCTACAAAATAAATTTCAACATTTTACTAACTTTTATATAACTTTCACAAACCCAATCTAAATAACATTGCATTCTGTATCATACTTGATGTTCATAACTAACAATGTTTATAATCTTGATAAAAGAGTACAGTTAGTTGATAAAAGAGTACAGTAATATTGATAAGAGTGATGAACAATTCATGATTCTTTTGATAAGAATAGAAGCAATTATGAAAAATTTTAATCAGGAAGAACGTGAAAACTTATTTTGTAAATGCATGTTAGTCAAAATAAAAAGATCTCATTTATTGGCATATTTTAGTTGAGTTCGTTTTTTCATGTGCAGCATCCCAAAGAATATGAATATGTCATAAACAAAATATCCCGTCAAAATTTTCAGGTAAAATCATCTATTGTTTCGACAAGTATAACCACTTTGTGATCAACTACAAAACTCAAAGAATATAATTAAAACAATGTTTCGTTTCACTTATTTCGTTAAAATATTTACTTTGGAAACTAATATTATTGTTGAATGACAAGCCTGAACTCAGAATGTACAGTCAGTTTTTTTAAAACAATCTCTTAATGTCATTTAAGCGTTTTAACTTTGAAATACTATAATTCTCCTAAAAATCAATATAGCAAACTCTTCTCTCTCGAAATCAACCAATCAGTGAAAGGCGCATTTTACTCCCCCCCTGTTATATGCGACCCATCTTCGTCAATTTCTCCTCGCATCTTGTCTTTCTCTCTCTCTTTCTCTCTGTGTTTCTCTCTCTCCCTCTTTCTCTCTCTCTTTCTCTCTCTCAATTTCTCCTCATAGCGCCTTTTTTCACTCCTCATTTTTTTTCTTTTCATCCCTTTTCTTTGAAGAGAACTAATGTAAAGCTTGTATCACAAATCAAAAAACATGAAATTTGAAATACGTGGTCAGTGATTTAGAGGTAGTTCATTGCTTTTATTCTTATATATCTAAGAAAACAGCAGCTTTTTATATAATAAAATGACTGAAGATGCATGTCAGTTTCTCAAAATCCAAAACATGATTTCTAAGTAATTTTAATTCGAGTATATAATTGTTTTTACTTTTAGCAGCACTTTGTTTCATTTAATAAATATCATATAAATCAAGAGTTCCGATCAAATTCCAATCTTATTTTTATTAGAATCACAAAATCTTTCTTATGCTATCTTTTATCTGTTAATCTTCGTTATGTCATCAAAATTGTTATTTCTCAATTTCTTTCTCCTTTCAAATTATGTCAGTCCTGTATTTATTATCAGTACACTACTTAAGAAGTTCTCTATTATTATTCTCTATTCTCTACTTATTATCAATCCTCTACTTATTATCAGTCCTCGACTTAACAATTTATCTGTCGAAGAAATTAATATAGAACAATTTCATAACAGAAATTTTGCTTTGTTTACCTCTGCGCCTGCTTAACAAACAGGAAGTTATCAAAATCAGAAAATTAGGATATTTACACTGTAAAAGATAACTGAAAGAAGAAAGATATTTTTCCTACGGAAAAAAAATTAAAAATTATAGATTTTTTCTGCTTTTTTATAGTCCAAAATTATCCAAAAATTCCTGTTCTTTTTACAGACTTTCTCTGTATATTTGATTATTTAAAGTTGTTTTCTTATAAAACAGTTTTTATTTTTTTATTTTTCATCCCAATCATAAACGGATTAAAACTACCAATAAAAATTCTAATTTTTGCCGTGAGATTTTGCTTACCGTAAGAGAACTTTAATTTTTTCAAATCATTTTCCGATTATTTTCTATGCTTGCTCTTAGTTTTCAAAGATTATTTTACGGTTTTCAGCATCATATAAATTCAACTTCATTGACAAATCGATACACTAGCTGACAATTATATGTATTTAAATATAGTTTTTTGACAAGTTAAATAGCCAGACTTTTTCCTAAGGTTAAACCACTATAATTTTATATATTTTTACACTGAAATACTTCTTCAGTAAGTAATACTTTTAAGATAAAGACAAGTTTTTTTTTCATTATGAAACACTAAAGTTGCCGTGGCTCAGGGGTAAGAGCGTTAGCCTTCCAATTTGATTCGGGTGTGAACCAGGCATTGACTGGTCATACGAACTCAGTTCTTGGTTCGTACCGACAATAATGTTTACAAAGTTATTTTAGAGTTTTTTCTTTGTTTCTGTTAAAATAATAGAGTTTTTTTTAAAGTGGCAGAGTTTGTTGAAAAAGCAGTATTAACCTGCTTATAAGACAGCGCACGTTTTTAAATAACAATATGTTTCTGTGAAAGAGACGGTCTGTTTTAGGCTGCTGGCAGTTCTGTTCTGTAAATTTAGTGGAATTTTTTGCGTATAATAAGTGTGTGTAAGGCTTAAGGGACAATAACGAAGTTAGTTTAAAGGCTCAAATAAAAAACTAAATCCCAAACGGAAGTATGTGCGCTAAGAGGAATAATAAATAACAGTATCACAAGACTGGTGAAGGTTTTACTTGAATAATATTCGAATTCAACTTTTGTTTAAGAAAATTGAGTTTAACTTCTTTTTTATATCCGTATAGACCATTTCTGTGCTATTTTAAAATTTTTAAATCTTCAATTTCTTTCTGGTGCAGAAAGGAAGTTCACATTTCAGGAAAAATATGCAGAAACTATTTAAAATGTGGCACAACTTTATGTGGTCTTTTAATATGTTTTAATCACTCACTGCAATAAAATTACTACTTCTTTGCTATAACAGTCCTTTGAGGACAGGGTAGGAGCCTAACAATATACAGTCTTCCATTCAAGGTTATGAACTTTAGATTTTCGATTCTAACTAACTTTTTCAGGTTTCTTTCATCATCCTCTAGTCACCTTCTTCGGTCTTCTCCTTTGTCTTCTGCAGGGTTTGAATTCAGTAGGTTTTGTTTAGAAGACTCTTTCCACAGCACTATTATCATTGCAGAATATGACTAAATGCTTGTATCTTCCCATATTTATAACAGTGTCATTAACAATCTGTCCATTTTTTTTTTCAAAACTCTCGATTTATTTGTGATTTTTCAGATTCCATTATCGCTGAAAGGTCCTGAAATTTTCCCCATAATCTTCCTTTTAATGATTAACAACTGATCCTATTTTTTTCCACATTTGTCCAGGGATCACTTCCATATTAAAACTGACATTGGTGAAAAGTTTGTGTACATTATCTTTAAAATGATTTCAACGAGTGTTTTGAGGATGCTGAACTCCTTAAGGTGAGTTGCAAATGTTTTGGACAAAACATGAACTCAACATATTTTTATCAATAATGAATGTGAATAGAGTGTCAACACTTTCGAACAACTTTGGCCGATATAAGTATACTTTTCGAAATAATTTCTGAAAGTATACTTATATCGGCCAAATAGCAAAGAACGTTGTTCCAATTAAAACCAAATAATGATAGAAAGAGTTTCTATTTTTACCAGAAGAGTATTTTAGTCATAAAGAGAAGCAGTTAGCGAAAAAAAATACTTTTAGGCACAAAACTGAATTATTGTAGATTTCGTACAAACAATGAGTTAGCAAATTGAATAATGATTAAACTAGTAAACTTTTTTTTTCGTTTCCTGTTGCATGAGATTTTTTAACAGATGTCAAACACTTTCGTATCACAGATTTCATATCTGCAATCGATTTCTCACTTCAAGCTGCAGGTTTTTCTGAAATAACATTTTTACTCTGTTGTTTGTTTATATGTACATGTTTAAGAACTATATACCCAACAGGGTGTTGCTTAAGTGCTACGACAAACTTTTAGAGGATTTAGGGAATATCATCTGTGAAGTACTTTGTACAACTAAATAAGATTCTTTTCACAACACTTAAATATTTACTTTATTTTCTTCATATATACAGAGAACAGTCGGCAAAGAATTCTGTTAGGTTAAAAAAACATTTCGCTAAAAAGAACGAATTGGGTATAATATTAAAAAAACACAACTACTTCCACTTAGTAGGAATAACATTTACCATGACGCAATGCTAAATTCTATGCCACTATCCACATAAATACCATTATCCACATAAATCAATTATTAATCAAAAATCGAATATCAATTACTTTTCTTTATAATGCAATAAAATCTGGCGAGCAGCTATTTAAACGATCAAACACTTCGTTTGTTTATTTGTGGCTTGAAGTTAGGCTCGCAGAAAATGCCGTTCATGGGTTAAATTTAGTAGGAATAACATAACCTGTGACGTAGGCTATAGTATACCCAATTCTAAAAGAAATAAAAATAAACAACTTAAAAAATAAAAATGCTGCTGCCAGCCATAGAATTTTTCGAAAGTTAACTTAGAAATGAACGATGTTAACAAAATGAACGATGTTAACAAAATGATGTAGAAAGCGCAACTAGATCAAAATTATACAAGCGCAACTAGATCAAAATTATGATACCTGAGCGCTTTACGTAACAATCTGGATTAAAATTACATGGGAACCAATGCTCGGAAATTCCACCATTCACCGCTAGGGGCACTTACAAATTATGAACTGTTTCTTAATGTGCTTCTAAACAGGTGGTAGTGGGAGAAGTGTCCTAGGTGGCGTGTGACTACATTTCCGATCATTGCTCCTTATGCAATTTTAATCCTGATGATGCACCCTAACTCCCCTAGAAGTTTGTCTCAACATTTAAGCGAGACCCTGTTCAGTATAACGTTTTTAAACAAGTACATATTAACAAAAAGTAGACTAAACGTGTTATTTTAGAAAAAAAAATCTGCAGCTTTAGAAGAAAAATTATTTTCAAATTTGAAATTCCCACACCCGAATTAGGCAAGACCTAGCATTTATGTAAATGCAACAAAAAATTTGCTTCGCAGTGTGTAGTCAATTAATAAGTTTTGAGAGATAAAAGCCAAGCAAAATCCTTCATGAAAAAACTTTTAGATGAAAACGTTGATTAGATTTAAGCTCATAATATTTTTCACCCAAATGAGGAAAAAGAAGACCATAAGCATATCACACGAATTCCGCTACCTGCAACTAAAAAAAAAAAAAGGTAATTCAAATATTTAAAAAGAAGTAGGGAATGCTTGATTTGCTTCTTTTCATTTCAGTAGCGAATGTCTAGCAATTAATTGCTAATTTCTAATCACAATTATGTAATAATAATTTTAATTAGCATAAAGGTACATTATCAGTAAAATAAATACTTATCAATCTATTATAACTGTACTTTACATACTTACAATGCACTAATATTCTGTAATATGTCCAATTTTAAATTATTAAAATTGGATGAATTATTTTAAATTTAGACCGATACCTCTGCTAAAATTCGATCTTAATGCTTCGAGATCCTAATCTTAAATATGCTAATTAATCTGCCGAGACGATATTTGATATTACAAAACTAGACACAAAAATGCAGTTTCTTAAATAAAACATGCATTTTTTAATTGACTCAGATTTTAATTGACTTTTAAAATAAAGGTGGGGGTAACAGAAAATGTTAAATATAATACTAATATTTTAGGCAGGAAAGCAATCGAAAGTTTACCTTGATGATATTTTAAATTTTTGTGGATTACGCTTTAGGATCATTCTTCAAAAAGTATGAACAAAATGAAAAGGAAATTTTATTTCCAATACTAGAACATTACACATTCAACATTATTTATAACATACAACAATCACAGTTCCAAATTAATTGAACTTAAAGTAGTTTTAAGAAGTGTGTTTCTATTTAGTGGCGACAGTGTGTGCAAGATTTCTGTTCTGTGTGACTTACACAGAAAAAGAGCATGGCCAAAACTAACAGAATATGGTTAAGTTTTCCAAAGACTGCAAAAACCACGATAATTTTTACCGAATCGCTTTGGTAAAAATTTTGGGGTGATAAAATGTAGTGAATGTAGCAAAATTTGGCAATTTTCATCGTGACTTTTTAGAGCATGGCATAAAACCATTCATTTGGTTACATTTAAATGGAAGTTTGGTATTTGTCAATAAATGATAGGTAATAAGAACTATAATTTTGAAGACCAGAATTTCCGGTAAGCAGGTACCATACACTGTTAAAATTTTCCTTCTAAAATTACGGTAATATAACTGGCAGCTGTCTGTAGATCCGATTAACTGTAAAGTTTATGGAAAAGAAACTCTTCCTCCTTTATGGTATTATAACCATTTACAAAAATATCGTTGTAAAACCATAAATACAAAACTATACAGTTTTTTAACCATTTACAACTAGCACTTTTTGAAAGCTTTATATTTTTTTAATTAGATGTAGAAGCTCGGCTTTTCGTAAGTTAATGGTCATTGGAAAGTGCCGGACATTGGGAATTCTTTACATGTTGAACGGAATAGAGAAAATATTGTAGTGTCAACACTAGGACTCGAACTCCAGTTCTGATGGTCATAAGATTGACAGATAAGCCCGCTCGGCTATGACATGTACGCAGTAGCGAAGGACTAAGTAGCTTCATTAGGTGGTTCTAGTTGGTGCGATAAAGTTCTGGTTGTTTAACCGTATTAGGTGAAAGCAGTTAATAAACAGTTTTTCTTAAACTTAACAGTTTGATTACCATTTTATTTATGGTTATTTGACTGTGTTGATCAAATATGGTAAAATGGCCATGCAATCAATTGTTATGTAACCATTTTTTCCGAGAATTTCTAACAGTGTATCAAACGGTACAATTTCCAAATGAATGACTTAACTACCGTATATTTTAGTTTAATTATCAGAATAATGGTATTTTCTTCCATCGGTATCATCTACCCGATCATAGAATCTTCTACCTGATTCTATGGTAATCTTCGAAAAGAAATGTCTTAATCATACAAGTATGGTAATTTTTCCAGAATTCTTTTTCCGTGTACCGAGTGATTTTGAAAACTAGAATATCCGTTAAACCGTTATTATATTAACGCAGAAACTACCAAACGAATAGTTTATCGATGTCATATATTTTGGTTTTATTACCAGAATTATGGCCGACCGGCCTGTGTAAGGGGCAGGGAACTGTCCTTGCATCAGAAAGGTCCTGGGTTCGAATCCCGGGCAAAGGAATGGATGTTTCTTTCAATCTGTGTGTGTTCTATGTCCTTTCTCCTTTGTGTGTGAATGTGACCCGCCCTATAAACGGGTTGCGGTTGTGTGAATGGCGTGGCAGAAGTCGAATTCCTGGCCATAGATGGCGCCACTGAAAAACAGGAACAATCGTACCCGCACTGCCAACAAACAGGCATACGACAAAAAAAAAGCATAATTATGCTTTTCTTAGAATTATGCTTTACGTTCTGGATAAATTTCGTTTGGAGTATTAATAAAATCTATACATTTAAAAATGATATAGTTATCAATTAATTGGAAACCATTTCTGACGAAAATCACAGCATTTTTTTTTATGGAAGTGTTAAAAAATAGTCAGCAAGAATGCTTGAGAAACTGGCACCTTGTGGTAAGCCAGCAATCTCCTGAAAAATATACTCTCATCGTTAAAGATAAAATTATTAAGAATACAAAAATTAACAATATTTTGCCAATATTCAAAATAGGTATCAAGAATATTACTGAAATCATAAAATAATGAAAAAAGAACATCTTTAAATCTGTACAGTGAAATACTCGTAAACAAAAGAATAATTATCGTATCAAGAATATTATTGAAATCATCAAAGTATAAAGAAAGAACATCTTTAAGTCTGTCCTGTGGAATACTCTACTGTTAGAAATTTCTCGGAAAAATGGTTAAATAACAATTGATTGCATAGCCATTTTACCATATTTAATCAACACTGTCAAATAACCATAAATAAAATGGTAATCAAACTGTTAAGTTTAAGAAAAACTGTTTATTAACTGCTTTCACCTAATACGGTTAAACAACCAGAACTTTATCGCACCAACTAGAACTACCTAATGAAGCTACTTAGTCCTTCGCTACTGCGTACATGTCATAGCCGAGCGGGCTTATCTGTCAATCTTATGACCATCAGAACTGGAGTTCGAGTCCTAGTGTTGACACTACAATATTTTCCCTATTCCGTTCAACACGTGAAGAATTCCCAATGTCCGGCACTCTCCAATTACCATTAACTTACGAAAAGCCGAGCTTCTACATCTAGTTAAAAAAATATAAAGTTTTTAAAAAATGCTAGTTGTAAATGGTTAAAAAAACTGTATAGTTTTGTATTCATGGTTTTACAACGATATTTTTGTAAATGGCTATAATACCATAAAGGAGGAAAATTTTCTTTTCCGTAAACTTTACAGTTAATCGGATGGACAGACAGCTGCCAGTTATATTACCGTAATTTTGGAAGGCAAATTTTAACAGTGTCGAGTGGAATACTAGTTTAGTAGAATACTCGTACAGTGGAATACTCGTCCTTGAGAACAAAAAATGCAATGTCTGTAGTAGAATTGTTGTGGATAAATTTAATTGCTGGTTTATTGTTTTTAATAATCCATGTATATTCTGAATATGTAAAATTAAATAAAATGTATTTTACGAAGAGTTTAACTGGTGTATTCACATAGGTGTTAGTGCAATAAGTGATAAATCGTAATTTCATAGCTGTTTTATGAAATTTAGATGTGATCGTAACGTAAGGTAGTTTAATGTTGTTATTTTTTATCCTGCAAACTTTACTTAAAGCAAGTATTTTTTTGACAATGTTACAGATATCAGAACATAATTTATATGTTTGAGAATAGGAAAGTTCATTGTCTAATAGCTTAAAATATGAGTATTTATATGCAAAGGCATAATTTCCACAAGCTCTATTTATAGGTATAGGGCATATGATAAAGTGTTTCCTATTGAATTCTAAATCATTGATAAGATTTTTAAGCCTGAAATTGTTTCCCTATATAACATAAAATCATAGTAGTCTACCTCGTTTTCCATTGTTGTCGACGCATTTTTATTGGCTGGAAAATCACGTGGTAGGATCCAGTTTTCCCCCATTCATTTCCGTATTGTTTAGGTTGTCATCAGCATAAAATTAACAAAAATCGTAAAATTATTGCTTTCCTTTAAATATTTTTGTATCCCTAATTGGGTATAATATGAAAAAAGCACAACTACTTCCACTTACTAGGAATAAAATTTACCTTTTAGTTTAATTAATAAACTGAGTTTTAAATATGTTTACTAAATTCATAAACTTCGGAAAAACAACAATATAAATTATTTCCAAAGGAACTAGACTAATACAATTCCTACCTGGCGAGTAGCGACTTATAAACAAGACACTTCGTTTGATGCTTTTACTTGTTGCTAGAAATCAGGTTCGCAGAAAATGCTGTTTACTAGTTAAATTTAGTAGGAATAACACGATCTGTGACATAGGCTACAGTATACCCAATTTAAAGTTATTTTTCAGTACTGTTATTATTAGTGAAAATTTTAAATTATGGTTGTGAACTCATCAAATTTGCTTGAACAATATAATGTATTAAGAATATAAATGTTATTTTAAAAAATGATTACTTCGAAAAATCACTTCTGTTCTCCAAGAGATCTAAATGTTTATAATACTAATAGATAGTAATATTTGGAGGTGGGAAGTAGAGGCGCAAGAGCGTAAGTAAACAGAAATCCTTTTAGTACATAGATGTTAAGTGAATATATTTAATTATAGTAGAAAAACTGTTTTCTGGCAAGAAAAAACAATTTTTGCGAAGCAATCATCGGGGTTGGTGAGCGGTAGCGAACAGGAGGCTTTTCCCCCTCCAGTAATTTGATAAGTAATAGTTTCTAGTAATTTGAGTAATTTCTAGTAATTAGTAAAGTAGTTTCTAGTAATTTGATAAGATCAGAATTATCAAAAAGAAATTGTTTATATTTGAAATAAAGGGTCCATTTCCAATCAATAAAAAATTTTACAGGTGTTGAATGAATTCTAGATGTCTTCGAAACGAAAGAGTTATTATCTTCTAAAAAAATTGAAAGTAATGATTTTATGCTAATAGAAAAAATAATTACGGATAATTAAAGGATAATTATAGATAGGTCTAAATTTAGTTCCTTTAGAAAGTTGATATTGAACATCCTTATGACAAAAAATATTATCACCGGTGGCAATATGTTCAAAGTTTTTCTTAATTATATCTGAGTAAAAAGCAGAGTTACAAATACATTCAATATTGTTGCTTTGTTTATTTAAATTAGCGCAAAATTCATTAGAATTGAAGATTTTACGACCGAAAGTGGTATCATATCTGAAAGCTTTTTTTTGTGTTAAAATTCTTAATAGGAAATAAATAAAATTATGAAGTGTATCTAAACGGTTAAATTTATCCAAAATTTGATTCTTAAATCTTATGGGAAAGTAATTGAAAAGTGAACTAGTTCTGTTACGCAATGTGTAATTAAATTTATATAATCCAAGTTTGAAAATATCATTAACTAGGATAGCAAAGTTTTTATTATTGAAATTGAAATTGTTTAAGAAATGTTTACCATTTAATTAAAAAAATGTATTGTTTGCACAGTGAGACATGAATGGAAGTGAAGGAATTCACAAGCGTATTGATGTCTAAATCAAAGTTAAAAGCATTCTTATTTAAATAATTATTTACTAATTGTGATGATTACTAACCGTCAGTTCAGCATATAAATTTTAGTTATTAATATTGGGCGCGTGTAGATTGATTCTTAAATGTAATTCATTCTAGTTTGATCTGTATATTTCATGATACAATAATTACAAGAAATCATATAAATAGTATTAGTTGCTTGACATGCTACATCTGTCGAAATTTTGTCAGTAATTAGTTGAGGATCAAAATTATTGCAAGTTTCACATCGGATATTATTGCAAATACGAAAAAGGAAGAAAATTAGAAAACACATCCGGGTTGGCAAACCCATTGTCCGTGGGGTAGCGGTCTGACGATCCGAGATGCTCCCCCACATGCATCTCCGACCGAGAACTGAATGATAAATCATTCATTTTGCCAGGCGCTAAGTAAAATAATTTAATTATTAAATTAAATTATCATTTACCCATTGAATTAGATTATTTAGCTCTCAAGCCGTTACAAGGTTAAAAAACTGTTTTATGATAGTAAATTTGGGAAGCAGATAAACTCAGCAGGGAGTGAAGAGCTGCTATATCTCTCCTGAAAGCATCCCGAATATGCTTCATGGGATTTAGGTTTGGAAATATGACTGGCCATGGTTAACCCAAATAATCCTTTAATTATATTCAGCATCAAGATATTCCTCAATCAACTCAGCACTGTGTGGAGCTGCGTTGCCATCTATAAATTTAAACTGGGTATTGGCTGCTTCTTTGAGCAATCTCCCGTAAGTCTCTGATACTTCAGGCTTAAAAATTAGGGATGTCAGAGTACCACCCTGACAAACATGCATGTCTATGCAAGAATTCAGATCCTAATGTCATAATCAACAAAATCATCATCTATGACAAGATCACAGCCTCGACGTCCATAGTAATTCACTCTTCCTTTAAGTCACAGTGATGGTATTGAGTTACGTCATTAGTTCTTTTCAAATGTGAACCAGTCAAGGATCATAAAAAAACTATCTTGAAATGAATGTCAGAAATTATTTTAAGTGGAAAAATATCTATCTAGTCAAAAAATATATATTGATTTCAAAAAATATTTAAAAAAGTATTTTCAGGAAATGGAGTGGCCAGCCTGATTTCTAGATCTTACTCCTTCTAGTACCATTTAATAATTACCCCACGACTGCGCATGTTCTCAGAGATAAAAGCCTATATATACCAAGACGGAAAAGGCCAAAAGCTGGTACGCAGTTCGTTCCAAATGTGAACCAGTCAAGGATCATAAAAAAACTATCTTGAAATGAATGTCAGAAATTATCTTAAGTGGAAAAATATCTATCTAGTCAAAAAATATATATTGATTTCAAAAAATATTTGAAAAAATATTTTCAGGAAATGGAGTGGAGAGTCTGATTTCTAGATCTTACACCTTCGAATACCATATAATAATTACACCACGACTGCGCATGTTCTCAGAGATAAAAGCCTATATATACCAAGACGGAAAAGGCCAAAAGCTGGTACGCAGTTCGTTCCAAATGTGAACCAGTCAAGGATCATAAAAAAACTATCTTGAAATGAATGTCAGAAATTATCTTAAGTGGAAAAATATCTATCTAGTCAAAAAATATATATTGATTTCAAAAAATATTTAAAAAAGTATTTTCAGGAAATGGAGTGGCCAGCCTGATTTCTAGATCTTACTCTTTCTAGTACCATTTAATAATTACCCCACGACTGCGCATGTTCTCAGAGATAAAAGCCTATATATACCAAGACGGAAAAGGCCAAAAGCTGGTACGCAGTTCGTTCCAAATGTGAACCAGTCAATGATCATAAAAAAACTATCTTGAAATGAATGTCAGAAATTATTTTAAGTGGAAAAATATCTATCTAGTCAAAAAATATATATTGATTTCAAAAAATATTTAAAAAAGTATTTTCAGGAAATGGAGTGGCCAGCCTGATTTCTAGATCTTACTCCTTCTAGTACCATTTAATAATTACCCCACGACTGCGCATGTTCTCAGAGATAAAAGCCTATATATACCAAGACGGAAAAGGCCAAAAGCTGGTACGCAGTTCGTTCCAAATGTGAACCAGTCAAGGATCATAAAAAAACTATCTTGAAATGAATGTCAGAAATTATCTTAAGTGGAAAAATATCTATCTAGTCAAAAAATATATATTGATTTCAAAAAATATTTGAAAAAATATTTTCAGGAAATGGAGTGGCCAGTCTGATTTCTAGATCTTACTCTTTCTAGTACCATTTAATAATTACCCCACGACTGCGCATGTTCTCAGAGATAAAAGCCTATATATACCAAGACGGAAAAGGCCAAAAGCTGGTACGCAGTTCGTTCCAAATGTGAACCAGTCAATGATCATAAAAAAACTATCTTGAAATGAATGTCAGAAATTATTTTAAGTGGAAAAATATCTATCTAGTCAAAAAATATATATTGATTTCAAAAAATATTTAAAAAAGTATTTTTAGGAAATGGAGTGGCCAGCCTGATTTCTAGATCTTACTCCTTCTAGTACCATTTAATAATTACCCCACGACTGCGCATGTTCTCAGAGATAAAAGCCTATATATACCAAGACGGAAAAGGCCAAAAGCTGGTACGCAGTTCGTTCCAAATGTGAACCAGTCAAGGATCATAAAAAAACTATCTTGAAATGAATGTCAGAAATTATCTTAAGTGGAAAAATATCTATCTAGTCAAAAAATATATATTGATTTCAAAAAATATTTAAAAAAGTATTTTCAGGAAATGGAGTGGCCAGCCTGATTTCTAGATCTTACTCTTTCTAGTACCATTTAATAATTACCCCACGACTGCGCATGTTCTCAGAGATAAAAGCCTATATATACCAAGACGGAAAAGGCCAAAAGCTGGTACGCAGTTCGTTCCAAATGTGAACCAGTCAATGATCATAAAAAAACTATCTTGAAATGAATGTCAGAAATTATTTTAAGTGGAAAAATATCTATCTAGTCAAAAAATATATATTGATTTCAAAAAATATTTAAAAAAATATTTTCAGGAAATGGAGTGGCCAGCCTGATTTCTAGATCTTACTCCTTCTAGTACCATTTAATAATTACCCCACGACTGCGCATGTTCTCAGAGATAAAAGCCTATATATACCAAGACGGAAAAGGCCAAAAGCTGGTACGCAGTTCGTTCCAAATGTGAACCAGTCAAGGATCATAAAAAAACTATCTTGAAATGAATGTCAGAAATTATCTTAAGTGGAAAAATATCTATCTAGTCAAAAAATATATATTGATTTCAAAAAATATTTAAAAAAGTATTTTCAGGAAATGGAGTGGCCAGCCTGATTTCTAGATCTTACTCTTTCTAGTACCATTTAATAATTACCCCACGACTGCGCATGTTCTCAGAGATAAAAGCCTATATATACCAAGACGGAAAAGGCCAAAAGCTGGTACGCAGTTCGTTCCAAATGTGAACCAGTCAAGGATCATAAAAAAACTATCTTGAAATGAATGTCAGAAATTATCTTAAGTGGAAAAATATCTATCTAGTCAAAAAATATATATTGATTTCAAAAAATATTTAAAAAAGTATTTTCAGGAAATGGAGTGGCCAGCCTGATTTCTAGATCTTACTCTTTCTAGTACCATTTAATAATTACCCCACGACTGCGCATGTTCTCAGAGATAAAAGCCTATATATACCAAGACGGAAAAGGCCAAAAGCTGGTACGCAGTTCGTTCCAAATGTGAACCAGTCAAGGATCATAAAAAAACTATCTTGAAATGAATGTCAGAAATTATCTTAAGTGGAAAAATATCTATCTAGTCAAAAAATATATATTGATTTCAAAAAATATTTAAAAAAGTATTTTCAGGAAATGGAGTGGCCAGCCTGATTTCTAGATCTTACTCTTTCTAGTACCATTTAATAATTACCCCACGACTGCGCATGTTCTCAGAGATAAAAGCCTATATATACCAAGACGGAAAAGGCCAAAAGCTGGTACGCAGTTCGTTCCAAATGTGAACCAGTCAATGATCATAAAAAAACTATCTTGAAATGAATGTTAGAAATTATTTTAAGTGGAAAAATATCTATCTAGTCAAAAAATATATATTGATTTCAAAAAATATTTAAAAAAGTATTTTCAGGAAATGGAGTGGCCAGCCTGATTTCTAGATCTTACTCCTTCTAGTACCATTTAATAATTACCCCACGACTGCGCATGTTCTCAGAGATAAAAGCCTATATATACCAAGACGGAAAAGGCCAAAAGCTGGTACGCAGTTCGTTCCAAATGTGAACCAGTCAAGGATCATAAAAAAACTATCTTGAAATGAATGTCAGAAATTATCTTAAGTGGAAAAATATCTATCTAGTCAAAAAATATATATTGATTTCAAAAAATATTTGAAAAAATATTTTCAGGAAATGGAGTGGCCAGCCTGATTTCTAGATCTTACTCCTTCTAGTACCATTTAATAATTACCCCACGACTGCGCATGTTCTCAGAGATAAAAGCCTATATATACCAAGACGGAAAAGGCCAAAAGCTGGTACGCAGTTCGTTCCAAATGTGAACCAGTCAAGGATCATAAAAAAACTATCTTGAAATGAATGTCAGAAATTATCTTAAGTGGAAAAATATCTATCTAGTCAAAAAATATATATTGATTTCAAAAAATATTTGAAAAAATATTTTCAGGAAATGGAGTGGCCAGTCTGATTTCTAGATCTTACTCTTTCTAGTACCATTTAATAATTACCCCACGACTGCGCATGTTCTCAGAGATAAAAGCCTATATATACCAAGACGGAAAAGGCCAAAAGCTGGTACGCAGTTCGTTCCAAATGTGAACCAGTCAATGATCATAAAAAAACTATCTTGAAATGAATGTCAGAAATTATTTTAAGTGGAAAAATATCTATCTAGTCAAAAAATATATATTGATTTCAAAAAATATTTAAAAAAGTATTTTTAGGAAATGGAGTGGCCAGCCTGATTTCTAGATCTTACTCCTTCTAGTACCATTTAATAATTACCCCACGACTGCGCATGTTCTCAGAGATAAAAGCCTATATATACCAAGACGGAAAAGGCCAAAAGCTGGTACGCAGTTCGTTCCAAATGTGAACCAGTCAATGATCATAAAAAAACTATCTTGAAATGAATGTCAGAAATTATTTTAAGTGGAAAAATATCTATCTAGTCAAAAAATATATATTGATTTCAAAAAATATTTAAAAAAATATTTTCAGGAAATGGAGTGGCCAGCCTGATTTCTAGATCTTACTCCTTCTAGTACCATTTAATAATTACCCCACGACTGCGCATGTTCTCAGAGATAAAAGCCTATATATACCAAGACGGAAAAGGCCAAAAGCTGGTACGCAGTTCGTTCCAAATGTGAACCAGTCAAGGATCATAAAAAAACTATCTTGAAATGAATGTCAGAAATTATCTTAAGTGGAAAAATATCTATCTAGTCAAAAAATATATATTGATTTCAAAAAATATTTAAAAAAGTATTTTCAGGAAATGGAGTGGCCAGCCTGATTTCTAGATCTTACTCTTTCTAGTACCATTTAATAATTACCCCACGACTGCGCATGTTCTCAGAGATAAAAGCCTATATATACCAAGACGGAAAAGGCCAAAAGCTGCTACGCAGTTCGTTCCAAATGTGAACCAGTCAAGGATCATAAAAAAACTATCTTGAAATGAATGTCAGAAATTATCTTAAGTGGAAAAATATCTATCTAGTCAAAAAATATATATTGATTTCAAAAAATATTTAAAAAAGTATTTTCAGGAAATGGAGTGGCCAGCCTGATTTCTAGATCTTACTCTTTCTAGTACCATTTAATAATTACCCCACGACTGCGCATGTTCTCAGAGATAAAAGCCTATATATACCAAGACGGAAAAGGCCAAAAGCTGGTACGCAGTTCGTTCCAAATGTGAACCAGTCAAGGATCATAAAAAAACTATCTTGAAATGAATGTCAGAAATTATCTTAAGTGGAAAAATATCTATCTAGTCAAAAAATATATATTGATTTCAAAAAATATTTAAAAAAGTATTTTCAGGAAATGGAGTGGCCAGCCTGATTTCTAGATCTTACTCTTTCTAGTACCATTTAATAATTACCCCACGACTGCGCATGTTCTCAGAGATAAAAGCCTATATATACCAAGACGGAAAAGGCCAAAAGCTGGTACGCAGTTCGTTCCAAATGTGAACCAGTCAATGATCATAAAAAAACTATCTTGAAATGAATGTCAGAAATTATTTTAAGTGGAAAAATATCTATCTAGTCAAAAAATATATATTGATTTCAAAAAATATTTAAAAAAGTATTTTCAGGAAATGGAGTGGCCAGCCTGATTTCTAGATCTTACTCCTTCTAGTACCATTTAATAATTACCCCACGACTGCGCATGTTCTCAGAGATAAAAGCCTATATATACCAAGACGGAAAAGGCCAAAAGCTGGTACGCAGTTCGTTCCAAATGTGAACCAGTCAAGGATCATAAAAAAACTATCTTGAAATGAATGTCAGAAATTATCTTAAGTGGAAAAATATCTATCTAGTCAAAAAATATATATTGATTTCAAAAAATATTTGAAAAAATATTTTCAGGAAATGGAGTGGCCAGTCTGATTTCTAGATCTTACACCTTCGAATACCATATAATAATTACACCACGACTGGGCATGTTCTCAGGGATAAAAGCCTATATATACCAAGACGGAAAAGAGCAAAAGCTGGTACGCAGTGTATTTCATTCTAGCATATTTTTTTTCGAGAAACATTCAATTTCTGTAACCACCGAGATTTTTTTTTTACAGTTATAGCATATATGAAAAACTGCATCTTTTCCGAGAAACAGATATTGTTGAATAGTTTAAAGAAGAGAATAGATTTACTCCTCCCGAAAACAAGTTAAAACAAATATGGTTTTACTGCAAGTTTTTTTTCCCCTTCCGTCTCGCTCTCACCCTTGTATGTTCCTGACAAAACAATTGCAGTTTGCCATCTCCTTTCCTAGAATCTCCGGAGGTCTCGAAAGAAAATGAAAGATTACGTGAGGTATGAAATGAACGTTTCAAAGAAAATTTGATATATGGAATAGTCAAAGAAGGAATTTCATTTATTTCATCCTAAATCCTGAGTTCCCAAAGTGTGATCCAAAAAGCAATAAAATTTAAAAAAGAAATATAGATTTTGGAATTTTCACAAAGTAATAAATATCTCTACGATTAAAATCAATTTCAAGTTTTGTCATTTAAAATTACATAGTTTAAAACATTGTTAACTTTTATTATTTACAGTTGAGATCATTTTTGTTAAAAAAAAAAAAAGAAAAATTGAAAAAACTGGAAATAAAAAAAGAGTAATTACATTCAATAAAATATAACAATAATATCCTGCATAGATTTAAATTCAGAAAGACTTGATTCACCATTGCGTGTAAAAATGCTAGATATGCTTAAAAACACGCCAAAAATACATTAAGGATTTTGAACTTTTGACAGCGCTCATAATTTATTTTAATTAATCATTAAGAATATATTCTACAGATTGCAGCATCCAAGAGTTTGAAAATAAATATACAAATCTACAAAAATATCGTTATGAAGAGAAATAACTTTTTTGCATCTTATTTCATAACTTAAAATATTGCCCACTATTACCAAAAGATCGGATTTAATATCTATCCCTTAAACGCTTAAGATAGCACTTTTTTAGTACCTAGTAATTATTGGTTATTAGATAATTAGATTAAAAACTATGATGATATTCAATTTTCATTATTTCTGCCCTGTACGAGTTACAAAACTTTTCTATGCTATTAATGTCAGATGTATAGCATCCCTTTACAATAGCACATCATTTTTCAAAGTATAACATTTGCTTGCACTGTATTTCAATGAAAATTCAAGAAGCCGTTGAAGTTTTAAACAACGCTTATCCCCATGGCATTTATTTGTTGAGAGGAATAAAATTTTTTAAGGAAAAAATTTAATCTATTATCCTTCTATTGAAACCGAACACAAAAGTTGAGACTCGAATCGCGATTTGAAGCAGAGAAAATTCTTTGAAAACAAATTCGTTCCCAGTTTTGCACTTCTAATCCGTAAAAGCGTGAATGCAAATTCTTTTCTTTCTTCGGAGAACAGAAATGCTAGAAAATGTATTGAACATATCAACATTATATAGTACTGTAGTTGTCATTTAAGAAAGAGTTGAGTTTAGGTTACGTGAAATGAACTGGATATCGCTTTGGTTACAATTCATCCGTATTTGAAAAGCAGATCTCTCAAGTATTTACTCTTTTTTTATTATATCTTTTAAAACCATATTTATTTTATTCCTCGCCATACGTTTAAATACTGGAATAGATGAAGTAGTTAAAATAAAAATTTTCACATTTGTGAGCAGAGAAATTAATTAATTAACTCACTGCTTAGGTGGTTTAAGTTAATCATAAGTATTTTTTTAAAAAATAAGTATTACTTTATTAAAACACTTAAATAAATATCACTAAAAATGAGTTTGAATCTTACTTTCCACTAGATTTCTAAGTAGAAGCTAAAAATAGCTTTAGCAGTAGCCATAATTTTTAAGTAGAATTATATATTTTTAGTTATACACTGTTAGAAATTTCTCGGAAAAAATGGTTAAATAACAATTGATTGCATGGCTATTTTACCATATTTAATCAACACAGTCAAATAACCATAAATAAAATGGTAATCAAACTGTGAAGTTTAAGAAAAACTGTTTATTAACTGCTTTCACCTAATACGGTTAAACAACTAGAATTTTATCGCACCAACTAGAACCACCTAATGAAGCTACTTAGTTCTTCGCTACTGCGTACATGTCATAACCGAGCGGGATTATCTGTCAATCTTATGACCATCAGAACTGGAGTTCGAGTCCTAGTGCTGACACTACAATATTTTCTCTATTCCATTCAACACTTGAAGAATTCCCAATGTCCGGCACTCTCCAATGACCATTAACTTACGAAAAGCCGAGCTTCTACATCTAGTTAAAAAATATAAAGCTTTTAAAAAATGCTAGTTGTAAATGGTTAAAAAAACTGTATAGTTTTGTATTCATGGTTTTACAACGATATTTTTGTAAATGGTTATAATACCATAAAGGAGGAAAATTTTCTTTTCCGTAAACTTTACAGTTAATCGGATGGACAGACAGCTGCCAGTTATATTACCGTAATTTTAGAAGGAAAATTTTAACAGTGTAGAGCAGGGACAACGATAAAAACTATTTAAAACCTTTTTTTGCAGTGACATCATTTTAAGGAATGCAATTTCAAATATCAAAATACTAAAATTTGAGCAAAATTGGTGGAATAGTATCTGAGAAATCGAACTTTGACGGAAACTTAACGGTTAAATTAATATTTTTTTTCCTTTGAGAGGCTCCAAATTTTAACAAGAATGTTTTTTCGAAATTCACTGCAAGAGATCTCATTTACCTTTTCATACTGCATTCAGCCAAATTCTGGGAATAAAAAAAATTTTTCGAATCCAATATAAATAGAAAATAAGTTAAAAGATAGAGAAAAAAAATCCCTCTTAAAAACATTGATTCAACTCTCGAACACCTTTTAAAAAGTCTTATCATTTTTAATCAATGAAGGGAGGCGTAAAAAAGGCTGAGGATGATAGGTGGGGGGGGGGGGAATATTCCATGAATTTATTTTACTTCAGACTCAACCGAAGTCGTTTGAAGGCTCCAAAAACATTTTGAAGTATAGTACTATCAATAAAAGAAGTGGCTTAAAAATATTATTCAAAAATATTCAAAAATTATTTATTTATTAAAGAAGGCTGTAAGTATAAACAACTAATTTATGTGTATAGAATGTGTGGATGTCTTTATAATATCCATTTATAGTATTTTTCATCCACCGCTTACAGCCTTTCCATTAGCAAATTGTTAAATGAGATTATTTGGAAATGCACAGTTCCAAGAAACATCAGAAGCAAATAAAATTATTTTATAGTTTATTCTTTGCAATCATACTCTTAGAATCTAAAGTTGTAAACAAATTTCTAACGAGAAATTTATCTTTTCTACGAAAAGTAGAAGCTAAATTTAGATGTTGGAGTTGGATTATAAGTTCACATTCTGTAGCGCCATTTTTAACTGTTCGAAAAGTTCGAAATGTATGCTAATTTGAACTGCCAGAACGATTTACAGATAAATCCTTTTCGACTGGGAGAAGGAAAATAAATAAGAATCATAGATTGTTTAATGCGTAACAGTTTATCATATTTTCTAAATAGAGTATAAAATATTTGTGTATGATATTTTTAACTTTATTTTATCGACTGTCTGTTTATAATAAGTATTTCGTTTGTAATGCGATTATTAAAATGCACGATATTTTTTATTAAAATTATTTAAAGCTATTGTTTTCGCTCAGTTAATAAGTAAATAAAGTCATTAAGTAAATAAAGTTAAAATTAAATAAAAAAAATATACAGGGTGTTTTATAATCACTGCCTTTAATATATGGTATTTGACTTTTCGAAAACATAATGAGAAAAATGTGTATAATGGAGCTGGAGAACATATTTTTAAGCTAGGAAAAAAATTGCTACTGAAATCTGGTGAATCTCTGTTGAAAACAGAGAATAAAAATATTAAAACATGTATAATTACGTTATAAAAGAGAAAGATAAGTACAAATGACAATAATAAATTTAAACCAGCAATCAAAAAGGCTCTAATGATTTGTTTTAAACCTGCGCCTTATTCAATGAAGTTTTCTTAGATTTTATCAGGGTTTTTCTTTTTTTTTTCTAATTAAATATCAGCTTACAACCTTTGACGTATGTATATTTTTTACTTCATTTTTATAAATGTTTCGAAAAAAATATATTAAGGGTACTAAATATGGAACACTCTCTGTAAATAAAAAAAAAGAGGGAATGAATAGATTGAGTCAGATTTTAATAACTGCAAAATAATGAAACATATAATTTTATTATTATATTATTATGTTTGATCAGGTTTGCAGAATAAATACACATACTATATATATTTATTGATTTTAAGCCACGGATGATCAGTGCGCAAAGGTGCTGAATTGCCAACGTCTACCAATGTTCAACTCCGTAGTCTTGTAATTTTAAACCCTATCCAGAAGACAGGGGAAATCCTGAATCAAATATTAAGAAGACTTATTTGAGTAAAATTGAGAGGAAAACCACTAAAACCTCCAATGGTTAGCCCGTAAGTAAAGGGACTCTAACAAATGAAACGTCTACCACGGAGGATATTTTACGTCAACACTATGGTTGGTGAGAACCAAGGGTGGAATTCGTATCGACCAGCCATTGCTGGGATTCGAAACCTGACCATCTCTCAAGGAGGCGGGCACTCTATCCCCTGAACTACTATGGCTCTGATGAATTGTAATTTTTGGTCAACACTACGGAGTTCGTATCGACCAGAAATCGCTGCGATTTGAACCCAGTTCACCTCATAAGAAAGCGAGATCTCTATTCCTTGAACCACCACATCTCTATTTGCTGAAATGTCATTGTGAATAACCGGAGATACGTAAATCATATGCAGTGAAAAAGATATGCGGAATGGCAAGAGTTCGTTCTTCAGTTTTTAGCCGACTCGCCATCAGAGAGATGGCTACCAGTTTTTCTGGACTGTCTTCAATGATGACCACATTGTTCAAATCATGTCGTTGTCTACGAAAATCAAACCGTATTTTTATATATTATTAAGAAAATAAACAGTAATGAATGAGAAGCAACTACTAAGTTTGGTCAGCGGCGCGAACAGAGGTTCGCACCTCCCAGTGCTATGAAAATAATTGTTTCGCGAAACTAGATAATGTTCGATAATTTAAATTAGAGTCTTTATTTAAAAGAAAATTTGAGAAAAAATGTTTATTCATATAATTAAACAGTAATATTAAGCATTTTAAACGGTGCAACTGTTTATACTATTAAATAGCCAACAATTCAATATTTTATTTTTATTTTATAACCGTCGTTGAACAGCCGACCCAATTTAATGGGTTTACGACTACTAATGTTCAACTCAGGAGCCTTGTAATTTTGAACCAATCCAGAAGACAAGGAAACTCCTGGATCAGTACCCCCAGAGGTATTGATTTGTTATGGGAATATGGCGGACTTTGAGACTCGACAGATTTATCGTGCATCAGTCACCATTTACTACACGGGGAGTCTTCGGCCGGCGAGGATCGAACCCACGACCTCTTGGACTTGGGCCTAGTGCCCTACCGACCAAAGAGTGTGATGTTGTTTTCTTCTCCATGTAAAGGCCTGGTTTCTTAGGACCGGACGCCGTCAGCTGGAAATCAGCGCTAACCTCTGATTGGTCCATTTGTGAGTTTGATAGTATACGTCATCGAACGCTCATCTTGAACTACAATTGCCGTCCAAATCTACTGCCGTTGGATTACAGCGTGACGTTAACCACAGAAGCAATGGCGGACAACATCCAACAGCACATTGAATCAGCCAAGATTTTGATTTTGACATTAAGCATAGCTTCTTCATTAAACATAGCACTCTTCATTTAGCTCAGCTATAATGTGTTTTTTCTTGGACAAAGTCATTATTTGTTCTCTGAAACACTGGTCGACAATAACAAAATCAATACAAATTCAAAATAAATATTTGTTTACGTTATTAACGCATGCGCAATGAGGGATAATGTCTGCGTTGGACCGACTGCTCACGCTGAGCTAACAAAAAAGCATTTTTTTGGTGTCAGCTCTTCGTCAACTTTCCGCTGACGCCCAGATAAGGCTCTTGTCCTAAGAAACCAGACCGTAACGCAACGCTAAAAATGAATATTAACACTGCCACAATCATGCCGTTAGTTGTAAAATTGTTGAGCCATAATCTCCATTATAATCACTGGTTCGGATCAAGCATTTCAGATCCGAGATTTGAATCAGGTGATTTAAATCACTACTTGAATCAAGTGATTTGGATCATTGATTCGAATCAATTGATTCGAATAATACCATTTTTCGAAGTGATTCGAATCAAGTCCTTCAACTCTCTATTCAAATTCCTCATTCTCCCCCCCCCCCCTATAAGTAAATGGTCTGATATAAATACGACAGTCAAACCTTGTGATTCTCCAAAAACAGCGAAAATTATCGTGGAATACTTAACTTATACTTAACGTCGTTGCTTAATAAAAATATATAAATGCCGATCCTGGCTCAAATTCTAGCTCACGAGAAACGGCATTTAAATACCATTGTTATAAACTATAATTTTGACTATAATTTTTATATACTAATACGTATTTCTTCTAGAAAAAAGTAAATATAATATAAAACTAGAAAAATTATGAAAAAGATACTCGCATTTTATCATCACGCAAGAGTTCTAACTCACTTTTAATTAATGAATTAGAGATTAATGAAGGAAAAAATTAAAAAAGGCATTATATTTTTCGTCAGCCGACCTGGTGGCCGAGTGGTTAGCGTGCCCGACTGCTGAGCCGATGGTCGCGGGTTCGAATCCTGCTCAGGGCATGGATGTTTCTTTCTCTACGTGTTCCATGTCCTTTCTCCTTTGTGTGTGATTGTGTGAACGTGAACCTCCCTATAGATGGGCTTGCGGTTGTGTGACGTGGGCGACGATGCTCCACCCCCGTGGCTTTTGGCATTTCAGTGGCCATTCGGACAACCCCCAAGTGCCCGTCATTAAAAAAACATTATTTTTAATCATAAACCAAAAGAAATGAATCGAACTAAGCTATCTCATATTCATATTTTCCATTAATCATACTTTTATAATCAAATGTATAATCACCACTATTAATTTCACGAATTGCTTAGACCAAAAGTTTTCCATTTTTTTCTTAGGAAAATATTCATTTTCTTCCTTTGCAACTTTTTATCACCAAATTTAGTGTTTTTTTTTTCTTCTAAATAATATCAGTTCATGGATTCCAGATTTCAAATCTTTCAATTTTAATGTTGAGATGTTTTATCTGAGACTACTGACATTTATTGGAGAACATTTTTTAGAAGATTTAAGCGTGCTTAAGGCTTAGTAATCGAAATAGTTTACTATGTGAAAAAGAAGAGAGAAAAAAAAAGTTTTAAAATCAGTCAAAATGATATAAAATTAGTTAAATTATAATCTGAAATTAGAAAAAATAATGAAATGAAACTAGAAGTAAATAAAAAATTCATTGGCTGAATATCATGAGCCTGTCCTCAGTCAAATGGAAAAGCTAGAATCTTCTGGACAGCAACGTTTGAAGGGTGTGGAAAAATCAACAACCACCTCTAGATGGTATCATTAATAGTCAATTGTAACCGTAACCTCCATAAGAGATGCTTGCAAAAAAGACATCTACGCTCTTTAGTAGTAGTAGTGGAATCATCCATTGTCCTGTATTCAACATGCTGATATAATACATATTTTTTTTGTTACTTACCTCTTTGAATGGTCATTTCAAATTTGAGTAGTTCTCCTTTATTTTAAGAAAACGAGATGTATTCACTGATAGTTTGTTCAATCTTTAGCGTAACTGTAAACCCGATAGAAATAATTTAAGTTGAAAGACAAAAAAGGTATAAAAGATGATATCGCTGATTTATCTTTCATTATGAATGATTCTTCTTAAAACTTTATCTCAGATAAAGAATGAGTCAGAAGAGGAAGATTATAGTGAAGATGGAAGAAATATTTTTTTAAAGTTGATATAGACAAAGATGTAAAAGAAAAAACACTAAAACAGTAAGAATTTGAATTACATTTAATAATGTAACTGATAAAGAATTTGAAAAATTTATTGAAAGGGCAAAGAGATAAATTTAACAAAGAAAAAGGAACTTAAACCTAAAATTGAAATATATTAAAGGAAAAAGTGTACCAAGATCAAAAAAATATTGATGACGTTCATGATAAAATGAATATCCTGAAAAGATTTATTAGACATTAAAAGGCGCTTTATTAGATATTAAAAAATGTAGATATTACACTTGTAAAGGCTTAGAAGATAAATTTAATATTTTGGACTAGTTTTTTGACAGCTGATTTGACAAATAAAATTTGTAAATGTTTTAAAAGTAACAATAAAATTTTCAACTTGCTGGATATACTTTTAAAAGTGAGGACATTTTAATAAATGAACAGGTAAAGAAACTTTATATGTAAATATATACATAGAAGAAATTCATAACATATATGTTACCGGCAAAGTATGAAGCGCCGGCATTGTATAGAATGCCTGACGCTTTTAGGCAAAGTATGAAATGTGAGAAGTATTACATACTTTGCCTAGGCATTGTATAGAATGCCTAGGCATTCTATACAATGGCAGATGCTATTTAGGCAAAGTATGAAACAAACGTCCTGATGAAGTTATTATGTAAATAATGTGCATGTTACTGTGAATGAGCGAAATCGGTGATTGTTGACTTTCACTGGTGAATGTTGACAATCACATAGTCGCTTTGGTGAATGTCCGAAATATTTATTATATCCAATTTCATATCAATTTATTCGTGGATATAATTACATTTATTCGATATTTTAAAACTTACTGACGATAGATTAGAAGAAACATCAGTGTTTGGAGTATCGGGGTAGGGCAATTCCACGAAAGTGTCAACTTTTAAGTGAAATTTTTTTTAATGAATTGCATATTTTAATTTTAAAAATATGTTCAAAAATAGCCAAAGTCTACATATTACTGTTTAATTTTTGATAATTTTAAGTTTTTTGAATGTGGCAGCATTCTAAAGTAATCACATGGCTGACAAGTGAATTCTTCACATTTGTGCTCAAATTGTTTTCTTGAAAAATACTTATAAAATAAAAGAAATGTATCTTTCTCTTGCAATATTTTGATAAAAATATGCATATAGTACAAAATTTAAACATTTAAAACATAGCCTTTAAGTCATTTTAAGTTTAATATATTAAATAAAAGTAACTTTTTTTGTGTCATTCCGTCACATGTTTTAGTATATTTTTTTAAATAGCAATTGCGTTTTTGAATGAAAATGTGTATATTTTGGAATATAAAGCAGATGTGGCATAAGAATCAATGAGGAATTGTAAAATTCTATGCATTTGATTATTAACTTCCAATAATTAGCGTGACGGAATGACACATCTTCGGCGATGGAATGACAAAACGAGTCCTTGAGAAGCTTAGTCAAAAACTAGGGAATTATATTTTTTTCAATTAACCTAATGGCTAAAACAGCTGTTGAAAGACAGATAAAATGTTGAAAAAGACCGAGATCCCCATGATATGATGAAGAAAAAAAACAGAGAAAGAAAGGCAGAGAAGAAAGCTTCCGCGACAAAAGTTGGACTTATAAAACTCAGAAGTGCAAACGCTGTTGTGCAGAGATTGTGTAAACAAAGAAAAAATCAAATTCTACCAATCTCTTCACATACAAATAATTTAAATTCCCTATACAAATTCCTGCAGAGTCTTGGTAAAGCCATAAAAAAAATTGCACACTCACCATAAAAAAAATTGTACACTCACTTCCAAAATCACCAATAGAGGTAAAAAAATTAATTCAGTCTTTATGTGAGAAGTATTTAACATCGAACTCAAAAGAAACTAAGTGAGAAAAGTAATGTTGATGAGCTGTTTAATTTGGTTAAAAAATTTTTACTGTCAAGATGATGTTAGTTACAAGCCCCCAAGTATGAAGGATTCAGTCATAATACAAACTCTGACAGAGTAACGAAGAGTGCAGATGCAATATATACTTATGGCCTTAAAAGAGGCTTTTCATAAAAAAGCATATATTGATGTAAAGTGTGTCTTATCTCATTTTTGTTCTTATTCTCATTTTTGTTAAGTGTATTTCATTAATACCTCACAGCACATGCACCTATAAATACCATGTAATTGTGATGTTGTTCTAAAAGGCCAAACAAGATGTTGGCTGCTGTAAAACGGCACATAATATGTAAAAGAATTTTATGATTTCATAAAGTCGAAGCAACAAATCGTTGAAGTTTTGTTTTTGTCCAGCTATTCTATTTAAGAGAGGGCAAAAGAGAATGACTTCAGCTAGACACTTGCTACATTAGCATTGCCAGGAACAAGAGACCTGCACTAGATGCTCATGTAGTTGAGAAGCGAATCATCAAAATTGGAATGCTTTCTAATTTTAACCAAAACCAAGTGTATGATTTGAAAAGCCACTGTTTTGAAGAGGAAATGGAAAATATGATTGAGGAATATGTGGTCGGCTCTTTAATCATTGTCCCATACTGCGAAAAAAAAGAAGGCACATTTATATGCAGCGCAAATTACTTTGATAAGCAAAGACGATTTAGATGTTAAAGTATTTAAAGAACATGGGACAAAAATTGATTTATGCATAAATTTCCTGAGAACGAAGATAAGATGTGACATTGGCAAGTTAGATATAAAACCTCTTCTGAGACAACCTAATTTTCAAATTGTTGAAATTTTAACTGATTCTTACGTAAATATTAATTCTGTTTATCTGTTACATTCTGTTTATCATTTACATATTAATAAAGCATTTTTTAAATGAAGACTTTCTTCCACTAAACTTTTTATCATTCCGTCACGGTCATTCCGTCACAGCAAATAGATGTTAATAACTGCTAGTCAACCTGAGGTTAATTTTCCAAATTCACAATTTACATTGCTTACACATTATACTAAAAGTAAAAAATAGTTCAGGAAAATAATAATTGCAAAATTCACAGAAACTACCAGTTCTAAGCGGCATGCCGAAAGCTTGGTTGCCAAAATGTCATTCCGTCACACAAGTAAAAAGTTCATAAAATTAAAAATAAAAAAAAATACAAAATTCTTTTTTTTTAGTTTATGAATCACATTATACCAATAATAATGATATGTATGAGAGAAAATCATGTTTATTTGAAATTAGATGCATAGAAACTTCAATTAATTGTCATCATGCAAGTTAAAATGTCATTCCGTCACATATGGAATTGCCCGGAAATATAACCGGGCAATGGTATTTGATCTTAAAAAAACATCAGTGTAGGGTATACCGGGCAAATGTATACCGGGCAGTGGCACTGAACCTTAAAAAACATCAGTGTAGGATATACCGGGCAAATGTATACCGGGCAGTGGCACTCAACCTTAAAAAAACATCAGTGTAGGGTAAACCGGGCAAATGTATACCGGGCAATGGCACTGAACCTTAATAAAACATCAGTGTAAGGTATACCGGGCAGTGGCACTTAGCTAGACCTAGTATATACTTCGCACATTTACCAAAGGCCTATTCATACTAGGTCTAGTTAAGTGCCATTGCCCGGTATATATTTGCCTGATATTCCAAACACTGATGTTTCTTCTAATCTATCGTCAGTAAGTATTAAAATATCGAATAAATGTAATCTATCGTCAGTAATTTTTAAAATAACGAATAAATAGAATTATATCCACGAATAAATTAATATCAAATCAGATGACGATTTGAATTTGTCCTTTTTGAATGACATTTTGACGAATCGGAGATGAATTTAATACTTTGCCGGTTTCTCATTTAGCATTCTATAGAATGCCTAGGCAATGTGTGAAATATAAATCATTTTATACTTTACCGGCTAATTTTAGGCATTCTGTACAATGCCTAGTCATTCTATACAATTCCGGATTTCATACTTTGCCGGTAACATGTACAAGGAAAACATTCCTAATTAACAAAGAAGAATTTTTGATGCCATCAACATAAAATAAGTATACATTATAATGTTATTTCTCAGTAAATCGTGAATCATTTATTTATCCCTTATTTAACAGGATTTTTTCCTTTTCTTGTTCTACTATAAATAAATTTAATATTTTTTGATGAGGTTACCTTCAAAAATATTCATTATTATAAAATCTATCTTCAATTTATTTTGCAATTTCAGCCAATTTTTTTAAAAATATTTTTATCGATTTGGAAAGCAGCAATTGTAATAATTTTATGTTAAATAACAAACTCATTTAAAATTGCAGGCTTAAAAGAATAGCGTTCTTTTTCTAATTAATTATTTACTTAACTCTCTGTTCTAATAAAACAAAGCTTCTATGGCCGATTTCCATTAAAACAGACTTTAGAACAATCAGGATATAGAACTTGAAGGACCTGGAAACAAGGAAAACGAAATGGATAAATGTTCTGAAGAAGGTCAAAGCCCACCCCGGGTAGACGAGCTAATAATGATGACAATGAGCAAAAATTATGTATTAAATGTTATAAAGTATTAAAGTAACTGAATTGAAGCGTTGGAAGACCTCTAAAAGATCTGATATTATAGAGATAGAATCGCTCGCTAAGGTATTTTAATTGAAAAAAACTCTAAAAATCAAGTTAATGTTTAATAATTAGGTCTTATAGTATCGGAATGCCATTTTATTAAAAAAAATTTAAAAAATTTTATCAAATTGGTATGAATAAACAAGTTGCTCCAACATTTGATTGATATATTAAGAAGAATGATAAGAGGCATCAACCATGGAATATTGGTTCGCAAACCACATTGAGAGAGTGAAAACGATGTCGAAAAACGCAAGCAGGCTCTGAATCGAGAAGGAAACGAAAAATTGACCTCAGTTGCGAAAATAGTACTGACAATAATGGCTTGTATGATATTTGCCCAAAGCCAGTGTACCTCTCAGTAGTAATTAAGAGTCAGGAATTTTCGGTAACTATCCACTGAGGGCGGCCGGAACCCCTGAATGCAGCAGTGTAACTTATTTACCCACAAGTAAGATATTATTTGATTAAAAAAAGAACTTCATTGACTATAGATGGAAAAAAAAGTCGGCAAGTTTCAAGCTTTCGTAAATTGTACCTATCACATGAGGCCAAATTCCAGAAGTATGCTCATCTTATACTACTTTCTGTCACTATCCATCTATTATCAGCCATCTGAAAGTTCATTAAGAAGTTGAATCTAAACACCCTTATTCCACACATTATTTATCTTGAATAAGTGTCAAATTGTCAAATCAAATTGTCAATAATATCGAATTGAATCAAACACAAACACCATCACTCACAAGGGAAACTAGGGAAGTGTGACTCGCCAATTTTGAAATAAACTAGTGGGATGTATGCCTTATGAGGAATAATTTTAGGGGGCAACATTCGTTTCGGCCCATAGAAGGTCCTGTGAGAGATAAAAAATAAATCAATATATAGAAAAATCGGTATTTTATTACTTCAATACAGACTATTAGTTATTGTACTTGTCTCATACTCCAATTAATTTGTGATTAATTAGATAATTAATTAATTTGCTAATTAATAAATCAATCAGAAAATTAGTTATCAATTAATTGTTAATTAATTATTATTTAATTGTTAATTAATTATTATTTAATTGTTAATTAATTATTATTTAATTGTTAATTAATTATTATTTAATTATTAATTAATTATTAATTGTTTTGAAGTTACATACTCCAACTAATTTGGAAAGTTTTTTGGAAAAAATATTTAAAAAATTCGATGTAAATTTTTTTTAAAAATTAACCTAACAGGTTTTTCTGAAAAACTACAGATATATAAAATTTTCAAAATCAATTTCGACAATCAATATGCATTATACAGTACGTGAAAGTACCACAAAATTAATTAGAGTATGAGACAATTACAATAACTAATAGTCTGTATTGAAATAATAAAATACTGATTTTTCTATTTTTTGAACTATTTTTTATCTCTCACAGGACCTTCTATGGGCCGAAACGAATGTTTCCCCCTAAAATTATTCCTCATAAGGCATACATCCCACTAGTTTATTTCAAAATTGGCGAGTCACACTTCCCTAGTTTCCCTTGTCAGTGAATCACCTGAAATCTAAAAATGGAATCCCTGAAACGCAAATCCTCCTAAAATGGAACATTAGGTTTTAAACTAATATTTTGACTTCAAAATTTTTAAAATAAGTTAAATTGAATTTGATGACTAACAGACTGTTATATTATCATTTTAAAAGCTTGTAAGTATGATAACCGTATTATAAAAATTGATTAAGTGTGCTAAAATTAGGATAAAAATTTGTAAATTACATCAAGTTTCTGAAGTTTAGAAAAAATCAGCAATTGTGAAAATGAAATGGAGCTAAATCCAAAAAAATATTACACATTGTAAATTTCAAAGGTATGAAAAATAATACTATTCAGACTTTAATTGCTCAATAAATTCGAACTCGAACTCAAAGACCATATATATACAATTACTAGGATTTCGATTGTCTTACAAATTATGAGTTCCAAACTAAAAGTTTCGTTATCATAATATAATTCTATGATATTACCTTAATGACCTATATTTTAGGATGTACTTATTAAAATCGGTATTTAAATTTATTAACATTTTGTAACTATTATTTTTGGTTCAAATTACATTGATATAGTAATATTAATTACAGTTATGAAATCCTTAAAACTGATTAGTGATTGAAGATTGGATGATGCAGGCACAATTAAAATCCATTACTTAAATTTTATTTAATATATCAACCAGTCTGTTTAACAAAAATCACTCACGAAATTTGCAATAACAATATAGCTTTAATTTTAAATGTTACTTTCTTTAAGAAAATAAATGAGAATTTTTCCTTGATAAAATTATTACCGAAGATGGAAAGCTTTGGTGTGCCCTCATAAGAGATACTTGAAAACTTCTTTACTCTCTGTAGAGGAGAATAAATAAATTTCTTCTCTTCAGGCAAGTGAGGCACTGTTTCTGATAATTTTTTTCTACGCTAAAAAGAATGACGCCAATTACGAGACGATCGGACAAATAGTTTAGTAGTTATAAATGTTTCATGTAGAAGAATTACAAATTTGTAATAACAATATAGCCTAAATTTTAATTTTTCTTTCTTCAAGAAAATAAATGAGAATTTTTCCTTGATAAAATTATTACCGAAGATGGAAAGCTTTGGTGTGCCCTCATAAGAGATACTTGAAAACTTCTTTACTCTCTGTAGAGGAGAAGAAATAAATTTCTTCTCTTTAGGCCAGTGAGGCACTGTTTCTGATAATTTTTTTCTAGGCTAAAAAGTATGAGGCCAATTACGAGACGATCGGACAAATAGTTTAGTAGTTATAAATGTTTCATGTAGAAGAATTACAAATTTGTAATAACAATATAGCCTAAATTTTAATTTTTCTTTCTTTAAGAAAATAAATGAGAATTTTTCCTTGATAAAATTATTACCGAAGATGGAAAGCTTTGGTGTGCCCTCATAAGAGATACTTGAAAACTTCTTTGCTCTCTGTAGAGGAGAATAAATAAATTTCTTCTCTTCAGGCAAGTGAGGCACTGTTTCTGATAATTTTTTTCTAGGCTAAAAAGAATGACGCCAATTACGAGACGATCGGACAAATAGTTTAGTAGTTATAAATGTTTCATGTAGAAGAATTACAAATTTGTAATAACAATATAGCCTAAATTTTAATTTTTCTTTCTTCAAGAAAATAAATGAGAATTTTTCCTTGATAAAATTATTACCGAAGATGGAAAGCTTTGGTGTGCCCTCATAAGAGATACTTGAAAACTTCTTTACTCTCTGTAGAGGAGAAGAAATAAATTTCTTCTCTTTAGGCCAGTGAGGCACTGTTTCTGATAATTTTTTTCTAGGCTAAAAAGAATGAGGCCAATTACGAGACGATCGGACAAATAGTTTAGTAGTTATAAATGTTTCATGTAGAAGAATTACAAATTTGTAATAACAATATAGCCTAAATTTTAATTTTTCTTTCTTTAAGAAAATAAATGAGAATTTTTCCTTGATAAAATTAATACCGAAGATGGAAAGCTTTGGTGTGCCCTCATAAGAGATACTAGAAAACTTCTTTACTCTCTGTAGAGGAGAAGAAATAAATTTCCTCTCTTTAGGCAAGTGAGGCACTGTTTCTGATAATTTTTTTCTAGGCTAAAAAGTATGAGGCCAATTACGAGACGATCGGACAAATAGTTTAGTAGTTATAAATGTTTCATGTAGAAGAATTACAAATTTGTAATAACAATATAGCCTAAATTTTAATTTTTCTTTCTTTAAGAAAATAAATGAGAATTTTTCCTTGATAAAATTAATACCGAAGATGGAAAGCTTTGGTGTGCCCTCATAAGAGATACTTGAAAACTTCTTTACTCTCTGTAGAGGAGAATAAATAAATTTCTTCTCTTCAGGCAAGTGAGGCACTGTTTCTGATAATTTTTTTCTAGGCTAAAAAGAATGAGGCCAATTACGAGACGATCGGACAAATAGTTTAGTAGTTATAAATGTTTCATGTAGAAGAATCACAAATTTGTACATGTGTTAAGAGAAATTACAAGTTTTCACATCTGATACGTGTTCAAACTCACGCATCACATGAGTAAACTTACTGTTTTACACGTTTGATAGTTACACAACATTTCCTGTGTATTTTTTAAAGTTAAATCAAGTAAGAGAGTGTACGAGTCAATAGAACAAATAGTTCAAATGCTGTGAGCGTTTTTTGCATAAAAATAATATTTTTGAAATAACTTATACATACTGCATACTTGTTACTTTGCTGTCTAGAGATTAATTGAACCTGTAAGTTAAATTTTCTGATGTATATTTTCATACTGAGTCGAATGAGATAAACTCGACGGTTATATATATATATATCCTTGTAGTTACCTATAATGATTTTTCAGGTAGATTGAAAAATTTAAAATACTGTCTTTCAGTAATAAGAAATATCCATTGATGTGGCATTAAATTTACGCTACATATGAGAAAAAAAACTTAATAGATTGCTGCTACTGTCACAACTATTTTGGGTGTTCAATTTAACGTCACATTTTATTTTGCTGCGCAATAGCCAGAATATATTGAAACTTAAAATTGCAAACGTGGGCAGAGAAGTGCTTAGAAAATATGATGAAATTAAAAAAAAATTATTAACCATAAAAAAAACTTCTGTAGGGATTCTATAAAATAACTTTGCTAAAATTAACTTAAAATGATAGGGAGTTCGTAAATATACTTGTAGTAAAAATTTAAAATTTGAATCGGAAACTTTTAGATTTAGAAATTTCCTTATTTAAAATTGTATAGAATATACGATGAAATAAAAATAATAACATTCGATAATTAGTTCGAGAAATGTTAACTGTTCAACTTACAGAAAAAAAAACATGCTAGTCGCTCTGCAACTCACAGCTTTATAACTACATTCTTAAAGTTTTCTGTACTGAAAAAGAATCTGTTATGAACTTAACACAAGTTTTTTATATTTTTTTGAAATGGAATTTTTAAAAAAAAATATCAATTTTATTGAAAATTATTGAAATGTTAGTTTTCATTGAGTTTCTAATGAACTTTAGAGTTAAGTTTATTTTATTTATATATTTTTTGCTTAGTATTGGCTTTTATTTTTCGCTTGTTTAAAAAGTTGTCTTTAAGCCTGACTTAAGAAATTATTTTATGTCCATTTGAAATAGCCAGCTATGATATATTTTTATTTAAATATTTTGAATTTTCGCCATTGAACGTAGCACAACATTAAAAATTCATTAAATTAATTACTTTTCCAAAATTTTTAATAATATGCATATGTCAAAAAATTAATTCATTTTGAAAGCTTAGTTCTTAATATACCTGTATTGCCTTTTTTTGAGAAATTGCATATACTGTAAATTCCAAAGTCTGAAAAGAAAATGTTTCTGTTCATTACTATCGAACTATGATGATTACGGGTATTTTGACACTTGTGAGGCGTGATATAGGAGAAGGAACAATTCAAATCACCACGGAATGAAAAATGGGAACTATTCACTAAACTTATCGCTCCAATGATCTGTAAGACTAGTTGTGTAGGTAAATAAAATCTATTAAAAAGCTAAATGAAAGTAGCATAGAAATGATGGTATAAAAATGCCAACAGAAAGAAATATTGTTCATTAGGATTTACGTAATTGACTTTTCGGAAAACTTTTAATGAAAATTATCTATTTTGAAAGTAATTTTCTGATGAGAAGTTTGCATGAATGCTCCTAATGCTTATGTATTCATGCACTTCATTCAGATATTTTAAGACCATTAGCATTCTTTTCCCGTTTAAAAACAATTACGTTTGAAAACAAGCTTGTGCAGAATGATTTCAAATTTTACAAATTTTATTTATTTGTTAAACTTTGAAATTAAATTGTTTTCTTACGGAGAAGCAGTTTCATATGCATATTAATAGATAAATAGAAGATATAATTTATTAAACAGATGTAATACTTCGAAATAAACTACTTCAGATTAAATATTTAGCTTAATTTTGTATACTGTTCCAAAAATTAACTTAAGCGTTCACTTAAATTCGAACTAAATAATGTTATTTAGTTATTAAACTGTTTTTCATTGATGATAACTGAATAAAACTTAAATTATAAGGGAAATATTTTCCGAAATAAGTTTATAAACAATCAAAATTAATTCTAGGAAAGCACTAATAAAATAAACATATCGTTAAATTTAATTACATCTCTAATACATAAGGCTTATTTTATTTGCGTGCGCTTTGAACAAAATGTGTACATGTGGCACATTTTGCTCAAAGCGCATGGCAAAAAAAATTCTGAATTGACGTTTCTGGTAAGAAAAAATAATAACTCTCTTAATAAAAACCAAAATATACGGTATTTAAACTATTTATTTGGTATTTTTTCCGCTCTCCGTTAAAACGGTTCTCCGGAAATTCTGGTGTTCAAAATTATAGTTCTTTTTACCACTCGTTTAGTAAGAAAAGGACAAAACTGAAAAATGAATAAATTTATCCGAATAAATGTTTTTTTTACTATTCTCTAAGGCATCATAATAAAATGGCTAAATATTACCTCGTATTCTGAATTTTATCACAAATGATTAAAACAATTTTTTACTGTCAATGTTACCAAAATCGATATCAAAGTGCTCCTATAGATAATATTGAGCGGTTTGGTGTGGTAAATATTGTATTTGTGTTGCTGGGTGGCGCAGTTGGTTTGTCGTCGGCCTTGTGAGCCCAAGTCTGCGAGTTCGATCCCCGGCTCAGACACCGGATTTTCGGTATGCAGAATTTCCTCAGCGGCCATGTCGCATGATTATGCGGCATGTAAAAGATCCCCGGAGTGTCTTATTGGCTCTTGTCATTTCCGGCAAAATTAAAATTCCTAGTGCACTTTAGCATCCAAATAGAGTCTCGGTGCTGCCATCTAGTGTGGCAGAAACTGGACGTCCAAATTAACATGACCAACGGTATCTCACCCATTGTGGTGGTCCTGAAAGAGTGGATATCACCTCTGGAGAACGCACTAGGTCTGCTATTCGGCAAAACTGATTGTGCAGCTCATTGGAAATAAAAAAGAAAAAATATTGTGTTTGTTGTGGTAGGCCAGAAACATTGTAAATTTTATCATGTTATGATAGTTTTTACTGTATTTTTTTCTGAATATGTGGCATAGAATTTTTTTCTTTACTTTTAAGATTGTGTGGCGTAGAATTAGTTTCTTTGCCTTTGAGTTTTATTGTCAATTGTTTACAAATATTTAACATGTACTTTGTATTTTCATATGTCATGGATTCGTTTGAAATATCATCCATCCCTTTGCATACATTGCTTTAATATTTCGGTTAACTCATATAATCTCCTATCGTTATTCATTGCTACTTTTTATTAGCTTTAATGCTAAATCCTCTAAAAAAACAGTTTCTAGCAGCAGTTGGGATTTAAAGTACAATTAGCAGTTGAATGATCTGAACTCCTATTTTAGTAGTATAAAGAGTGGAAAAAACGTCCACTACTATTCGGAATATGAATAGTTTCCTGAAAGCGATTTAAAACAGCTTAAAACTTGAAAACCTTGTGAGTAGTAATATTCACATTGATACATGCCAGAAGTCAATTTCTCATACACACATTCTAACGAAGAAAAAAAAAACTCGAAGGAGCAGAAGAATTGGGCAAGGCACAGACCTAAAAATAACCACTTCCCACGTGACGAATTAACATAAAATGGCGATCTAAATAAACAATCACTTTCCCATCACTCTTTTTTCTTCTTTTTTTGAAAATTGTTTAATGATGTCATAATAATATGTGTAATAATGATATCATAATAATATGTGTAATGTGTGACATAAATGTAGAAAGACTCAACAGTATCGAAAGTTCAACATCAATTTAAATGCATATTTATATTTAAATAAAAACTATTCTAATTTCCATTCCATGCTGATATTTGATAAAAATATTTTTTTTAAATGAACTCTTTGATTAGAACTTAAAATAAATTCAGAAAGGCTTTAGACTCTTTCTTCAAAGTGTTTGAGGGAGTTTTTAAACTTATTTCGTTATAATTATTAATGATTTTACTGCTGATGTAAAATTAATGCAACTCTTTATTTCTAAATTTATTTTTAATTGGATAAGGAAAGTGCGCTTCGCCATTTGATGAAATTTAACTTATCTGTTCCCGCTGTTTAAATTTATTGTGGGCCACATTTATATACCTTTTATTCTTCATGAATCTCAAAGTTTTTCAAGTACCAAAATAAGTTTAAATACAATATCAGGATTTAATTTTAATCTGCCCCCAGGTAAGAAAAGTTTTAAGGTAATTCATTTAGTTTTATTCATTTTAGTTTCAAGATAATGACAAGGTATAATTTGTTTGAATAACGGTATATTTGTGCATGACAGGCAAGTATGTATATTTAAATCATTAATCCTTCTCCCTCCAACATAATACTGCTTAGGTATTCATAATGTTTAATATTTTGAACAAATAGGAATAAAACTAAATAGCTTTCAGGTTCAATAATTGATTTCATTATGTCTATTTTTAGAACCGGAAGCCCTATAACGCTCTGCAGATCTAAGCAACATTGACAATGAAACTAAATACATAATTATTTGATAAATATGATCTGAATTTTAACTTAAACATTTCCAGCTAAAATTAAATTCTTTAAAAGATCTGCAGAGTGAGCCTACATTTAAATTGTTGTTGAATTCTTTAAAAGATCAGCACAGTGAGCCTACATTTAGATTGTTGTTGAATTCTTTAAAAGATCAGCAGAGTGAGCCTACATTTAGATTGTTGTTGAATTCTTTAAAAGATCAGCAGAGTGAGCCTACATTCAGATTGTTGTTGAATTCTTTACAAGCTATTATGTTATGAAAAACAAATAAATGTGGTATAAAAAATTTATATGCCAATATAAAATCTAATGAGTCAATAAAGAGCACAAAACAAAGATTTGACTAATTTGTAATGAAAGTACTTATAATGAAACTCTTATATCGAAAGTACTTAGAATATACTCTTAGTACTTATAATGAAACAGAGTTCAAAAGTTTTCATTCGCGTTTTGTTTCAATTAAAAAGTAAGGCACTCCCGCAATAGCTCGTTGTGGGCCAGGGTGTCATGGGGGTTAAGGCTCCACAATATCGAGTCCAAAGGCATGATTGTGGCAATGTGGTCAGCAGAACGCACAGGCCTCTTTTACTTTCTAGACAAGCTGGTACCCATTGATTCGAAACTAGGAGGGTTTCAGAACGCCACTGGGGATTGAACCCAGTTCATCATGCTGACATTTCAGTGCCCTAACCACTGAGCAAACATGGCTCGTTTCAGTTACAGGTAGCACATCAATTAACCATTGTGCTGATCCTGCTAACCACTGAGATTTATATTATTGCAAATTGTATTATTAAAATTGGGGTGCATCACCATTGGAAAGCTTGAGTGCAACGAAAGGACCAAAGCTCTTTTTTTCCACCATGCGATTATAGTCTTTAGAATTAAAAAAAATAACTTGATAAATTAGTGCGTAGTCTAATCCTAAAAATAGCCATGAAATATTTTTTGCAGAGTTTCAACTGACTGGAAAAAACATATTTTAAAATAAAGGTGAACGCTTCGAAAAAGTGAACCGTCTACAGACACAGCAGTAAGTTCGCTATAAACAATTCTTCACTATATCCACATTTATGGAAAAAAATAATTTTACGTATTATTGGAATTAATCATTTTACAAATACATAATTCGCTTTTAAATTATTACCTGAAAATAATAGAGTTTATTTACAATGAAGTCTCTCTACAGAAAATTTTACCATATAGCAAAATTTTTATTGGAACATTGAAAAATATTCAAAATGTTTCCCATATAACGAAGTAGATACTGCCCTATAACGAATTTTTCAGTTGTTTATTTTATTTATTTCCTTTATTATTGCAATTGAAATTAGAATTTCTATGCAAACAGTTTGCTCTCTTACTTGCCTTTTTCTAGAACAACTCGCATTATTGATTCCAGAGATAACATATATCAATAAAATTCTGTGTATAATGAGAAATCCCTAAATTCTAACATTCTTTTATGAGATATATTAATTTAATACATGTTATTATTTTTTTAATAAATTTTTAATTCTATACTTTTGAACGTACCACATCGACTAAAAATTTTATGATATTCATTTAAATAACTGCAAAAAGGAAATTTGAGTTCACTATAAACAAACTATCCGTTTCAATGCAGTCCACTATAAGCGAATGAAATATTAATTGAAGAGCAGTGCGGACGGGACCACTAAAAAAATTCACTGCAACCAAGTGTCCACTATATTCTTGGGTTATTATAGATAAGTTACACTGTATTATATTCGAAAATGGAGAAAATGACCCGAAAGTACGCAAAAATTTTCCAAATGGACAAAAGTATGTAAACATACAGGTAAATCCACAGGTACATGTCCGTTATATTCGAAAAGTCATATATTGTTTCACATTATTGGAATTTTGCATAAATTTAATTTCAATAATGCTAAACATCCATCCTTACCATCTTGAGTGTCTGAAATCTAATTTCATTTATATGAAGGCCGATTCCCTAGTTTACGACATGAGTTATTCACCACTTTGCCGTAATGCGTAGAAATTCAAACTGTCGTGATTTACCGGTACCACATTTTTTTCTAGTTTCGTTTTTCACCTTTATTTTTTTTTTCATTATTCATCGATTTAAAACCTGTTTTATTGGCCTTATTCACGCCTGGTGAGACTTTAGAATGGCTTTCTAGCGTTCTGAGCAAGACAATATTTTCCATCATTATAATTTATGAAACAAGGGAAATTTTCAATTTTCAAGCATGTCTTTTGACTTCTTGGAACTATTCATTGAATGTGTTATTCCCTTAATTACCATGAATTTTACTCAGATTGAGATGGAACGAAAATTGAAAAGAGTTTGAGATGAAAATATTTTATTATTATTTTGAGGACTAAGTGAAAACCGATTGAAAAAGGTGGTCCGTACATCAAGTAATAATTTCGGATCATAATAAGTGTCACAGTTACGCTTTGTGTAATGTTATGATTATTTCTTTATTTAAATCTCTTCTTTTAATTTTTAAACCTTTGTTTACCCTATATTTTTTAATAGCTTGACTTTACTTTATGCGAAATTTTCAAGCGATGTTTCTTAAAATAGGAAAATTTTTTAAATTGAACGCAAATATATTGAATATATTTTTTCTGGCAAAGTTTTACTTCCTTTTGAAAGGAATCTTAGCTTTCTTCTCTCCCTTCTTTGTTTTCAATGGTCATTTCTTCTCTTGTATAAATTTAAATTTTCCTGTGGATCTGAGAAAAATCCCAAAATCCTCGTCTTTGGTGTCTTGACGACTTTCGAAAGAAGATGTAATTGAAAGTATTTCAGGAATTTGGTTTTACTTTGCTACTTAACCCATCATAATCATCCGCTTCTTGAATTCTAATCTATTATCACTTGTTTTGAATTTTTAAAGTCAGCGAATTTTTCTAAATATTGATAGACTCACTCACTGACTAATTATACTATTATTAGACTATGGTTAGAATCACTGCTTTCCTTTTATCAAGGAATCCGGAAAATAAGCAATATAATCTTTTCATCAGCTCACACGATTATATCCGCAAAAAAGAGTGCTTTCTGATATTGTATCAATATAGCCAAAGCAAAATATATTAATACAATAGTGTGAGGAGCACTCAAAAACTTTTTTTACAAAAATTACAACAAATAAAACAGAACACAAAAAGTAAAAATAACACGTAAAAACAGAAAATAAAATAAAATAAAATAAATGATACTGTTTCTGATAATTTTTTTCTACGCTAAAAAGAATTAGGCCAATTACGAGACGATCGGATAAATAGTTTAGTAGTTATAAATGTTTTATGTAGAAGAATTACAAATTTGTACATGTGTTGAGAGAAATTACAAGTTTACACATCTGATACGTGTTTAGACGCACGCATCACATGAGTAAACTTACTGTTTTGCACGGCTCATACAACAAGTTAAGCAGCATTTCCTGGGTATTTTTTAAAGTTAAATCAAGTAAGAGAATGCACGAGTAAATTGAATAAACAGTTCAAATGCTGTGAGCGATTTTTGCATAAAAATAATATTTTTGGAATAACTTATACATACTGCATACTTGTTACTTTGCTGTCTAGAGATTAATTGAACCTGAGAGTTAGATTTTTTAATGTATATTTTCATACTGAGTCGAATGAGATAAACTCGATGGTTATATATATATATCCTTGTAGTTACCTATATATATATATATATATATAAGAGACCTAATAAAAACCTTTTCATTTCAATTCTAATATCATAATACGGAATTATTTATTCTGCATGCTTAAATGCATTTCTTAATATTTTTAGGAATCCTACATAAGTTATGCATATTGAAAGCTTCAGTAAACTAAAAGCTAAAATTTTTATTCATTTAGAAATGTTTGAAAGCAAAAAGTATGTGCTAAAGCTTATATTCAATACTGCTTTTTAATGTATACTTGCTTATTGCTGAGTTCTCTAAAAATTTACAGATTTGTTCTTCTTAAGAAAAAAAATGTTCTTTAGAAGAATTTTCCAATCGTCAAAGCAAATTATTTTTGAATGACATTTCAAGAAGGGAAGCGGAAAGTAAATATGTTGTTGAAATTTGTCTGAAAATCTTAAAAAAGATAAACATTAAAAACCTTCAAATAATTTCTTTCCAGAAGGTATTTCTATAGACTTGTTTATTTGGAACTTCTATTTTTGAACTCAAGGAAGATATAGTTTTATATGCTTTATTTTCTTTGAAGCAATTTACTAAGCTATAGGACGAAATACATTTCTCATTAAGCAGCATTGATTTCTTAAAAAAATATTATTAATTGCTAGCTGAATACCAGCTCTTCGCACGTAGTATAGAAATAAGCATCAATTAATCTGTACTGAACAACACTACAAATTCGTAAACAAAACTTTAAGACTTATATAGAAACAATCAATAAAGTTAAAATAATTAAAAAGTTTTTTTTCTATTTGTGTATTAGAATTTGCTGCTTTTCTCGGTTGCTTTACATTTTAAGATTAAGCTAAACTCGTTTTTAGTAGCTCATCTCATCAAAATAAAAACTAACCTTATTCAGTATTATCTGGCATGATACTGTTGCTCGAGGCAACACATGATATTTAAAATTTACCTCACTCATGCTTTTTTTCCCCGGTATTTTCATTAAAGATGCCTTAAAAAATCCATCATAAAAATGTACAGTAATGATGCAGCTGTCATTGGCCCCAAATTTACACATAAATTATTTCGCACATATCTAAAAGTATACTGCAACAATTTTAATGATGCCAGTAATGTATATTACCAAAATTAAGCATCATTTGTGTCAATAATGTTATCGCGACTTTTTACTGTTCCCCGTAATGAGTATGTACATTTTCTTCATTAATTAGGTTTCTTTCGTTAACAACTCTTTTCTTAAATTTCATTTCGAACTTATACCCAAAATAAATTTTGCATCAGTGACGAAAATAATAAGTTTCCCATTTTTTTAAGATTTCTTAAACGAATTAGTATCATTTCTCCATTAATTTCACTTTTTAGTAAAAGCTTATTATTTTTCTTCAATTAGTAACGAATACCAAACTTATCATTGGCGTCAATAATAACACTGGATTTTTTTAAGCTTATCCTCAGCGAATTAGTTTCATTTATACATAAATTTTATTTCTTTTAGTACATAACTTATTAACCATTGGCAAAATGTGTGCTGTTTTGTGTTTGTTTGCGCGCGCATCTTATTTGGACGTCATCGCACTTTTCAATTGTGTTCAAAAGTAATAGTAAACAGCGTGCATGAGACGTCATTGCATACGTTGCTATGGCATCCGCTGTTGCTTGATAATTTTTTTAGAATTCTTTTTCTCACTTTTAATTTCGTTATGCATTAAGTTGGTGAGCTTAATTTAGGCATATGGGATCAGAGAGATCCCTTAAATACTTCTTGAGTTGTGAATAAAAAAAGGGTTTCATCACTTGAACGATATTTTTGTTTTTATTGTTTTAATGCATAGCTTTTTTATTTTAGTGCGCAGCTTTTTTTTACTTCAGTTTATAACTATTAAAACTGAATTAAACTAAATGGAGCGACAACCCATGAAGAGCCAAGGCCTACTGTGCCCATCTCAGTTTTCTTGGCCTTGGGCACTGGGGTGCAGGAGCGTTCCGGTCATTTTCAGCCGGACGCTGAACCCCCAGTGCTTAGTCCCCAAGCATGCTTGGTACTAATTTCATCAATCCACTGAAGGTATGAAAGGCTGAGTCAACCTTGCCCGGCCCGAGGATTCAACCCAATACCTGTGGCACAAAGACGCCTTTCAGTCCTCTTACGTCAATCTGTTACTGTAACCAAAATTAATTATATTGGCATAATTTTATTTTATTGGCATTTTATTATTTATTGGCACTAATAATTTTATTGGCATTTTATTACGTTTTTCCTCTATCAATTAGTAATATTTCTCCCTTAATTTTACTTCTTGGTGTGAAAATTGCTTTCTTTTATTTCAATTACCGTTGATCTTTAAATTATTTAGTTTAATGAAAACACGTTTTAAAACTGCTCCAATTACCATGATGCCAATAGTGCCTATTAAAAAAAATTAAGTATCATTGGCGTCAATAATAGTAAGGCGACTTCTTACGGTTCCCCGTACCGAGTAAGTAAATTTCCTCCATTAATTTTACTTTTCCGTACATAGCTTATTATTTTTCTTCCTATTAGTAGGGGAGAGTGGGGTCAATTGTAACAGGGTACGATTGTAACAGAGCAAAAATTTCGAGTGTCGGGTTCTAGATTTGGTTCCTAGGTGGCGCACAAGGTGTATTTTATAAATCTACATGTACACCCCTGCTGGCAACCATTTTTACGTACTTCTGAAAGAGTTACATTACAAAGGATATTTTCACGCTATGTAAGTACTTTTTTTGGTATTAGAATATTATATTGTAACAAAGTAATTTTGTTTAAACAAATGAAAATTATTAACCGAATATGTAAGTGGGTACCTTAATTAACATTTAAAAAAAAGATTAGTTTTGCTAATTAACTAGCATTGTTTTTAACAAATGAAGCTGAAATGGCGTCTTGGGGACGATGTAACAATAAGTAAAGGGACGATTGTAACAGCTGAAAATAAATAATCTTACGCTTACAAACCATTACTTAACTCTTTAAGAACCACCAATAGTTTCCTATATCGTTTATATTATGCCGCATGTGCATTATTTTATTTGTCACCTTTCACAGCATAAATTAAAATTTTTAACCCCTTAAAGTTAAAATTTTGACCCTTTAGGTCTCTGCTCATTTTTATTCTTACTCCTAAAATATCACTACTATTTTGATCAATAAAAAATATATCACAACTATGATAATATGTATAATTAACTATGTTTTAGTTGAATTTATGAACTGTTACAATTTACCCCGTAAGTGGGGACAATTGTAACAAGTGCACGACTGTCAAAAATTGTTAATAACTAATATAATAACATTTAAAATAAGGTTTTTATTTTTTTTCTAGTAGAGGATAGTCTACTTTACTCGTCTGTCAATTAATACTAATAATATATTGGAATTTTTGTTAGTTAAAAATAGTTAAGTAAAAAATGTTACAATGGACCCCACTCTCCCCTACCTATTACCAAAATAAATTAAGCATCATTTGCGTCTGAAACAGATTGGCGACCTTTCACGCTGTAATAAATCTAATGAATGAATTAGTGTAATTTCTTCATTAATTTAGCCTATTTTGTACCTAGCTCATTATTTTAATTCAATTTCTAACTATAGCAAAAATTTATTATCATTGGTGCCTCTATTACTATCAGAGATTTTTTTTTTTAACATTTATCCTAAGCGAATTAGTACCATTTCTCTCTTAAATTTTGCTTCTTAGTACGATAGATTTTTTTTATCACAATGACCGTTAACTTTAAGTTATTTAGTTACATAAAAACACATTTTAACAATATAACAATAAAAAAAAATGCGCACGTGGCTTCAGATAACCTTAAAAATTTTTTCTTCGGTGTCCCAGTCCGTCTGTGCTGTCACGGTCATTCAGATAGCTTGGCACATTGAATAAAAAAAATAATTAAGTGTTACAGAACGCGCAATAATCAACTTTTTTTATTACAGCTATAAGCTAGCAATTCTTAATGATGTTATCTTTAAATTATTTGAATTAATGGTTCATTTTAGAACAATAGCTTCCACTAAACCAATAAGAAAATTCCATTTCCTAAATGTCTGCTAATTTAAAAATCTAGTTAAAAATCAATAATCGGACTTCGTAATAAGATTACAATTGTACTCATTCATCTATTTGAATAAAATTTGTTGGATAAACGTTGCTTTTAGTCAAATTTTAGAAAAGTATGTTGTTGGTTTTTTGAATAAATAAATTGTACTGTATATTCTTTTTAATTCTATTTATTAGATTAAAAATGGTATTTAAATAAATATTCTTAGAAAAATTAGAATTCCATGCTGAAAATTTATTTACATTAAACTTAAAATCATCACTTTTATCCTGTATGCCAACAACGCAGAACTTTTCTTCTTTTGTAACACTTAAGTCCAAAAAAATAATATTAATATTACCGACTTGATTACGAAGGAATATTAATTTCTCAAGGTAAATATTATTTAACGAAATAGTGAAATTTAAAGATAGTTAAATCATTAATTATTCTAAAATCAAATTCAATATTTAAACTATAATTTTTGCTCATATTAGTGTACAAATTATTTTGTATTATATAAAAGAACTATTAAAAAGATACATATAAATTAGAATTTGCTAATAATCGAAATCGTAATTAAAGAAATTTTTATCATCTTAGTAAGTATTCAAAAGAATGTCTTTCAGTTAAGAAAATGGAATGCTATTACAGAAACCTCAGAAATCAAATGTCTCCATAAATTTAATTTTGTTGTGCTTAATAAATTCTAAAATGGGTTGACTATTAGTGATAATCTATGAAAACCTTTGTTAATGGTATTGTTAATAATTTTATTCAAGTTGTTAGAGAAAATAGTGAAGGGTTTAGTTAAGTATGTAATAGACTCACAAGTGATTGTTCAAAATTTAATTGGTATTTTGTGAAATTTCGAACTTATAATTATGATTAGAAACTGTAGTTTATTAATTGGATTTTTTATCTCCATTAGAAAACAAAAAATCTTTTAAATGATAATATTATCATTTAAAGTGCTAAGCTTAAAATTTTTACTATTTATTAATTCCGTATTTAAAAGGCTAATATAGAATTTTTACAGAACGTAAAATTACATAACATCGAATTTTTGCGAAACTCTTAACAACTTTTTTATATTAGGGTTATTACAAAATTCTTTTGAAGTTGCTCAGTGGCAAGATTAACATTAAAAAAAACAGTTGAAATGTTAAAAGCAAGTAAGTTTTTAAAGCAGTGATGAACTGCCCATTTCCATTTTGCAAACAGACCCAAAGGTAAAGTTTATCTATTGGACTACATTTAAATTACCCATCAAATTTAAAACATTCACTTGTGGGTCTAATACTTACTTAACTAAAACTGGCACTATTTTCTCTAACTACTTTAATAAAATTAATAACAATATTATAAAAAAAGTTGTTTTATGGACTATTATCAATAATCCTTCAATTATTGAAATCATTAAACATAAAAAAATTAAATCTATTGCAACCTTTGATTTGCAAATATTTTAACTACATTCCACTAAACAAACTAAAAGATGTTCTTTTGATCTATTACTAAGGTTCAAAATTATAAAATTTTGGTAAATAATAATCACCCCGAAGAATAAATCTTTCTTCGTATTCATGACGATACTATTAATTTTAATTTCTTGGATTTAAGTACTACAAAAGAATAAATTCTCTGAATTGATGACATGTAAGATAAAAGGAATGATTTTAAGTTTTATATAAATAAACTAATTACGAGGAATTGCAATGTTTCTAAGAAAATATCAGTATGTCAATATTAGTGTCAATATATCTCAAAATATTTCTGACAATGCATCGCAATATTGAATTTTGTACACATTAATCGTAAGTGTTGATGCTTGTGTGGGTGATAATTCACAAAAGTAGTCTCTAACATATGGTCCTTATAAACAATAGATAGAAGATGAATGCTTGGGTACCAACATCGGTTAGATGCAAACATACGTATATTTGAGAACACAGATTTAAGACCAATTTTGTCTTAACTCTAGGATCTCGGTATTAAGTAAAGTTTTCACCAGCAGAATTCTTCCAATCTCATAAAATTAGATGATAAACTAAAATCTCTCTCTCTCTCTCTCTCTCTCTCTATATATATATATATATATATATATATATATATATATATATATATATATATATATATATATATATATATATATATATATATATATATATATATATATATATATATATATATATATATATATATATATATATATATATATATATATATATATATATATATATATATATATATATATATATATATATATATATATATATATATACATATAAATATATATATATATATATATATATATATATATATATATATATATATATATATACATATATATATATAAATATATATATATACATATAAATATATATATATATATATATATACATATAAATATATATATATATATATATACATATAAATATATATATATATATAAATATATATATATACATATAAATATATATATATATATATATATATATATACATATAAATATATATATATATATAAATATATATATATACATATAAATATATATATATATATATATATATATATACATATAAATATATATATATATATATATATATGATATTGTATTAATATAATTTGCTTTGGCTATATAAGTACAATATTAGAAAGCCTTAATTGCTGATGTAAATGTGTGAGCTGACGACAAGATTATATCTTTCCTTGTTTTGTTTTCTAGTTTTTTTTACGTTTTATTTGTTTTTTGAATTTTTTTTGTAAAAAAAATTATTATTTCTTACGTATAAATTTCTTTATTATTTTTTAAAAAAATGCTTTTCTTCATTTATTTTTATTTCTATTGTACTTATCATTTTCTTTTGCTGTACTTATCATTAAACTGACTTCTAAAAAGTCACATATTTAAACTAAATGAGTATCTATCATTTGTTTTACTTTTTAAATAAAAACTTAAAATTTTTCGATGCAAAAAATAACTTTTCTAATAACTACACTATAAAAAACTATTTATGTGTTTAATATTCATAAAGTCATCAATTACTCTTAATCATAGAAAAATCAATTATTAAAAAAGAAATACTGTATAGAATTATTAACTCCTATGCTTAATATGTTAATCGATATAGTAAATTATAAAGTGATGTAAAATATTTAATTATATTTAACAAAATATTCAATAAAATATTGAATTTTTTTGGGTGGAGGAAATAAAAAATCGCGATAAAATTGTATTTTTTAGAATGTATAAAAATGTTTATGCTACGTTAAATCAGCAATCAAAAAGCAATCATTTTTTTCATATATTTTGAAGCGTTAACTGCTACATTGTCAAATTTTATTTCGAAAGAATTTATTCAATAACTAATGAGGAAATACTAAAGAGACAGAAGCTATCATTTTCTTTGCTCCAATAAGTATAAAATTTAATTTTTGAACTATGCATAAAAACCACCCCCGAATTATATTTTATGGTCATGAAAAGTATTTATATTACTTTTACTAATAATTTGTATATCAAAAAAATTACTTCAGAAATCATGTTCAGTATCGTAAGGAAATAAAGCGAATATAATTCAGCAATGTAAAAAGTGATTCAAATAGTTTAGCTAAAAATTTGTAAATATTGGTCATACAAAATAAGCATGTTCCTTGTTTTCAATTTTATTCAGATTTCACCACATTTCATGTAGATTACCACATTTCATATTTCATGTAGGGTAAACCAACCAGTGAAGGAACACTACCCAGTGAAGGAACATTTCATATATATTGATTAAAAATAAGAATCTGAAAGTTTTTCCTTAGATTGATTGGTAACAATAGCTTACTGCCAAACAATAGGAAGTCATCTAGCAATGTTTTAGATTACCTGGTCAAATAGACTTCTCTGGAAAAAATTTCGAATTTGTCATTATCTCTGCAACACCTTGTTTCTTTGAAAAAATTATAAGGTGAATGCTTGTATTTATATGTTTGAAGTGGAATTAATTGCATGTAATAGTTTTATTTTTCACACTGTGAAAATAAGAATTCAAAATATAGTTATTGAAGTTACGTTTTATTTTTTTAAGCATCATTGCATAATAAAGTACTGAGATAAGGGGGTGTTTATTCACTGGATCAGCAAACGAGGAAAAATAAGTGAAGGAGCAAGTGTTCCTTTACTGTTTTTTTTTCTAAGTTAATGAAAATAAAAGATAAACTTAAATTTTCTTGTAACTTTAGTGATGTTCCGCATCAAAAATATGTTAAAAATACAAAAAACAACTTCTAACCAGTGAGGGAACAGGCATGTTCCTTTACTGGGCATAGATTTCCCAGTGAATGAACAGTATGTGTTGACACTTTAATTTTCAATTCATGATTACAAAAAAAAGTTAACATTTTTCAAGTATTTATATGTTATAATTTCAAGAATAGGCTTGTTTTTAAATATTTGTATGACTTATAAATTCATAAAGAGCATTAAGAAATAACCAAAATTAAGTGTTCCTTTTACTGGGTGTTCATTCACTGGTAAGAGCTGTTCCTTTACTTGGTCTTCTTACTACTTGTTATTTGTACCTCCGAAACTTTTAAATAATATTATGTAAGTTCTCTAAAATTTTTTTACTTAATTTGCAATTAGTAACAAATATGTTGACACTGTTATTTAACTAAAATTACGAATTTTGAAATTAATATGATTTTTTAAAAGACAAGCAAAGCTTAAGTGTTCCTTCACTGGTTAGTTTACCCTAGAAAAGATACTTGGAATAAATTAAATTTTTTTTGTCGTTAGGACACATTGCGCACAAACTTAAATGGAAGTTACTTATGATTAAAATTTTATATTTTTGTGAACGTTAAATTCTGGTGCTCCAAAAATAAAACTGAAACAAATTTCCTATTAAATTTTGACTTGTTCCATATTTAAAGTGTTTTCACAAAAAAGATTATTTTAGTAGATCGCATTGTTGCCGATTTATGTTAATACGGCATATCAGAATAATTAGATCACTTCAACCTCTACTGAGATATCAATAGTAATCAATTTTAAGTACAGTTTTGAGCAATGCGTATACATTATTTTTTTTTACGAAACAAAAAAGAATATATGCTAAACCTACTTTAAAAGTAATTGGATTTTCACCCAAACATCATTTCTGATGCATTGGCTTTTTCCTGTAACACAAAAGATAGAATTATCGGATTAAGTAAAACGGAAATATAAATATAATATTTAAACATCAATTTCAATATTATATTTTACATTTGTTGAAAGCCTTTTCTTTTCATAGAACAAAGCATACTGAACTGAAAAAAAAATGAATAAAGTAAAAATCAGGTACAGAAATGGGCAATCTAAGGAACACAAAATAATGTCCTATCATTTTGGATAATTTAGTATAAATGGGCAGCATTATTAGACAAGTTAATTAGTCTAATTTTAATCCTTTTAATTCTTTTGTGATGTATTCACGTTGCTTTCCATTTTAGCATAATTATCACAAAGTATACCCCATATTTTAGGATATCGAAATATACACTACCATAAACTAATGGAAGAGACACTTTCAGTTTCCGACATTTTCTTGAATTTCGCAAGAAATACTTATGAATATTTTGTTAATCTAGAAGTTAATTTCCTATTTTTCATTAGAATTTAAAACTTTCAGAGTTTCGAGAGACCGCCACTAAATTACGGAAGAAAAATATTTTTAGACACTCTATACCAGAAAATCAAGCGACTTATATCGGCTACTTAGGTTGTTATTTTCAATCGCAGCATAAAATTTCGTTATCTAGCTTAAATACACTATATAACAAAAAAATCGACAAACCAAGAAAGAGTTGTCCGATTGAAACTAAAATTGGTGGATAGGAAGAAAATGTACAGAATAGTAAATGATTAAAATTTCAGAACAATTGAATAATTTATTGCAGAGTTACAGTAACAAGTTCAATAAGGAGTTGACCCGCCTCTAGCCTGGATGCAAGCTGCCACAAGTCGTTGCATAGACCGATAAAGCTCCCGGATGGTCTCTTGCAGTATTTCCTGCCAAATTCGATCCAATTGTCGAACGAGGTCATCAACATTCCGTGCCAGATGCAATCGCCTTCCCATCATATCCCAGACATGCTCGATGGGAGAGAGATCTGGTGATCTGGAAGGCCAAGGAAGAGTTTGACAAGCTTGCAGACAGTTCATAGCAACACGTGCCGTATGTGGTCTGGCATTGTCCTGCTGAAAAACCAGCACAGGTTGCTGCAAAAGGAACGGTAGCAAAACAGGTCTTAGGATGATGTCGTCGACGTACTGCTGTGCAGTAAGTGTACCTCTAATGACGACCAAAGGGGTCCGGCTGTCAAAGGAAATGGCACCCCAGACCATAATGCCTTGTTGAGGGCCGGTGTGCCATGCAATAGTGAAGGCAGGATCCCCACTCTGCCCTGTGCGTCTCCAAACACGTCTTCGATGATCGTCAGGACACAGTTGGAAGCGAAATTTGTCGCTGAAGACTATACGTCCCCTGCCGGCATCATTCCAACCTGATCGAGCGTCGATTTTGCGTGTCTTAGTGCGTTCTTGGTGCGTCGATTTTTTTGTTATAGAGTGTATTTACGCAGATATGAGCTTCATTTATAAAAAATCTTTTTATCTATAAAAAGTCGATTTTTCGTTTTGAACTTACTTTTCGAAAGAAAAAAACTAATTTGAAAATTGCTTGAATCATTTTGCATTTTTAGGATATTCAAATTAAATTTTTTCCATTAGTTGTTAACACGATTCACAATTATGAAATAACGAAAAAAAATTCTGAATTTTTTTTCGTGCAAGCGCAGCACAATAGAAATACTTTAAATACTCATATTTTGCATATTTTTTTCAAATTTTAAAAAAATATGCAGTAATATGCAGTAAAAAATATGCAATTTAATTTTATATATTGTTTTAATTGCTCCAAACGTGTTTAATGTTACTGAATGATTTTAAAGTTATAGTATAAAAAATATTAGAAAATTTTTCTTACAAAAGTGTTCATATCTCTATAAATATTTTAGCTAGTTTTACGAAATTTTATGCAGTTATTGCAAATAACAATCAAAGTAATTGATACACGTTACAAGCTCTTTGCTTGAGCTTTTGGCATAAAGTGTTCAAAAATACTTGTTTCCTTTCGTAATTTATTGCATGTCCCTAAAACTCCTGAAAATTTTAAACTTTATTGCAAAAGTATGAAAAATTGCATGAACCAAGCACTTCGAAAACTGCAAAATAGTCCTCTAAGTATTTGTAGAAAAATTCAAAAAATATCAAGAGCCGAAAGTGTCTCTTCCGTTATTGTAAGGTAGTGTACTTACATGTCTATTTTATAAAACGGAACTATTTATTATCATACATATTCTCCTTTGCGGAATTGTTGTCAAGTTTTGTATTGTTTACAAAGACTCTTCAATAACAGTTTAAAACGAATTATATCATTAATTTTAAAATGAAAGGAAATATTTGCTGAAATATTATTTACAATGAATATTTCAATTAACAAGATTGGATTTAAAAACTATTGTTTGATTTTCTTTTATTATAAAAATACTATAATTTTTTTAATGAGTAGCCTTGTATAGTGTCCATTATTTCTGTATTAATGTTTATTACTGTAGTTAAAGTCTACCATGATAAATTGTGATATAAATAATATGCAACTAAAGTTATATTTAAAAAAAATAATAATTTTGCACAATTTTAAATAAAAGTGAAAAATTGCTCATTAACGTATCGCTCTGACGTATAAAAAAATTCCAGGTGAAATTTGACAATCAAATTTATTGATGCAAACGGTTCGGTTTTGCTTGGTGGAGAAAATTTCAGGCTAAAATGCGACTTTTTACACGCAAAACCGCCATTGGACTAAAGAGTTATAAGAAGAACATTTTTAACTGTCATGCTTAGGTCAGTTTTGCCAATTTTTTTCTGTTTGAGTTCATTTCGACCGGAACTTGTTGCAGAACAAAATATTTGATACCATAATTTTTACTGCAATAATTACCGTAAAATCACTGACTCATTCTAATTAAATAAATATTTCTCCAAATATTAAGAGTATAATACATTTCATGGCAAAAATGGTATTTATGGTAAAATGAAGTTTACGAATGATGTTCTAGTACGTGTACTAGTACTGATGATGTACTAGTCCTTAGTACTAGCACTTAATATCGTAATTTCATATGGAATTTTTCACTGTGTGCAAGAATCTCGTGTCAGCGTCTAGAGTCCGACAAAAATTGAACAAGTTAAAAAAAGAAGAAAACTTTGTTCTCTACTGAAAAAACGTTTAAGAATATGTGACATGTTACACACTGTTGAAATCTTGAACATAAATTCAAATCCTGCAATGCCAAAATTGTTTCCTCCCCAGTCTTATTTGCTCATCTTGATGCCCTGGAATCTTGTTTTATTCAAATGAATGCTGATTCTCTAGTTAACTCTTCACATCTCCATAGCGCATAGAAATGCATTTTACTCTGATTTGCTCCTTTCGGCCACTGTAATTTTTCTTCTTGCTCTGTTTTTCATATCTTTTCTTTCGCGGCAACAGTGGTTTTCCTAGTTCGTTTTCTTACCTTTATTTTTCTGATTTTTGTTGGCAACTTTATGCTTTATATTTCATATTGCTTTTGTTCCTTTTCCTTCACGTCTGGCAAATCTTGAAATTGTGCGTCTATTTTTGAGCGCTTGGAACATACTGACTGTTATTTCCTATTTGCGTATTTTTGAAGTGAATAATGATTTTAATCATGCTTTTTTATAAACTTTTTATGCTCTAAGATGTCAATATTTGCAATTAACCAAATACCTATTTATCATCATAATTGTTTAAATTTTTATTTTATTTATTTACTTCACTCAGAGTAGCAACAAATGGACTTTAATTCAAAATTTGCAATACTATTCATAGTTACCCAATTATTCTTCGAATTATATTTTCCGAACGCTAAAAATAAATATTCAGCTTAATTATATTTCCTTTTTCTCAGAAGAAAGGAATTCATTTCCTCATGATTAGGGGAATCGATTAGTTTCAAAATCTTTTGGCAATAGCTGAAGATTTACCAAGAAATATTTTTAATTTAGACTAAAATTCTATTTATTATGTTTCTTTATATTTGTGACATGCATTCACTAAAGGGGAATAATTAATTGCTTGGAAAATATAAAAGCTATAATATATTTTTATTTTAAATAGAACAAATTAATTTCATCTTTCTCGAATTTTAATTGTATTCCATTTGTAGCAAGTATTAATATTTTTTTCAGTAAGAAATAATTAAGAAACAAATTACTTCGTGTCTATCAAAGTTAGCTAGGTAATTATGTACGCTAAGATAACTGCATATAAAGTTACTCTGATTGTTGTGAAACAATAAGAGGTATTTTGATAAAAGCGTCTATCCTCAATTTATTCAAAGTTATTATAATCATTTGCAATAAGCTATTTTTTTTTCCTTTTAAAAAATTCGTTGTCTTTATACCATTCAAAAAAAAAAAAACAAATGGCTCATGTCGAATTTATATCATGAGTCCATTTTTTTTTTGAAAAAATTAAATCAGTTCTAAAAACAAGTATTAAAACAAACTTTTTTTTTTGGGGGGGGGCAACATTTAGGAAAATAAAACCACATCTCCCAGTTGAAAGGAGGGGCTAACCATGAAATTTGCGCACCTTTCTCATATGGCAACAGGACTATATGGAAAAAATTATTTGGCCAACTTGTAAAAGTGTGAACGTGAACATTAATTATATTCTTATTACATATTTAGTATTCCATGTTTTGGCAACAGCAGTATTTAGTATTCCATGTTTTGGAAACAGCATTTCTTGTGTACGATATAGATTTTGAGTTTTCAGAATAACGGTGTGCGTAAATTTTAATAAAAGTAAACAGTAAATGATCTGCGTTTGTTTTGTGTTTCTTTTAAAAGTTGTTTCCTACAAACTTTCCGTACTTGTACAGTAAGCACTTTTCTGGTGAAAAATAAATAAACTATAGTCATGAAAATTGAACCGAAATACACGGTAGTTAAGCAATTCATTTGGTATTAAATAAATAATCTCAAGAAACTGAAGCGGTAAGATATTATCTGAATAAAAACTTCATTCGCTACAAAACATACAAATTGGAAATAACAGTCAACATGTTTCAAGCTCTCAAAAAGAAGATCTCATTTTCAAAACTTTCTAGACGTGAATGAAATTAAACAAAAGTCATCTATATATATATTTCTCTTACACGGCACCAAAAAAAAGCCTCATTACAACTCCCCGAATGGCAACGTTAGAAAATCTACTAATGATTGCTGCTAAAAATGTCACATGGCAAATGCCACATGAGGTGGCTCAACATATAGCGCTTTAAAAAACGGATACAATAACCAGAGTGAGCATTATCAGGTTGTTCAATTCAGATTTATGCCCTAAAAACATGATAATATTTAATTTAAACTGACTCAACATATAGCGCTTTTAAAAATGGAAACAATAACCAAAGTGAGCATTATCAGGTTGTTCAATTCAAATCCATGCCCTAAAAACATGATAATATTTAATTTAAACTCAATTAGGAATTAATTAGGCTGGCCTTCTCCATGACTATAAATAAGTCACAAGGTCAGACTTTTGAGAAAATCAGTTTAGTATTGACTAAACAAGTTTTTAGTCATGGACAACTTTATGTTGGCCTGTCAAGAGTTAAGTCATTTGACAGCCTTTCAGTAATTGCTCCAAGATGCCAAGTTTATAATTGTGTTTTCAAAGAAGTTATAAATGCTTAGTGTTAATTTCTTAGAGTTTTGCAGAGAAAAATGCTTTTTGGAAAAAAATTAATTGAAACTTCTATTGACAGTAGGCAAGGGGAACTGCCAAAATCAAAACTCCCTGATTAGAAATGCAGCATGGCGACCTCCACGTGGTATTTCTCGGGTAATGCTAAAGGCCATGCATTTTAATTTATTGTATGGAAAACATCCTTATTTTGTTCTAAAATGTTATGTACTTTATCTCAAATGTTAATTAATATAGAAATTGATTTCAATAATGCTGATCACCGAAAAATATTTCATTTGGCGATAAAACAAATTTTTGTGTTCTTGAAAATGAAAGACTTTTTGAGGGTTATTATCTCACAAGGAAAAGTTAGGGTTTAAAGTTTATATTTTTAAATGATAAAATTTTTTTCTAAAACTTTCAAAATTTCTAACATTAACTAATTTATTATACATATTTAGTTGAATTTAGGTGAGTAACTGCAATATTTGATAATTTATTTTGCTAATATGTTTCTCATTTAGCTAATGTTTTGATTTTTTCACCATGTACAATCTAAATAGCTAATATACTTTTTTAAAAGCCAATAAGAACAATGATAGAATTCTTCTACATAAGTACAATACTATGTCTTTGATGATAAAATACTATGTCTTTGATGATAATATACTGTGTCTTTGTGCTAGAACATTGTGTTCATTGGCGAGCGAGCGCAGCGAGCCATGGTTCACGACCTGAACCACATAGGATTGCGTAGCAATTCTCGGGGGTTGGCGAGCGTTAGCGAGCAGGAGGCGGAGCCTCCTAGTTTGAAATATAAAAAGAAAAGTTGCGAACGAAAAATGTAAAAGTAAAAGTGAAAAATAAAACTGGAAAAAAAACACAGAAGTCGAGAATGAAAAACATGTCAACATGTTTCAAGCTCTCAAAAAGAAGATCTCATTTTCAAAACTTTCTAGACGTGAATGAAATTAAACAAAAGTTATTTGAAATATAAAACGAAAAGTTGCGAACGAAAGATGTAAAAGTAAAGGTGAAAAATAAAACTGGAAAAAAAACACAGAAGTCAAGAATAAAAAAGGATGAAAAACAGAACAAGAAAAATCAAAGTGACCTAACGAGCCGAATCAGGGTAAAACGCACTTCCATGAGCAATGGAGAGGTGATGAAGAACTAATGCCATCAACAAGTTCGGTTCTAATATATTTATCAATTAGAATGAAGATAAACTTCAATAATGGGCCTAATTGATGTTTTCAATTTTTTTAAAGATAAGAAACTCGGTTAAATAAAGCCATAATTGATTTTTTTTATTTATTTATCTTTTATGCGATAGAAGGAATTATCGACTTATTTACATAATTGTGTAGATCTTTTTGCGATTGCGCAATTTTTTTTAAAAATATACATATATTTCTATATTGTCAGTGTTTATCAATTTTCAAAATAATGGAAAAAAAAAACAATTTCAAATTCAAAAGAACAAGCAATTTGCTATTTCTTGGAAATTTTTCAATAAGAAATGGGAAAATTTCTTAAAATAAATGAAAAGTTTACGTTCCTAAAATATTTCTAAATTTGAACAAAGGGAAAATAGGAATATTACTAAAATATGCAGAGCATTTTTAAGCTCGACAATAGTTTTCTAAATTATTTTTCCGAGAAAGGAAAACAAAGACGTGCCGCTTTCCTAGGAAATGCTATAAAAAAGTATATTTGCTTATCTGACTACTAATATAACCTGTAATTAAAATCTAATTTCTTCCTTTTCAAAAGCGATTAATTCTGTCCCTTTCATTCCTGAAAAGAAGTTTTTAGTTATGATAGAAATTAATAAAATTAGGAAATACGCTTATTTAATTTATAAAACAGCTATCGATTTTTATATTTCACTGTAGATAAACCATAAATATTCTATAAAAGTTAAAAATAGATAAAAAAAAGTATATTTTCTCGAAATATTAAAATCCAAATAATGCAACGGATTTTTAAGCGACAAAAAAAACTTCACATTCAATTTCAGTAAATACTTCAAACACTCTGAAATCATCAAAAATATTCTATTCATACAGTTGTAAAATCTTATTTAAATATTTCAATGTTTGATGCAGATTTCGACACTTACCTTTCACGCAGTTCCATTTAGGCGAGAATGAAACTCATACATTTAAGCTTTACACTGTATAAATTTGAAAATTTATTCAGCAAATAATTTTTTATTCTCAAAAATACTAACGATACTCTTAAAAAAACCTAACGATAGTATGCTTAAAATTTAGATAAGCTGTATAAAACAAACTCAGTGAATTTTAAGTATCATCAAATATAAGTTTAGTTACTAGAGATATTTGATCTGAAATACATATAAAGTATATGCATTAATATGTAATTAATCATATATTTTATTAATTCTTGGTTTCATTTTACGGGTTGCAAATTAAAAGAAAGATTGTTAAATAAATTTAAAAATTTATTCAACAAATAATTTTTTATTCTCAAAAATACTAACGATACTCTCAAAAAACCTAACGATAGTATGCTTAAAAATCAGATAAGCTGAATAAAACAAACTCAGTGAATTTTAAGTATTATCAAATATAAGTTCATTTACTAGAGATATTTGATCTGAAATACATATAAAGTATATGTATTAATATGTAATAAATCATATATTTTATTAATTCTTGGTGTCATTTTACGGGTTTCAAATTAAAAGAAACGTCATCATATTTAGTTACTTTTATTTGACGTAGGGAATCATACTTATTTATTCGTGTTGCTAACAATAACAAAGTTTAAATATTACACAAAATAAATTACTAAGCACTTGAAATTTAAATCAATTGAAGAGATAGATTTATAATTTTGATTTAAGATTTGCGTCATTTCATTTTTTTATGTTAACTTAGAGATATTACCAACGCTACAGGGTAGGCTTTCAGTAAAACATCGAAATAAGTTTAGTTGCTTACTGAAACTAAAAGGCATAGCCATTAACCGCCTTTAAACTCTCTAGTCTTTCTTCCATTTATGAAACAGATTTTGAATTTATATATTAGTTGCCGCCTTCTATAAGCATAAAATTCTTACTAAATAAATTATTAAAATAATTAGCATAAAATTATTATTGAAAAAACTAATATTTTTAATTAGAGCCTTGATAGTACAAGGGATAGAGTACTCGTCTCCCAATGAGGTGACCCGTGTTCGAACCTCAGTGATGGCTGGCTGATACGAATTCCACACTCGGGTCTTACTGACCACAGTGCTGACGTAAAATATCCTTAGTGGTAGACAAATTGTGGTTTGGAGTCCCCCTGTCGTCAGGATATCCATGGGAGGTTTTCGTGGTTTTCCTCTCACTGTTAGAAATTTCTCGGAAAAAATGGTTAAATAACAATTGATTGCATGGCTATTTTACCATATTTAATCAACACAGTCAAATAACCATAAATAAAATGGTAATCAAACTGTTAAGTTTAAGAAAAACTGTTTATTAACTGCTTTCACCTGATACGGTTAAACAACCAGAATTTTATCGCATCAACTAGAACCACCTAATGAAGCTACTTAGTTCTTCGCTGCTGCGTACATGTCATAGCCGAGCGGGCTTATCTGTCAATCTTATGACCATCAGAACTGGAGTTCGAGTCCTAGTGTTGACACTACAATATTTTCTCTATTCCATTCAACACGTGAAGAATTCCCAATGGCCAGCACTCTCCAATGACCATTAACTTAGGAAAAGCCGAGCTTCTACATCTAGTTAAAAAAATATAAAGTTTTCAGAAAATGTTAGTTGCAAATGGTAAAAAAACTGTATAGTTTTGTATTCATGGTTTTATAACGATATTTTTGTAAATAATTATAATATCATAAAGGAGGACAATTTTCTTTTCCGTAAACTTAACAGTTAATCGGATGGACAGACAGCTGCCAGTTATATTACCGTAATTTTAGAAGGAAAATTTTAACAGTGCTCCATGTAACGGGAGTGCGTAATAGTTCCATCTAAAAGTCCTCCACGAAGGCAAATTTCTCCAAATACTTGATCCAAGTGTTCCCTTGTTTTCTGTATTGGGTTCAAAATTACAAGCATATGGAGCTGAACATTGGTAGTCGTAAGCTCGAAATGTGGTCGGCTGTACAGCAATGGTTTTTTCCTTCATATGCCTTTTCAAAACAATTGCTGATGAGAAAGTGTAATACGTTTTACTCCCGTTTGCTGAATATTTTAATTACAATGAAAAATTTTTGAGAAATTTTTTATTCAAGTGGTCTATTAAGCAGTTTGATGGTAAATAATTTACTCATTGAGCTTAGTGGATTTTTGTTTCCTTATCAAATTGAAAAGAAATGCACGACAAAAATATTCTACAATATGAAAAATACTGAGAATTAAAATTTATCATTTCTAAAAGCAACAACTAAAATAATTGAAAAGTACTATTTAAGTTTAATTATTTGATATTTTTAAAGATTACAGCACATTGGTTGCAATCTTTTATGCCTTAACGTGACATAAAAATAATATTTTTCAGTTTATTTTAATAAATATTTAAATGATCTTAAAATAATAAAATATTCACAGTCAGAATTTTAAAGTTTTGTTAAGTATCAGAATTTTTTGTTTCACTTGGTACTATTACTTAGTTAGAAGACTTCCATACACTCTAATTGCACAACTAAAAGTTGCGAGAGATATAAGAATAACAAAAAATAAAATTTTTGTAAATAGAATGAAATGTATTAATTACGCTAGTTTGAGAAAGATGACAACTCTTTTCTTTGCATATTATTGTATGAAGAATTTCATAAACGAGGATTCTTCTATTTCTTAAAATAGTAAAAAGTTTAATAAAATAGATCGTGTTTATGCAGATCGAATTGAACATAAAAGCTTGTTTTCTCCTTTTCTATCCCAACTAAAAAATCCTTGAAAATTCGCTATTTTCAATCCAAACATATTTTAAAGATGCTCTCAATTTTTGTAAATATGATGTTTTAAAGAAAATATACATTATGAAGAATACAAGAAAAGGGGCTTAACTCATGCGGCAACAACAATAAAACGAAGCTTTTTTTGAAATACGTTGTCAGAAATAAGCGGAACATCCATTTATCTACTATCTAAAACTAAATTCAAATGTATGCATTTATCGGACTTGTCAAATTTAACGAAGGGCTTAAGTAAACGAAATTTAAAGCTTTATATTCGAACTAGCTGAATACCCGTTCTTCGTACAGGGTGAAAAATAGTGTGAATAGTCAACAAAACATTATCGATCAACTGGACGCAAGCTTGAGCAAAATATGAAAGTCTTATACCGACACAATTAATAAAGCTAAAACAATTCAGTGTTTTTTTTTTTTATTATTCGTTGCATTATAAAATTAAGCAAAAGACGTTCTTAGACATTCCATCAAAATAAAGATTAAATATTGTCAGTATCATTTGTCATGATGCTAGTGCTCGCAGCGAACTAAAATGATAGTCGACTTTTACCACTATCAAGCATTTTTTAGTAGGGGAGAGTGGGGTCAATTGTAACATTTTTTACTTAACTATTTTTAGCTAACAAAAATTCCAATATATTATTAGTATTAATTGACAGACGAGTAAAGTAGACTATCCTCTACTAGAAAAAAAAAACCTTATTTTAAATGTTATTATATAAGTTATTAACAATTTTTGACAGTCGTGCACTTGTTACAATTATCCCCACCTACGGGGTCAATTGTAACAGTTCATAAATTCAACTAAAACATAGTTAATTATACATATTATCATAGTTGTGACATTTTTTTTATTGATCAAAATAGTAGTGATATTTCAGGAGTAAAATAATAATGAGCAGAGACCTAAAGGGTTAAACTTTTAACTTTAAGGGGTTAAAAATTTTAATTTATGCTGTAAAAGGTGACAAATAAAATAATGCACATGCAACATAATATAAATGATATAGGAAACTATTGGTGGTTCTTAAAGAGTTAAGTAATGGTTTGTAAACATAGGATTATTTATTTTCAGTTGTTACAATCGTCCCTTTACTTATTGTTGCAATCGTCCCCAAGACGCCATTTCAGCTTCATTTATTAAAAACAATGCCAGTTAATTAACAAAACTAATCTTTTTTTGACATGTTAATTAAGGTGTCCACTTACATATTCGGTTAATAATTTTTATTTGTTTAGACAAAATTACTTTGTTACAATATAATATTCTAATACAAAAAAAGTACTTACGTAGCGTGAAAATATCCTTTGTGACGTAACTCTTTCAAAAATGGTTGCCAGCAGGGGTGTACATGTAGATTTATTAAATACACCTTGTGCGTCAGCTAGGAACCAAATCTAGAGCCCGACACTCGAAATATTTGCTCTGTTACAATCGTACCCTGTTACAATTGACCCCACTCTCCCCTACCTACAAAACAACACAAATTATCATGAAAATTAATAGCAGTAGTAACACTTACCAAAAATATTTAAGCATGGTTAGTACCAATAATAATTTTTATAGCTTGCTCAAGTCCTAGTTTTCCAACTTGCGTACTTAATCCTCCAAGTGAGTTGTGAAGACTAAGGCGCAAATTAAGTTGCGGGTGTTTGAAAAAGGTTTAAGAATTCTAAAGGGTACATATAACAGGGTATTTATAACAATCTGTAGATTAAATTAGTATGGAATGCTAATTAAAATTCATCAATCTTTTTTTATCGCACGTTAAAATTCCCAGTTTAAGTATTGAAAAAAATATTTATGTTTCAAACTCACCATATAATATTTTTAACTCACCATATAATATATACTTGAAGTATATACATAGTTTAAGGTGGTTATTACGAAATACAGTCAAAAACAGTTTTCGAATCTTAACGAATATTAAATAAAAATTCATAATAAAACCAACTGAATGTTTTCAAATATTAAGGAAAGACTGGTATGTTTAAATATTTTAATTGAAAGTGCACAGATGCAAGGGAAAATGAAATTTATAGATATGTATAGTAAGTAGGTAACTAGTCTTAAATTCATGTCCTTAAATTCTTGTAAATACGATATCTAGGAAGAAAATTAATGAACAAAAAAATGTCCATGCAAAAAAAAAAAAATAAAAAAAAAAATCACATTTCAATACTCCTGAAACATTTCCATAACACTAACAAGTCCTACAGTTAAAAACAATCTTTTAAGTAAAATTTTTAATGGCAAAGTTTAAGGAGATAAATTTTGTGGATCATTTTAATTTTCTTTTAAAAAATTCACTTTCCATGCGTTAAATATAAAATACTACACCTGTTTACTTTTAATACAGTATTTGTGAACTTTTAAAGTAGACTTCTTACAATAAATAGATATGGTTCTAAAATGTCTTAAATTTCAACAAATAATTAAAATTATGAGTTTGTGTGAATTAAATTCGAATTTTGTTTTATTTATTTGAAATTAAATGTGAAGTATTGATTTCTTCGTAACAATAATATAAATTATACTCTTCATTTCTTATACAATTATTTTTAAAACCCTCAATCCATCTTTTTATAGTATTAAATAGCTTTTTCTTTTTTTTTTAAAAAAAATGGTTAACTTGTAAGTGCTAAAACTGATAACCTAATAGCCAGTTGACAAAGTAAGAAACAAGCAACTAAAAAAGAAATGATATTTCTATATATAAAAAAGATATTTCAGAGTAGTGAATATTCAGCCGCAGTTAAAGATAATATTAGGTTTTTTGACAATTTTTATAAATTTTTAAAGTAATGAAATAAATAATTTCAAGCTGGAAAGATTCCAAAATTTACGACTTACTGGAAAGTTTTCAATAAAAAATTATGAATTTTTAAACTGAAGTGAAATTTGCAACTTTAAATATTTGCTTTATTCCTTTTTTTGTTAATTGTTATCAGACATACTGATCATCATTTAAACTTTGTAACGCACTCCAAAATACTGTGTGAACAAAAATTTTACTTCAGGTTAATATAAAAATGAGCTCATTTATACCTTAAGTAGTGTACTTAATTCCAAACACCGATAAAGAGGAGTGACCAACATGGATATGACATTTATTACGATCTTTCGTTGATTATTTTTCCTTCCGAAAATTTCTATGTTGTCGAAAATTCTAAATCGTCAGACGCCAAGTTTACGTTTCATTTACAAACAAGCACGAAAAGGTTGGAGTTGTCGCGAGTTAGAAAAACAATGTTACTTTAAAAAATCTAAATTATCTTACGGAATATTTTTAAAATTGTAATACTTTTTTTCTAGATTTGTACTTTAATGCAAAATGCGCAAAATAGCGAAGGACGGACTGCACAAGTTTCAATCGCTTCCTGATTGATATAAGAAAACTTTGTCTCCAACTAGAGTTATGTGCATTATTTTGATTTGAAAAGACACATTATTTAGAAACGTTTTACCTTATTTTGAAAAGTGTTTTTTCATTTTTATGTTTTTTTCATATTTCCAAGTAAATTAATTTAGATAAGATGAAAAAAAAATTCCTCAAGATCAACAAAGATTTTTTTTCTCTTAAAAAAGCGATACACTTGAAATATTTATTTTAGTTAGATCCATCTAAATAATTAAAATATTTTTCGCTTTTCTTTTCATCAGAAGTCTTTAATTTATTTGGAAATGAAACCAGAAAATCATTGAATTCTTATACGCAAAAGTTGTTTAGCGTAAATAAAAAAAAAATGCTTTTTACATATTGCGACTCTCCAATAACGAAAAATACTTTGTTGAAATCAAGTGGGTAATTCTGATGTTAATGCCTTAAAAACAATACGCTTGAATTGGGAGGGAAAAAAAACAAAACTCAATGTTTCGTCTGAGTCTCAAATGTGTGCTTACTACTCAAAAAATAAGAAAAAAAGGTCATTTTTGAAAAAAGAAACTGCAAAGTTTATATTGATAATGACACAAATGTTGCGCCACACTTCTAGGAGAAGTAGGGCACATCATAATGATTAAGAATTACCTAGGAAACCATGACCGGAAATGTTATCGTATACCGCTAAGGGAGCTTTCCTATTATGAACTGTTACATCGTGCGCCTTTGAAAAACAGGTACTTTTATTTGAAGAGCTTGGGTACATCAGGTACTTTTATATTTAGTGAAGAATTTAGAATGTTCCTTTACACTACTTGCTGGCACCATGCTTGTTATTCAGTAACACTGCAATTTATAATTAAAGAAAGGTATGATACACATGCGAATCAGTAACTTTACTTTTAAGATACAATATAATAAAGTAAGAATCATACATTCAGAAATGTACAATATTTCATAATATGAAATTTGTTAATCAAACACACAGTAAGCAGAGAAATAATATAAATTCGAATTATTCGTAACGAAATCAAAGCGAATAGAAATTATAAATTATTATGATATTAAAAAATTATTATTACAATCCATTGATATTTGAAAATAAGCGTGTGAAACTCACCAACTCTTATTCGATGTAAACAAATTAATGACTATAAACAAAGTGTTCTAACATTGGTGTTTTCACAAGTGAAAGTAAATTATTTATCGTGTAAATGTGCATGAGTTTAATCTAAGCATTCTTAATTATTGGTGGTTAGATTTAATTGCAAACATTAACTATTATATATAAGTTCTATTTGGTGTTAGCTTGAAAAAAAGTGTTCCTTTACGCAATTTTTCAGGTTTTTAATGTTAAATTCGAAGAGATATTTTACCGCAGTGTTACAGTGTATATGGAAACTACATTGGCAGACATGAAAAACGCTCCTCAAAAACTATCTTTAAAAATGTTTGAAAATGTTATCGATATATTTCTTATCCCTATGTTTTCTGAAGCTAAATAAAATGATAAATATATCAGAAAAACTATAAAATCTATTTTTACGAATACAGTTCGGAAAATTGATCAATTTTATACTTTGAAAAATACCAGATATTGTAGCTAGCATTCGTAAAAGAAGTCTAAATTTTATTTTTTGTTCTAAATCGATCGAAAAAAACTTTTGAAAATTGAATTGAAGATGAGCTTTCAATGTATTTGTTAGCAGTTTCATCATTTAAAATATAACAATTTAAATGTCTCAAATTAAATTTGAAATTAAATTTAATTTTTTTAAATTCGTATTTAGATCTATTTCATGAAAATTTTTCAATATTATCGATCAAAAAATTGTTCTTGGATATGAAACCTTTGGAACTTTTCAAAATTTAAATCGAAGTCACAATTATTTTCGATTCTTCTCAAAGACTCTCTTGATCAAGAATGGAAAATATTCTATCATTTATAGTTGTCATGGAAACACCTAGTTGGATAACAATTGTGCTATTTTTATCCATAAGGTGTGGGAAATCAGGAAAGAGCATTTTAGTTAATATTCCATGATAAGGATTTAAAATATTTAATTTGTTGCGGATTTAAATAGTTAATTTTTTCGCTGATTTAAATGTTTATTTTACTACAGAATTAAGTACTTAGATTGTTACGGATTTAAATCTTTAATATTTTAGCCATTAGTGTGTTAAAATGCAGCATAAATTAAGAACAAAGAATTAGTTACAAATTAGAAAGACAGTCATATGTAATAGTTTAATGAACAGACAGTAGCTCGGAAAATAATTAAACTATAAATTAGATGTAGCACTGGTAGTATATATAAGAAAATCTAATATAAAAGTAGGTAGATCCATCGTATTAAACGATTGATTTGATAGTGTGACATGAATCGCAAAATTAATGTCTCTCTCATCCCGATCAATAACAATTACAATCAATTTTATGAACATAAAATATACGTTAGTGCAACGACTAAGATTACTCTCTTATCAACAATAAACAATAAAATTAACCCCTTTTAAGTTCATCCTTTCTGTCACAATTGTGAAGAACAATGAAAATAATTTACATTCTAAATAAGCACCAAGAGTCCTTCAAATAAGTAAATTTGTTAAATTTTATATAAAAATCTAATTTTTTTACAATCAAAACTGTGAATTAAAATAACTTGCAAAAGTGGATCTGAAACTTGAGACATCAGTACATCGTTAAATTTTCTAACATAAATTTAAATTATTTAAAAATGAAAAAAAGGGATTTTATAGATCACCAACTCAATAAATTCAATAAGCAAAAAATCGCATTGGGAAAGTAATAATTTTTACATGCGTTAATTTTAACTTCCTTAGATTTTACATAGACCATATAGATCAGTGAGTCTCAACCTTTTTTTTTTTTTTTTGGCGGCACGCTTTTAACGATTTTAAAATTTGGCGGCACGCAAAGTAAAAGATAAGTTCAAAAGTGCTTTACTTACCTATAATACACTGTGTAAACTAGTTTATGATAATAATTTGGAATGTAAAATAAAATAATACAATATGTTTTACAGAAACAGCGTTTACTAAGGGATTAATTACAAATGAATAATAAGAATACTTTTAATGAGAAATTTGAGCTTGATGTTTTTTGATAATTTCATTTCTGTTTGATCGTAAAATGACAATCTCATATCGTCTTCTACATTGAACTGTCTCGATTTTTTTTTTCGTTTCTATGTTGGTTAATACTGAAAATCCGAATTCACACAAGTAAGATGTAGAAAATTGTAATAATATTTTTAAAGATTTTTTGGCCATTATGGGATAATCGCAACTGATGTTAATCCGAAATTAATTAATTGATTCTTCTGAATATTTTAAAATTAAATTTCGATTGTTAGAAAGCGAAATTAGTTCTTCCTCTTCAAAGTTAATTCAAATACAAAAGTATTCGTCATCACAAATGAATTACGAACAAAATAATTTTTTTTGTATCTAAATTTCGGAAATAATGAATTATCCGTTACAATATTCATATATATCTAAATACTTTTTTTAATTTAAACTTTACTCGTAATAAAAAAAGCATTATAATTTTTTCTATATGCATTTCTAAAATTTGGCGGCGCACTTCAGTAATTCGGTGGCACACAAAAGTGCCGCGGCACAGTGGTTGAGAATCACTGATATAGATATTCAACTTAAATTTTATTACTAAATAGCTTAAGAAAATAATTTCACTATTCGCTTATTATCTAGATTATGTTTCATAATTTACCTTCCATTAAATAAATCATGTAATTACACCTACACAAAATCTTCTGGTTGACTGAAAGGAGTTATTCTATTGTAAATTATCCCTTGAGAGAATTATAAAGAATCTCTTTACTCTAAATACCAAGCGAACATTATCCAACGAAATTTGTAACAAAAGAAGAGCGAATAATATAAATTATTTTTCTGAGTGGGCACTGTCTCGATGTATCCAAGGTATAAGACTGTCCCCTGCAATTTAAATAAAATAATTTGATTGGCTAAAACTTAAGGGGAGGAGCAAATACTTGATGCAGTTTTACTTATTTGACAAAAAGAAACTAAAATGAAATAATAATACAAGAATGAAATAAGAATTTCAGTTTCGATTTAAAGAAATAAGGACATGAAATTTAAAGCTTACAAAAACGTAAATTAATTAATACGGAGTATTTATTTTAAATAAGAAAGGTAACATTAAAACTATTCTACTGTCTATTGGCAAATTTATATTTAAAAATAATATTCAATTGATGAGAAATAAGTGACATTTAAAAAAAATTAGAATTTTGAGTACATAATGCGGAAGCTAATATCATTTCAAAACATCGATTCTCGTGAATAATTAGATATAGACAAAATATAGTATTTGATTTCTTCAAATACATTTCTAATAAAAGAATATTTATTTATGAAAAGATTCATATTACAAAAACATACTCTTTTAAGAAGAACCTGAAAAAAATTATTTAAATTTAAGGGACTTTTTGTTATTTATAGATTTGACGATTATATTTTAAAAGGATAAAAATTAAATTAAAAAGTATGTTTCTCAAAAATCACAGTAGCTTCTTCTGTCAGTTTTACTGTCTTAACCTGGTCAGTTTTAAGGATGTTTGATATTGAGTCGATATCGTACAGTCATAAAAATTAAATTAAAAGTATGTTTCTCAAAAATCAAAGTAGCTAATACTGTCAGTTTTACTGTCTTAACCTGGTCAGTTTTCAGGATGTTTGATATTGAGTCGATATCTCCCAGGGTGATCATGTTGTAATCAATTATTCAGCAATATTAGCAATTCAGCAATGATAATAATTTTATTTTATGATCGTCGTTGAACAGCAGACGCAATTTTGGGTTTGGGACAATTCATGTTCAATTCTGTAGCCTTGTAATTTTGAACCCAATCCAGAAGACAAGGGGACAGTTGGATCAAGTATTGGGAGAAATTTACCTTCATGTTGGACTTTTTGAAGGAACTAACCCACATAGGAAAACAAAGCATTGTAAGACCTCCCAAAGTTAGCCTAACGGCAAGGGGAATGAACCGTCTACCACTGAGGATATTTTTCATCTTCATTTTACGGTGGCAATTTTACATTTTCAGCTTCAAATCTCTTCTCTTTTTCCTCATTCTGGTGAACTGATGTATCTTGAGAATGGGCGGCTGTTTTTGAACACTCAAAATATCGAGTGTTCACTCGAATTTTAAAAATAAATGAATTTTATAAGCTTAAATCACACTGTTAGAAATTTCTCAGAAAAAAATGGTTAAATAACTATTTAGTGAATGGTTATTTTACCATATTTAATCAAAACAGTCAAATAACCATAAATAAAATGGTAATCAAACTGTTGAGTTTGAGAAAAACTGCTTATTAGCTGCTTTCACCTAATACGAATAAACAACCAGAGTCTTATCTCACCAACTGGAACCACCTTATAAAGCTACTTAGTTCTTTGCAACTGAGTACATATCATAGCCAAGTGGGCTTATCTGTCAATCTCCTGACCGGCAGAACTGGAGTTCGAGTCCTAGTGTTGACAGTACAATATTTTTTCTATTCCATTCAACACGTGAAGAATTCCCAATGTCCGGCACTTTCCAATGCCCATTACTCACGGAATGCCGAGTTCCTATATCTAGTTAAATAATTAATTATTTTTTACTTTTATGAAAAATGCTAGTTGTAAATGGTTATAAAACTGTATAGCTTTGTATTTAAGGTTTTATAACTATACTTTTTGTAAATGTTTTTTAAAACTATAAAGGAAAAAAATGGTCTTTACCGTAATTTTTAATGTTAATCGGAAGGACAGACAGCTGCCAGTTATTTTACCATAATTTTGAAATGAAAATTTTAACAGTGCAGGCTAAAATGAAAGCATGCCAGCAGATATTCTTTACTTTTCTTCAAAATATACTCTTTATCCACTCAGCGCTTGGATTTTTTAATTACACATAACTTTTTATTTTCTGTCTACAAACGATGAAAATATATTTACGTAAAGGCGATTTCTTAAGGAGTAGAGCTCTGAAGCGGTAAAGATTGTTTCCCGTGTCTTTCATCTTATGATTAGTTTACGCGGAAAATGAAATAATTTCGATCGAGCGTACTCTCCGAAACTGAAACTATTCAGCAACTATTTCTGGAGAAACTTCTCTGAGCCATTATTGGATAACTCTTCATGGCTCACCAATATTGGCTGAAAGTTTTTTGGAAAAATGCCAGTATATGCGCCTTTGCTCATGTCGAGTGATCAGTATTCAAGCACATTCCACCTAAAAGTTCAAGAAGAAAATCAATATTCAAGCCTGTAACATCTTAAGAAAAAAATTCGTACTCAAGAAGGTGTAGAAGTTGAATCACGAGAGAAGGGAAGAGGAAAAACAACGCATAGGAAAAGTTTGAAAATGCCAGTTTTTCTCCGACGTCAAATACTATAAATAATAATAAATAGTTTAAATGAAGTAACAAAAATATTTTTATAAAACTATGAGACTCCGCCTCGTTCTCGCTTCATTCCCTAACCACCTTCGCAGTCGTCTTTCATCTGCGTTGAAAACTCGAAAATTGATTGAAAAAAAAATAGTGCGTGGAGTCCCTCCGCGCGGAAGAAGTTAATCTTCGCAACCTGTGACGTTAATTGTAGAAGAATCAGCAGTCGTAGAAGGATCACTAGTTCTATTCAACGACTCTTTTTTCGCTTTCGTGCTCTGTAATCACGGTAATATTGTGCATTTTTCCCTCGTGGACCTCTTGAACCAGTGGAAGTGCTTGTGGTTGCCTCATTGTCTCGCCCTGGAAAATGTATTTGCATTAATAATGTATGTGAATACGTCATAATGTAATTTCAGAAGAGAAAACCCAAAAATCAATTGATATTCACAAGAGACGTACCTTGACATAACCTTAAATCCGTCTCATTGTCCGTGGGATTGTTTTCACTCATTTTTTACAATTGTTATCCACTAAATTTGAAAATAAAAAATACTACCCTATTAAATTATATGTGTATCAAAACAAACTAAAAAAATATTTATAGAAAAACAATAATTTTATGACTTTTCCTATTTTTATGCAGTGAGAACCGAAACAATATGGAAATGAATGAGGGAAAACTGAATCCTACCACTGATCCTACCCCGGCCAATAAAAATGTATCGTTAAACGTTTAACGCAACCTTGTTGGAAGTCGAAAATGCATCAAAATGCTTCAAAAATGCATCAAAAATGCATCAAAAATGCATCTTATTTACATATTTCGTTTCAATGTTACCCAAGGGGCATTAACTTTCACCTCCTTATTCTTAGTAATTTTGAATTCAAATTAATTACCATTAATTAAGAACGGAACACACTCGTCTTGTAATTTAAAATGGAATCCAAAAGGTGGGTCAGTGAGAACTGTAAAACTAACTAGCCTCTCTATTACAAGGAATGAAGAACTATTTAAATTATCGAATTTTTCTGCTTTTTTTAAAATCATAGAATTTTTTCAAAATTTTTATACAGTCACTGATGGACCTGTTAAAGCATTAATAAAAAGAAGGGAATCAAATATAATTTCTTGTTTAAAATAGAGGTCTTAATTTTTTTTTTAAATTTTAATATTCAATTGTTCCTTGAATTATCAATATTGATACTTTAATGTTGAAAACAAACATTTCCATTATTTATCTCTGGAAACATAATAAGTATAGCAAAAAAGTATCTAAAAGTTTTTAAATTTTTTGGGTAAATGAATTGTGCTATAAGAATTGAGACAATAACATGACAATACAATATACATGACAATATAATATCATTACATTGATAATAATATTGCTACCCATTTTTTATACATTTTTAATTTCATCGAAAAAGAACCAGCTTATGAAAATAAAAGTCTCGAGAGATAAACTTTTTTCTTCCTTACTTCTCTTGCAGCATGATCTACATAGCACAAATATAGCCATTATTAAATGTAAAAAAAGGTAAAACATTCTCGTAAAAAATTAAGTTTCTACCAAATTAAAACTTCGAAACAAACCTAGTGCCAAATTCATCAGCAGAAAATGGCCTTTCATGCCGAATTCACCTGCAAATTACCAAATGTGAATTGGAACTGACAATTCATCTGCATTTGCTTAAATAGCAGAGGCGACCGCCAAATATTTTTGCCAAACGTCTAAGAGATACAATAATTCTGAATATTAACCCATTAACGCCCACTGTCCACAATTTAGGAGAGTCAATAAAACAGTATGTTAAATTTATATTTTTATCTTAAAAATAATTTTTCTTTTCTGGGAAGATAAATGGCAGCACTATCAACATATCCACATATTTTTTAATAAATGTACTGCTATATTTGGTTTGTTATTAGGATCGCCATTTTGTGATTTTTCTAGCCTCACACAAATATCTTTTTTTAATGCAGTCACATCAAATAAATTTTAAACGAAGTATTTTATTTATTGCAGTTTTTCTCTTAAGAGTTCAACATAAAAGGCTAAATAAATTTGTTTCCAGCAGTTTCTTTTCTTTTTATATGATATTATATTTTACTGTCCTCAGTTGAGGACGTTGGGCATTTCAGGCAAATTTTAAAGAAATTTTAAGAATTTGTTTTTATTCATTTAATTATGCAAGCGTGTTTGTATTTTGATGGAGTAAGTGAATTATAAAAATAGCAGATACTTTCTAAACATTATTCACCTTATTTTAGGAAATTATTTCCCCTTGTACGTCTCTTTAAAATCTTCGTAATTTTTTTTTAAAAAAAATGAATTTCTTACGTAAATTTCTTACAATACAGGAAGTTTAGGAATTCTTAGAACTAATTGAGGCAGATGTCATTTCAATTCCTTCTGAGGTTGATGAGCCGGATTTGAATGTGAAGACCATAAATCCGTTACAATTGCAACGAATTTCGAAAAAATAAATCCCATGGGACAAACAATGTGGCAGTGCGAAGTACAAAAGGAAAGAGTATCTTCGCCTCAATCAAAAATCATACGTGTGTATAACACTTTCATGAGTGGTGGGGATCAACATGACTGGTTTTTAGAAAAGCACACTATATCGATAAGGGGCAAAAATGGTATTGGTGTCTATTTATAAATCGGTAGTGAACGCTTACATTTTATATAAAACTCTTCATAAAAAAAGAGTAAGAAGCAGATTTCAATAAAATATTTTCGACGTGAGATTGCCGTAGCATCTTTGAAAAAAATCCTAATAGATCGAGTAGACGGCAAATGATAAAATAAACCTCTACTGTTGCAGTGAAGTACGATCCTATTGGCCATAAAATAGCAAAAAAGGAGAGACAAAGACGTTTTCAGATGGAGAATTGTAGAAAAATTTTTGCACATAATTATGAAACACGTTTATTCAAAAACAATTACTTAATAAAAATGAATTCTTTGTTGTTTTCTAATATTTTATTTATTAATATTTAGAAAAATTAAATTATAAGGTTTACAATTTTTACATCATTTTAAAAAGTACAATTTTAAATTGCAAAAAAAGTAAAGTGTGGGCAAAATCGGCTGAATAATTCCTGAGAAGTTGAATGTTAAGAGTCGAATTACGTGAAAATACATTTAATAAATCAAACATTATTCCAGGCGTTTCGCAGTTTATTTTTATTTATTTATTTATTATTTTTTGCGCTCTATTCAATCAGCTCGAAAATAAATAATACTCTAAACGTGCTTCAAATCAAAATACTTATTAAAAATGAAGAAAAAAAAATTACCCTCGTCTGTTTAACCTTTTTTTGCAATTTTGACATTAAATAATGAAATAAACTCATTTATTTGAAACAAAATACCCGCCTGCTATTGTGAACTGCTGTTCAATCGGACTTCTTGGTAAAAACATTCAAAGAAACTGAATTTCAATCCTTTTCAACTCAAAACAAATGTGAGACATAACGAAGATACTTAGGTTTAAGAAAAATAAATTAAAAATATATTGAAATTCTAAGTATAAAACAATTTTTGTAGCTCAGAGAAATGAGAAAGCTAATTTTAACGATGAGTGAAAATTATGGTTTTATTAAATACTAGTGGGCTGCGCCCCCTGCTCGCTAACGCTCGCCAACCCCCGAAAATTGCTACGCAATCTCGCTTCGCTCGCTACTAACTTAGGTACATTGCAAATGCACAAAATTCCAAGAATTCAAAACAATCATTCGAATCCATAACAACTTTTTTTTTTAAAAAAAAATTACATCTTTTTAGTAAATATTAAGTCATTGAAATAAATTTGAATTCTAATAAATAACATGTAATTCGTTAAACCTATTAGAAATGTGCTATAATATAAAATCTTAAAGTGTAACAGCACGACTGAGACTCATTTTTCAATGAATAACTAATAACAATAATAAAACAAATAAATTCGTGATATAAATCAAAAATCGTTAAATAAATTCGTGAAAAAAAGCGCTTTCGACAAAATACTAAAATAGAGATCTATCGACAAAGACTACTCACTTCTGCCTAGCTTAATAGTATGAGATTGCCGCAGCTGATAGGGTGAATTTCGGAAGAAATCACATTTGGTGAGAATGCTCATGCTCTCTCTCGTTATTTTAGTTTCCGTTTTTAAAAGCGCTATATGTTGAGCCACCTCATATACATTTGGCATGTGACATTTTTAGCGGCAATCATTGGTCGATTTTCCAGCGTTGCCATTCGGGGAGTTGTAATGACGCTTTTTTTGTCGCCGTGTAAGAGAAATATATATATAGACAACACAACGACCAATATCACTTACATACTTTATTGTTAAAATAAAAATTATTACACTCTTAAAAAACCGGAAAAAATAATTAAAATTAAGTGACATTATATTTGGAATATATATTGAAATCCAAGAAACATATTGGCCGAGCAAAAGGGACAAAATTATTCACTGTATTATTACCTAACTGTATTAGCCACTTAGCCAATAAATTAAGTTTAAAAAAAAAAAAAAAAAAAAACCTACCTGAAATAAAACATGTAAGTAATACTACACTGTCTTAGCCACATATGTCGACGTCTCATTTATTTACAATTACAAAGAACAATAAGTATACATTATTATAATTATTACGAACAATAAGTATGCATTATTATGATTATGACGAACAATAAGTATACATTATTATAATTATTACGAACAGTAAGTATACATTATTATAATTATTAAGAAGAATAACTTGATAACAACTTATTCTAAACAAAATCCCTCTATAGGGAAAGTAAAATTGTCATGGTTCTGCTTCTTTGACAATATTTTTAAATTACAGTAAGCAGCATTTTCCGACAGTCACTTCGGTAATCTGATTACTTATACAAATCTCTAACATTTGATAGCAATAATATCAGATAGATTAAATATATAACAAATTTTAATGACTTGTAGAAATGTAACAAAGAAATTTATTGTTTGTTTTTATTTTACATTGAATTAACAAACTTACACATAGATATAGTAATCGTTCTTGTGTTTTTACTTAGATAAATTCTGAAGTATAATTTAAAATTTCATTAATTTAAAATTGAGCAGAATAAATAAATTTTCAAATTATAACTACAAAACATTGTGTAAAAAAACTCCAAGAATTTCTGAGAAATGTAAAGAACTGGAATTTTCGAAACATTTGATGTCACCTCACTCATAAATTACCATTAAAGCTCAACGACAACAAAGTCCTTTTCTTTTGTGATTTTATTGTTTTCTCTATGTTTTTTCTTCTTTTTGAAGTCCAACTAATATAAAATTGAAATATCGTAAAAAACTTAAATAATATTTTCTTACCGTAAAAAAAAAAAATGAAAATTCCCTGAAAAATTGATTAGGAACTTGTGTTACCAAAAAAACTCATCGAAATAAAATATAAAATAAAATATCCAACTGAATTGCGGTTGATAACATCGATATATCAGAAAATATATTATAATCTCGCTAATTCTAACAGTCAATATACATATCCACATTAAATTATACTTTAAACATTTTATAAATATCAAATATTTGAGTTAATAACATTGGTAGATAATGATGTGAAATATGGAATTATGATATTATGATTCATCTTAAAATAAGAGTCAACATAACGAACTTTATGAGCAATAAAGTTTCATTTTTGAAGAGTAAATGGATGAATCATTTTAAAAACAACCAAATGAGTTTTACATCATTGATAGATAATAATGTGAGCAATAACTTGATGGGAAAAATATATCAGTAGCGTCATCTTTATTTTGTGTTTATTTTCTTCCCCATCCTTTTTTTTATCTTCTATAACTTTTCTTCTTTATCTATCATAATCTTTTTAATGCTAACAGTCAATATATTTATCCACATTTAACAATACTTAAACCATAGTATAAATAGCAGTTTTTTAGAGTTGATAACATTGATAGATAAAAATATCAAATGTGAAATCATGACATTATGAATCATATCTCACAATAACTGTCAATATAATACATTTTACAAGTAACAATCTTTAAGATGTCATTCTCAAAAATGAAACTTCAGAAAATGGAGTGAATGGGTGGATTTTAAAATTAGACAAATGAGTTGTAGTACAACATCGATGATGTGAGCAATAGCTTGATGAGAAAAAAATAAGTTAGCAACGTCACCTTTATTCAGTATGTTTTTTTCTTCTCAAACATTAAGTTTCTTCGTAACTTTTCAGACTGATTCTTTCTATTGTAAGAATCTCATCAACATTTTCGAAACTACCCACTTGCAAAGTTTCTGTACTTTGGTGAGGGGAATACGCAGGATTCGTAAAGTGTTCCACACTCGGCATAGGTGCAGCGTTTCCTGTTAAAGAGAAATAAATAAATTGCAAAATATTTCTACGTCTAATAAATGGGTTATTGTTACAGTATGGATTTTTATGAAAAAGGTTATTACAGCAGGAAAATTAGGAAATTTTAATATGTAACTTTAATAATTATTTAATATCTGTAAAATTTCGATGCCCTGGATTACCGAACATAAGTAGCGTCACTATTTTCCCTCGACTTCTGTGTCGTTTTTGATTTACATTGCCTGGCGCAGATCACATGGGTAAGCAGTCGCCATATTCTAGTTTGAACGGCGATGGTGACTAGTTTGAAAGTAGTATGATTACGCTCGATTTGTTATTTCTATTTTCTTACTTTTAAATTAGTCGTTTCTAATTCTCTAATAAGTAGCTAATTCTCATTTGATGTCCTAGTTTCTTTATTTTTTTTTATTTTAAATATTTCATGAATTATTGTAAAATTTTGTGATAGTGCAAAATAAATTTGTTATATTTAATACTCGTAGTCTCATATTTTCAATAATGCTTGTCAAAGAAATAATTATTAATTATATAACAAACCAGAACTATTTTGTTATTAAACTTTATAGATGCTGAAAATATTAATCTATACAGTTTGACTTTTAAAATTAGGAACTTAATATTTCTACATTGAGAGTTGCGGTCACAAGAAAGTTTCAATCACCAAAATGGCAGCGTATCGCTATTTAAGTTATATTATCACTCCAATAGTGGATGTGATGATTTTGATAATACCATCACAGTTGACGCATGATAAGCCTATAATATTGATCCATTGAACAACGATAGCTCAAAGCTACTTTGTGACATCCTTCATTCACATGTCACTGATGGTAGAACTTCTGGGAGGCAATTTTCAACATGACAATTCTCGGTACGCATAAAAGGGTTGTCTCCGGTTTTTCTGCCCCATTGTCACCCTTTTCCGACCTGTACCATCCCCACATTTGTCACCGATATAGCTTATCTGAAATTATTTGAAAAGACAAATGGAAGTCCAATTGCTGAACAGCAATAGGGACTTGTGTACCTCAAATGCTTGATCGTCTCACATCGTGCATTCACGCTAAATGTGACCAACAGGGTGACATCCATTCATTAGTTTTTTCTCAATAAATTATCATTTTGCTTAGAATATATATATATATATATATATATATATATATATATATATATATATATATATATATATATATATATATATATATATATATATATATATATATATATATATATATATATATATATAGGGGAGAGTCGGGTAGCCCCGCCCACTGTCAATTTCATATGTATAGAATATTTTTTCAAGTCAATGGGCCATCAAATATTTATTGTAATATTAAAAAAATATTATTTTCAAAGTTTCAAGTATTTATGCAGCTGGTAACATGGTCAACAATAGTTTTGAAAATATGTTGAATACAGTAGTCATGAAATAAAGAAAAATTGGTTGAATGTTTCGATTAAACTTCATTTTAATACTAAAAAAATATTTTTTTCTATACATACAGCATTAAAGTATATAGTCTTAAGTTTAATTTGCACAAAGAAAGAAGTTAATATGTGAGAAATTGTTCGAGTAATTACAAATTTACAAAAAAATTGGATTTCGGGTAGCCCCGCTCACATGAATGTCGGGCATCACCGCCCAATTTTATTTAGTCGATAAATGTACGGTTGCAAAGATTATTATTTTATTGCTTCAAATTTGAATGTTGCATGCATTTAACAACAAATATTTTTGTTATTAAATGATTGCTATTAAATGATAGAATTCACTAAAAATATATAAATATGTAATAAATAAAATAGTTTTGAGATAAAAATGATGAACGAGGTTTATCTATTGTCAATACATTGGTCATTTTCATTTACACCAGAAAAAACAGTCAAAAGCGAAACAGTCAAACATCAGGGCGGGGCTACCCGACGCATTTTGAAAGCAGCTGAAAAACATGTTTTTTTTAAATTTATATTCTTTTAAGTTAAACTATTCTTTTTTTAGTTTATTCTTTTTGAATTATTTAATTAGATGATGAAACAATAGAAACATACAAAAATATTGATTATTACTCAATATTGTTTAGAAATATAAGCGATACTCCTTAAGTGGGCTGGGCTACCCGACTCTCCCCTATATATATAAACTGCACATAAGTTGCAAGTGATACATATAACCCATAATATGAGAAAAAATACAAAGGAAAGAAGGAAAGAAAAAGGAAGAGGGAAAAAACGATTTCAAAAAAGAAGAAAAAAATATTAAATTATAAAAATTTTGAAAATTGAATAGAATAGAACGAAAGTAAACCACGATCTCTTTTGTAACTGAAATGAGAACGCAATACAATTATAACCACGGAAAGATATTATCTTATAATCAACTCACAGGCTTATATCCGCAAAAAATAAAGGTTTCCAATACTGTATTAATACAATCAAAGCAAAATAGATCAATACAAAGAGTGAAAATTAATTTAATTTGATACATTATTGATAAACTATTGTATTGGTATATTTTGCTTTGGTTATATTACTGCACGCAATCTAATTTTATAATAATTTACTCACTGGTTGTTTCAAATGTAAAAGCATAATCTACGTCTTCATAACATGCTTTTCCTTCCTTTTGTAAATTTTCTCTTCTTTGATGAGGGAAAAATTCCATATGCGTCGACTGCTTTACACACGCTGGTGGGGTAGCATTCTCTGTTAAAAAGAACGAGAGAAAAAAATAAATTGTAAAATATTTCTACGTCTAATAGACGGGTTATCGTTGTGGTATAGATATTTCCGAGGAAGATTAATAAAGCTGTCAGAAAAATTAAAAAAAAATTAATATGCGTAATACTTCTTGTGTTACTTTTACGACAGTCAACACAAACTTCGGTAGTTTTTCGATGGCTTTGTTTGCGTTTTTTTTAAACGTTGAAGAAAATTTGAAAATATGAAAAAAAATTGACTAGCAAAAGCATGAATAAAACTAAAAATATTAAAAAAATAACGGGCTAGCAAAAGCATGAATAAACTAAACTAAACACATAAAGAGACAAATAATAAAAAAAAAAGACGATAAGATTAGAACAACAGAGAGTTGTTGATATTTTGGAGAATTGTCTTTGGTTTTGGAATTTGAAGTTAATACTAACCCGTTACGGGTCTTTCTATGTTTTTTTGTAAGTTTATTCTGACCCGTTACGGGATTTTCTATATTTAATTGAAAGATTATTATTAACCCGATACGGGTAATTTAATGTCGTTACTGGGGGGGGATTTAATTATCAACTATGTCAACCTTCATCTACCAAAATCAGCCTTCATCTACCAACCTTCTTCTACCTCGTAATGGAATCAAGTTAACATGTCTTATATACTAGTGATTTGATATTTTATTTTTGCAGTGGTAGCTACGCCACAAACTGTATTTGTTGTGGTGTTAAATAAATGTTTTTTTTATTAAAACAAAGAACTGGTTTAATATAGCTTGATGCTTTATATATATGTGTATATATATATATATATATATATATATATATATATATATATATATATATATATATATATATATATATATATATATATATATATATATATATATATATATATATATATATATATATATATATCGAGTGATTTTCTTAAAATTTAGTATTTTTTTATTAATTCTATTCAACATTACTTAAAGCGATGTAAAAAATTTTATACTTTACAGTTCGAAATGTTTTCGACCATTTTACTATTAAATAAAATAACTCATATTTGCTAAATGTTTCATGTTCCATGAAATAATCTTTGATTAAACAAATTTAATAATTGCGAGCAAAAAGTTTTCAATTCTCTTAAAAGTCGGCAATACTCGAGGTTTAATGAGATACGCAAAAAATAAAATCGGCATTAAGAGGTCCAAACTTTGGACTGCTCTCTTGATCAAACGATAGGGACCATATATCTCAGATTGCGGCTATCCCCTATATTTTGAGGGTCAGAAATCTATATCAGTTGAAAAATGGTATCATTATTCACAGGATGAACGTTTTTGCGTTTGGTTTCGTAACTTAAAATATCTTTTGAACTAATTAATTAACATATTTGAGGTCACCTTCTCGAACCTTTAAGATCGAGTCCTAGAAAGTGAAAATCAGAATATTAGATCAAAAGTTACCTGGGTATTCCTTTTTTTTATTATTTTGCACTGTACATTTACAAACATTGATCGAAAAAATGAAGTATCTCTTAATTTAAACTTATTTCCTTAAATTTATCTGTCTTTAGAAGAATTTTACTATTAGATTCGTATTTAAGACAAATAAAATGGTTGAAGTCTTCTGCAGGTAGGTGCTTTGTTCTAAAATCATTATATTTTTCCTTTTACCGAGGTGAAAAAACTTACGCATATGCCTTTTGCTTCTACAGACAATTTGAAACTCTCTTGAAAGCAGAATCAAGCAGTTTCGAAGAAAAATCTCTCGTAGCCACTTTGTTGATCATTCAACAAGTCTCGTTAATATATTCTTAAAGTCGTTAAACTACAATTGCTGTATTTATTATCATTGTCAATAAACAATTATGAGTATAAATTAAAATTTTCTTACTGGGACGCATGCGTTTCCAGATGGTTCCACCACGTTGAAATTTTCTTATTTTCTGTCTGGCATCCCCTTTTTTCTTTTTCATGTAGAATAATGCCAACAATGCGAAGACTGAAATTACTAGAACTGTGGAGAAAGTAATATACATCCAGTCGTTAGATGAGGATATATTTTCTACTTCAGTAAAATTGTCGCTCTACAAAAAAAAAAAAAAAAAAAAACAATTAGTTCAAGCAATAGAAGCAACTAGGAATTTTTACACAGATACACAAGCTTAAGCAATAAATTGCACAGTTTAGATAAATTATGTAACTCCTGGTATTTACCGTCTGTGTAACATTGACATGATTAAAATTATCCTAAGACATTAACTACGTTTCCTTTACATTATCAAAAAACTTACATCTTAAACTAATATTATCCAAAGAAATAACTCAAATCTCGAAAATGTCTATTTATGACCCTTTCGATCTGGTTTACGATTAGAGAAAATCCAGTCGTCGAGCTTTTGCATGATGTGGCAGTAAAAGAATTAGTTGTAACACTGTGTCGGTTGAACGGAAGAAATGTGTCGAATCACTGAAACATGAAAATCAGTTTGATTGCTTGATGAAGGCGTCTCTAATAATTATCTTTCATTTCCTCTCGATTTCATCCGGTTATGAAATGGATGCTTTCAGTCCCTCGTGTTTTAGTTGTGGTTTGTGAACAAGCAATGAATTGTCTCTCGTCCTATTCTATTTATAATTTCCTCTATATTTTCCCCCAAACCAGAACTGAGGATTCGGAGACAAGGAGAAATTTGCTCTTCTCTGACTCCGGTCAGTCAAAGGTTTTTATGCTGAAAAGGAAAACATATTTTTGATGATATAGTTTTGTGAAAATAATTTAGCTAAAATTTTATTAAATAATAAAATTTATGTAACATTAAATTATAACTTATAAAATTTTTTCTGCTTTAAACGCTATTGAGTTTAAAATGATTTTGTTGAATTCTTGATTTGATTTAGTAAATGCTGTAAAATTTGATCATTTTATCATATCTTAAAACATAGCAAAAAAAAACCCCTATTTTTTGTTAAATTTACTTTTCTATTTTATAATTTTTGCTAAACATAGACTAATAACTTTAAATTTGAAAACCAGAATTTCGTGCAAACATTTACAATAAGATCGGAAAAATTACCAAATGAATGGTTAAAATACTGCACATTTTGGTTTAATTCACTAAAATTATACATTTTATTTACTAGAAATTGCCATTGCCAAAAAGTATGGAAATTTCAGCTGATTTTTATTCTTCTCCATGTTAGAGTCAGATTTGAGCATCCCAAAGTCTGCACACCGAAAATCCGAATTCGGAGATGACTTCGGACCACAATTATAGTCTCAAAAGTTCTGCCCCTAATTTATAAACTTTTTGTAAATTGTTTTTGGGGAATTCAAAAAATATAAAAAACGGCTATAAAGGAATATCATGTACTACGGTAGTTAAAATTATTTCAAACTGCCGTTTTTACATAATGACAATTGATGCTTGCTCTCTGCTTGCTTCGAGTGTCATTGACCCCGATTGGATTGCAATAATTTTAGTTTCTTGGTGATAAACAGACAGTTGCACTAAAGTTATTAAAAACTCTCAATTTCTTTTTTCTGTATTTACGCAGACTTAGTTCCAAGGATTTAATTTTCAACTCCATTGAATAGAATTTTAAACCAATAAATTATTTATTCGTTTCAACTTCATCCAAAAGCTTGTTTTTCAACTTTCGTTCGCTTTGATCTCAACTTTCGTTAAGATCAAGTCTTGCTCAATGTTTTTCACTGAGAAATCTTTTCAAAAACAAAGCTTAATTTTTTTTAATTACTTTACAATCTGAATCATTTAGTTTTATTTAATATTTTTTTAAATTATTTATTTTTATAGCATATTTTTAAATTTGCTTCAGATTTGTCGTAAAAGTCTATACAATTTTTAACAGTAAATATGATACATTCTCCCGTTAATTATTTTAAAATAGTAGCTTAATATTTTCCAATATGGTTTTGCATGCAAAATCAATCTTCCTTTATTACACAGTAAAGAAGCAACATTTTAATTTGGAGCTTTTAACTTTGTATAACATTCAAAATTAAATACATCATAATAACTGGATAAACGTTAAAAATTATGATAAATTAGTATTTCTGAAAAATTCAAGGGAAAAGGAATTAACGATCGGTAACGTAACATTTTTTATTAATTTTATGCATGCTGACAGTCAAGGAAATTTGGCTAAAAAGTACCTGCAATTTTCAAAAGAATTTATAAAATAAGTTATTATAATAAAAATTATCATAAAATAAACTATTATAAAAATATTATTATAAAATAAACTAAACTAAACTAAACTCAGTGGCGCGACAGCCCATAGAGAGCCAAGGCCTACTGTGCCCATCTCAGTTTTCTTGACCTTGGGATCTGGGGTGCAGGAGCAGATATTCCGGTTAGGTGGTCAACCGAACGCGGAACCTCCAGTGTTTAGTTCCCAAGCAAGCTTGGTACTCATTTATCGACCCACTGAAGGGATGAAAGGCTGAATAAAATAAACTATTATAATAAAAGATATTATAAAATAAATCATTATAAATAGTTCATAAAATAAACTTACTGTGAGCAGCGTGTTATTCATGAAGAGCGTAATATTTCCCTGGTCCATTTCTAGAAATGAAAAAAAAAACATAATCCATAATATTTTAAGAGGGATAAGATTTAAAAGCTTGAATATATCAGGTTTAATGAAAATACTTATCATAAAAATTCAAAATATGTTTTTAATATTTTTTATTTGAAAAAAAAAGCAGATTAAAATACCTTTTTTTTCAATTATTAGCAGGGATCAAAATACTTTATGCAATATACTTTTATTATATAAATCGAAAATAGCATTTTGAAAAGTTTGAAATTGAACTGTTGGATTGAATTTTGTATTGAAAGTTGGATTGAATAATGAAAACCTATTTTTTTGTATCTTTACTTCCTATCTTTAATTTGCAATCCTTGCATTTGCAATCCTTACATTTACTCTTATTATACATTCTCGTGACAATTATGCTATTCAGCTGACTTTTCACTTTCAGTTGATTATTTTAAACTTAAAAGTTTATTCAACTTTTTTTAACTATTTTTTTCATCATGTTTGTTTTATCTTATTTATTTATTTTAACTCTTCATTTATTTGCTCAGTAACTTCCTTAAATATTATTCATTTATATTTGGAAGAATGTCGAGTCCCTACTTTGTAAAGGCAGCATTAAAAAAAATCCAAATTTTAAATAAAGATTAAACTGGGAAAATTCAAGGCATGGGAACGTACTTTTTAAACGTTTTATATGTATCTATTTTCTCGCATGTTATCAATAATTTTAAGTATCTATAAAAACAATTTCCTCATTTTTCTTTCTAGTAACATTTTGGTATCACACGATAGTAAAATCCATTCTCTTCCGTAGAATAGCTATATTTCTTGAATGAATTAAATATAGCTTTCTCTCTTTTTCACGTTAAAGTTTGTAACTTTTCCCATTATTGTTTTTTATTTTTTATTTATATTACATTTTAGCAGATTTTAGATAGATTTCAGCAGCACTAAATCTGTTTATCATAATATTTTATTTGCTATTGTCAAAAATATTTACCATGATTTAAACATGTGCTTCCGTTAAAAGCGGGATTCAATCCTAAACTAATAACTTTTATTTCTTCTTAGTGTTATTCTTAATTTTCATTTTAAGATATTCAAATTAAAATCTGGTCATAAGTTGCCAAAAACGATTGAATACAAATTATAAAACAAATTTATCTAAATGTTTTCGGCGCATTCGCAGTTCTCTAAATTGTCATATCTTTCTCAATTTTTAACGATTTTCTTTTCAAAATTTAAAACAATAATTTTGTAGTTGTTTTCTTCAAGGCTCAAAAAATTTTATTTAATTGAATCTAATATTAATTTTATATTTTATTGTATTAAATATTAATTTTATATTTAATTGTATTATATATTAATTTTATATTTAATTGTATTATATATTAATTTTATATTTAATTGTATTAAATATTAATTTTATATTTAATTGTATTATATATATTTTAATTTTACATTTAATTGTATTGAATATGATTAAAATTATAGCACAAAAACGTAAAATTAGTTTTTTTTTTACAAAAAATGTCAATATCTCCATAAATATTTAAGCTAGGTTTATGAAATTTTATGCAGTTATTGCAAATAACAACTAAGGAAATCGGTATAAGTTACAGATTGGTTAAGTTATGAGCTAGAAGTCGGTATGGGGTGCTCGAAAATACTTGTTTTCTTTCATAAATTATTGTCTATCCCTGAAACCTCTAATAGTTTTAAATTTTATTCTTAAGTATAAGAAAACGCCTTGCACTAATTAACTTGACAGTTACAAAATAATTCTTTAAGTATTTCGTAATTTAAAATAGTTTCAAAAACCGAAAGCGTCTTCCTCTTCCTCAGTTAAAAATATAGAGAAAACATGGAACGAATATGAAGTTTCCTTAATAAAGAAGAAGAATATATATATAATTAAAAAAATATTTAAAATGTAAAAAAAATAAATAAATAAAGCCTGATAATAAAATAAGAATGTCGTTATCAGCTCACAAGAATATATCCGCAAAAAAGAATGTTTTTTTTGTATAGTATTAATGTAGCAAAAGCAAAATATATCAATACAACAGTCTGAGGAGTACCAAAAAATTTGAAACGAAAATAGAACAAATTAAGCAAATAATACAAAATGAAACAACAAATTCAAGAAAATACAGTATAAAGTATAAAATGTAATGTAAAGCGTATAACGAGTTCAAATGTAATTATATTTACCATAATCTTTCAAAAATAATTTAAATCATTTTAGTAACAAGCTTTCCAGATTGCAAAATCTGAAAATAAAAACGTAAATAGAGGATGGTTGGATCATTTTAAAGCGCGTTCTCACTTAAGTATAGAAGTGAGTTTGATTTGTTATTTAACTACTTTGGATTGGCCCGACTTTTGATGTGCGCAAAGTAATAATATTGTACTGGATAAATGAAAGTTTATAATAATTAATAAGTTTGAATTTTATTTGCAAAATTTTAGCATCGATGATTTCAGAGATATCATTAAAAATTAATGAACAAAAGAAAATTTCTGTCTAAAAAAGTAAATATTGATGATTTTAGAGATAGTATTAACATTTAAAGAATTAAAAAATAGTTAAAAAAATCTTTATGAAATATTAGAAGATTTTTAGCCGCGGATTAGTCCGAGTTGGATTTGTACATGGTAAAAAAATAAATTTAGCTAACAAATGAGTTCTTTATAAATGTATTAATAATTATAACATACAATTAACTCAATGATGTTATATAAAATCTAATTACCCTAGTTTGATATCCATTGATTTTTTTTATCAAATTTCAGAGGAGATCATCGATTTGTTTTTTCAATTAATGGACATTACCATGAATTCTCTTAATACCATTCATTTGGTTAATTATGGAATTTAAATAAAGGTTTTCTTAGAAACATTAAAACATTTAGAATTCCATGTAATTAGTTTATTTATATTAAATTTTTAAAAAAAGACATTTATTTTATCTTATAAATTAATATTGCAGATATTTTCTTCTATTTAAAATCGAAATCCAAAAAAATTAAAGTTTTCGTCATGATTTAGAAGCAAGATTAGTTCCTCGGAGTAAATATTATTCAACAAAAGAATATAATTTTGAAAATCTAAGATAATTACATCATCGATAAATCTAAAAATAAATTTAATATTAAGTTTCAGGGCTCTAAGAGACTCAGAAATTTTACCCGTCCCCGAGGACGGCTTGTCCAACAATGTACCCGTCCTCCTTTGAAACTAACCCGTCTGTTCTAAATAAATAAAAATATAATTTTCTCTTATTTATTACAAATATTTATATAAATTGTACAATGAATTAGTAGTTACTAGGATAACAAATACCAGGATTACGTTATGCAGTAATAAAAGAAATACTAGGTTACTAATATTAAAACCTAGTATTTCTTTTATGAAATAATTTATTTCTTTTATGAAATAATTAAAACGACAAAGCTCAAGTTATCTGGAATGTCAATTTATCCGAGGGTACTGCGCTTTTTAAATCAATCAAATATGACGTTTACTAGTTGTTCCACAATCAAACCAATGATTTACAGAGGTTTCTGCACAGAAATCTGAAAGTGGTTTTCCATTTAGGTAGATGTTCATAATTACGTTTAACGTTTCTTGTTTAAGACCTATCCAAATGCACATGCAAAGATCAACTTTTCTTCTGTTTACCGATTACGTGAGCATTAGCATTTGATCTGACGAAGGAATTAGCGGGATTTCTAGATTTGAGGGTCATTTTAGAAGTGAGGTGATGGACTCTAGCAAGATAACAAAAATTGAAAATGCATCACGAGCATTAACGGGAAAATGGCCGTCCGCGCGGACGTCGGATTCGAGAAATTTGTTGTCCGCGGGGAATTTTTGACCACCGAGGACGGGCTGACGTGTGGTTTTTCGAGCCTTGTTAAGAGTATAATTTTCCTCATAATAGTGAAAAAATAAGTTAGTTATGAGCGATGAAAAATTAGATCCTTGTGGTATTCCATAAATTTTTAACAGAATTATGTTTTCCATTGTAAAGATAATTATTAAAAAGTCAAATATGAATAAGAATTCCAACAAAAATCAAAATCGTAAATAAGGATATTTTTATAACCATATTAATAACTCAAAAGAACATCTTTTAGTTTAGAAAGGGGAATGCTATTGAAGAGATCCTAGAAATCGAAAGTCGCATCAGAATTAATTTATTTTGATTAAGAAATTTCGAAATAAGTTGATTATTAGTGATAATCCAAGAAAAACCTTTTTAAATTACATTGTTAATAATTTTAATTAAGTAGTTAGGAAAAATGGAGGCAGGTTTTTTGTGCTTCGCACACTATTGTGGTGATATATTTTGCTAAGGCCTCATTAATAGAATTTTAGAAAGCAGTTTTTTGCAGGTATAACCGCGTGAGTTGATAACGAAATTATGTCCTTTCCTCATCTTGTTTTCCGGTTATTTTAATTTTGATTTAGGTATTTGTAAATATTTTTATATTATATTTGATTTTAATATTTTTTTTCTTCTTCAGTTTTAAAAAAATCTTTAAATTTTTTATATCTTTGCAGCTTACGCGAAGTAGATAAAACTTATTATTATTTTTCTTCGTTAAACTCTCTTTTCTTTTATCTTTCTTCCTTGTCTTTTGTGTGTGTATCTATCCATCTATATATATATATATATATATATATATATATATATATATATATATATATATATATATATATATATATATATATATATATATATATAATATATATATATATATATATACATATATATATATGTATATACATATATATATATATATATATATATATATATATATATATATATACATATATATATATATATATACATATATATATATAGATATATATATATATATATATATACATATATATATATATATACATATATATATATAGATATATATATATATATATATATATATATATATATATATATATATATATATATATATATATATATATATATATATATATATATATATATATATATATATATCGATATATATATATATATATATATATATATTGAAACATCTGCAGTTTGTAAATTTAGGATATTATTTGATTTCATATTTTGCTTAAGGATCACGTGATTTAGAGAGTATTTTTTTATGCATAAACATTCTTTTTTTTATTTTAAAATCCTTATAAAATAGTCGATCCATTTACGCGAATTTATGTTCAACTCCGTAGTGTTGTAATTTTGAACCCAATCCGAAAGACAAGTGAACTTCTGGATCAAGCATTGGGACAAAGTAGTATTTATGGAGGCCTTTTTGTCGGGATTAATCCGTATTTGCGGAGAGTGGAAAATCGCGAAAAACCTAGTTTCCCAGTGAACAGAAGAGATCCAGAAAACCCAGTTTCAACTCCTAGCGGTTGCTGTTTGGGGCGAATTCTGATCCAGGTTCTCATTGACAGCAAAGTTGACGCAAAATATCCTCAGTGGTGGACAGATCATTGGTGAGAATCCCCTTGTGGTCGGTCTGAACGAGGGAGATCTTCGTGATTTCCCTCTCCTTGAAACGCAAATGCTGGTTAGTTCCTTCCAACAAGTCCTCCACAATGACTAGCTTGTTCCATTGCTCGATGTAGGTGTTCCTTTATTGCCTGGATTGGGTTTAAAATTACGAAACTACGGAGTTGAACATAGACAGTCATAAATTTAAAAATGAATCGACTATTCTCTACCGATTTTAAGTTAATATCTTTATGCCATGAAAAGTTGAGTCTTTATGCCATGAACGAAGAAGACGGGTGGGGAGATGAGAAAGGCGGGATGGGGGGGATACTTAGAATTGGGTCAGCTGTTCAACGCCGGTTTTAAAATAAAGTAACTAAATTCAAAAATTATTAAAAGTTCACTGTGGGCACTTTAATTGATAATGATGATAAATGATTCTTGCTGGTTTTAGATGAAAGTACAGAACTATTACTAAGAATGAACTGTGGGCAATAAAATTTTAATTAATTTTAAAATATTTAAATAATATCTAAAATATACAAAGAACCAGAGAGTAAATCAAATGAGGCTCTGAATAAAAGTACGAAAATGTTTTTTGATAATATGATAAATCATTTGTAACATTTGTAACAATATTCTTGTCAGGTTTCAATACGAATTTAGAACGATCGCTAAAAATTGACAATGGACACTAATAACGCAATTTTGTTCAAAATGATTAAAAGATTTCTAGAATTTTCCAAGAACAAGAAAGTAAAATTTATCAGAATAAAACTGTGCTAAGCGAAGGACCATGAATCTTAATTTTGATAAATTTATGTCAAAGTAAATATAATTTGTGTAAAACTTATATGGGCTTTTTATGTAAGTTCAGAGCTCAAGTTTGTCACTAAAAATGGATAGCCGATATTAAGAGATTCATAAATTTGTAATAATCAAATAATATTCAAGATTTTAAAAGAAAAAAAAATTAAGCAAATGTTTAGCAGTATAAATGTGTTTTATTATAAATGTGTCGTAAAAATAATAATTTTTTAAAAATAGTTTGTGCCAAAATTCATCAAAATAATAATTACTTCAAGCTTATTGTATAAATTTTTAAATAATGAAACAATTTACAAAACCTACAAAAGCAAATGCATACAAGTTTAAATTTGGTTAATTGAGAAATCGTGGGCTGCAATAGCGGCACAACTCAAAAAAAATCATGTTTGAGATAAATGGATTTAAAGTTTTAATTGCTTGGAAAACGCATAAGAAATGCTTTATTTTGCTTAAACGAAGATTGCCACCAAGTTGAATTATGAGTTGTGCTAGTATTGCTGCTGAAAAGAATGTGTTTTTTCATATTTACACCTGTTCTTAGTCCACAATGCGGGTTTTTTAAGTTGTGACACTATTGCAGCCCGTGAACGGTTTGTTTTTTATGTAAAATTTATGTGAAAAATGTGTCAAAATAATAATTTCTGTAAGAGTATTTTATAAATGTTGAAATGATGAAAACATTTCCGAAATTTACTCAAACAACAAAAGGCAAATGCATAAGAGTAAATGTGAGCTTTATTGAAAAATCGTAAAAATAGTATTTGAACAAAAGTAATTAGTGTGAAAGATGTGTCAAAATAATAATTTCTGTAATATTAGATCAGTCATTAAACAATGGGCGTTGAGCATTAATGACTTGAGAAAATAAGTAACAAAGTATGAAAAAGGCAAATACATTTAGTATAAATGCATAAATGCTATCTTCAAAAACATGAAAATAATATTTGACCACTATTGACAAATGCACAAGATTCTAAGAATTTTGCAATAGGGAATAAAGATACTTGTCAAAAATAGAAAATTCTACGAAAGCTTACGCAGCAAAGTTATATTTATTGGATAAAAAATAGAGGCAAGCCAGAATGTTTTAGCGAAATGTAAAGAAATGAAACAGATTTTATATATTTCCTGGAATATAGTACGAGAAAAATGAAACTATATGAAGAAGATTCCAGTTATTCTTCGAAATATATATATAAAAGAAATATATCCTTCCGCGCATTTCATTGCATTTTACCTCAGAAAATGAAATGTTAGACTTAAGTATGTGATGAAAATGCTTAGCCATGAATCAAAAATGTAAATTTAGAACGATACATTGACAAACACATGCAGGCTATTTTTGTATAGTCAGGTAAGACAAGAAATTTAATTTGTCTAGGTTATAAAATTTATTACAAAATAAAATATAAAAATAAGCTTTCCAACTACTATGCTTTCTTTAAGTCAACTTTCTTTAAGATTAGTAGATTTAGCAGTGAATTCATATACTAATTGAGATTACATTAAGCAAATTAGTGTACAATTACATCGCTAAACACGTAGTAAAAATATCTATGGTAATTATTTCATGAATTAAAATATGTTTTGCGATAAGAAATGAAGCTACACCTGTATTTTTTGCGTCTTGTCAAAAAAATCACATAACAAAAATATTATTGTCTTATTTAAAATTTCCCTCGCTTGCCATTCAATGATATAAAATTCCAATCATAAAATATTCTATAATATAAAATATCTAATCATAAAATATCTAATCATATCATAAAATATCTAATCATATCATAAAATATTTAAATAATCTTAACTAGAAGGCACTCTTAACTAGATAAGAATGAATTTACATCGTTAAACCCACATTAAGTTAACGTGGACCATTTCTAGCATTAAAATAGATTATATTATAAAGTTTAAGAACCTGTTTTGATCATGCTAAGATATTTTTTAAAAAAACCAACGCTAGTGACTTACAGTAAACAGATAAGAATGAATTTCAATTATTAAATGCTGATTTTGGATGCTATCTCTACATATAATAACTTTATTATTTAAAATAATTAAATACACATCTTCTAGACTAAATTTATCATTGAGGCATGCAGGCACTCTAGCAAACACTCTAGTTTAAAACACTTCCACTGAAACTTCGAAATTTAACATTCGTTTTCAAAATAATGTGTTATAATAAACAATTTCTTACACTTTTTAATTTTCGTTATACTAACTCTCAGGGCTCGAAAAACCGAGCGTCCGTCTGTCCTCGGCGGTCAAAAATTCCCCGCGGACAACAAAGTTCTCGAATCCGATGTCCGTGAGGACGGCCACTTTCCTGTTAATGTTCGTGATACATTTTCAATTTTTGTTATCTTAAGAGAGTCTAGCGCCTCACTTCTAAAATGACTCTCCAATCTAGAAACACAGCAACAAACTGCCCGTGGTGGAATTGATGTTTTCTCTGTCAGGGAGTACTGCAGCGGTTGAAAGAGGCTTTTCAGCAATGAATTTACAAAAAAAAAAAACACATTACGTACTGGTCTTAAACAACAAGCGGTAAACGCAATTATGAACATTTATCTAAATGGAAAACCCCTTTCAGATTTCCGTGCAGAAACCTCTGTAAATCATTGGCTTGATTGTGGAACTGGCAAACGTCATATTTGATTCGTTTAAATAACGCAGTACCCTCGGAAAATTGACATTCCAGATAACTTGACCATTGTCATTTAAATTGTTTGATGAAGGAAATAAATTATTTCATAAAATAAATACTAGGTCTTACTATTAGTAACCTATTATTTCTTTTATTACTGTGTAATATAGTCCTAGTATTTGTAATCCTAGTAACTACTAATTCATTGTGCAATTTATATAAATGTTAGTAATAAATAAGAAAAAATTATATTTTTATTTATTTAGAAGCTACTGGTTAGTTTCAAGGGAGGACGGGTAGATTGTTGGACAAGTCATCCTCGGGGACGGGTAAAATTTCTGAGTTTCTTCGAGCCCTGCTAACTCTCCTTCCTGAGTCATACTCAAATTTATTGCACTTTATATTAATCAATTAAATGCAAAAACAATCTTTCATTGATAAAAATAGAACTATCAGAGCAAACGTTTAAATGTTCTCATCTTCTAGACTAAATTTATTATTGAGGCATGCAGCAACTCTAGCAAAACCGATTTTTTAAAACACTTCCACTGAAATTTCGAAATTTAACATTCGTTTTCAAAATAATGTGTCATAATAAACAATTTCTTATACTTTTTAATTTTCGTTAAACTAACTCTCCTTCCTGAGTCATACTCAAATTTATGACACTTAATATTCAATTATATATTAAGTGTCATAAATTTGATATATATACTTCAATTAAATAAAAAAACAATCTTTCATTGATGAAAATAGAACTATCAGAGCAAATGTTTAAATGTTCTCATCTTCTAGACTAAATTTATTATTGAGGCATGCAGGTACTCTAGCAAAACCGATTTTTTAAAACACTTCCACTGAAACTTCGAAATTTAACATTCGTTTTCAAAATGTGTTATAATAAACAATTTCTTATACTTTTTAATTTTCGTTATACTAACTCTCCTTCCTGAATCATACTCAAATTTATGGCACTTTATATTAATCAATTAAATACAAAAACAATCTTTCATTGATAAAAATAGAACTATCAGAGCAAACGTTTACTATTTGTCTTAGTTATTTTTTTTCCAAATGGCGGATTTTACAACTTCCGATTTCACTTTTATTCTTTAAAATTTCTGATTTACAAACTATACGAAGATTACCTTGGAATAAATGACATTTTAATTTATTTTTAATCCGATAACTTACTGCTTAATGTTTGGATCTGCAGTAATGTAAATGTAATTTACCTTTTACAAGCTCTTTAAGACAAGTTCCATTGAACTTCTATTTTTACTATTTGATCTGTAGTTCTGATTAGGTGAAGCAATAGGAATGGAATTTGAAAGTTTTAATTTTTGTTTATCGAAATTAGAAACTTTATTCATCCAATTTTAAAAAGATGAACTTTATAATGCTCTTTCCTTCGACTTTTGGAGTTACAATAGTTAAAGCAAGTTCTACGATTTTATCATAAGTTAAATCTGATTCTTGTACTATTCTTCCACTCATTTCAGAATCAAATATACACCAGATGAATTGCGCTCCTAGTAATAATTTAATTACAAATTTATTACACTTTGCATTTTCACTGCTTGATTTAAAATAAGCAGATTTTGAAAGCTCTTTAAGAGAAGTTATGTAATTTGAAGCTGACACTACTGGCGGTTATTTCCAATATATGAATTTAGGCTGCTTCGTTAGAATGTTGATTCTTTTGCACAATTCGTATTTTAACAAATTTAAAAGTTCATGATATGATTGAGAAATTGGCAGATCTGATGTTAAATTGCTGAGAAGGTGATAATACTTTGATCCGAGAAAGTTTATCCGTATTTGCTTTCTGCTTGTTTTGATTCTTAATCGTCATCTTCTAAATCAAACCTTTTAAATTTGGAGTAGTTTTCCTACCCCTGAATATACTTATTAAATGTTTCATTATTTTCATCGTAGGATTCTAATGCAGTTTTGAAGAATTAATTACACTTTCGATTTTAGAGGTGACGAAGTTTACGATTCGGTAACTTTCTGGATGACAGATAGCACTCTGTTTTGCGGATATAATCGTATGGGCTGATGAAAATTATATCTTTATTATCTGGTATCTTTAATAATTATATCTTTTATTTTCTGGTTTTATTAAAAAAAATTCATCCTTCTCTTTTTCTTCTTTTTTTTTAATCTGTTGTTTGTTATTTTTTTTCTCATTATTATTTCCTCCCCCCCCCTTTTTTTTTCTTCATATGTCTATAATTTTCCTTTGTTTTATCTTCATTTTGAACTTATATATATATATATATATATATACAAATAAAGTACGCTTTTATTTCTGATTCTGTAACTTCATTGATAGTTCGTACTTATAAATTAGCCTATTTAATGTCACCTTTTTGATTCATTATAATCTTAAAAATTCATCAATTATTTAAAAAAAAAAAGAAGTTATACATATATTCAGGCAAATTTTAATTTATGGACGGAAACATTTTGCCTAGTTCATCAGTTCAAGGAAATCTTATTTTCAAACATTTTTTTTTCTCAAATGCTGCTTGATTATTCATTTTCACGCTTTAGATTTTGTCACTGAAATTTAAGTGAATTGAAATAGAAAAACTTAAATGCTTTGTATTACAGAAACATTTCGCCCATTAATAAATTGAATAATAAGAAATGTCACAAAGTAATGAAAAAATGATTTTTTGCAAGGAATATCTTTGCATAAACTAGTTGTGTGCAAAGCGTTACACTAGGGACAAAAAAAGATTTGAAATTTTCTTTAAGAAATCCAAATCTGTTCAAAAAAATAGAGTTTATTATACAGAGATAGAAAAAATTTTAATGTTTGGTTTTTAAAATATATTCTGTACAAATAAATTAACAGATTCGAAACCTTCATGCCCCTACCCAATGAGATCCCACGTTAGTATGTTATAATCAAATCAGTAGATCAAAAGCAATTAAGGTGTTTTGTTATTTTCATTCATTTTTTTGCGCATTATATAATAGAAAGTGAAAATTTGAAATGAACATTATTTTCACATACATTAAATGCTATATAATCAAATATTTCTGTCATTTAGAAGTAAATATAATGGCTAATAAATAAATATATTTATGCTAGTAAATATTATTTCCTTTTCAAAGAAAGTCTATAAAATGCATTAAATAACGTTTGGATGCTGCTCGGTTTATTGAAATAAATTGCTTCTCTTCAACAGAAAAAATGACATTTTTATGGAAACTGAATTTTTTTTATTGTTCAAAAGTATTTCTTTGAATTCATGTTTGAGAGCTTTTTGAAGATTTAACGGTATTTATAATTGCTTTCACAATACATATTTTCATTGTATATTGTATTTAAAAATTTACAAGAGATTGTTCTGTCATTGTGATTTTTAGCTGAATAAGCATTAAATATTATTTGAAAATTTGATATTTTAGAGCCTATTTTGGAGTGGAGATATAAAATAAAGCAAAAAAATAATATAGTTTTATAATTTCTTTTCCTTCTTCCAACTGGAAAATATATTTTTATTGCAAATATTTTTGAAAAAATTAAAATATCCATTGAAATAATAATAAGAAAATCTGTATAGACGGCACAAATTGCGTGATAACAAATGTACGACTCCGGCTTTTGTTGTAAAGTTTCATTAATGACTCAAAAAATGTCTATTGTTACGTATTTTTTATAGAAAAAACAAATAGAAAAGCAATTTTCCATTATTAAAATTTATTTTAATTCCACATCTTTTATTTCAATGTGTGCTGATTCGAAACATTTTCAGATTGAAAAGCATTTAGTTGTTTGATTTAGTTTTAGTTGCGTCAAAAACATACAAAATCATTTTCATAACTAATTAACATCCAAATTCGGTTTAAATATTTTTATTCAATGAAATGATTAAGAAATGTTGTTTTAGTTAATATTTTCCTTCTCGAAAAAAGGAAAATTTGTAACTAAGAGACAAATAAATGTTATATGAACTTCAAATAATTTTCAGGTATGAAAAATAAAAGCACAGCTACAGCAAGCAGTTTGAAATGATATGGTAGTGTTCAAGATTAAGAAATTCAATCAAAAAAATGAATCTTTGTTTTTTCAAAGCACCCCAAAATATTATATTTCTTTACATGAAATCTTTATTTGAAATGCGTAGAAGCTTCTTGGTTAATTTATGCAAATATAGGACATGATTGACGGAATCATCAGCACTTGTACCTCTTCTTCTCATTCTAAATATTATAAATGTTTCTTGATTAAAAAAACAACAACTTAAAGTAAAATGATATATATATTTCCATTTTGATTACTATTTCTTTACGTTAAATAATAATGGCATATTTATTTTGGGCATAACCTGTAAAATATAATTTTACTTACATTTTATTTCTCAATATATTTTCTTTAAAATTCCTGAGTGAATTCAAAGCTTCACAGTGCTCATTTTGTGGTGTGAATTGCGATATATTTGTCAAGAAATATATAGAATTTCAATGCTTTTTGAAAAACTAGACATTGACAGACATTAAAAAGCTTTAGTTTGCATTCACGATTCGTATTTATGTCCTATGCTCTTTGAATCTTAAATTATTAGATGATTATTATTCTATAATTTTAAGCAAAAAAATTTCTTTTTGCAAAAAGGTCAATTTCTTGTATTAATTTATTTCTTAGCTTATGTCATTTTCATTTAGTAGTTAAAGTATTCATTACTACTTTTAGATATCGCAGTTTAACTAAGTGTATTGTAAAAAAAAACTAAGATTGACTCTGCAATTTTCGGGGATAAATTTCTGATTTTTCGCTTATTTGATTTAGTAAAATGTAATGGATTAAAAAAATATATTTTCAGGTATAATGTTTGATCTCATTCAAGGAACAATTAAACTGACAGCTATCACTTTAAGAAGTATAAATTAACTAAGTCTATCAATTTCGGTTAAAGCATTCGAATTGTGTTGATAAGTCACCAGAATAAATCAGCCTAAGGCTCACAAAACTTTTCAATCCTCTAATTAAAGTGATAATAATTTTATCTTAAAATATATCCAGACAATTTTTTTCTCGGTAGCATGATTATCAAAAAAAACTAATGCCTTTTTATTTCCTTTTTTACATGTTTCTTACTTGTTCCTTTGTTACACCATAAATATTTTTAATGGTAATTATTACGGGTATGATGACAATTAGAGAATGCATTAAAAATATTAGAATTGGCAAAAGAAGCTCTTTATCAATTTATACTATTGATTTAATTTTTATTATTAGTAGGTAAAATTTTTATCATTAGTAATATTAATACTTTTCTATCGCTCATTCTAAAAAATAAAGTTGACAAAATATTTATCGATATTAGTTTTTGAAATGGCTGAAAGCGAATTAAAAAATGTAAAATACTGTTTTTATGTTCGTTTTGAGAAAAAATACAGTTATAGTTTTATCCACTCGAAAATAGAAAGTTATCTTTTTCAAATATTTGATTCGAATGATGAAAAGCTCAATTAAAGGATAAAAAGAATTACCAATAACTACTATAGAGTACTACTGTAAATATTGAAAGTTGTAACAAAAAAAAAAAGGGAAACATAACTAATTTTTTTTCTAAAAAGAAAAATAAATTTTCTAAAAAAGCAATGGATAAGCAGTCATTATTCAAAGCTCAAGAATCTGAGATGCAACTCGCGAGAAATTCAGTCAAAATTGCAAAAACTTTTAAACAAAGTTTAACTATGAAAAGAAAAAACATGTGTTGATTCATAAAATAGATGAAATTTTCTGCACGTCAAGTTTCAACACCGTATTTGCATTTCACTGGACTCTACTGAGGTCCACATGGTATTTTATACTACCTACAAATTTAACTATTAATAATTCTTAACCTAATATCTACGTAATTGTAATTCCTGTGCATTTTTACACACTCTTAAATTCAAAATATAAGTTTTAGAGTTTTGCGCTGCTATATAGAATCTATCGTAGTTGAACACCCAAAAATGCGACGGCTCTTAATTTTCTTTGATACAGAGCGAAAAGACAAAACAATTTATACAAAGTGTTCTATAAACAAATTTAAAGAAAAATTATTGTATTTCACAGGTAAACGTTATTTTTAAATGGTTTCTCACACTAAAAATCGTTTTTTTAATGTAATAAAAACATGCAAGGGTTGGAGAAAAGTATGGAAATAATTCTATATTAACCCTATGTAAACAACTCTTTTTTAGCAGCAAATGTTTTGAAAGGTTTTACATTAAGAAGCTGTTGACACAATTTTAAATATCATGATTGACGCTGGTAAAAATGGACAAAACTGATAAAAATTGATAAAAATCTTTATCCATGTAAATCTTTATCCATGTATTTTTATCAATGTAAAATTTGGATCGACCAAAATGAGAAGATGAAAATAATAACATCTTTCGGAACTTTATACCATCAATTTTGAACTCATTCTATAAGATTTCAAAATTTATATGAAAATTCCTTTAGAGTTATAGTTATATTAAAAGATAAAAGAATCTCTTAATTTCCTGCGCTGATGTAGATAGATTTAAATTTTGAATAGGTAAAAAAGACACTACTTTTAAAACATTCAAGCATGATCTCTCTATTCTTATTAAAAGTTAATTTCGATTAGTGTTAAAAGAGGAAAGAAGCTTTTAACTTTATCCACTCATTTTAGTTGGTTCGAATTTTGTTTAGGTAAAAAAGATGCTACTTTTGAAAGCTTCAATGATGGTATTTCTACAATTATTAAAAGATGATTTCTATTAGTACTAAAAGAGGAAAGAATATCTTAACTTCCTCCGCTCATTTTGGTTTATTAAAATTTTGTTTAGGTAAAACTACTGTTGAAAGCTACCATGAATGTATTTCTATTATTATTAAAAGAAGATTTCTAATAGTATTAAAAGAGGAAAGAATCTCCTTCTTCCTGTGCTCATGTTGGTAGATTCAAATTTCGCATATATAAAAAAACCACTACTTTTAAGAGCTTTAAGCGTGATATTTCTATTATCATTAAAAGATGATTTCTATTAGTATTAAAAGAGAAAAGAAGCTTTTAAATTCCTGGGCTCATTTTGGTTGATTCAAATTTCGCATAGACTTATCTTTCAAATCAATCACAATCTTTTTAATTGAGCCAGCACGTAAAATCATCAAATTTGCCCTGCAAATGACAAAAATTGTTTTTTTTTAATTATATAATTAAATAAAGTTTAACCAAAGGTTGGTAAAGGAAGGTTAGCTATATGTTCTCACATTGCAAATTACTGAATTTTATCACACAAATATATCCATATCACTTTTAGTCTTGAATAATACAGGTTAAATAATATTTAATATAGATAGGTATTAATAATCTACCTATACTTGTTTCAATGTACTTTATATGTAATTGAATAATAAATTCAAAAGACAATAAATAAAATAGTAATATAGTAGAAGAATGACAAAGGGGAAAAGGAGGAAACTACTAATCAATTTACTTTGACAGAATCAATTGAAATTCAAAATTAGTCAATCATTCTTATCAAAAAAGTAAACTAAACATTAAAACAATGCATTTAAAATATTTATACAGTTAGCAGAGAGGAATGCGAATAAAACATTCTGACATTGTCCTTTCTTTGTGTTTTTTTTTAGAATACAGTATAGCAATTTTTAACTAGGCTGCCATATTTAAAAATAGACAATTAAATAGGACTAATTTTTGCCAACTCTCCAGAAATATGTTTATAAAATAGTTATAGTAACAGAGCTGAAGAATTGAACATTAAATAGATCAGTTTTTACTCTGGAGTAATTTTAAAACTGCATTCTAAATAAGCTAGTGATACACAACAAATAACTCGATTTTCACAACTAAATATATTAAAGATTTCTTTCCAATGAACAGTTGGTTTAATAGCAGTGAAATAAAAGATGAATAAGGCTGAGAAATAGTTATTTAACTGCATCTGATGAATTAAAATGGTATTATTTATTCTTTATTTTCAAATTACTAATTTCAATGTATCTAAATTTACGAAAACCGTACAGTAAAATAATTTGAGAACTTAAAAATGTTTTTTGGAATTTTATTTCAGTACTATTAAATTCATGGGAGATCAAAGGAGAAAGTTTTTCCGAACTGATGCTCATGCGTAAATTTGACTCAAAAATGCTTTCTTTTTAACTGAATTCAACTTGAATAAAACATTTAGCAGATAAAATAAATTATTATTAATTTCATTGTTCGAATTTTTTTTTCGTCATATGAAAAATAATTTAATTAAAATCGCTTGATTACTTATAAAAGTACTTTAATTACTTAATAAATTAATATCTAATTAATATATCTGAAGAGTTTATATTCTTGTTCATATTACATATTTTTTCTTACAAGACGAATGTAATGCTGATTTGAAAAATTTTTAAATAAATTTTATAGAATACCATTTGCAAAGTTGCATAAAAATGGCCTATTTTTGTTTCAGACAATTTTAGTTCATTGTCACTTTTTAAATAGAATTTGAGAGAGATATCATAAACTTGGCTTAACTCATTACTGGCATTAAAACAGAATTAGCATTCGGTAGTTGTAGCATTTCGTTTTTTCCCCCTCACTTTTATGAAATTTGTTTGCTTTCTTACATTGTGTGCAAAGAAATAATAAATTTGTCAATTTTTTTATTAATTCACTTACTCATATTCAGCTAATTATTACGATATCTATTTAATATTATGATAAATCTACACTGTTAGAGATTTCTCAGAAAAAGTGGTTGAATAACAATTTATTTAAGGGTTATTTATACCACATTCAGTCAAAAGAGTTAAATAATCATAAATAAAGTAGTAATCAAACCGTTAAGTGTGAAAAAACAGTTAATTGACTGCTTTCACCTGATATGGTTAAACAACCAGAATTTTATTGCACCAACTAGGACCACCTAGTGAAGCCACTTAGTTCTTTGCGACAGCGTACATATCATAACCAAGCGGATTAGTCTGTCAATCTCATGACTGGCAGAACTGGGGTTTGAGTCCCAGTATTGTCACCACAATATTTCCTCCATTTCCTTCAACACACGGAGAATTTCCAGTGACCAGCACTCTCCAATGTCCATTACCTTACGAAAAGCAGATTAGAAGATCTAGTTAAATTTTATCTTTGAAAAATGCCAGTTGTAAACGGTTAAAAAACCTTAAAAGTAAAAAATGTTCTTTACCGTAAACTTTACGGTTAATCGGATGGACAGACAGCTGCCAGTTATTTTACCATAATTTTAGAATGAAAATTTTAACAGTGTATTTAGCTACGATAAATCCATTGAATATTTTACTGTAAGTTATTTAATTATATTTAACATTATTTAAGAATCTCATTCTGTATTAGAATCAATATACTAATTTTCGAATCATAATTGTTTTGTTTTTTTCCTGAAAAAAAAACGCGTATATTTACACTTTATCAAATGAAATGCAAGAAAAATCAATGGCATTAGTTTTTAAGCTCTTTTTTAATCTTTTCCCATAAAATTTATATCTCATAATTTTCTTTCATTGACCTTATTTTAGAAAAAAATTATCTATAGAGTATAATTTAATGTATAAAAATTTCAAATGAAACAATCCTATCTTATTATTTTATTTCATTTATATTTTCAGTCATCTTATTTCATAAAAAAATATTTATAAGGTATATCATTTATATTTTCATTTATCTTATTTCATAAAAAATTATCGATATTTTATATAACTTATTTTTTCATTTATCTTATTTCATCAAAAATTATAGATATTTTATATAATTAATATTTTTATTTATATTATTTCATAAAAAATTATGAATAAAGTATCAAATGAAACAAAATAAAAAGCCTGGTATAAGTTCTTTTTTATTATTTCATATTTTATCCCATAACATTTTTATCTTATCATTGTATTTCATTTATATTTTAATGCTTCTAATTTAATAAAAAAAATATCTATAATGTATTATTTTAAAAAACAAATATGAATCAAGAATGGATGGGTTCAGTTCCATTTCTAAATTAAAATAAATAACTGAAAAGAAATTATTTTCAAAATTGAAACATTTAAGGGAATACGGAAACCATTCTTTTGAGTGGCGGAAAAGAGTGCTTACCGACTCCGCTGCTCAGAAAGCCCACCTGGCGTTACGTTTCTTCACCTTTCAACAAGTGTCCATTGAATAACGAATGAAAATTCCTTACATATATATCAAATTGATTCACAAACTAGCGCCATCTAAGTGTAGGGGGCTTTTAACGCTCCTTTCAAAAATTTAAATATATCGGTTGTCAGAAAAAGCTGGAAAATTTAGTCACTCTTGAAGACGCGTTTATCAAATGCTTGAAATTTAAGAATAAATGACGATTTGTAAAATATTTTCCGAATACGAAGATATTAGGTGCACAGTATGTAAGTTGTCCAATTATGCTTTAGTGGTCAACTTATGGAGAGGAGTTAAGTCAGTGTTTTTTATTCTATCATTTCTTATATTTATTCTTGAAAATATAATATTCTTGGCATTGTTCACGTTATTGCTTATATTTGCTAATCAAAACAAAGATAAACGCAATTAATTTTTTGACATAACTTTAATCCTTGAATGCGTGTAATTTTTATTTTTAATAAATAATGTTTGAAATCATCCAAAAAGCGACTTTCTAAAGTAGACATCGTTTTGTGCCCTAATTTACTACAGCGTACGCTTTCTCACAACATCACGCACTTCTCGCCAAAAGTGGCATGTATTGGTGCCCCAAATTCAATTGTCGATCGCTTTATTTCAAATAACTTATGAAAAAGTTTATGTATTATTTATTTTTTGAATCAATCTTGATTAAAAATTATAATAATCTTGATATAATCTTGAATCTCGGTTTAACAATTTTAAAGTTTTGTATTGCAGGAACTTTTAACTAGTATGATCTTTATCATTTTATCAGTTGAAAACTACTTCTTTATAACAATTATACTCATGCGAACTTCTTCATTTTAAACATTTTTTCATTTATTTAAAAAGGTAGAAAATGTTATGTATCGCATGGTTTTTAAATTTTCTGAAGATTCGGGGTTTCAAATCTGTTGATTTTATAGAAAGAGATTTAAATTATAATGAATTAATGCTTCTTAAATGTCAGTAGTTGAAAATTTCTTGTAAGTCTTGAAAGATTCTTATGCATTCTTTATTAAGGAATTAAAATTTTCCATTCAAAGAATTCAATAAATTCACTGATAAAAAATAAATCAATAACAGTAATGCATTTTTTTGTAGTTTCTTAAAAATTACCTCAGTTATAATTATGTACATTTAGCAACACTTATAATATAATTATGCAAAAAAATTATTTGTATGTATATTTACTTAAAAGAATTCTATCGTTTTAATGCTTTTTCTTCCATCGACATTTTGTAAAGGGAAAAGAGCACTAAGTGAATGAACTGTAATTAGAATAATGAGAATAAACTGTAATTAGAAGTTTTTATTCATTTGATTCAGAAAACGTTATTCTCAATTTATTCATTATCTGAGATATGAATCAGTTGACTTGAACCACTATATTTGAATAACTGATTCGAATTGCTTGATTCGAAATTATTGATCTAAATAACTTGACTTGAATCACTGATCAGAATCGCTTAATTCAAACAACTCAAATGAATAATTTAATTTTAAAAGTGATTTCAATCACTTCATCCGAATCACTGATCAGAATCTTTTGATTCGAATAACTGATAGGAATTGCTTGATTAGAATCAATAATCTGAGTAACATGATTTGAATCCATGTTCCGAATGACTTGATTCAAAATAATTTGCATCATTGATCCAAATCACATTATTTAAATTAATCTAAATACCTTGATTTGAATCAGGGAAACGAATCACTTGATTTTAATCAATTAATTTGAATCAGTAATTTGAATCACTCTATTTGAATCCCTGATCTGAACCGATTGGTTCAAGCAACTGATCTGTATCACTTGTTTTAAAAAGTTATTTCACTCACTTCTTGATTTAAAAATCACTGATCCTAATCACATGATTTGAATCAATGATCAGAATCACTCAATTCGTAACAGTGATCCGAATCACTTGATTCGAGCAGCGTATTTAATTACTTTGGGGATTCACTTCTGCCCATCTCTATCGTCAACTAGATAATATCCTTCAATACACGATCTAGATTTATATACAAAACATGCGTCTCATCTTCATTAGTTTTATTAGAATGCACCCTAATAGAAATTTAGCAATATAAATTACTTAAATTATCTATTCGTTTGGAGATAATCTAATAATTTTAAATTTGCCTTTAATTGCATGTTATACTTTAACTCTATTTCCGTTATCTTTAAATTTCGAGTATGTCTTTAAATATTTAGTTTAATAATATCTAATATGAATAAAAAATCTTGTAATTCTAAAATTTTAAAACTTTGAAGCTTTTAGAGGAGATTATTATAAGTTTTCTCCTTATTTTTTTCAATTAATATTCTTCTTAGTTTTTATTAAAATATTATAAGCAAACATAGGATCTATTGAGCTATAATAACTTCACAAATTTTCGTAATGTGGGCTAGGAATATTAATTTCCAGATTTTCTCACATAAATTACCTATCTTCAACTCAATTTTGCTTCTCTTTATTTGGATAATTGAGAGCAGTAAAAACTTTTAATCTGATTATTGTTATTTATTTATTTTTGATCACAGTGAGAAAGGTGTAATATATATATATATATATATATATATATATATATATATATATATATATATATATATATATATATATATATATATATATATATATATATATATATATATATATATATATATATATATATATATATATATATATATATATATATATATATATATATATATATATATATATATATATATATATATATATATATATATATATATATATATATATATTGCTCGTCGACAACGTTAGGTTCTTATGAATTGATTTTTTTTTAAATTTTTCTATTGTGACATTACAGTTAACAATGGGAAGTAAAAAAAGCAAGGTTAATAAAAAAAAATTTCGGCCATTATCAATACGTGCTTCAAACTTTCAGTGTTTATTAACATTTGATACGCCATCTAGAATATGATTTCTCTGACCTTTAAGTAATCAGAAACTCGCACGTGAAGTAAACGCAGAGTAATAAAGTTTCGTATGCATTTTAAAACTATTAAAATTTTTAAGGACTACAATTTTTAAGTAGATTAAAAAGGAAAAAAAAAATTTTTTGTGAGTTTTAAATCAAAAAATGTTTAGTGAGAAAAATAGCATGATCATATCTACCAGAATATAGTAAAATTAGCCATGTTTCTAGCTCTATGGGAACACCAAAAAGCTAGAGCGGGGCGAGTGGGGGGGGGGCATCGGGGCAATTGCATCCCTCACGAGCATCTTTCCCTTTCATCAGGATGAACTTAAAAATCGTCAGGAAAAAGCTACTGTCTTGCGAGAAAAATACAATTATATTCTTAAAAAATCCCTTTTTTTTTTTTTTTTTTTTTTTTTTGTAAATGAGAATAAATTAAAAACTTAGACGAGAACCTTCAAGACGAGAACTTGTTCTCTTTACTTACACTTTACCACCAACTTCCTGTTGCGAAATCTTATTCTCAGACAATTCTGAGGATCATGTCTCTTGTTTGTGTCCATATGGAAAGTTATTCAACACCACTGAAGAATAGGGGGAGACATTAAGACAATCCTATCTCATCTATCAATCCTACCTCATCAATCTATCAATCCTACCTACCTTTCTCCTCATTCAATAAAGAAGAAAAATTTGAAAAACGTTTTAGCTTAACGTTAAAGAATTCCGTTCCTAAATTATTTGGAAGAAAATTAAGTCGTAAGTTTGTTTAGCCATTCTTTTTTGTAAATTTGCTCTTAAATAATAGATTTATGTGTGTTAATAAATTCAATTATTATTCTCATATATGAGTTCAAATATTAAATAAGACTTGAAATTCTTATACCTACCAAGTTGTCTTAGAAACTACTATAATGAGGCCCTCATTTATTTTGTAGTTAAAAATGCATGTGCTATTTCATCAGAAATAGTTTTTCCTCTTATCGGGAAAATACATATTTAAAAAAAAATCAGAACTCATGGCATTTCTGCTTAGCAACTTCTTTGATTGGCAAGTATTGCGTTTACACTATAACGAAATTTATAATACTGTATTATCATAATAATGTAATTTATTATATTATAAATTATATTCTTGAGCAAATCTGTTTTATATCGAAAGGATTTAGCTTTCGTTCTCTATTGATGAGACTTGGGTTCAAATCCCCATGTTAATTTGTATACTGCCATCGGCTTACTCCCATCAGTTCCATCAAACAATCCAGTGGTGGAGGGATCATGTCATAAGCAACAGTAATCTTGGCATCGGGCTTAGAGTGGAATATTTTCGTGCTTATTGAAACTTTTCTTCCCATAATATTGAGACCCAAAAGTTGAGTCTCGACTGGTCTAAGTCATAAATGTGAGAAATCAAATAAATAATTTATGTACGTTTAGAGCATCTATCCATAGAATTTAAATATTAGATCATGCACATGAAGATAATGATGTCCCTATAATGAATGTCCTATTATTTTTTACTTTCTACACTACATTCCTCCAACTGCACCAAACTACTTCATTTACAAATCTTCATCATAAATACTTTATGTCTTCAAAAATATTTTTTACACGGCTATTTATCAGCGGCTGTGAAAAATTTAAAAATCTTTCAAAGGGGGGGGGGGGGTCACACTCGATATCATTTCAATCGATTAATTTTGCGAACAAAGATGTTTTAAGCTTTTCTGACACTTTAGTACATGTAGACAAGCAACAAGATTTTATAATATTAGCCCTAACAACTTTAGTTTGGTCTCATTCATTTCCTCGTCAACAACGGGTGGGAAATAACATCTCACTTTTCAGATGAAAATTTCAGACGCGTAGGATGAAAATTTAAGTTAGTAGATAGATATAAATCAAAAATTGTACGTTCCATACTTTAACTTTACTAATTCCAGTATGAGTTTGGAACAAACAGTCCTATTGACGCAGTTTTGGTAGCATTCGAATTAGCGTAAAGCAACATACACAGAAAATCATATTTCGCTTGTCTAAATAGAAATATTTAAGTACTTTTCATCCCCTCATTAAATTCTGAATGATAGCCGGAGCTCATCTCAGAGAAGAACGTCAACTTCAGTTAAATTTTGTCCAAACTACTGCTTTTAATACAATGTCCAGTTTTCTTCTAATTATTTCCAATTTCAATTACTTAGAAACTAGTCGAGGATTGAAAGGGATGTAACTTTCAATTAGCTACTACAGATGCCATTTCAAAAGGGTACTTAAAGCTATTAGAAATTGCAATCATCAAAACTAATGGCTAATTTAGTCACAAAATTTACTACTGATATATATTAACTTGGAGGCTCAGCTAGCCAAAGCCCTTAGTGGTCTCTCTTTCATCCTTATTTTTTTCCCTTAAAATCAAATACTTTTAAAAAATATCATTTTGCTTATAAAATGCATAATTATTTTAATTTAATGTGTATTATTTAATTTTGTGTATTATTGATTTATGCCCATTATATTTAATGTGTGAACAATTATTTGGCTTAAATAGCCAACTGTACCTGAAAAAAATAATTAACCTTAGAAAGTGATACAATTGGAAATAATTAAAGAGAAGTAATTTTATTTGCTAACTATCTATAACGAAAAACTTATATTACATTACAGCTCAAATATCAAATGGTTTTAATCTTTATTCAGATATTTTTATCTTTTAAAAAAATCAATATAAATAGTAAAATCATCGATATAAATCACTGACAAAAAATAGATTCTCAAATTTCACAAAACTATCTTCGTTTTTGACGAAACCGTTTGCTGGCTTATGCTCCGATTGAACATTTCGTCAAAGTGATGAAATAACAATCGTATTTTCTTCGAAGAAACGATATCGTCAGTAGCAAACAAATATTTCATCATTCTCTTCCTTTCCAAAAAAAAATAATAATAATAATCTCGTTTTGACTAACTTTTCTAATAATCATTTTATTCCGAGAACCATAAAGCTGAGTCAACCTTAATGACACAAGAAAAACAAATTGAACAGGGATATAAAACTCCCATGCCTGAAGCAGGATTCGAACCTGATATCTTCCAGGTAAGAGGCCAACTCCTTGACCAACATAAAACATGGTCGGCTAATTTCGTGTCTTTATTATCGATCGTCTAGTCTTCATCCTAATTGCTATTTCCCATAGTGCACTACGATGAGATTTTAAGTTGAGAAAACATTTCCGTCATATATTTGAGAGTTCCCGTTCGTCACAAACCACGTGATTTTGTGATAAATTATTTCTCAAAATTAATGAAATAAATCTCAAAGAGTACTGATACGCAAAAGTAAGAGCTTTATTTCTGAGAGTGCATCTGGAGCATCAAACTACTTTCTCTTATTTCATTTATTAATTTGTCCATTTATTTATTTATTATTTATTTATTTTTTACTTTTGACATCAAATCAGGAGCGAGATAACAAAATGATGATATCAGGATAGTTAGATTTTTCGACAACAATAGATAAACAATCATTATTTAAAGAAAAAAAGTGAGAAAAAAATCACAAAAAAAAAGCAATAACTCTATAATAACTTGGAATTTCGAAAAATATACTAGTGAAAAATGACTAAATTCAGCACTTTAAATTTCAACTCTGTAGTTTCGATTCATCAAGCAATAGATCCGCCAACATATTTTTTTTTTACTTCAAGTTTATCAATTGATTATTCTCGAACTAATAATCGAAAAACAGAAGCCATACCATTCATCGTTTTTGTGTAAGTTAAGTTGAAAAAGCTTTTCTTTTAATAGTTTATAGAAAAATCTATGGAAGCTTCTAGGCAACAGATTTCTTTTGGTTTATTCCTACCCGAAAAGCAAAGATTGCTTTCGTTTTCATCTCGTTTAAAAATAAAATTTGAATTGATTTATAAGTCATTTATAATTTTCCGTGATTTAGTATTTGAACACATGAACTCTTATTATTTTCTTCACATTAATTGAATTTTTTAAGTTATTTTTAAGTTTCCTATGTATGAAAATTTTTATACTGAAATCAAATTTGCATTAATTACTTTAATTATATACAGAGTTAGTTATATGGCAAATCTCGAAAAAGAACCAGTAGGAAGTGTAAAATATCTGGAAGAGATAAAAATGTGCATTCACATGATTAACGATATATTTAATATATTCTTTATAATTGTAGAAATTAGTGAATGCTACGCAGCATTTTAAAAAGATTAAAATGTGTAGAATGTAGTATAATTCATATTTAAGAATATAGTTTAAATGATTAAAAAAAAAACAATTTCATTCTACCAAATATGTGAGTTGCATGGTTTTCTTCGGATTAGTAATTTCGTAATAAGTAAGTAAGTAATTCAGATTTGTAAATAGCATCCTGAAGTTTTCATACATTCTGAAACGGATTTTCACTAATTCACGATAAAATGTCGCTCAGCATGTTTATCAATCACGATCAGCTATATTTATCACCAAATATTGCAACTATAATTTCCCTACTTTATTCCTTTTATTACAAAATTATTTTACGATTCTTACCATCACTGCATACATATATCTGATACGATAGTCTTCCTTTTAAACAGAATTCGTAAGGTCCTTGAGAAGCTGTAATAGTGTCAGAAAAATTAAGAAGATAAATTAATTTTATTACGTTTATATTCATTACAGCATTAGATAATAAATTTTAACAACTCCTAATATCTGGATACAGAATATTAAGTTCTGAAATTTTAAAGTTAAAGATAACAGAATAACTTCATTATTTCAATCTAGATGCGCGATTTTCTAAATGTTTTAAGAACCTTATAGAAATAACAATACACATCTATTTGCTTCTCTAAACATAAGATTCTGATCAAAATAATAAGGAAGACCCAAATGTAAAAGAATACTCTTGATGGTAAGAACTTCATTGGAAAATATGAAGATATTAATAAAAGTAAACCTGTTTTGAGGGCTCAAAAATAAACTCCCATTCTTCAGACTCGCCAGACATGAATGAAGAAAAAAAGTGATTTGAAATAGAAAATGTGAAGTTACCAACTAGAAAACATAAATCAAAGTGGAAAACGAAACTGAAGAACAACAACACAGTACTCAAGAGGGAAATAGAAGGCAAGAAAATTAGATAAAAATTAAAACAAAACTAGATAAACTGCAGTGACCGAGTGACGTAATTCATGTAAAAATGCATTCCCAAGTGCTTCGGAGAATTGGTGTGAAAAAAAATATTATTAACTAAGGAATCAGCATTCAAGTGAATAAAACAAGATTCCCGCGTATTAAGATAAGCAGATGTGGCAGAAGTCGTAAGAATTTGCTCACTATCGAGATTGAATTTATCCCCGAGATTAAAATAATGTACTACAATAGATTTATAGCATTTTTGATAAGAGAGATATCATTCGTGTTCCTTTAGTCTAAATTTTTAAACGCATCTGGTTAATCAAATATAGCCAAGGCTTCGCAGGCGAGAAATTCATTCTCTGTTTCACTCTCGGCTGCATCGGTTTCTCCAGTTTTATTTATCACTTTTATTTTCCATTTTTTCTGGCAGCCATACATTTTTTTTGTCAAATCACTTTTGTTTTCCTCATTCATGCCTGTCCAGTCTGCCGGTAGATATTTTTGAGAGCGTTCAACATTTGCTTTGAACGTTACCATTCGAAGAGCTCGCACGTGAATTTTTGAGCACTCAAAACATCTCGACTTACACGCTCATAATTACACGTTCATATTTTTTGGAGGTAATGAAGTTTTTATCTTTCCGTTTCAGTTTCTTCGGAATGTCCATTTAGTGACACAGTGTATTAAATTAAAATACACTGGTGTGCAAAACTTAAGCAACAAGTGCCACAGCTCCCCAACAAAGTATAGGATAGCTATGAAATTGCAGTATAATAAGCACGTAATTCAGTAGAAAGATTATTTGTATTCAAATTTTAGAAATAAAACGTCGTAGGTGATGTAAGTGTACGTAAACCTTGTGGGTCGGCGAGCGCAGGTCAAAGCTGTGATAAAAGGATGAAGAGCACCGTAGTTAAAGACATACGCTGCAAGTGCAAGTGATTTGTTTTGTGAAACATGTCTTCAAGAAATCATTTAGACGATTTTACTCGAGGAAGAATGATTGGGAAGCTTGAGGAGGGGCGTAGAGTGACCAGTGTCGCCGAAGAGTTCGGGATCAACACCGTTTAGAGTGGTGCAGAGAACACGAAACCTGGACACCTCATCAATGGAGTCGCGTCCTCTTCACAGATGAGAGTCGTTTTAGTGCTACAAGCGATTCTCAACGTCAGTTGATCTGGAGAGAGGTTGAAGCTCGATTTCATCCCAATTACCTTCAGATCTTCAACCGAGGTTCTGTAACTGGAGACCGCTACTGCAATGAGGTAATCCTACCCCATGCGCGTCTGTTCCGAGGGGCCATTGGACCAGACTTCATTTTAATGGATGACAATGCCCGGCCACACCGTACTGCTAATGTTCAAGAGCTACTGGAAAGTGAAGATATTACACGAATGGATTGGCCAGCTAACTCTCTATAGAGCGTGTGTGGGATGCATTAGGGAGACGTCTTGCGACACGACAGTATCCTCCTGGTATCACCCATCAGCTGAAAGATGCGTTAAAGGAGAAATGGAGACGTTTACCCCAAGAACTCCTGGATAATCTGGTGCTTAGCATGGAGAGACGATGCCAAGGAACAATTACAGTAAGGGGAGGGCATATCCCATACTAGGGAACATCTGCCTGTTGTACTTACGCTTCTTCAGGCAATCAAGTGTAACTCCACTATATGTCAAATAAAGCCATTTTTTGTTCCATGCCCTACTTTAAGCTTTATATTCATTTCTGCGCCATTATTCTTTTACCATCGCTTAAGTACAAAATAATGTACATCATATTCAAATTTCATGTCAATCGGATGATTTCTTGTAGAGTTATGACAAGAAACGCACTTGTTGCTTAAGTTTTGCACACCAGTGAACTTAACGCGATATTTAAACAAGTTGTACGTAAGATAATAATTATGACTCTTAGATTGAGAAAGTAATAATATATAATTCGTCAAAGCTTTATAAAAAATGAAAGCAGTGCATTTTTATTTATTCATTTCTGTTATTTCTGTTTTTTCTTTTCCTTTTTTTCCTTGTTTTTTTTGACTGCTGCTCCGAAAAGCATTTTTAGGATGTTAATCAATTCTGTGAACAATTGAAATTCCAAAAATCGAATGAAATAGTGGAATAAAAGTTAAACAGCTACAAGATCAATTATTTTAAACATGTTAACGTCTCCACCTTCTTCTAAATATTTTGAAAATATATTTTTTATTTATCGATCCAAAATCTAGTCTAGATATGTTTCTGGTTATACTTGAGAGCATATTTCTATAGAGTTTATATTTAACAATCTTTAATTTTTTATCTAGTCTTAAGGTCCCCCTAGGAGTCTTCAACGCCTTCTGAGGGTGGTTGCACCAATGTGGGGAACATAGGGTTAAAGGGAACAATGAAAAATCGCTGAACTATTATTAACACCAAGGGTTCTTAAATAAGTTTGACTGTAAGTACTGCTGGTACTAATTCTCATGGTAATCGCTGTTGTTTTAATGTATGCAAAATATATTAATAAAGGTAGCTGGGTCCTATATGTACTGTGGTTTTCTTACGGCTCTCTGAGGGAGATAAGAGCTGAAATAGTAGCTTGATTATGGTAACACTATACTCTTATTATCTGGCAGCAATCTCTAAATTGTGGTGTGAAACAAAATCAAAATCATGATATGAAAGAATTCAGCTGATTTTATTTTGCTGATGAAACTGTTTTCACGATATAGTTTGGTACTAAACTTTCCTTAAAGTAATTTGAATAATTTGCAGACATTCAGAGTCTTCGTTTTTTGGCATAATTTTGTTTTATTATTATTTTGAATGCAATAGGTAATATCAGAAGGTTGGTAAAGAAAACCATCTCATTGCTGGGCTTTTTAATATCATATAATATACACTTATAACAAATTATAATATCATATAGAGAAAAATCCATTTAATACGATTTTCTGAGAAAAAAAATTACATAGTAATTTTTAAATGGGTAGTCTAAAATTTTATTTTCAAAATACTATTAATGTAGATCAGACGGGGATTCTTGTTTACAATTTTTCCTGTTTAAATTTAAATTAGATGTCAGCAGACTTCAACAATGATAAAAGAAACTCATACTAAAACCAATTTACATAAATTCAGCTTATTTCACATGAAAGCCAGACAGTTCCTCTTTTACAAAAGAAAATTGTAGTTCAAAGGCCGATTTGTGTTTTCCGGTGAATCCAGTGATTTTGGCAAGAATGCGTTTCATTTTTAAAGACTGTAGAAGACTTTTTTTTTTTATTCTGATCGTTTTCCATGTTTTAACAAAAAAATTAATAATGTGTGAAAATTTTGTGTTAGTGTGTATTCTTTTTTGATTTTCCTTTTCAGACAACCTTTTTTATGATCTTATTCTATTTGGTATAGAAAAATACTATTTTACAAGAAAATGGTGAATATTTTAATTCCAAAATACCTGTATGTTTGAAATGCGTAATAAAAAATACATAATTTTTGAACCTATTTTAATAAAATAATTACGAAAAGAGAGAGTTAACATACTTTTTACAGAAGTTATGAATACAAATTTTTCCTATCTTTCATCATAAGGGAAAAAGAAAACTATATTGCTCCAAGGAGCGTTCTGAATAATTTCATTGCTCCCATAATTGAAATCTGTTTGGATGAAACATTTTACTTCTTGAAATCTAAAACAAGAAACAATTTCACTGTTAATATTTATTTAAGCTTGTTCCATTATTTTATTAATAGCGGCATCAAGGATACGCTTACATATTGAAATTCCTGTTTACTATTATAATATGGATGCATTAAATCTTATAACTTGATAATTTTAAGCAACTAAGAAAAACAATAAAGGTTCTAAAAATAAACTCCATTAAAGAATCCCTAAAGTATATCCTAAATTAGATGTAGAATGAAATTTGGAATCGATAAATAAAACATACATTTTCAAACAATTTCGAGTAGGATGGAGATGTTAACTTGTTTCAAATACTTGTTCTTGTAACAAGTTAACTTTGCTTAATTTGGCTAGGAGGCAATCCATTGCCTCATTCGACTATGCAAATTTCAATTGTAAGTGGAATTTTTTGATGTCCTTAAAAAATGTTTTTAAGTCTAGCAGTAGAAAAAAATTATTGCATTGATTTTTTAAAAAAATGTGACTAACTATTATTTTTCAATCTAAGAGCCTAGGTCATTATCTTACGTAAAACTTTAGTATCACTTGAAATAGTTTATTGAATTGCGTTAATAAATTAATAATCCCTTGGAACTGAAACGAAAAGATAAAAACTTCTTTGACTTCAATTAATAAAATTAGACATGTTTTGAGTGTTTTTTAAATTTACGTCATAAGTCATTCACGCTTAAGAAATTTTGTGAATGAGCCCCTATATTTGGAGATCTCAAAGAGCATCGTCTTACAGCAAAAGAAGATAACAGATAAAATTAGGAAGGAAGCTGAGTGAGTGGTAGAAACAACAACATAAAAATGTTTTTTTCCCTATTTTTCAAATTTTACACTTAAAATACATAATACTTTTATAATTATTTAAAAGGAAGATTGTAAGATATTATTCATGAAAATATCTAATAAATACTTAAACTTGACTTGACTTGATCTGGTCTTTGTTGAAGTACCTGCCCGCGGCAGCGGGCACCCGACTTCTTCATATGAATTAGGCTAAATGGCAACAGGGACTATTGGCATATGGGAAAAGCAAGGATGGTTGATGACTGGGTAGTCTGCTGCTTTTGCAGGTCATATCTGAGTATTTCTGTGATGAAAATAGCAAATGAGTATGGTTGTAGTTTAGTTACATGGGGGCACAATTAGGTTAAAGGCTAGGGGTGGTATACTCCCGAGCTAAGAATCACTCTTGTTCATTTCCTCTTCTCGGGAGCATCCATATATGATATGGTATAGGAGGGGGGGGGTATCTAAAAACTATGGATTGTAGTGGTCTGAAATTATCCCGTCAGAGAGCAGGAAGCGTAGAATAGGGTTATGCAACTTTGCATCTGGTATTGGTTCTTTATTTAGATTGAGATTGAAATCGGCAGTTGTGCTTTTCTTAGCATCACTGAAGAAGCTGGCATTTTGTTTAGTCATGAATTCTTCAATGGACAATTGCAGTCAATTTTTTTTATGTTCTTAATGAATTCAGAATGATGGAAAAGTCCTGAAAAACATCTTTTTACCTCCCAAAAAATGCTACTTTTTTAATTAAGAGCAATTAAAAATCGTGTACTTTCGTTTTCAGTTTAAAAAGGAAGTCACGTGACTTTTAAGAAAGTGACGCCATTCGAGCCTGACTCGCGTTTGTTTACACTTTTTCTCCTTGGTGATTTAACGCTTGTTTACGTGCCTAGTTGAACGTCGTTTGTTTTTTTAAAAATATATTTTAAAATGGAAGTGTATTGCTGTTTGATGTCTTCATCAAGTAAATATAAGTACTGTATAGTGCCTATGTGCACTAACACAACTTCCACAGCTCCTGAAAAGATATTTTTTGATGTGCCAAGAAAAGCTGAGATAAGGAAAAGATGGTGCCATCTAATGAAGCGTGATGAGAATAAAAATCCTGAATTTTCTGAAAAATGCCCTCGACATATCTGCCAAGACCACTTTGATGTAAGTATATTTTTATGTCAACTGTATTCAATCACCTTATAAGTTTTTATCTTCGTGAGACCATCATTAAACTGAAATAAGATTTGTATTGACAGACGAATTCAACAGTCGAAATTTGATCGATTGTTGACAGCCGATCTACTACTTTTTTTCTTTTGTTTATTTAACTGTCACATATGGACGGCAGTGTATAAATAAAGTCCACTTTTATTTATTTATGACTTTAACCTATACATTGGCTTTTTAATGTCTGGTAGCTACATGTGAAAGTGCCACTGCATTGTGTGGAAATTGATATCAGTTTTTGTTGCTGTAAATTATACCTAGGTAAATTGGTTTTAATAAAATTAGGTGTTAGTATCTAAATATTTCAGAAAACTCAAACTATTTATTTATGAATGTAAATTAATAATGAGCATTAATTTTGTTTGTTAAATGAATAAAAAATGTATCAGATATTCATTTATATTAGTATTAGAAATTCCTGAATGTTGATATTATTACGAATAATATTATTTCGAATTTTAACTTTTCTATGCTTTTATAGTTAAATTCTATTGGTTTATATAGTTGAACCTCATTAACTTCAACTCGAAGGGGAACAGAAAGTTTGGTCACGTTAAAAGTAGCTCACATTGTCAGCTTTATACAAGTAAGCAAAATGACAAGGAATCAAAAAACAGTTCTCGTAAAAGAAATTCTAGAAAGAAGTTCAACTATATTTGTTTTTTTTTCTCCATAATTTAAATAAAATTATAGGGCAAAAATAAATAGGCACATAGTTAACATAATCATAAAACAGGTGTGGTTCTTAATAGCTAATTGAATATTTTTATTAATATGTCTGAAATGCTTGGTATTGTTATTTATGTAAATTATGAATGTTTGCAGAATGGACTAAATTTGATGAAATTTTCGTTTGTTTCAGCTTGAAACTGATACAGAAAATTATGTGCGGCATAAAGTACAAGGTGTAAATCTCAAGTTAAAAAAAGGAGCTTTACCACACATATTTGCATGCCAGAAAAATAAGCCTCCAGCTCTGTCTACAGAAAGAGCTGCAAAGCGTCAGCGAAAGAACACTGTGAATGACATTCTTTCGAATTCAGTGCCATCAACATCTGATGAAATTATTTTCATTAGTTCAGATGATGTAGTTACTACAGCACACATTAAAGATGACGAATATAAAGATGCCATTTGCCAGGTAAATATTAAACCTGGATATAGAAGTAAATACACCAGTACCACCACTGTTTCTATGAGAGATTTTGGTTGCCAAATCTCACCTCATATGCAAAATAAAGCTTGCAATGCGGATATTGTTAATTTACAAGAAAGTGTTAAGGAAAATTGTGCAATACCGTGTACAGAATTATTTGAATGTGACAAAGACACGTCAAATGATTATCATTATGAATGTTTGTCTGGGTCTGATTATGATCCAGAGGATGATGAAGAAGAAGATAAAAAAGCGATACGAAATTGTATGCTGAAGGCAATCCAAAAAAATCCCCTGGTGTGCTTAGGGATTCAGAAAGAGGAAGCTTTTTTAATAGACTATTTGTCAAAACATGCTAAAAGCTTGGAGCTGAATGTGATAATCACGTTGAAAAAAATCAGACAGAATGAAACTTATGAACAACTTGGAATGCTTTTCGGCATGAGTGCTAGTAATGTGGGGAGAATTTTTAAGGACACATTGTTTCTTCTTGCAGGAGTGCTGCAAAACTTTGTTTATTGGCCCGCTGACCCAAGTAGCATCAAGTTGTGTTTGCCGGTGGCATTTCGAAGAAAATATTACAATGTGCAAAGCATCATTGATTGCTTCGAAATACCCATTGAAAAGCCCACTAACCCCTTACATCAAAGTTTAACGTGGTCAAAGTATTATAAAGACAACACCATAAAGTATCTAGTGTCCTGCACTCCTAATGGAACTGTGAGTTTCATTTCGAAAGGTTATGGTGGACGTGCCTCTGATACTGCCATTGTTGAAGATTGTGGTTATTTGAATATGTTATTTCCTCACTTAGACGTTATGGCAGACAGAGGCTTTAAAAATGTTTCATGTTTGTTGCAGCAATTGCACTGCCATTTGATTCGTCCAGCATCTGTTGTTCACAGTGCTCCGATGTCTGCAGAGGATGTAAAGACAACCAAACAAGTTGCTGCAGTTAGAGTGCACGTAGAAAGAGTTATTAATCGTTTGAGAAATTTTTCTATCTTATCTAAGCACACTTGCGTTGATAGACATTTAGTGCAACTATTTGATCAAATTTTAATAGTAGTTTGTGGTCTTATAAATTTTCAAAACAAATTAATTAAGGTCTAAATGTGTATATTTGTAACCTTGTAAAAAATTTTTTTTGTAAAAACTATTTAAAATTTATATATTTTTCTTTTCAAATATTTAGTTTAATATTTTTTTTCTAATTTTAACTGCAGCAGCTTCTTTGGTTGTCTTTATAACCTCTGAAAATTGATACTTTTAAAAAATTAAGAGAATGTTAAAAAGATACTTGCCATAAATGTTTGAAATATTTTTATGTATTTTATATCATACTTGTGGAAATTCACTTAGATACTTTTTAAGATTTATATTTTAAGAAGTCTTTTTATTGTACCCTTCTTAACACATATTATTTACTTTTTACTTCAAATATAAGTTAAAATTATAGAAACACTACAATTATTACCTATTGATCATAACCTAATTCTTATAACATAAAGTTATAATAACTTTGATATAATAAAAAAATTCTTTTTTACTAATCTCTATTTAACATGTCTTTCTTTGGATTTTTGCAATTAAAGTTGATTTTTTTTATCAAAATATATAATAGTTGTAATAGACTAATCTTTTTTCTTAAAAAATTCTCTTTGTTCCTATTTTTTAAGTACTTGTTGCTTTTTTTTTTTTTTTTTTTTTTTTTTTTTTTAAATTTAAACGACTTAAAACTCCTCATGCACCACAAAGTATAGCATGAGGCTTACAGTTGTAAGTAAAAAACAAAAGGAGAAAAAATTTACAAATTTACATTAGAAACAAAATTCCGCAAGGCCGCAAGACTTTCAATACTTTTGACCAGTTCTGATGAGACAGGTGGCCAACTAATTGAAAGACGTCTCAAATCAGTCTTTAAATTCATTCGGGCACTCGCATAGAGACTACAGTGAAGAAGAATATGTTCAGCATCTTCATCAGCATCACCGCAAGCACAAATTCCACTGGTCTGCAGATGGAAACGAAATAAATATCTCTTAAAATTTCCATGGTTTGTTAAAATTTGGGTCAATTTAAAATCAGTTGCAAAGAATTTACATTGCAAACGGTGAAAAATGGATGGAAAGAACCATTTCGTCCAGAGCGACCGAGGCGAAGCAAGAAATTCTGCATTCCAGTCCGCAATGATTTTATCTCTAGCGATGCGCTTCCAGTGAGTACTTGTTGCTTGTGGTTAGAATTTTTTCTCATTATAAACTCTTTATCGCTCACATGATCCTTCACATTTACATTATACTTTTAGCAAATATTAAAATTTATTAGATAATGGCAGAATAATATTATGTTTGACAGTATGAAATTTGTATTTTAAAAAGTTTTTTTTTTACTGTGCCCTTCTTAACGCATATTATGCATTTTTTTTTACTACTAAATACTAATATAAGTTAAAATAATGATAACAAAAATTTATTGCCTATTTGTTTTCATAAAGTTATAATAATCAGTTCGATGTAACAAATAAGTTCTTTTTTAATGTTCTCTATTTAATATATGTACAATGAATTTTTAAAATAAACACTAATGCATATCTAAGTTTTTATCAAAATATGTAATAGACAGTAATAAATAGTACACACATGATATATTGCATTTACATTACAATTTTAAATAATTTGATGGTGGCAATAACCAATTTAAAAACATAGAAAAATAAAAGCTAGGTAAAAATAAAGCAAAAAATTTTGATGATTATTTCACAGACAGGCATAATATTTATAAGTTAAATTTAGTCAAGTTAAGTAGGATAAGTTATTAGGAAAGTGAAATCTTATACAGCTGTGGAAAAATGGCCTTTTTTCAAAAATCAAGAGCTTTATGCATAATATTTTCACAATAGTCATCATCTCGATTAATCCAAATTTCAGTTACATTACCACCTTTTTCGAAATCAGGATGCGCCACGCAAAATAAGCCTTTTTGCTTGTCTGCGAACAACATTTGTAGTTGCATTTGTGCATAATGTTTGGCAGCAGGTTTGTTGTCATCAAAGTATTTTTCCATTGTTTTTTCAGAGGTAGGACACTTAACTTCCACAATAAAATCTGTGGCTATACCATCGGGCGACGCTCCGAAAATTGGGAATTCATCTTTTAGTAATATCCCACTTGATTTTATTTTTATGTTATGCTTTTGTTGAACTTTTTGCACAACTTCTTTTTCTAGATGGCTTCCCCTCTTGATGGCTTTAGTTGGGTTAAACTTTGCTCCTAGAATGGTCTCAACAAGACTGCCATTTAAATTTGCACACTGAGACGCTTCATATAACTTAGAGGCAGTTATTCTTCCATATCTCAGCTCGTGCCAAATGGGATTTTGGTTTTGGCCAAGTGAGGCCTGGGCAACTTCACTACATAGTTGAACAGGCACCATGTCCTTCAGATATTGTAAAAACTCATCGACTGTGGTACCTACTTTCAATGCTGTAAATTGCACTATTAGATAGTGCAATGATATTTTTTCCAGATTTGAGGGCTCAGAAAAGTAATTGCAAAGCTGCAAATTTTTAGAATTTCTCGCATTTGCAATTTTCATGCAATCTTCTAAAATAGAAGGACACTTTGGGGGAAGATCTTTGATATCTTTTTTACCTAAACTAGAAGCATGAATAAATTTTTGGGATGAACCAACTGATGAAAGTTTAGATTTTTTCCAATAGCATTCTATTTCTGTTGGAGATGGTAGCGAACATTTTCGGTGAACCCAGAAAAGAAATGCGATCATGTGCTTGCATCCTCCTGCGCTGGCCGCACAGTTATCGCACACTAATGAGTTTATGACCCCAGAAGATTCATCACATGTCAAAGTTATTGCATATGCTTTGGTTTTTATTTTATGCTCAGGAGTCATTTTCCCTTTAACAATGCAGATATCACTTTCTCGCTTAACTTGCACATAGCCTATAGCATTATCCCCATATGTTTGTCTTGCTGATCTGAAGTTAATATATATATATATATATATATATATATATATATATATATATATATATATATATATATATATATATATATATATATATATATATATATATATATATATATATATATATATATATATATATGTATATATATATATATATATATATATATATATATATATATATATATATATATATATATATGTGTGAAAAAGATGATTTAAAAACTGAAAAACAGAATCTTATTAGACTAAACAACCAATTGAGACAGACCTGGCCTCCCCAAGGCCATAGTGTCGATAAAGAAGAAGAAGTTTTTTATAGCTTTCCTATGTTCATGTAATATTAGTTTGTGTTAATCGCTATTTCATATCTTTCTTTTCCGTAAAAATTCCAAAAGTTTCTGGAAACCTTAAATTATGAAATAGTTATTTAATATAAAATTTAGTATACATTAATTTTTTCTTTTTTTTACAGAATAGGGATAAAAACTATTATATTTTTTTAAATCCTTCAATATGCACACTATCTGCATAACTAGACGCTTTAAAATATAATGTAATAAAAATCTTTTTGATTTTTAATACATCATTCATAAAATGTACCAGTATCTTTCAAAATGGTTCATGTTATTATTTACACCTTGGATTTAACACTTTAAAAAATATTATGAAGCAAAACTTATTTTTAAATTTAATAAAAAAATTCGATAAAAAAACATTAGCAGGTGTATTTAAAGTAAAATATACTAAAATTGAAGATGTGTATTTATGTTTGACAGTAGAAAGGGTAAAAATATTCTATAACTAGCTTGCCTCTGACTATTTCTTTAATTTTTTTTATAAATTAGAATCTAATTTTCTTTAATTTTATTTTATTAAATATTAATTTTTGATAAAACAATAATTTTTAATAAAAATAATAGCTTATTTATTTTTATAAAATCGTTTATAAATTATTTTTAATAAAATTGACTTCAATTAATTTTTAACTAAATTAATTTTAATAAAATTGATTGTAATTATTACAAAGTTGTTTATAATTGGTCTTTAATAAAATAATAACTTTAATTCAAATTAATTTTTAATAAAATAATACATTTTATTAAAATTAATTTTTAATAAAATAATTTTAATAAAAGAGTAAGTATAACGTTTATAATAATAATTTTGTGAGTAAGTATAATTATTTGTTTTTGTGAGTAATAATAATTTAGTGTGTAAGAATAGCGTTTAGTTTTATACTTTTATGAAAGTGGAAAGATGTTTTTAGTATACTTAAATCCTTGCTATATTTTAACGTGTACCTATATGTGTTATAACAAATCGCCGTTCCATTTTCGCACACAAAATTATTTACAGCCAGGGGCGCCGGTAGAATAAAATATAGGGGGGTGCAACCTTCTAACAAACTACCATCCCCACAAAAAAAAAGATTAAAACTATTCTGTATGATTGCAATTCTTGTTTGATTAATCAATTTTTTACATAAAATTTTATAATTAAATTGCTTTTCTATTTATTTTTAATTGCTTAAAGAAAATCCAGGGTAGCGCAAGTGCACCTCCTTGCCGACGCCCTTATTTACAGCTACAGTTTATAAATAAACAAATTTATACCTTTGAGCCTTAATGCATTTGATTTCAGGCGAAATGAAATCTTGGTTCGTTCGAAAAAAATCCATAATCATCTCTTCAGTAACTTGCGGCAAATTGTCCGTTTGAGCTTTTTGAAACCCCTCTTCCATTTTGATTCTATATATGCAATAGATTTCAAAATATTTGCTGCTAAATACGCATTTAAATACACGCGGGAAAATTTGCAAAAAATAAGTTAAAGAAGAGCTAGTTAAAACCGCAAGAAAGAAAATACATAATAACAACGGGAAGGTCGTGAGGAGTAAGGCTCTAATGACGTCACACCAATCAGCTGTCGTTTTCGAGTGAGGGCGTTTTCGCTCAAATTAAAATATTAATAATTAAATAAATATTTATTTGTCAGAGTTAAAAATTATATTTTCGTAATCAGGAAATCAATCTTAAGAAGTAATGACTATAATTTGGAAAATTTAAGAGATGCTGCAATTGTCCATTGAGTCCATATTTAGATCTTTCCTGATATATTTATTTGGCAAGTGCCAAAGGGCACCGGTCATTCTCCGAAGGAATTTATTTTGTAGAAATTCCAGCTTTTTTATTTGTGTGTTGGTTAGGCAACTCCATGTTGGACTAGCATATGTGATGATTGGTCTAATGCAACTAATATATAGTTGCCTTTTCAAATTTAATGGTAATCTGGAATTTGCATTGAGTAGTGGTCGTAGGCTAAAATACTTAAAAGATAACAAAAATATCTTTTACCGTCAAAACCTTTAAAGGTTTCTTGATGAGCTTTGAGGACGTTGGGCTTTAGCTCCAGTAGCCTCCTTCTTTATCTGGCTCTAGCAATTAGGGTCATTTCATGTAACGAAATTAGACCCATAATGTGATGGTTATTTTACCACTTCTTTAAGTCTAATACAACTGTTTCTAGCATTAGATTAAATATATATTCAAGACAATGCTATGGTCGAGATTGTATGACCATCAGAGATAAAATATAAAGTAGTGTCCTATTTTTGGACACATTGGGAAAAGTTGAAAATAGGCGACGAAATTTCACTGATAACTTTTCCCCTTCAGAAAGGTTTTAAGGTCTCACGAAGATTTTGAGCATACTATTTCTTAAATGAAAATTTATAAAATATTTTCAAACTATTTTCTTTACACAATGAGTTTCCGGTTATACAAAAAATAAAATGAAAGCTTTGAATCATATTGAAAGTTTGTTTGAGTAGTTTGCAATCACGATATTTAATATCCCACAGCTTGTTTATTTTCTACATTAATTCAACAAAATCTCGTAGCGAAAAAAAAAGAGTTTAAAACATCCGGAGTGAAAGCAAAGTAATAATTTGTATTTTATTACGAACTTCTTCTTTCTAAACAATTTCTCGTCTATATTTTTCTTCTCTTTTTATCGAATCCTCCTTAAAGGTTTCGAAGTTTGTGTCCTGAAAAACAAACATAATATGAAATTTATTAGAAAGTAATGGGACTATTCTTATATATTGGTGGGAATAAAATTACTGTTTTATATTCGTGTGTATTTTTCAAAATTTTAGTACTTTTATGAAAGAAAAACACTTGGAAATTTATTTATTTCTGATTTTTTCAATAATTAGTTAGAATTAAATGTTTAAAGCTATTTATTCTTATTTATTTTACACTCATCCTAAATGACTGAGCCTTTTTAAATGTTTATTAACATTAAAAACTTACTTATTTTTGTATGACTTATTACATTGACGTTTAAGTCTTCACATCTTCGATGTAAGTAGAAAACAATGAGTTATTTGTATGAAAGTCCCGTTATCAGTTTATAAATAAGATTCTCTTTTCTTTTATATCCTTTAAGAAATTAGAAAAATTTGAAAGTTGTTTTTTTTCTCTCCTCAAAGTGGTACTCTTTCCCAGAACATTAGCCATCTCATGGTTAGACGCAGTTGGGATTACTCGGTTGTTACTGACAACAATCAGAGAATATTGATGAAAAAATGAGCTGATTAAGCGAATAGAGTTTGAAAATTTATCTTGCAAAAACTCTGACGCAAATTGTCAAGCACACTTTTATTTGCATTTTGAAATTTTGATTAAAAATAAATAAAAATATGGGCTATTACAGTATTAAAAATCCATCTAAAAATACTGACAAATATCAGCATCAGAGACTCCAGACCAAGCCCGTAAATTTTTTTTAACCTTAAATTACAGTTCACCCGTAATTTTACATAATAGAAAATATAGGATCAGCCTGCAAAAAAGCAGTATGGCCCATAAAATAACAATTGCAGTATAAAAGATCCCTAGTAAGAGAATGGACACTGTCTTTAAAATAAAACTAATATGATAAAAAGAATATGGAGATCAACAACTCACCACACTTTCTAGATCAATGGTTCACGATGATTTGATGGTGATTGAGCTTTAAACAGCCATTGAGGATCGAGCCTAAATCCTGCGCAGTAACAGACCTGCGACTTGGTCAATTCAGACATTCAGTACTTAAAAGAATTATTTCAAAAAGTGAAAAGACGAAATCATAAAGACAAAAATTAAAAAATCGTAAATAAGTATTGATGCAATACTTTATTTCTTTAATCACATTTAATGTATGAACAATGAATTTTCATTATTTTTGATGATGATGAACAATGAATTTATTTGACTATATCTAAAAGCAACTTGTCTATTTCACTTTGACCATTTCTAAAAATAACATCATGAACGAATTCTAAACAGTTCAATGACGAAACAATGTGCATTTTTGCTTTTGTTTTTCAAGAATTCTGATGCATTTTTGGCCTTTAAAAAATATATTATATTTTGCTGACATTTATATCCCCCTTCTCAGATTTGCTTGAAAACAATGTGATATTTGCATAGAAGTCCCATTACATGTTTATAAATAATATTTTTTCCCTTTTATAAATTTTTTTAATACAATTGAAAAACATTTTTCTATAATGGATTTGTTTGGAAATTACAATAGTAAGTTTTTGAATAAATGAAACATTTTTAAATACATTCTGTTATAAAATAAACGTTTTATCACTAAACATCCATTTCAATTTATTATTTTAGCCACTGGATGGCGTAATATATAACTTTTAATAGTTTTCACTGTCTCTTTTACTACTCCTCTATACTCCATCTTGTAAAGAGTACTAGTTCATCAACTTATAATTACTAATAATGTTTATTAAGAAATGAACTTGCATTTTATGAAGCAATCTGAACTTTTTACTACCTTATTAATGCTCCAACATATTGAAAAAGTCACTAGGTTTTCGTGTACCACTAAGAAACAGAAACTGAAAATAACACTAGTGAACACGCACAAGACAAAGGTAAGCATCCATTATTTCCGCTACCTCACTAGTATGTGTGTGAAACCAACACATTTACTACACATGTATACAGTAAAAATGTATGTATTAGTCTTTCACATTTTACCTAAACTTTTTATTTATTTAGAAACATTTGAAAAATTATAGGCATACTTTTAGTCACAATTTGAGAATTTAGATGGCATATTTTTTGAGTAATAAAAATGTGAAAAACAAATCTACAAGAAATTCAGTAGAAGCATTAGATCATTTAGAAGAAAATTATGACCAAAAGTTAAGTTAAGGGGTTGAAGTGGGTTTCACTTCTGCGGAGAAATTAGAAATTAAAGCCCAAATTATAGTAAAATTTTTTATGAGAATGCACTAAAACGATTTTAACAAGAAGAGAATGTCGCTAACTCAAAGTACCGTAAATCAAAATTAATCATAGCAAAATTTGCAAAGTTGCTGTTTTTAAGAATGCTGTAAATATTTCAGTTGACTCATGTACGTTCCACAACGTGCTGTTAATGGCAATGTAAAATACTTTCAGAAATATCAAAGTAAGAATTGGAAAAAGTTTGCTGTTATATTTATAGCACTGTCAGAAAAAATATATATTGTGACATCAACTGCAGTTTACTGCATTATTCACAGTACTTTAGGGAATTTCAATCAGTTTATAATAATGTTCATATCAGTACTTGACTGTAAATTTTACATCAATCTGCTGTTATATTTTAAAAGGAAAATTTGCTATAAAATTTGCAACACCTGCTGGCAACTCTTGCTGTAAAATACAAATAATTTCTTTTTATTGTAATTATTTACAAAGTTGTCTGTAAAAATATAACGTTTTAACACTAAAAATACATCTGAACAAAATTGTTAATAATTTTTATAAAAAAAAAATATATATACGCTATAGCGCATCAAGCTGTTCTCAAAATGACTTTAGATGATTAAAATAGTTGCCTATAAATTTACAAATCAATTTCATTAAAATTGGATAAAACTAAAAAAAAAAGAAGAAAAAAACAAATAATTCCTTATTTCTCTATTTTTTACTTATCGCAATTTCGGTCAAACAAATCCGCCAATGCTTTATTTTACGAACGTCATATACAATATAAACTCTTATTTTATCCGCGTAACTTTCAATTGAAATGGTTCAAGAAATACAGCCATACATAATTCTTGTCTTTTTTTAAATCTTTATTTTTACTACGATTTATATAGTTCTCACATCTTTTGAAAGAAACAAGTAGTTCCAAAAAAAAAAAAAAGCATTTGATATCTTCACCAGAGTATTAACTTCTGGAGAATAAATTGAAACTAAGTCAGCACAATAAATCCTCCAAAGTATTTGTACAAATGTTTTTTCGATTTAAATGGAAATCAATATTTTCACTGTAAAAAATCTTGATATTCTCTGCTTGTTCAATTGCTATACAGTACAAATTGTAATAGATAGCAGTAAATAATGAAATTTCTATTTATATTACCTGAAAAATTTCTTCTATTGTTTAAATAAAGAAAAAAATACGGAAAATAAATGTAGAATGCGTTAATAAAATCAGAGCAACATAATAACTATTGTTTTCGTGATGAAATAAAATGCAATCGAAATCGAACCTTAAATGTACTAAATAATTAGTGTAGACAATATTTTAAATTTTGAAATCAAACACCAAAAACGTATTTACTCTAGCTAACCATGACTTTTTTAAGTATTTTTAAACCACAAAATATGGGTGGTAATCACTAGCTGTAAAATATGGCCACACTAGTTTAGTTAGGAGAGCAGTGGTTTGGACTTTTTATTGTTGATTGACTTTTTGTGTGTTTGTCACGTCGGCGGAATTATTTAATAGAATCGAAAAAATTTTTCACACAATTATAAAACTCGTTTTTAAGAGATGCATTCAATGAGACTAATTTCATCTCCCAACCTAATTCCTTGAAGTTACCACCTACAACCCGTAGGGGTTAACTTCAAAATCTTAAAAACAGGAACACCGATTTTTATTGCAGACTTGGATTTTCCAGTAAAAAAGCACCCCAATTTTACTTACATATTGCTACCTTTTGGTTCATAGAGGGCTTAACAATTGTAAAATAAATATAGGGTACAAATTATTAAAATAGAAATACAGTCGACATTACCCTTATAAGAGGTGTTCTAAATTCAATTAATTGTAACAGAAATTTGGAGAACTGACAAATAGAAAATGAAATTCCAGAACTTCGGATCCACACAGACAAAGATTTTTTTGTTGGCAAGTAACTATTTTAGTTATTTAAAGCAAAATTTTGTATTTAATTTTGAAATGGGAAATGCTTTATTCGTTAAAATTATAATTAGCGCATGCATGAATTCTTATAAAGCTAATATCACTCTAATTTATTGAGTAACAATGAATTCAGAGATTGATTGCTTTTGCTCAATTCTTATATTCACTAAGAAATGGAAACCTAATAGTTTTAAACTGATATTTAGGGAATTAAATTGATATTGGATTACTAAAATTGAATTAGATTTAAATTTAGCATTTATTTCTGGCGCCATCTATTTTTATAAGATGGAACTTTTAGATCTCAATTTAATCTAACTGCTTACAACTTTTATTAGATATTTCCTTGTGTTTGTTAAATGTTTTTTACTACCATAAAACTATTTTACTATTTGTTTTGAAGTTGTTATTAACAGTTAATTCTATTTATGTACTAATAAATTTTCATTCATTTCTTTATGCGAAGAATGAGACTGTATAATTTTTTTATAACGGTTTTGTTAATTTTAATCAAATTTATTTTTATTCCTCCTTTTATAATTTTAAGCAGATTTATTTTTATTCCACTTTTGTTAATTTTAAGCAGATTTACTTTTATTTATCTTTTCAGCGGATTCCTTTTTTATTTTGAAATTAAATGAAAAAATCAATATAAATTTTAATTTTAGAACTTATAATTTATTTCAAATGTTACTTCATGTTAGTTAAATGCTCATTCATTTTAAAAACTATTTTTATGAAAACATAGAAATTGAACTAAGATTTATATCTCAAAATCCATTCCCATCATTTTATTTTATATGTTTTTTGAAAGCAAAACTTATATAATATTCAAACATCTGAATTCGATTTTGGGACATGGAAAATCTATAAAATAATAATACTCTCCTGCTTTAGGATATATTTTTATTTTCTTAAAACGTCTTATACTTATCGTAACTTGTAAACTTGTAACTCGCTATACAATAAATGTTAGGAATTATGAAAGCTCTATAATTTCCTTTTGCTGAATTATGATTACATATTTAAACATTTTAGAATATTATTCTCAAACATTTGATAAAATATCTTTCAAGTAACCAACAATAATTTTGTAATAATATTTGTATGCATTTGAAAATCTCATATAATAAATTTAAACTGAACCTGCGTAGTTTTTATTTATTTGTATCTGCAATCATACTCGATAAATTTAAGCTTAGTAATTTAGAGATTTGAATTTTTAAGAGTATAAGGTGATCCATAATACTATTCAATACGAATACTTATCAATTCTTATATTTATTGCGATAAAGCTAGATGAAAATACTTTTAAAATATATGCTCATAATTTATATTTAATAACTATTATTGTAATAATTTAATGTTTCACAAAAACATTTTTGTTTATCTTGCATTTACCTGAAGACCATACTATCAATATTAAAAACTATTATGCAGAAACATAAAAAATATATTTTAAACAAATAAACAAAAACAATAGAATAAAATTTAATGCAAACCAGATATCAATAAATGTGTTATTACTAAAAGACCATTGACAACGCTAATTTATCTTCTGAGCAAAGCTTGAACGTTTGACTTAAAATTAATTTGAGAAAAATACTATGTAGATCTGACTTATGATTGATTTACATTTTGAGAACAAATTATGGAGAAACGATATTGGGTAGGATCTACAAAAATACGTAATAAAATCCGTTGTCGAGAAATCCAATCAGCGTGCTCGAAATCTCTTTTCGCTATCTGTAGTTGTAAAGGTTGGTTACATACATCCTGGCGAAACGAAAGTTATTAAAGTGTAGTCGTTTCCGTGATTGCACAGAAATATCGAAAATACTAACTCATAGCTTAAAAAAATACTTGACAAATTTTGAAACTAATTCTTTCTGTAATTAAGAATTGGGCAGCTAACAGAAGGATTGGGAATAACGAAACTTTTTTGATGTAAAAATATGTGTAAAAGTACATTATAAATAATACTTGATAAGTAAAAAATATGTAAAAATAATATGTTGATTCAGCGGCGCGGATAAATAACATGCTAATTCGATAAATAACATGCGTGAAAATAAGTGAGAATATTTTAACTCGGAAATTAACCACTCAAAGGGATTGACATTTCACAAAAAGAGTTAATACAATTGAAAATCAAGAGGAAAAATGGTTTATGTACATTTTTTACAAACATATCGATGGATCGCCATCTGACGCACTTTGAGAATTACTTGATTTTAAAAAATCAATAACATAAATGACGGTTTGACCCGAGAGTTATTACACAGTGAAGAGAGGCTATGCCGGGAAAAACGGCAAAGACAAGAAGAAAACAGAAAATTTTAAAGAAATTCTGAAATGAAATATGGACAGCAACTATTGTGTTTGTTTGGCTGTAGGCATTAATGTTACTCATGAAATTATTTATAATCGATGGTTGATGGAATTAATATTTAATGTATCGATTTTAAACATGGCGAAACACCATTTATTTAGTAATTACCAGTTTGTTGCTTCAAAGAATTTCAAATATTTGTCCAAAAAAAAATAAAATGAAATAAAATTTTAAACTTTTACCGAATGCGGCATAAATGACGTTATTACATAACTTTCGTTAACGTTAGATAACATTAAAGGTAAATTGCGTTGGTTAGTATAAACTACGTATAAATTTCGAGATATTCTAATTTATTGTTTTTCACTTAAATGGTTTTTATTTATACTATAAAATAAAATGTGTTTTTCGTAAGAGATGTATGAAATTTTAAATTCTGCCCGGAATCTGTATTTTAAATGAGCCACGAAACTCTACGAAAACTCTTGGGGGCATGTGACAAAGCGAAAACTACGGGGATGATACAAAGCGAAAGTCGGTAAAAGGGAGAATACAATCAACTTTAGAGAATTTTCTGACACCTGAGACCTTATTGAAAATACAAGGCAGCACTATCTTCCTGAAAGCATGCTATTATGCAATGCATGACAGAAAACGAAGCGTATTTTATACAGATGTGAAGAGCACATAATACTTATTTCAGGATTATCTATTCACGATGGAACTTCGTAACAATGAAAATGGTGCGAGTGATAGTTAAAAAATAAATATGCTCTCTGAAAAAAAATATTATAAATTTTTCAAACTTTAGTTATGAAAGCTATTTGTACACAACAATCAGTTGTGAGGGAACTCTTTCTGAAACGTCTGAAAATTTTCAAATAGTTATTTTTAAGAGAGCATTCAAAGTTCATTTATTTTCATCATGTACAATTAAATATATTGTAATTTAAACTGGAGTAAAATTATGGCAATTTATACTTTCACTAAGTTTATAAATTTTTTACAAATATGAAGTTGTCTTGATTAACCAAGAAAAAAATTGATCTACCCTAACAATATGATATAAGGAATATGTTATATCATCATCATATCTGACTAGACAGCCCAGGGTGGGCCAGTGCCTTCCTTTGAATTCGAATCCACTTCTCTCTACTTTTGACACTAGTTCGCCAGTTTTTATCCTTTAGAGTAAGGAAATCAGTCTATGTTATAAAGCTATCCTTAAAAAGACATGGAAACGTCATTTTTAGATGGAAGCACTGAGTCATATGATACATTAAAAATTTTATAAGTCGATACATTTTTAGTATACCAACATTATTTTTATTGCCAGAAGTCATCATTTTAATTCTTAACAATATTCAAGTTTATCTCACCTTTATGTTACACATAGTATTCAATGTTATCACAACTTTACATATCTCTATAACTGCTGCTGTTTTAAGTGTTTACATTACGCTACATTTTGTTTTGCAATGTAAAAACTCAGAAACTTGATATGTTACGAAAGTATACAAAATGTATATGCGGTACGATGAAATTAAAAAATTCTACATTTTATATTAAATTTGAGAATATGTTATATATTTATATATATATATATATATATATATATATATATATATATATATATATATATATATATATATATATATATATATATATATATATATATATATATATATATATATATATATATATATATATATATATATATATATATATATATATATATATATATATATATATATATATATATATATATATATATATATATATATATATCGTCAATATTGAAGAAGCAAAAAAATATCAAATGTTGAATTTGCTATGTAAATGCTACATAAATTTTTTGGCTTTTTCAATATTGATGATAAACACAGAAGAAAACGCCTTTCCAGGTTGGTGAGTTGTTAAAAGAAGCATTTTTTATTGATGCTGATTGCTTATTTGAGGGATTTTCTATCAAACGTGAGATCATGTCAGCAATACAAGACATACAGTTATCAGAAAATACTATCACAAGAAGAATAGGAGCCATTTCAAAAGATATGCAAACGCAGTTGAAGAGTGATTTGAAAATATGTGAGTGGTTCTCACTACAATTTGATGAGTCTACAGACATAGCAGACACAGCACAATTAGCAGTTATGCATGGTGAGAATGGTATTTATTGATTTTACAGTAAAAGAAGAGCTACTAAAAATATTGCCCATGAAAGGACAGACAGCGGGTGAGGATATTTATAAAACATTTATTACATATGCAAGTTTATAAGTATGCCTCTCCAGAAATTGTCTCGTAATGAAAATTATTACCAAACACGTAGTGGACATGTAATAAAAATTATTACCAAAATAGTCAACTTAATTCGAGCAGTTCCTTTTCAACATGGATTCTTCAAGGCTCTTTTACAAAATCCTGATGGTGCTGACAGCATTTCACATGCTGAAGTACGTTGGCTCAGTAAAGGTAAAGTACTTGATAGATTTATACATTCAATTGAAGAAATAAAAAATTATCTTGCAGCCAAAAACCACATATTTTTAGAAATTAGAGATCCTCATTGGCTAGCAGATTTGTGCTTCGTAACAGACATAATGGAAAAACTAAGTAATTTAAACTTGGAGCAGCAGGGAAAGGACAAACATATAGCAAGAATGATAGGGGCTATAAACTCGCTCAGAGCTAAGCTAGTTTTGGGGATATCACATTTGAAAATGAAGTCTCTTGTGCACTTTCCAAACATGAAAAAAATTGATAGGTGACAGTGAAATCGACTTAACATTTATTATAAACCTCCAATCGCTTCAAGATCAATTTGAAAAGCGCTTTCAACAATTTAATATCATCGAGCCTATGATCACCTTTTTTGCATATCCTTCTACCAACCAAATAAAAGCAACTGAAACAGCAACATACATTTCAGAATTTTTTCAAGTAAATCGAGAAGAAGTGGAGATAGAAATTTGGATCTTCAGGATGACATTATTTTCGAAACTATTATATTAGATGAGAAATTCTGGAATATAGTTGACAGATATAAATTTCCATTCTCAAAAAGAGCAGCATATAAAGCAAAGTAGTTTTTTGGTTCCACATACTTGTATGAATGATTGTTTTTGACAATGAATATCGTAAATTCAAAATATAGATCATGACTTACAGATGAACACCTTGACGATTGCTTGCACGGAGGAATTTCATCATATTCTCGCAATTACGAAGCGCTGGCCACTGAAATGCAATTCCAAGGATCACATTGACTGTATTTTATATATATTATAAATAATTTTTATACTTCGTATGTTTTGTAAGCAATTTAGTAATCACTTATTTTACACAAGCATATTAATAATAATTATATTCATATGTTAAATTAATTTTTAAAATTAACTTTTTTGTGCATTATTTGTAGCGTGTATTCACGTCTACCAACTAAACATTTATCTTAAACAAATGAATGGCGCTCGCCATTCGGCAGATATTCTGGTATTTGCTCTTAGGTATAAAAAGTTTGGGAACCCCTGCTGTACAGTAAACACAGATCCGGGATCTTCATGCATGGTATAAAGTCACCATAAATTGAGATTTTTAACAGATATGTTGTTTGAACAACGTTTAATTGCTAAAACTGGCAAAAGATTACGATCGAGAACTATTACGTCACAATCTGATTCAGACGAAATTTCAGAGGTATCCACAATGTATTGAACACATCCTGTAACAAAATTAAGAAAGCAAACTATAATAAAATAATTGTCTTCAAAGAAATTTCTGTTAAGAATAATATATTTTTTAAATATAAAATTTTTTCATTCCTTCCCATTTTGAGGAGAGGAAGTTAGTGAAAAAAATAGCAGCATGAAAAGCATAAAATATTATCAATATAATTATTACTTTCTCTGATATTTAATTTCAACTTATATAACAGTTCTCTTTGGAGCATATTTTAATCATTTTCAGCGTATGCTTGTACCAAAAAACAATTAATAATAAGTATTTTATTCTTCGCATTAAATATTTAGTCATTTATTTCTTTATTAGTATACTTCCGGGATACTTAAAAAGTCTGGGTTCCGCTAAAAGAAACTCCATCATTTAGGTTTTTAGAACCAAAAAAATTTTGAGGATCTCTGCTTAGAGTTTAAATCTGATTAATTGAGATTCTTGATCACACATGTACGCACGCCTTACAAAAATATGGGTTTTTATTAAATGATCTTAATTGAATTTCACCTAGTTAAAAACAGAATTGTAATTTCGATTACATAAAACAAAAGTTAAATTTTTTATTTCCAAAATTATAGCATAAAAATTGTAGTGTTCTTTTTCCATCCGAACAGCAAAATTTAAAGAAAAATCGTTTGGTGGTGCCATCTGTTGGTTTCCAGCCACCGTCTTGATATTAGTGCACGAAATTAATATTCGTCAGACGAGGATTAAATATAAACATCAAGATCTTGAAACATCAAAATTCAACAGTTATTTGGTATAAAAAAATATATAAATATAAGTTTACTTTCATTACTAAAATTTTGTTTATGATTCAGTCTCTTTTTTGCTATACGATTTATAAAAAAAATCAATATATTTTGAAACAAAATATCTTGCACATTGTAATCTAATCCAAAGAACTAAATGATCATTTAAGATCGTTTTAAAATGCTAATAACTTACCTAGAGAAATTTTGAGATTAGATTTTAACCATAAGATCATTTCTAATATACTTTACGCGGTAAAAGTTTTAGTAACGCAAAGAGTCTAACGTTATTTTTATATTTCAATTCCGAGAAATAAATATTTATAAATACTGGTCATTAATACCGATTGATGATATCGCAAATGAATATTATTTATGTTAATTAATTATAATAAATAATTTTGATAACTAATTATAATGAATAATAAGTAAATGTATTATATCGAATAAATTTATAAAGACTATCCATATTGATTAATTTCATTAGAAATTAATTAAATCGTTTAGTATCTACAAAAGTTCGTTAAATTTAATCGATTAACTGAATTCTTTCATTTAAATATCGATTAAAATTACATTTATCACAGTCGTTTTCAATGGCCACATAAGTCATTTACTGACTCAACGATCATTTTTATATTGATCACAATTAAGTTTATTTATATTTACATCAGATTTTTGGCCCGTCACGGTCGCTGATCTTTGTCACTATTACTTTTGAGTCTCAGGTACAGATGAAAGTAACAATAAATTTTTAACAACAAGACGGTCAGAAACGTAGAAACCAAAGATGAACACAGAAAGGGGCACCACTTTGGGTTTGAAACCGTAAATTAGTTTGAAATGATTATGACTACATCTAATGATGTTGCTATCTTGTGAGACATATGGTACATTAAAAGTTTCTCGTTTTTCCTTCAAAAAGTGCCGTAAATATAATTTAAATTAACTGGAATATTTTTTTCTTTATTTTATTAAAATAAAAACAGGACGCTACATGTTTAAGATAAATTAAAATGCATCAGAGGTACTTAATTAGAAACTAATAAAAATTTTTAATTTAAAAAGAAATTTATAATTTTTATTGCAAAATTTAAATTAAAAGTATGTATAAAATATATAATTCAATAAATTTAAAATTACAAAAAACTATATTAATGTAAATCAAGTGTTTAGTAGTTGATTTACAAGTTTATAATGCTTTGAAATATATCCTCCCATGTCACAGCTGGGTATTGAATCCTCTAGCTCTAGATTTACAGATTTGAATTTAATTTCATTAAAATCCTCCCATTGTCTGAAAAAAAAAATCTTTAAAGTGTATTTTAAGAAAAGACATACTGTTGGTAGAATAATCATCTCGAATATTATTTACTTATTACTTAAATGAAGAAATTAAAGATTGCGAGTCTTTGATTGCCATGTTTAAGAATAGGAAAATTCAGCGATTAGCGCCATTCCAACAACTAGCGCCACTAGTGGAGTACGGTAAAGGCGCGTCGCTTTTCGGAACTATTTTGGCGTGGGTGGTTTGTCTTGTGCATGTCTCTGATAGAAACCAACAGATGGAACAAAAATATTTTTATTTTAAATGCTACTTTTCGGATTGAAAAAAAAACACTATAATTATTATTTGTTGTAATCATTGAAATAAAAATTTAACTGTTGTTTCAACGAAATTGTATCTACAATTCTAGTTTTTTATTTAGGTAAAATTCAATTAATGGCACTTTATTAAAACTCATATTTTTGTTAAGCTCGCATAAATGTATAATCAATAATCTCATTTAATCAGAACGTAGCTTTATACGTACGCATTTTTGCAGCAAAAAGTGTACCCTTTCTTCATTTCAAGATTTCCTCAACTTAAAAGACTGCAAAAGAATATACTACTTTCTTTTGCAGGGAAAAATATCGAAAATATTACAAATTGCTTCCTACTTTACCCTGAAACGTGTCTTAAGGAAACATGCTTTACTGTCTCAAGGTTCATTCACCTCATGATCTAAATGAATTCAAACTTTCCAATCAAATTAACTATTATAACTTTTTTCATAACGGCAACATTTAAAATCCTGTCGTTTATAACAAAATAACAAAATCGTCCAAAGAAGTACTGTGTCACCCTCCTTCTTTTTGGTGATGAATATTTTCAATATTTTTATATTTTATTTCTTCATTTATTAAATAAATCTGTTATTGTTATGATGAAACTCAGTTGCATAAATCAACTAATGAATTTCTCTTCAGAAAATCATATAGGGAAAAAATTAACTCAATAGGCAAATTTTCGTTCTCTCAATCAAATGCTAAGTTAATTGGATTAATTTATTGGCCATGATGTCATCAGTTGTTGAAGGATAAAAATTAATGTTAGATTATTGGCAACGATTGATGCTGGACATAAAAATGAGACTAGGGTTACTATAAAGCTTCCGAAATTATCAGTGTACCAAGCTAGAATACTTTACAATACAAGCTACAATGCTTTATAAATACAATACTATAATTTATAAATACAATACTATACTTTATAAATACAATACTATACTTTATAAATACAATACTATACTTTATAAATACAATACTATACTTTATAAATACAATACTATGCTTTATAATACAATGTCATAGTCAATCTTGCCAATAAATGCTTTGGATAAAACTAAAAATTTGTTAATGCATTAAAATTCATTTTCTTGATATTCTTAGTTTCGTTTCGATCATAAATAAATTCATTAAATTGAAATAATACCATATGTGTGTTAAAGTATTGTTTTTATATCTCACAAGTAAGAGACATATTAATCCGCTTAATATTTTTTTGCGTGTTTCCGTTGGTTTCCATAAAAAAAAATAATGGAAGCTGATACCCATTTAAAAATAAGATTTTTTTAAACAATTAAGTCTTAGTTTTAAGTTATAATTGGAATAAAATAATTAGAACACTTTTAAAATTACTGTTTCCAAACAATGCAGCAAAATTAATGATAATGAAGATTATAATTCCAACAGATTTCTACAATTCTTAAATGAAATCATAAGTTATGATTAAAAAAAAAAATTTTCAAATTATTTTGAATTAAAAAAGTTTTTATAACTAGTTGATTCACAATAAAAATTTCGCTGACGTTGCAGTAACAAATACCAAGAAATAAATAAAAATAGAATTTAAATAAAGAACGCAGTTTATAAATTTTTGAAAAATAAAACGTTATGACAATATAATTGTCCCCCAGCGGAAAAGATTTTATTACAAACTTAATTAAAATATGTTTCAGTTAGTGTGTGCTCATATTGTGCGTGACTAGATGGCGTAGATGGAATAGGAATTTCCTTTCATAAGAAAAGACGCTTTAAATTGCGTCTCAGTGACGCTATAAGCTACCGTCGATTTGAATTCAATGGCCTGAAGTATTGTCTACTAAAGAAATGATAAATTTTTAATTATAAATATAAAAAGAGTTATTTTCTTTTTTCTGCACTTTTTTGATTTTGTTGCTTCATAAAATAGTAGATACTAAACTGAAAAAAGATTAATTTGATTCTTCTCATCGTATGCTACTGCACATAAATTTTAAAAAGAATAAAAGCGATGAGTCATAGCGTGAAGCCGCACAGCGATTTGTACTTTACCAATGCACTTGATTCAGAACTATGCTGTATTAGGCAGAAGGGAGATCTTGAAGGGTGGGAGACGAAACGTGGAATTTTGAAGCGAAAGGATGAGTTTGTGAAACTGGATGTAAGGAGAAGGTGGCAAAATGGCAAAATCATAGGTGCTTCCCAACCTTTTGATTTCCACTTAAAATACTAACGCTTGTGAATTGCAACGCTACGAAAGTTCAGCGAGGATCCTTGAAGCAACAAGTTTGCATAGGTCAGTGATGGCAAACCTTGTAGAGAAGTGTAGGTAAACTTAAGCTCATTATTCTTTTTTACGTTCCAGCTCGTTGGTCATTAAATTTTTGTGAAACGTGATCACATATATGTAATTCTCCCTTCACGGCCAACGGTATTTTTGACGAAACGAGCCTTTCCTACTTTCCCTGGGTCAGTGTAATGTAATATAATATAATATAATATAATATAATATAATATAATATAATATAATATAATATAATATAATATAATATAATATAATATAATATAATATAATATAATATAATATAATATAATATAATATAATATAATATAATATAATATAATATAATATAATATACTATAATATAATATAATATAAAATAACATAATATAATATAAAATAACATAATATAATATGATAGAATAGAATAGAATTTAGTCAAGTCGACATTTTTTTGTTCAATATTTTGTTATTGCTAAAGTATTGCAATATTCAAAAAATTTTTTTTTCATAAAAAACACTTCAAAAAAAAAAACTCGATCTTAATGAGGAGAATATTTCTGTTGAAAATAAAGAAAAAACAAATTGCAGCATTTAACCATTCCTTATAATCCCCAATATAAAAAATTTGTTTAACAATTAATCATTACACATGTCACTGATTAAATAGATCTGATTTTGTCTCGCCAACCTTGCAATTGAATTAAGCTAGAATAAAAAAAAATTGCCTAACTTTGTCTTCTTCCTCACTTAATTGGGTTACTAAATAACGAAGTATTCAAAGGTAATGGAAATCAGATTCATAAAATTCTTCAAGAGAACATTTTTTTTCCTTTTTGAAAGGGTGTGCATAATCTTAATGTTTGTCATCTGAAAAAAATATTTTTTAACGGAATACTCTTCTATAGACATTCTGTATCTCCTTAACTCTTTTAAGGCTCTTATTTTCGTCATTGGCTAGCTTTAAAACTATTTTAAAGTAGCTAATTAAAATAGCGGTGCCCATTAGGAAAGTATCTTCACGATACTTTGTAAATGGCCGCCGTCTATGAAAAGAATAGTGATGTCTCTTCGGTGAGCATTGTTCGGTACACAAAATGCTCTTAACTGAAGCTACAATAATTGTATATTTTGAAACGAAAATGTTTATTGTTGTTGTGAGAAATATTTACGTTCATAAGACGAAATAAATAATGATGAATGAGAAGCAATAGCGGAGCTCCGTTAGAGTCTCTTGAAATATAAATAAAAGATGATAAAACGTTTCTTAAAAAGTCGAGATTTGACCATCTAGATGGAAATTATGAAAATCATTGAATAATTATAAATGCTTGCAAATTTGTATGGGTACAAATAATGAAATGTTGGGCTAACTTTTTTAATAATAAAAAAATAGATCACAACAACTTTTCATGTTTGAGAAACTAGGGTTTAAACATAAGTAATAGCTGCAAACTCACTGCAGTTATGAAAGTAGCATATTATTCATAAAAAATTTTATTATGTGACATTTTCGTGTGTGTGGCAAACTTGTGATATTTTCAGAATTAACATAAAAGGAATGAAAACTTTCCTATAGATAGGCTAAGCTTCGGGTCATGAATAATAGTTGTAAACTCAATGCAGTTATGAAAGTAGCATATTATTCATAAAAAAATTTTATTATGTGACAACATAAACTTTGAAAAGCTCGAGAACACTTTTTATCCTCCGTTTTTCCCTCTTCTTGAAAAGGATGAAGTAATGGGAAATGATTAATTTAATAACACTTAGAAACAATTTATTATCAGCTCTTAAACTTAAAAACTATCTAGATAAATCAATTCTTAATTTACAAAATATTTTTTGTTCTGTTGCTTTTAAGCAGCAACCCTTTATAAATACTCTAAGAAATGAATACTATTAATGCCTTACTGTATGCATCCCTTTGATATGTCTTTCTGCATCCATTATTCTTTGAGTTAATGCCTTACTGTATCCACCCCCTTGCTATTTATTATTCATTTTATTTTAACGCGAGCATTAAGTTTCATTTCACGTGCTCTTAAGTATTTTTTAAAACAATTACCATAAAAGTACAATAAAATTTTGAGCATGAAAACATTTAAATGTCTTACAAAAACTCTAACAACAGTTTTTTTTTAATGAATAAGGAAGAGCTTATATTATTTTAAGAAAGCAAACAAAGGTTTGTAATTAGTTTCACAAGAAAACCACTTCAAAGAGACATATTATAATGTCTCGTTTTGAATAAATCAGTTTCTTATCTTTCGTATTTTTAAAATATTCCATTAATAAATGATACGAAATCATATTCTATTCCTCTTTAATGGCATTTCTTATTGCTTATTTGCCATATACCATTATTATTGCCATATGCTTCTTATTGCTCAATGGTATTTCTTATTGCATATTAACCATTTCTTATTGCAAATAAATCGAAATGTATTTAGTACAGAGTCAAAGATTTTCTTTCCTTTATTAATTATTTTCAGCAAAAAAATGTCTGGAGTAAATTTTGAAGGGTTTTTTGCATGCAAAAGGGTAGTAAAAAATCGAACAGTAAATTAAAATTTAAATCATTTTTCGTCAGTATTATTTCTTAACACTCTTAATTAGTTGCTCAAAATTTGATATTTTTATTTAAATTCAATTCCTCCCCATCACTTAAAATTATATTCCCAATAAAGATTTCAAGAAAAATAAATACTCATGTGCATTACGATAGTGTTCCGTTATTAACACCCATATCAGAAAGTTTTAGATTCCCCGACAAAAATGAAGCAAATACTAAAAAATGAGCATATAAACTAGGAAGCAAAAGTTAATGAAGCAGAAATGAATGAACGCCATATTTTATGAAGCAAAAGATTTTTTTTTCAGTATAAAGTACATATTTTCACTTAAAATATTAAATAAGTTCTAAAAGTAATAAAATATATAAGTAATAAAGTTAATGTAAAATATAAGTATAAAATAATATTAATAAATATGATAGATTTTAATAAGTTCTCCTTTTTTGAACATTTTTAAACTTCACAAAAGGAATTAAGGTTTTTAAGTTCATTCTTTTCAAATGCTACTTAATCATGCATTTATTGAAAAAAAAAAGGTAAATTTTAAAAATATCTAATTAGTTTTCCACATTGTTCTAAATATAGAATCAAAAAATAAAAGTTTATAATTTGCTTCACGGTTTTTAAAGAAATATTTGTTTTTCTGGTTCTTTACTTTTTATTATTTAATTAATAATGTATTTTCATGTTTAATAAGATTTACTTTTCAAATATTTCTTAAACTAATTATATTAGTAATTAAATATTTCTCAATTGAAGTGATGTGTTTTCTTATTTAGCTATTTATTTATTTATTTTTTAAGATACGCTATTAAGGTAAGTAAACAATTTTGTGTATGTAACTGGAACAAAATATTTACAAACGTTAGTAATTTTTTTTTTTAATAATTTTCAATGGCACGTTTTTAAATGCAAATACAAGTTATAAAGGTTTTACTATTTCAAATGCAAAAAAGAGCAAGAAGAAATGGGATAAAATTTCAAAATATGGATGGTTTTTTAATTACTAATTTCCTAAATTGAAAAATATATAATTTCGTGAAAAAATATTTTTTTGCCTCAATTTTTTATATAATCAATTTTGAAGAAACTAAACAAATCTGAGCGTTTTTATATGAATATCATTTAAGGTTAACGAGGACGATAAAGCTCTGATTTCATATATATCTTTGTATTAAATAGAAATAATTTTTTCTCTCAAAAGAGGTCCAAAAAATATTTCGGACCTTTTTTTGAACAAAATTTAACTTTGAGTTTTATTTAAATATTTTTATTGGATGAAGAATGGATAAAATCACGGAAAAGAACATTTAAAAAACTTGTTCGACTTTTAAATATTTAATGGAAGTTCCTTCATTGATATTTTAATGAAGGAACATTTTTTAACCATACACTACCCTTTAATTTTTTTTGAAAAGCTTAATTAGAGAAAGTAAATACACTCATTAAAGTAATCTTTTAATTGAAATTCTTATTTGCCTTTCAAAATTTTTATGTGCTAATAAAAGTTTTTAACTATTTTTTGATGCTGAGTACCTAATTATATAGTATAATAAACATTTAATTAAATATTTTGTATAATGTTTTAAAATATACATATTTCTATATATTAATCAATTAACTAAATCAAAAAACAATCTCAAGAGTTGCAAATAAGTGAAATATAGTAACAATACGTGCTTGTTTGTTTTTAATAATTGTTTATTAAAATATTTTAGGTTTAAGACATTAATTGCTTTTATTTATTCATATAAATTATAAAATGTATGTATTTTAAATTGCATGTATTATAAAATTCCTGGAGTTAAGAACTCTACTTTGCAAGTATAGGTGAACACAAAGAGCCAATCATCACGCGCTTGAGTTCAAGCCTGACTCGGAGTTATCTTATCCAGACAATACTTGCCTGAAAGCAACCTGGATGAATAGGAAGTTGAAAATCAGGTTTTCTTTCCTTCTGTGTCGTCACGTGCCTGATCCCAAGGATTTTTTAAATGGCCATTGTGTAACTAGAAAGGGGAAAAACCTAAATATTACTAAATAGAATAGTGTATAGTTTTTTTAATATATATTTACACTGAATCGAATGATGTTGAAATATATAAAGTATAAAAATTCTGATTTCTTTTCATTCATATCTGAAAATTTTGTTTAAATAAATGAGGCACGATTTCTCAAATACTTTTTACGTTTGGTCAAAAAAAAAGTGTGAAAGGAGAGAAAAAGGAGTGAAAGTTTAAAAATTAACTTATAAAAAGTACAACTCAGTATTTATACATATACATCCATCCCTTCGACATTGCCAAAAGGATTCGATAGTACGTAGTTTTTACTTGACTAGAAGACATCGCCTTCTTTTCAGTGTGTTTTCTATGATTATAATGTTTAGTTGCTGAAATATTTTATCAAAATTTCTGTGACATAAATTCTGCAAAAAAATGACTAATTACAGGAAATACCTCGATACAATCAAAATAATTAATAACATGTTACAAAATTACGGAATTAGGAGCTTTATTTGCTTTAGATGTTTTTAATTACTTCCGAAGGTTAGAGCATCGATTAAAATTCAAAGAAAAATATTCAACAGCGCACTATTAAATTGAATTATAATTAACATTTATGAAATAACGATTTAATAAATAAAACCATATTGCATAATTTAATAACATTAAAAATAACTGAAAACGCGTTTAAGAAATTTATACTTACAAAGAAAATTAAGTGTTTCATTCGCTTTATATCTTTTTATTATTTAAAAAGTTTCAAGCATGGATTAAATTTAAAGAAAAATAGAAAGCTGGTATCAATTAAGTTAAAAAGCAAATGTTTTATGTCACGAAAGTCAGAATTGAATTTTCTGCGACAGTTAGAGAACATTACACTTCGCAAGGGGGAAAAAAGAAATTATGTAATTTGAAAGCCATTTTATTTTTGCCAGTGAATACTTTATCAAATTCACCATTAAGTGAATTAATTAATTGAATTAAATTTAACATTAACCGTGAATCTTAGTTACATTTTTACAAGGATCAATACATTTAATAGCTCGCGTGAAAGCCAAGCGACAGAAAAAGTATTATGATGTTGAAAGAAATCGTTTTTAAAAAAACTCTTTAAAATTTTTTTCTCTACTTTTTGATAGAAGTTTTATAAAAAATAATTCTCAGTTTGATATTTAATGCCGTTAAATACCTTACAAATTCAAATTAAAATTCATTTCCACTTTAGTGGAACAATTTCCACAATATAAGCCAAATTGACTCCACAATAAGCACACCGGACAAAAAATTAGTAACCCTTAGAAAAAGCATGAAAAACATCATGTAATAACATGTAACACTGCCTCTGGATTTGATAACCGCCTTGATTTGGCTAGGAAGTGAGTCCACCAGGTTTTAAAAGTACGTCGAATCCAGTTTAAGCCACTCTCTGAGGATTTGATTGTGCAAATCCACCAAATTGCGGGGATGCTGATTTTGTCATTTTAGCCCTTGTTTCAACACGTCCCACAAATTTTTAATGGGGTTCAATCACGTGATTTTGCAGGTCAGTTAAGGTGTAATTGAGTGTCTGAGTGTTCATAAAGCCATTCACATATTCTTCCAGCCTGATGAACTTTTCCGTTTTCATCTTGAAAACTAGGGGTATCGATAGCACACTCTTCACGAACATGTTGACTGAAAGGCAACACCTGATCATCCAGAATGCTCAAATAAACATGTTGGTTCATGTTAGTGAACACCTCAGTAAGGAATCCATAATAAGAAAAACACCCCCAAAACATGACAGATGCAACTCCAGCTTGGACCTGACCTTGCACACAGTCAGGATGAAATGCTTCATCTGGTCTTCGGCGCATTTGACGACGTGCGTCATTTGAATAAAGGCGAAAGCATGATTCGTCGGACTATACAACATTTCGCCAGTCAGCAACTGTCCACGTTTCTATTACGAGATGTTCGACTCCAAATGTCCATTGATGCAACTCTCGTCGCAATGTTCTCTCACTGACAGATTAGGATAGACCTTCATTCACTAACTGAAGCAACGGCTGGCGTGTTTAGAAGCGATTTTGATTGACAAGTCGTGAAACACGTATCCGGTCCCTTTCATGCTGGATCTTTTTCCGACCATAATTCTGACGTCGTCCTTCGTGACCATGTGTATTACACCACTGCCTTTAGACACATTGAATAATTCGCATCAAAACACCGACAAACAATTGCCCCTTTTTACCACTCTGTCATATCCTTACACTTACCCATATTTACACACAATTTCTGCCTAAACAAAAATATCTCACTGATTGCTACTTACCTTTGATCACTTTCAGACAGTGCGCAAGCAGTTGAGCAAGTCACTTGACCACTGCGTCATTTTACAAATCCTAACGATTCATCGATGCTTGCGCACTAAGATGACTAATTTTTTGTCCAGTGAGCTTATAAGATCTCAGTTATTGTAATCCCACAGATGAAAATAAATCTTTAAAAAAGTAAGCAGGATATAAAAGTAAACAGAAATCTGTTTCGCTTTAAAATTGAAAATGATTGCGAGTCAAATCAAGTGGTTGAGAAACAGGGTGAGAGCAGAAAGCGAAGACCTTTTGCTGAAAATAAGAAATAAAAAAAAATAATGTACAGATTCATCAAACAAATCAGCGACTTTGTCATAAGTTCTTATAGAATTATCCAAAAAAAGTTTCAGTCATTAAACATCTTTATAAGATTTATCAATCTTTCCTTTATCATTACTACTTCTATAAGTATATTTATAAATGCTGCTTAAAATTTTAATTGCTCGGTTTCACCAACTGGAAAATGGAAGAATATCATTGTGTTCTAGGACGAATGATAGTTTTTATGTATCCTGTCCATCGTATGTATTATCATTTTCTCCTACAGCTATTAACAATCCACTGCTGGATGAAAGTATTCTCCTTATTATTCCAAATATTTTAAGCTGCTGTTCGTACCTTCCAATTCATACCCGTTTCTCGTACCCGTCTCATAAAGAAATTTTTCTCACCAGTTGTCTTGAAAACTTTCGGTGACTATGGTAACGAGTTAGTGACGCGGGATAAGTATTAAAGGATAAGTTTTGACTTAGGACGGATGGGAAAAAATATTAAAAACCTCTCTACTTTGAAATTCACTTTTCCTTGTTTTCATAGCAACAGACTTCCTCCGGTTCCATAGAGGAGGGAGTTCCTCTGTTTGACCGATGTAATTTCATTTGGGGAACCTTTTTGCGGTCATTCTCTTTGTTGTTTATGAGGATACTCTACTACCCTGTGGAATTTCAGTGATCCTTCACGTTAAATGACTGGTCAATCGCCCTTTTAAATTTTCTCAAATTCTCAGTGGTATCGAAAATGATTATTTATTGCGTTATCACTGTTACTCGCTTCCCGACTTTTCTTGTAAATTATGTAATCATACATAAGTTTACACGTGATTTTCCCTTCAAGGCCCACGGAACGGAGCCTTTTCGACTCTAGCAGCTGGAGATAACACGGACTTGTTCTCAATTCGGTACTCTCGTAATACTACTCTTGTTAGTACATGTACGTAATCCTCAGCGCGCATTCTCTCTAAGCATGCTAGTGTCGGGTAGCCCTTCTTTCTCGTCTAGTCGGTCCTGGATGGTACAAAATTAACTGATGACAGTTAAAACTAACTCGGATGAGACCATATCTGCACTTCGCTGAAACATATCACATAATAAAATAGATTTTTACTACTTTTTTTTAAAGTTTTTTTATTAATGCTAGGCTTTTACGTCGGACGAATTTACTTTGTAAAATTTCGAAAAATCATATTGATATAAATTTTTTCGTATAATGTATACATATCTACATGCATATGTCGGGAATAGATCATCTAATGCGGACATGCGAATTGGCAGGAAATTTTATTTTGGTTGTTTATTATTTAAAATTTATTTGTAAAGTGAGGCAGATTGGTGAAACTATTTTATACTTTCACACGCAGTTGCACAACAATGCGCTTGATTGTTAAATTGTAGATTCGAAAATAAGGTTTGCATGATTGAAAAGTAAATCCTGAATTTTCCTTTTGATTGCTACTTTAAATAATTTGATTTAACGTTTTTAATTACAGGAGATGAACCAGAATATGCATTTTAGACCCAAGTGAAAATGAGCAGCACGGAAAATGACTAATTTCGTATTTTCTTTCTACTATTCTTTGCAATAATATTGTTAATTATGTACTTTAAGCACCTTTTCTTATAGAATTATAAAACTATCATAAAAACTATTGGTTAAAGAAAGAAATATTTAAACTCGCCTCCCTCGCACCAAAAAATGCTCTTAATAACGTACATAAGTTGAATGACATACTGGACAAGTTACCAAAAATATTTTGTAAGAGTTTTTTTTTTAAAAAAAAAACTCTTTTTCACCTGAACTATTATAATTAATTTTAACAATGATTCTGGAAATAATCAATACTATCTTACTGTTTAATTTTAAATTGAATGGCATCGCTAAAAAAAGCATCGTTAATTGAAATTCAAAAAATAAATTGTCAGATCCAAGTTAAAAATAAATTAAGTATTTATAAATAAAATGTGTAATTTCAATAGAAACTAAAAATACTCTCGATCAAAGACTCCATCACGAAAAACGTAATAAAACTAACGCTGGAATCTGTAAATTCTATCTCTTTATTATTTTTTGTATTTTTTTCCCCACACTTAAATTTTTTTTTATAAATAAGAAGATACATTTGAGATACAAGAAGATACGACAGAAAATACATTTAAATATTCATGAAAAATATGTTAAAAATCTGTGTTCAAATTAAACATATACAAAAAGATTTAATAAGATTTTTGTTTTCTCTCTTAAGCTCGTTACATAAAAATAAGAAGAGTAAAATGTCGCTTTCTTTTTGAAATAGCATTTTAAAAACTACAATTTAAGTTGGAATTTTTAAATCATCTATTTCTAAGATACTACAGCTTTGAAATGGTGAGCCATCTAGCTTACATCATCGTTAACATTGATATTAATAAGCGGATATTAATTTTTGTCTTAAATGCAAACATTAAGCAAAAAAAAAGAAAGACAACGCCCTGAATAATTTTTGATCTAATGTTCGGATTTTCAAGGATGAATCAATCTTAATGGTTTAAAGACCTGATCTTAAATATCCTAACTAAGATAATATTTCAAGACGAGACGATATTTTAAATTACTTAAGATGATAAAAAAAGAGATTTAGATGATTTAAGAGATTTAGATGATTTAGAGATTAAGATGATTAGAAGTTACGTAATCGGGTTCAAACACATACTCTCTCTAAATAAATATACAGTTTCATCGACTGATTTCGATTTTCGTTCTTTTAAATGCAGGCAGGGGGATAGCCAAAATCTAAAAAATAGAGCCCTCTAATTTAAGAAAGAGAGCAATTGAAAGTTTGGATCCTTTATGTTAATTTAACATTTTGCGCATTACGCTATATTTCAAGAACTTTTGAAGCGAACCGAAAATTATTGACATGAAACTGAAAAATTCATTTATCCAAAAATTTGTTACTGAAATTTTTTTAATGATAATTTATTAATTTGTATTGATTTTTGTTCATATAATTTTTAAAAAAAATTTTGATTTGCTTTTCAATTTTTAACATCGTCTTAAAGTATGTTTTTTAGAACGAAATTTTAACGAAATAGGTCGATTAATTTTTGGAAATCAAACTTTAAGTATACGACTTTTTAAATATGAAAACTCAGAAATCATTTGACCAAACTCAGAAATCATTTGACCATTTTTTCGCTGCTTTGTTTGTTTTATTTGCTTTCTTTGTTTGGTTATCTTGTGTAAAGGGTTCTATATACTTCGTGCTAATGTTAAATACAGTTAATATAACTTATTTCTAACTTTTAATTTTCTCCTTTCTTGCAATTTCAATAATTTATAGTAAATATAAAGAGAATTGCGAGCAATAATGCGGGTCGTTGGAAGGTGGTGGACTACGAAAAAAGAAACTTGCGTACAAAAATACACTTTGTGTACAAAAAACAATTCATTATCAGATCAGCGCGAAAGAGGAATCAATAGTCATCAACGAAACCTGAAACACATAAAGTCTAATTTTTATTCGACACAACATTTGTTTTGTCATTATAGCTAAGATGGCATAAATGTACACATCCAAGTCAAAATGTTTGATAGTTTTCCATTGATGGACCAACATAATCTTGATAATAACCATGAATAATTCCATCATGAACCATTACACTTTTTGATGGTGAACAACATAAGTAACCATCGCCCCAGTGTAGGAATTCAGACTGATTTATGATGGTTCAACATAAGAATATCAACTTGTTTCGATGGTTTGTTTATGATGAACCATCACGAATTTCCATCATGTTATCCTAGAAATCAAATCTTGGATGGGTCATGAACCACCATCCTCTCAATGTTGGAATTCAGACTGATTAATGATGGTCCAACATAGGAAAACGAATTTTTTTAATGGTATATTTCTGAGAACTAGCAAGAATTCCATTAAGCCCAGAGGGAAATGTATAGTTGGAATCATCACGGAAAATCATGGATTGTTGGTCCAAGAGAATCAAACTTCTCTTGATGGTTAACCATCATAGTATTAGAGTAGCATTTTCTATCATGAAATGATGGAAGTTTGTTGGCATATCAAAGACCATGAACACGTAATGTAAAATGTTGGGTGATGGTTACCATCAAATGATGTTGAACCATCGTGAATCGCACTGAAACCAACATAAACCATCAAAAGTTTTTGTTGGGAATATCAAAAATTTGACTTGGCACACAAGTCAATAAAATAGAAATTATATTTTATTTAACCTTCTTTTGTATGGATAACAAACCGTATTCGTGAGGGCATCGATACTATAAGCTTCTGGGGGTGCATATACGCATAGAGAATACCATCTACTGACTTTGTAGCAATCCTGCAAATTCCACAGAAGAGGGGATTTTTGCCTGATGTGTCTCCCCAAAATGTTCGAATATTTTCTATTGAATTAAGATTTAAACCTTGCAGTGGTCAGGTAAGGTGTTGGACGTAAGATTGATGCTTATTGAAATATTTCAGAATGTGTGCAGTTAAAGAAACCGAGGGAAATTTGTGAATTTGTACCCTCTGTTAGTTTAAAAATTTATCAAATTTGTGATTAAACAACATAATAATTGTATGAACAATATATATTAAATATTTATCTTCTTTAACCAATAATTGTTTAATCTATAGAAATAAAGTAAGATAACAAAATATACAATATTATAAAGAAAATTTCAGAGAAACATTTTAATTGAAGCAAGTTTAAATTTTGAATTTAATGTAAACTAAATATTGTGCAATTTAAAATTATTCATGAATATAAAGAAACGTATATGATAAAAGTTTTCAAAAGATAAGTTTAAAAATATTAATAACTAAGATGATTATAGGAAGCTTTTATCATCATTTAACAAAGATTACATTTTCCTAATAAAAGAATTGTTCGTTTTTGAGCAATTTTTCAACTTTGAAGATCAGAGTTTTAATAAAACTAACTTCTGCATCAGCTTCCCGAACATATTACGAAATTTTAGTTGAAAAGCAAGGCTTAATTAAAATCTGCTATGCATGTTTGCTGAAATAATGCTAATTGCTCTTTGAACTCGCATTCCATTCAAGAACATTGTTTTTAAAATGTAGGATATTTTGGTCTATTATGAAAATTCCTACGATCAGAAAGTTTTTAAATCCTTGATATATACTTATATTTGAAGAGAGAAAAAGTCTGTTATTGAGAAAATTTATAATAGCAAACAAAATTGTCGTTATGTTGAGTTTGTCATTAACTCTTATCTATTTTACTTTTATTTTGAACAATCATTTATATTTTAAATGTACATCAAGAGTAGACTTTTTTCTTCTTCAGAATTTTGCCTACAGATTGAAGACGGGACTACGGTTTTTGCAGGATTTTGACGTCGTCGATAGCACTGATGTTGAATATTGATTTTAATGGTAAGCTGACAAGAAGAGATACAAAGGATACATGTAGTCAAATGAAGAGCCATCCTTTTGAAACGTGGTGAGGATAATTTAGGGAAATAGAAATTTCCAAAGGTGGAAGACAGTCGGCTATCCCCCTCAAATTGCTTTATAAACACAAAGGTGAAATGTTCGTTTATCTATATTCTGTATTGATACCAGAACTGAATAAAAATATCTTCCTTTTTTTGCGCTTTTTCACATAATACTGTTCAAACAGTATAAAAATGTATTTCCCTAAAAAAAAGATGCAAAAGTGGGAAGCTTTTGATTTTTAGCTCTTTGAAAGCACTCAGTTTCTGCATTTAGGTTACTTCGAAGGTGTAGAAATTAGTTATTCCACAGATTGCACAGGGAAAAAATATTTTTTTGCATTAACACAAATATTTGATCCTGCCTAATTCAGGTGTGGGGGTTTCAAATATGGAATTTGTTTTGGTCAAATATGGAATTTTTAAAAGGATATTTTTAGTCTAATTTTTGTCGAAATGCTAACGGAAAATGAGTTATGGTAAAATTACCGTACTGTATGTTAATGTGTGGTTAAAAAAATCCTAATTCTGAGTAATAAAATTTAAATATGCGGCATTTTAACCACTCATTTGGTAACTTTTCCCTTCATAACCGTAACAGTTTACCTCATTTCAAAATTACAGTACATATTGCCACACATTTTGTCAAAAATTTAAAATCAAACATTAATTTAATCGAATAAATGATTTTTATGTCATGCTCTATGGCAGGGGTCGGCAACCTGTTTGTCCTTAAGGGCGCAATACTAAATTTAAAAATCACCGAGGGCGCATATTTTACAGATAATCATGCACAATCCTAAACTCAACTGACTACTCGCTGTATATCGCCGTTTGACAAGAGTTAAGTAAATCGCTCTGGCTATCATACATTTACATTAGTCCAGCGAGGGCGCATTAAAAATCGATCGGGGGCGCCGCGTTGCCTACCCCTGCTCTATGGTATCTTGATAAAATAACCAAATTTTACCACATTTCTCTATATTCGTCCTATTTTGTAATTTTATCGTTAGTTTTACTAAAATCTTTAATATTAACCAAGCACATCGGTAAAAATTACCGAAATTTTTCGTGTTCCTATGAACCGAAAAGCATGGTGAATTTTGTCATATTTTGTTTGTTTCGAACATCTTTTTCTCAGTGCACAAGTTTGAAAGCGTATAGTAAAAGGAGGTTGTGAACGTTGCGACACATTTATAGGGGTGTTAGGGCACATCATCAGAATTAAACTTGCATAGAATTAAATGCCTGGAAATGTCATCGTATGCGGCTAGGGGTACCACCCTATAAGGACTTAGTACAAGACTTAGTTTGACTTAGTACTAGAGGAGCAAGAAGAAGCCCTTGATTATAGAGAATCACTATTAGTGGCTTGCGACGTCATTTCCGAGCATGGGATCCTAAGCAATTATAATCCTGATAGTGTACCCTATCTGCCCTAGAAGTTTGTAGCAACATGTATGCGACTCCTTGCTATACATAATGCTTTTAAACTGCTACATTTCGACAAAAAATAGACTAAAAGAGTATTTCAAAAAAATTGTAGATAGAAGAGCGAATCTGCTTACAGATTTGAAATCAACAAGAAAAAGGTATCGAAGATCTGTTAAAAAATCTCATGTAGGGTGATTCGTTAAAGCTCCAAAAATTGTTTCATTTCTCAAATTGCATAGATAATCTGCAAGCTTCTTCATTTATCTACACATTACCCATTAGAACTCGATTAAGTGAAAATAAGATCTCTGTTGAAACAGCAGCAACATTACCGTATTCTTAAATTAACATACTGTATTATATTTATTTTTCACTATCTAAAAAGATCAAGTCACTAAAATCAACGTAGTAGTTGATAGAATCAATCATCAATCCCTTTAAAAACTATAATACAAAGAATCAAACATTTTGTAGTATTATTACATTTGTTGAGGAAATCAACTTAATGTCATTCATTTCTTTTATAGCATGATAAAGTTTACAATTATATTATTTCAACGATACGAAAACAACCGCTAATGAGCCCACTACCTAGCTAAATTGTGGAAAACACTTTTAAGAATTAAAATAGTTAATTATTATATAGGTAATGTGCTATATTAACGGCTTTCAAGCTTTAGTGGTAGCATCTCTAACGCTAGCATTTTGACGGTAACTTGTAAGCGAGTCGTAATAAAGGACTTGTCCTAATATGCCTTACTAGTCATAGCGAGCTTTTATTTAGTATATTTTTAGGATACTAACAGGAGAAGTGAATTGGGATGCTTATCATCACATGATATTAGAATTACAAAAGAAAAAAAAGTTCAAAATTAGCTTTCTAGGTCATGTTAAAGTTCTTAAATTAATTGTAATTACTACATGGCATCTCCCTTGGCAAATAGTTAACTCAAAACCTATGGGGAAAGTTTAATAACTGGCTAAGATTAAATTCTTACTAAGGCACTCCATGAAACTAATTCAAACCAACAGTTAATTAATTATTGTAGTAGTGATTAACAAACTGATCTTTCATCAGATTTGCAACATTTTGTCAGGCGAAACAGTTACGTAAAAATAATTGAGAAACAGATCGGAACAAGTCAGTAAAAGAAGCAGGTAATACCATTCCTTCACCGACATATTTTTAATAAAGTCAATCTTAATGATCTTCGATGTTATAAATAATTTAAAAGTTATTTTTGTTTCGAAACAAAGCCTGAAAATTTTAAAACTGAATAACCTTGAATTTACCATTGTCCTGAACCATTGTGAACCATTGTGTGAAATACAACTGTCCATTGTGTCTCAGAATAGAACGCATTAAAGCTGACTGAACGATACTTAAGAAAGAAACATTGTTAACATTAAAAATTGCATAACATTAAATATTTTTTGCCTTAATTTCTAACCAGAATTTCGAATACCTATAAGGAGTTCCATAAGGAACGCCCTTAATGTGTACTTTTTTTGAATCTTTACCAAAAATGAAAACCAAAATGCATTCCCATTGGAGGCCAGATAATAATATTTATCGTGCGAAAAACAGAAACGCTATCGAAATCTGACAAATTACAGTCAGGAAAGGTGGATGTAATGAACAGCAGAGCTGGAATGACAGCCTCAGGAAACAGCGAAGAGTTGGAAGACGATTATTTAAAATACCTTCAAGTTTCAACTTAAAATCAAATCTGCTTTTAGGTTTATTACATCCACCTTCTTCTACTGCAATATGTAAGATTTCAATAAAGTTTTTTTAACTCGCTTAAATATTAATTTGTATGCTTGTTAAATGCAGTATACTTGTTTTCATTTCGATAAAAATTCCAAAAATTACTATTAATGGCGGTCATGGTGCATATTCTTTAATGGTGAATATTACGCAACACTCTGTATTTTTATATTAATTGCAAAATAAAAGTACTCTTGTTAGGTTTTATCAAATAAATATAAAATGACGTAAAATCAAAGACATTATTAAACTATAACTATTCACTATTGAATCGAATCAAAGCAAATGACTGTCTAAAACTCTCAAGAAATAGTTTATTTGAGAATGAGGTTGGCAGACGTTTCCTCACTAAAGCGGAATAACTTATTCCAACACCACTCGACAAATTATTTGGCTTGTATTTGAGCTCCTAAATCAAATCAATTACGATTTTTTGATAGTAAGGTTTCATCTTGGCATTGACAGACTGAAATTAGAGTCACAAATAAACATAATTTATTTGGTCTGTAGCATTTCTCATTCACTTGAACAGTCGGAATCACATTCATTAGTTTTTATAAGAAACTTTTTCCCCCAGCTTAATATAACGCATCAGTCAGTATCACATTCATCAAACGTATCGATAATTTTTCCCACATCCCAAATAATAGAATAATCGGTATCACATTCATCAGTTTTAATTGGTAAGAAAATATTTATCTCCCTTAAATAATGGAACAGTTACTATCATATTGATTTATTTTCATCTAAAAACAACTTTTTCGCAAAATAGTTCAATGAAACAGTAGCTATTACATTCAGTAGTTTTAATCTTAGAGCCCTTTTTTGCACAAATTAATATAATAGAATGGTAGGTATCACATTCATCAGTTTTAATCAATAAGCATGATTCACCAGTTTAATACATTAGAACATTTGGTATCATATTCATTAATTTTAAGCGATAAGAAACTTTTTTTACAGCTTAATATAATTCATCAGTCGGTATCGATAATTTTACCACTGTCTAATGCAATATAATAATTGGTATCACATTAATAAATTTTAATTGATAAGAAGCATTTTCTCAGTCATTATTAATGGAACAGTTTGTTTGGATTCATTAATTTTAATTGATTAGAAACTTTTGAAAAAAATAATAAAATTTCAATAAAAACAGTATGACTACATTTTATTATTCGTCGTTGAACAGCCGACCCAATTATTGGGTTTTCGACTACTCATGTTCAACTCCGTAGCCTTGTAATTTTGAACCCAATCCAGAAGACAAGGGAACTCCTGGATCAAGTATCGGGAGAAATCTGCCTTCATGGAGGACTTTTTAATGGAACTAACCCTCATTTGCGTTACATGGAGAGGAAGACCACGAGAGCCTCTCACGGTTAGCCTGATGGCAAAAGGACTCTAACCCATGATCCGTCTACAGCTAAGGATATTCCACGTCAGCACTGTGGTCGGTGCAAGCCGGATGCGGAAATCGCATCGACCAGCCATCGCCGGGATCAAACCCCGGTTCACCTCATTGGAAGGCGAACGCTTTACATTATTAATAAAAGTTTCACTCAAGATTGACTTTTGTTTTTTTATAAATTAAAGCCAAGATTGCTCATTGCGTACTCGAGAGAAACAATACGCCTTATTGAAATAAGTTTCCAATTGTAATTAAACAATCAAGAAAAAATTTTACATGTATTTTTCCTAACTTTAAAATATTAATGATATTACAGTAAAGTAAATTCCATATACACAGTATACGCAATTTACTGTAAGAAAAACATTAAAATATATGAGCAATAGTTATTTTCATTACATTTTTTTAAAATCTTCTATGCTTTGAAAAGCAATGCAATCGATAACTCAATTTTATTTCCGTTTATCGCCTGGTTTGAGTCGTAAGAACCATTTCTAAAATCCTTGTTTTCTATATAAAAAAAAGAAAACAAAAGAAAACAATGTAAGCTTTACACTTCCTTTAAATTTTTTTCAGCTGAAAATGTGTAATCTTCTGTTATTTTTGGCTTTATTTCTGGTGCACATAAACCAGCGGCAAAAAATGGCAGTTTCGGAGAATTCTTTCTGAAAGAGAATTACTCAAATAACGAAGATAAAATAAATCATGTATAAATCTTGAAATTCTTACTACAGAATTTTGTTTTACTTATATATATAAAAAAATAGGTCGCATTTCGTAAGACGTGAAAATCCATGACATGAAAGAGACTTTATTTGGAGATTAAGCTAGGGAAAAATAGATATTTTAAGAACTAGAGAGATATTCTGCTGCAGTTTTATTTTTATTATCATTCATTTTGATTCCTGATTTTAGGTACAAATCTTCATTTTGTTAAAATATTTCTTTTAACACATACTACATATTTATTTATTAGATCACTTGAGTTGGAATGGATCATAACTGTTATTTAACTTGAGATTTCTATGAAAGTATCTATTATTTTTTTACACTTACTTTGAAAGACTCTTTATGAATATACTTAAAGAAAAAACATAACTTAAAAGTTTTATACAACAATTGTCATTCTCCTCACAGTTTTCTCCGGTTATCAATTAAGCCTTGATGTTAATGATCAATTAAGCCTCAACATTCACTCGTCAGATTTTGATGACGTTATTCCTCGGTTAAAAAATTTTTTGTTACCCCAAATGTGTATATAATTTCATTTCAGTTTTTCTAGGGACCTTTAAAAACATTATGAAATCAAAGATGGTTTTGATCAGAAAATACGTTCTAGTATGTTAGCTTGTGTTGATTAAATTAACAAACTATAAAATATGATTTGCTTATTATCTGTGTCTATCAGTAAGCGCATGACCAGTTTGACAGAAGTGGATAAAGTAGGTACATTCAAATGATTAGTAAAAACCGAGCGTGCTATTTTTTTAAAAAAAGAGAATAGTTACAAACAATTACAACTGGATGTTTCCCTAATCGGTATTATTAAAATAATATAATTAAAACTAGAGTTGCCTTTTTTGTAGTTATTCGACTGTGTCTAAAAGGAGGATAGGGTATGCTTTGCACTACGTGGACTAAAAAAAACACAACAAAAACACACATACAAGTATGGAAATAGACATACAGTAATTTCGATTCTAAATTCACCTCTAAATTTCGACTTGAAAAATTTGAAAGAAATTATACGCACTTCCAACTTCCTACAGAGTAGAAATTTTAAGTCATGGAGTTAGTTTTCATCTAAAATCGTTTAGCACTGCTTTTCTTTTACTGATCTTTATTTCTGGGAATCATTCTGTATTTTTAAAAATTCTAATAATTTCGTTAATGTTATTTCAAGAAACCCATCTGTTGTGTATCTACCACTTCAAGAAAACAATTCCAATTCACTAGTACGTAAGCCATGTTAATTCGATTCTATGGTGGGGTACTTTTTCATAGATGAAGGTTGACATAGTCGATATCTACTCTCCACACATTGGCGACCCGGACGTAATGTGAACGCGCCTACTTCGATGAATGGTCCACATTGAATAGTTGACTTGCTACTTGTGATTGCGACATTGCCCACCTCCTCACGTTGTTGCTGCGCAGTCTCAATCGACAATGTGCAATGTATACACTCGACTGCTAAAGGCAACACAGGAGCGACCACGACCGTGAACTTAATGCAGCTCTCATGAACAAAATGTACGATGATCTTAATACAGCTCTCCCGGCTTCTCACAAAACAGCATTGAATCGACTAGTGGTATTCATGTATCGAATTCTATCCCAGATATAATTCTGGTGGGGGAGTACTGTAGTGTATCTACCACAACAAAAATACAATTCCAATTCCCTAGTGTATAAGCCATGTTAACTCAATTCTATGGTGGGGTACTTTTTCATAGATGAAAGTTGGCAAGGTCGATGTCTACTCTCCCCACACCATCCTTTGTCAATCTTTGGAAATTTATTAGAATTTAATATTTTGCATCCTTGGGTTCACACCAAACCTACTCACACCTTTTCTCATCTCCTTTCTTTATTCTTGTTCAAGCTTGTTTTCTTTGTCCTTACTAGTTAAAGCATGCGGCACGTGTTTGTCTCATTCCTTTTTTTGTAGACACACACGAAAGGTTCTTGTTTAACCTCTTCATTACCACGATTCAAGTATGCGGACCTTCGATCTTAGCTTCTAAAAATCGGCTATAAGAAAATTTACAGTTTTATCTTCACTGAAACATTTGTAGATATTTAAGCTTTTTGAGTATTCAGCAATAGATGCAAAATATGTAAGTTATTTGGGTAGAAATTCATGTAAACAGAAGGGATTTTCGAGAAATGACGTTAAATTCACATGCTTGAAAATGTAACTAATTTTAAATATTATAATTTAGTTATTCAGAAAATAATTTTTTTTTTGGACTTACTTCAGTGATTTGTATAGAGCTTTTAAATTTGTATTTACTTAATATTTAAAAATAATACAGTCTCGAACATGCAGGCCCACGTATGTGTACCTTGGTACGTAAGGCGAAATTTTTGTCATAGTAGCCAAGTGAAATCTCATAGTATTTTAAGTATTCAATTTAATATCTATTTAGTAATATTTTTATTTGTATTTAAATTAATTGTTTTATATTAAGGTACATACATACATTTAATAATTTTAACTTTTTTTCCCAAAAATTGTAATTTATTTACCACCAAGAATTAAATATTTCTTTTAAAGTTAATGTTAGATTATTTTAAATAATTATTCATTTTGAGCCGTTTACATGACTAAAATTGCTTTGAAACTTATATTTCGAGCAGTAATCCATTGGTAAGCACTGGTATTGCATTTAGTACTGCATCTTATTGTAATAAAACGTCGTATTAAAATTATTTTTTTTTATAAATAATTATTACTCATTTCATAGTATTTATAAAGATCAAAATATAACGTCATACATATTTGTTCCTACTTTCGGTGAAATTTAACTTTGGAAACATCTAACTTGAGATCCGCGTATGTGGACCTGAAATTATTAAACCCCTGCCAGTATAATTAGTATTTTCGTCTTATTATGACTTAAGACAGTAATTTTGATTCATATTCAGACATATAATTTCTAGTTTTAAAAATTTTCAATTGAAAGTAGTCTTTTATTGGTTGTAATTTAAAAATAATTGGCTGTAATTTAAAAATAATTTAATTGGTTGCAATTTAAAAATAAGGCTCACAATTGTTTTAATATACTTTATTTATAAATTTGGAGTTCCACCGAAAGATGGTTGATCATTTAGGGTTATTTTGCCGTAAGCAATGGGGAACCGCTGTTCTAGGGCATGAGTTCAAGAGGGCAACATTCAATAAAATAACATCAGTTTATAAGATAAAGACCAGTTCCGAATTGAATTAAACTGATTCATTTATTTATTGGCATAATATCTGATGGCAAATTGAGTAAATTTGACAGGGGTGTATCAATATTATTCATACTTGGTTTACTGTGTGTAAAATAAAAATATTTTAGAAGTGCTAGCCTCTATATAATCAATATTTTATCAATATTTAATAGATCATTTCACTAAACTTCATACAATTCAGTAAGTTATTTTTAGTAACGTAGTAGTAAAGTAAGTTTTATTATACATGTAAGGAAACCAAGGTAAATACGTTTTTTAAGAGATTTATCTATTAGAAAATAAATCATAAATACATTCTTGCATATATAATCAATATACAATTAATATATAGCCTCTATATAATCAATGTTTTATCAATATTTAATACATCATTTCACTAAACTTCATACAATTCAGTAAGTTATTTTTAGTAAAGTAGTAGTAAAGTAAGTTTTATTATACATGTAAGGAAACCAAGGTAAATACGTTTTTTAAGAGATTTATCTATTAGAAAATAAATCTTAAATACATTCTTGCATATATAATCAATATACAATTAATATATAGCCTCTATATAATCAATGTTTTATCAATATTTAATAGATCATTTCACTAAACTTCATACAATTCAGTAAGTTATTTTTAGTAACGTAGTAAAGTAAGTTTTATTATACATGTAAGGAAACCAAGGTAAATACGTTTTTTAAGAGATTTATCTATTAGAAAATAAATCTTAAATACATTCTTGCATATATAATCAATATACAATTAATATATAGCCTCTATATAATCAATGTTTTATCAATATTTAATACATCATTTCACTAAACTTCATACAATTCAGTAAGTTATTTTTGGTAAAGTAGTAGTAAAGTAAGTTTTATTATACATGTAAGGAAACAAAGCTAAATACGTTTTTTAAGAGATTTATCTATTAGAAAATAAATCTTAAATACATTCTTGCATATATAATCAATATACAATTAATATATAGCCTCTATATAATCAATATTTTATCAATATTTAATAGATCATTTCACTAAACTTCATACAATTCAGTAAGTTATTTTTAGTAACGTAGTAGTAAAGTAAGTTTTATTATACATGTAAGGAAATCAAGGTAAATACGTTTTTTAAGAGATTTATCTATTAGAAAATAAATCTTAAATACATTCTTGCATATATAATCAATATACAATTAATATATAGCCTCTATATAATCAATGTTTTATCAATATTTAATACATCATTTCACTAAACTTCATACAATTCAGTAAGTTATTTTTAGTAAAGTAGTAGTAAAGTAAGTTTTATTATACATGTAAGGAAACCAAGGTAAATACGTTTTTTAAGAGATTTATCTATTAGAAAATAAATCTTAAATACATTCTTGCATATATAATCAATACACAATTAATATATAGCCTCTATATAATCAATGTTTTATCAATATTTAATAGATCATTTCACTAAACTTCATACAATTCAGTAAGTTATTTTTAGTAGCGTAGTAGTAAAGTAAGTTTTATTATACATGTAAGGAAACCAAGGTAAATACGTTTTTTAAGAGATTTATCTATTAGAAAATAAATCTTAAATACATTCTTGCATATATAATCAATATACAATTAATATATAGCCTCTATATAATCAATGTTTTATCAATATTTAATACATCATTTCACTAAACTTCATACAATTCAGTAAGTTATTTTTAGTAAAGTAGTAGTAAAGTAAGTTTTATTATACATGTAAGAAAACCAAGGTAAATACGTTTTTTAAGAGATTTATCTATTAGAAAATAAATCTTGAATACATTCTTGCATATATAATCAATATACAATTAATATATAGCCTCTATATAATCAATGTTTTATCAATATTTAATAGAGCATTTCACTAAACTTCATACAATTCTGTAAGTTATTTTTAGTAACGTAGTAGTAAAGTAAGTTTTATTATACATGTAAGGAAACCAAGGTAAATACGTTTTTTAAGAGATTTATCTATTAGAAAATAAATCTTAAATACATTCTTGCATATATAATCAATATACAATTAATATATAGCCTCTATATAATCAATGTTTTATCAATATTTAATACATCATTTCACTAAACTTCATACCATTCAGTAAGTTATTCTTAGTAAAGTAGTAGTAAAGTAAGTTTTATTATACATGTAAGGAAACAAAGCTAAATACGTTTTTTAAGAGATTTATCTATTAGAAAATAAATCTTAAATACATTTTTGCTTAAATCGAAAAAAAAAATTCTTATTCGTTGAATTTAAGACTGAAATGTTTATAAGCAACTTCTATTTATTTTTCTTATCCGTGAAGTACTTCTTTTCACCAAGACTTAAAAAATAAATTATTATATATAATCGAATAGCTTAAAATATCCAGAAAAGAAATGCTTTTCTCCTAGGAGTTGAAAGAATCACATTAAGGGAAAAGCTTGTTGAAAGTTTCGCTATGATAAGAAGAAAGTAAAAAATAAACTTTGATAGCACAACAAAATTCTGCAGCAAAACGACAGGAATTCAAAATTTACGTAAATTTTTTTCATAAAAAACGATTTATTTCAGTTTGACGTAATAAATGATATTTTTTCAATGAATAATTTAGAATTATTCTGCATTCGGTTTATGTCCAAATTTTTAAGAAGTGTTCTATTAACAACAACAAAGTTTTATTTTTATTTTCTTAGTTTCTTAAAATATTTGTTCTTTGCCGTCATTATAATGTTTTGTTTTCTATATAGCTTTATCTACGCTTTACAAAATGGCATTTCAGAAAACCTTTTTGATGAGAAAAAAATTTATGATTTTTCACTAACAATTTTCAGCTTAATTTTTTTCGTGGTATCCAAAAGATTCGAATAAAGAACAAACCTAAGTGTTTTGTTCTGAATATGTGATATGATAACTGTTTATTCGTTGTTCTGAGTACGTGATACAAGAACGGATCTTAACGAAGAGGATTTAATACATAAGCATTTATTTTGCAGTTTTGGAGAAAAAAAAGCCTATTATTTTTTACTTAACATTGCACAGAAAATAATTTAATTACAAAATTAAATAATTATAACTGAAGAATAACACTTATAAATTGGGACAAAACTAAAAATCTTGTATAAATACATGAAGTAATTAGAGACATACGTAATTTGTGAGAAATGCGTAATTCGAGACCTACGATGCACAAGTAACAATCTGAAATAGGGTGAGAGTCAAAATTTCTTGGGGGAAAAAACGTTCTTGTGATGCCACAATTGGTATTACATATTTATTTCCTATCTTTTGAAATATCTTTCATTACTTAAGCTTTTTTTTATTAATTGAAAATTGTATTAATAGACTTAATCTTTTAAAACGAACATAAAATACTTATTCTTCTCTTATAGATCAATATAATGGATACTTTTTATTTCATTACTAATGCAGACTTATTAATTCACTGTCGCCTCTTATCGAAAACAAAATCTGTTTATAACTTTTTATTCCAATTTTCTAACCGAAAATATGTTTCAGTTGCATGGTTGTAATAATTCTCATAAATTTGGTGACGACTCGTGATCGCCAAGGTGTTTTTTAAACCCAATATTGATATGCTGGTTGGCTTTGTTTTGGCTATGTTATAGTTTGATAATTCACCAGATTTGAATTTTCTACCCATAATTTCTGTTTGTCTATGTTGTTCAATTGAATTCACTTTTAATTCGAAATTTGTGGCGACTAGGAGTCCACTTTGGGTGCTCCTGTCCCAGCAGTCCTAACGGTTTTAAAAAGAGAATGCAATCGTAACAAAATGCTAACAAGAACTTCTTAATGTGGAAGTTATATTTCCTGGGTTCCAAAAATAAGGGATTTATTTCTGATAATTTGTTATATTGATGGCCATTCTCTATAATCTTCACGAATTATTGTGTAATATATTGTTTTTTTTACTAAGCGATTTATATATGAATTTCCTGGAGACTGTCATTTTCTTTCATGCTTTTATTAACGGCCAATAAGAACAATAATAAAGTGGATATTTTCCACTATACAAATATTGGCGGCAACTGATGGAGAACAACCTCCACCATAGTTCTTGTCAGCTTAAAAGGAAAAAATAATTCCCGGTGGCTTCTAAAAATTATAGGTACATATTTTTTTCTAAACTGTTTAATCTAAAATATTCTAAGTGTCTATTAGATGCTTGAATATTGTTAAGTGACCAGATTATACATACATTACCTATTAACTGTGCATACTTGGCACTTTTGGCAAATGTGCAATATGATATGCCAAAAAAACATTCCAGAGAACGTTAGTTTTCTTCCTAAGTTGCATTTAAAAGAAAAATTTGTAAATAAATTGAAATATAAAGTTATAGTTTTATTTTTAGACAACTGAAACTGATATTCAATAATTTTCACAATTTTGGTGAGATGCTAGTTTCTTAAAGGGTGGGGAGACATTAACGGGGAGAAAGAAAGCGAAGTTTAAGGAGAAGGAGTGTCGTAATCAGCTCCACTATCCTTTTCTTTCTTTGCCTAAATCTGGATAATTTTGTTGCTACTTGTCATAATTCTCTAATTTTGCTACTTACAGGAAATTCAGTACATTTTTAAATCAAATAAAATTTTTACTTTTGACAAGTTTTCGAGCTGAATTATTTAATCTCTTTCTTTGATCTTCTGATCAAATCAAAAAGTTCAGTATTGCATTACAAAATAAGCTTCGGCCTAATTTAATAATGAGCCATGAAGGTAATTAGTTTCATTAAACAATGTAGAAAATCAATTTTCAATTTCAAATTTATCTCTTATTGGGAGCACGCTTTAGTTATGTTTACTTAGCATTTCATCCAATGTAATTACACAACTGTCAATTATATGACTACGTTTCCTGCAATTAAGCTCTTTCCAAATGATTTAATTATATGTAATAAGAACAAAACAGTTTTGAATTGCGCGTTGATTTTGTATTAAGAGAATTAAAACTGTATGTCACAGATTCTGCAGATATAAAAAAATGGATGATTTGCCGCAGGTAAGTTAGAACTGAGGGGAAAATGGGAACAGCAGCAGTATTTCTGTTTGACTTAAAAGGATGGCTACATATTGGTCTGAAAAATGAAGATAAATTACACCTGCCAACGCTAAACTGCCATAAGGAGCAGCAAAAAATCCTTCACGGGGACCTGAAATTGCGAAAATAAGGCAAGCTACATTAAGTTTTTAAATTTCTAATGACATAAATTAGGTCTAAATTACAGTGTAATTAAGATGTTTGAAGCACTGTGCAGGGCATAAGTCAGAGCAACCATGTAAGCGTAACAATACGTGTACTAAGCCTATGTATGTAATTAAAAGAGATTAGAGAGATAAGGGAGGAAAATTTTGAGATCTTTCGAACACTGACTTTTATTAATTGCCTCTTCTGTCCTTTTTTTTTTGATAAAATATGTTAAAGATTTCTTTGTACTGCTTATTTTATGCTATTTTTAAAGTAGCTTCTTAATGTAAAAATTAATATGATCATTATTAATTAATTAATACGTAATAACGAATAGTATTGATCGTTATAACGATTTCGCTTAGCTCATATTTTTAAGAATGTTTCCAATTAAACATAGTACACCAAATCTGTATGCTCATTTTTGCTTTTACTCCACTATAAACTGATTTTTATAAAAAGAAGAGAGCAAAACGCGTAGCATATTTTATCAGAAAACTCAATTAACTGAAAAAAGTTAAGAGCTAATTGTTTTCTTTCCGTTTTTTTAGGAGAAACGAGGCAAACCATTTCGAACGCATTTTTTTCTCTGTTTAAATCTTTTCATCGAAGGGTAAAACATGCATAATGCTTGGATGCATAAAATAAATTGGTACACCTAAGTTAGTGAATTATGTCAATTAAGTAGGGAAACTGCAGTTAATAACAGGGGGAAAATGTGCTTAAAATTTCCTTATCAGTACATCTTTGAAAAATTTCTTTGATAGTAATTAAAATGAAGCTAATGTAGTTTTTTTTAGATAAAATCTTCTGTCAAACTTAAGGAACAAAGTGTTTGTATAATGCTCAAATTTGGTTTTGTCTTTACTTAGCTATATAATGTATTAATTGTTATATATTTTTACAAAAATGAACTAAATAATACAAAAACCAATTTTCAGCGAGTGTGTTATTTACATCCTTGCTTTTATTCAATTTATATTTATTAGAAAGACTTTTCTATTCTTTTTTCAAAAAAAAAAAACTTTAATAAATACATATTTTAGAAGAATTAAAATTATCATAATTATTATGACTTGGAGATTAAATTGAATGCATTAAAAGTGAATTATGTCCATTGCCTTTAACCAACGATTTATACATTAAAAATAGAACTTACAACGTACTTACGAAACATATTATACATACACATTGTTTAGTTTACAGATATTTTTTCTGGCTTAGTATTCTTAGTTTATAGACACTTTTCTTAGTTTATAAAAATCTTTTATATTAAGCAGAATATCTACACGAAGGAAAAAAATTGGTAAAATCATCGTACTATATGGTAATGTTATTTCTGATAAAAACAAACAAACATATTTCTGATCAAAACATATTCTATTTAATAAGAGGAAAATAAACGGTATTTCATCTATTTAGTAATTTTTCCTTTCATATGGCAACGGTTTACCTTAAATTCTGGTTTTTGAAATTACAGTTCTTATTACCACATATTCAGTAAAAAATATAAAAAGCAAAATTAACCGAATAGATGTTTTTTTTTCGTCATGTTATATATTTTTACAAAAATGAAATTAAGAGTCATATTAAAATTGCGAAATTTTATTGCATTTACCAAATCTTATCACATAATATAAAGCCATGTTTGGTCCCAAATTTTATCAAAATCTTTAGCAATGCACTTCTGTACAAATTACTGATCTTAGCTTTCCCATAGTGCCAGAAACACGATAAAGTTTTACCATATTCTGGTAGTTGTGACCTTACTTTTTTTAAGTGTTATAATCATCTCTTAGTTTCATATATAATTATATATACTGCAAAATATGCAATTGTCTGCTTTTGATTTTTGGAAAATATTCTGCACACAAGTAATATATTAAATAATGTTCGTTATTCGTTACTTATCATTTAGAAGTCCATGAAAAATAAAACTATTATTTCTGGCCAGTGATGCTTGATTAATTGAGTTAAGAGTTTCTACTACTATTGTAGTTAAAGGTACTTTTGTAACCAACTATATTAATCGAGGTATCTGTTGTAGTTATCTTAAACTATCTATTATATTGCGGTGCTGGAGTTTTTACGCCATACGCAAAGCAAAAAAGTACCGAATGTACTAACTTGTATTAAATCAAGTTCTGGAATTCATGGGTAATGTCCGAAAATTTTCTTACGCCTTAATGAAAAGTCTGATAGTTGTTCTAATGTGTTATATAATTCAATAGACTCAGGAAGATCTGTATCCTGCCATGACCAGGTGCCTTTGAAACAAATTTGAAAAGAATTTAGAGGAATTTTCTGCTTCTGGACTAATTTCACTGCATTTTAATAATTTTCTATTATATCTGTGAGAGACGTAGTGGTTTAGAGGATAGTACACTCGCCTTCCACTGAGGTGAAACGGATTCAAATCCCAGGGATAGTTGATCGATACGAATTCCGCACCCGGCTCGCAACGACCACAGTACTAATGAAAAATATCCTCAGTGGTAAGATAGATCTTGGGTTAGTGTCCCCTTGCAGTCCGGTTAATCGTGGGAGGTTTTCGTAAATTTGATCCCCATGTAACTCAAATGCGAGTTCCATCAAAAAGTCTTCTACGAAAGCAAATTTCTCCCAGTACTTAATACAGGAGTTTCTTTATCTTCTAAATTATGTTCAAGATTACAAGGCTACAGAGTTGAACATTGGTAATCATAAACCCTAAAGTGGCTGGGCTGTTCAACGACGATTATAAAATAAAATGATAGATCTGATATTAAATGTAGCTTAAAGGTAACGATTGTCACTGTAATTGAAAAATTATAATTAAAACAAGGAAGAGAGTAAAAAACTTCTTCCTTCAATCTTTTTTTTCTGTTTTAGTTCTTTTTTCTTCAATCTGTCTGCAAAATTTCAATTTTTAACCTAAATTGTAGGTACTTGCATATGGGTTATATATACGTCAATTCGCTATAACTCGAAGTACGATAACTCGAATATTACTTACTATAACTCGATTTTTTTGTGAGGTCCCGACCCTTTTCTCTTCAATTTCATGTTAATTATTCTCGATTACTCGAATTTTACTCCCTTTAACTCGATTTTTTTTGGATCTTTTAAAGCAAGAAAAAAACCTAGGAGCTGATATCTTGCCCCCTCCTTTGCAACACACACACACAATGTCTTTCGTACTCTTCTTGGAGAAGCTAAAACTGTCCCTCTTGAAGTATGTGAACAGTGGTTAAATGAAATGTTACCAAATTTACTTCAAGGATACTGTTAAAATGATGTTTTCAATATTGATGAAATGGGTTTATTTTTTAAATGTCTTCCAAATAAGACTATGTTGTTTAAGGATGAAAACTGCTCAGGAGGTAAAATGAGCAAGGAACGTTTGACTGTCCTAGTTGAAAGAAATGCGTCTGGGACCTTAGAGGAGTAATTTAGGTAGAGAGAACCAGTCCCCCATCCCTCGTTGCAAAGAACATCGTCACGTGATTCCTGGACAACTTTTCCTCCAGTAAACCCTATCCCCAGTCTTTTACTATGGAGGTGGATTGATGAGCTGCGTTTTGAACTATAAAATTTTAAAATAATGGTAGTACACTGCTGTAGATACGGGTGTGACGAAAAAATCATTAAAGGAGGACATTTTGCATTTCACAAATAACATTTTTATTCTTTTATATTCACTTATAAACATTTATTTGCGATTTTTAAGTTAGCACGTCAGATTATGAAATGGATTTAATTGGTTTTTAACTAGCAAAATTACTATTATTTTTTATATTTTTATTTAAATTGATAGATTATAATGTAGTTAACATTTATAGGCATTTTCATTACAATTAAATTTCATATTGATATTAATATTCTGATATTTTTACTCCTTTTTTGATGAGCACGCACATCGGATTTGGCGCATTTTTTTCACGCCAATGTTTACAAACAAATCGCATTTTATTTTCGCTCTGTAACTTATAATGATTGAGTTAAAATAATTTTTTTTAAATAATTTCAAGCGAATTTAAGTGCATATTTTAGTTGTACAGACTTAAAAAGATATGAAAGTACATTTCTTTTTTTTGATTTTTGGATCAAAAATAAAATTATTTTTTAAAAATTACGTTTTTAAATAAAATTTATAAGTCGAAGAACACTTTTTTTATTATATAGGAAAAATTGTTTGGATATTCATATTTATGTAGGAAGTTTTATATTTATTACTGTACATTTATTGTTCAGGAAAATATTAACTAGGTTATTATAGGTTATATTATTAATAATAGGCCCTATTATTAAATAATTGTTATAGTATTATCAAACGAGTAGCTATTTATTATTATTATTATTATATGTATTTTATTTTGATTTCTAGAAATAAAAAGTGAATAATTCTTTTTTTTTAACATTAATTAATTATTTTAATATAAAATGTTAATTAAGTCAAAAACTATCAATATTTAAAACAACAGGTAGATAGTATGTTCTTATATGGAGTTTCGTAATACTTTTTTTAAATAAAATAAAGTGACAAATAACAAAACAAAAATTTTTTATTTTAATTTAAATTATTATGTTATGTTAACTCACTAAAATTTTAATTGTATGCATTGGTTGAAATAAATTATTATCAAAAGGCAGGCAAACTAGAATTCTAAATTGTGCAGCATGTAAAAATATTAATATTCATTTTAAAAATAAAGCAAAATATTTTGTTTTTATCAGAAAAATTATGAATAACACTAAAACCATAAAAAAGTTAGGTAAAAGATGAATTGCATACCAGTGTATATATATATTAATAAAAAAAATAAAAATTGCCATTTCAGTTACCCTGTTAAATTTTTTTTAATTATTATACGTAATCTAAATAAGAAAAATTATGCATCGATTAAAATTAATTATAAAAGGCTTTCATAGTAAAGTACGTATAAATGTTAGGGAAATATGCTTTAAAAATTTAACTAAATATTTTTCTAATAAAAATTAAGAAAAAATAAAAGATAAGTAAAGTATTAACAATTATTAAAGCAAAGCATTCCCACAATAGTCCGTTGAGTGCCTGAAAGTCATGAAGGTTAAGCTAGCACAATTTAATGATCAACAGTCATAAGAGTGATAATGGGGCCAGCACTGCGTATCGCCCGCCTTTACTTCATGGACAAGCTGACCCATCGATCTGAACCTGAATTAATAATTCTTTGTTGTACTAATAGAAGACACACATTTTCTTTTAAATTACTTTGCTTTTTGGTAACAATTTACATAATTATTTAACTCAAATATAAAATTGCTAATTTTTTATTCACACATATTCTGCATTTTAAAAATCAGATACTAAATGTGTAGTGTATTATGAGATTTTTTCAAATAATTTCAGTTAATACTTTAATTTAATTAAAAAAAACATTTTACGTATTTTTCAGCATGTTTCTTTATTATTTTATTTGTATAATAATAATTTTAAAACCACCCAGTATTAATAGCTAACTGACGTAGATTTCCTAAAGATGAGATAAAACGAAAAGTATGGGAAGTAAATGTCCACAGAGAAGAATTCGCAGCATCCAATAATAGTGTGTTATGCTTTAAGCATTTTACTGCGGATTCATTTAATGGACAAAGATTCTTATCTCTTATGAGCTTTTGACAAAAATAATTAATACATATAATCATTTGCAATTGTTTCTTTATATTTTACATACTTTCAAATGTATCTTCGATTCAAAAAATCATTATTTTTATTTCATTGTTTGGTAAAATCATGCTTAACTAATATCTTATTAGCTTTTTATGATTAAGCAATTAAAAGCAAATAATTATATGTAGCGCACATATTATGATGTATTTTTATTAGAAAACTTATTTCTTACAATTACGAATAAAATTGGGAAAGCATGCAAAATAAAAAAAAGAGAAAAGTCCTTAGGTACTCTTAAAAATATTCCTGTACGATGCGACCGCCAGCTATGAATCTTTCTCCAAAAAGGTAACCCCCATCTTTGAACAAGTTTTCCGAGCCCAAGCAATAGACTGGCTCTCTCTACCCTAATGTCTCCTCTAAGTCTGGGACAGAGAAATTGCCCATACTTGTTATCGGAAAATACCGAAATCCCCGATGTTTCAAGAATGTAAAAATGTATCATTTGGATTACAAGTCTAACAAAAAGTTTTGGATGACATCAGTTTTATTTGAAGACTATGTAAGAAAATTAAATCGGAAATTCTTCGCTATAAAGAGAAAAGTGATACTCTTTATGGATAAATGCACAGCGCATAGTGATCCACCTAATTTGAAAGCAGTAAACTTGCAGTTTCTCCCGCCAAACACAACAGCAAAGTTGCACCCGATGGACCAGGGTATCATAAAGTGCTTCAAGTAGTCTGATTGTAAATGGCTTGTCAGAAAAATGATCTTAAATATTGTAAGCATTTAGAGGATTTGTAATTAATAAGCATTAATTAAATAATCCGACAATATTTTGAAAGTCCAAAACCAAAACTAACGGTCAGTCGAACTTCCGATATGTCGAAGTTTTTCGTCAGTCCTATCAGATTCGAGTTATCGCGAATTCACTGAATATGATTTTTTTGAATAATGTGAATGATTATTAAACGAACATGTTAAACATTTCGGTAAATTTTAACGAAAAAATAACACTTTTAATTTTACTTTTCTTGCACGCTTTCTATGTTTCTGTTTTCTACGCTTTCTATGTTTCCAAATATTTTATTCTCTTTCTTTCAACTAAAGTTTCCTATAAATGTGACTTTACTCGAAGATCGTAAGGAAAGAATTTTAACTTGACCATTCCACTTTCGATGCCTTGTTACAAGTGGAAAGAGAGAGCTTTACAATGACTAGACACTTTACTTCGTTTTCCGGATCAATATCCAGCCACTTCAGAGTTATATTTCCCTAGGAAGAACAAAATGAGATAAAAATTCGGAAAGTTCGTTTATGGTTTTCCTGTTGTTGAATATTTTACCAGTGAAAAAACAAAAAAAAATATTGTATATACTGTACAAGGAAAAATTTCAGGTGCAATTACTGCACTGCATGGCAATAATATTTTTGGATTAAAAAAAATTGATTGATGATTTTTAAAAAGTGATTTTATGATTCTTAAAAAGTGATTGATGATTTTTGATTGATTTGATTGATGATTTTTAAAAAGGGATTGATGATTTAAAAAAATGATTTTGTTTAATAAAATCAAAATAGGTGATATTTCAAATAATTTAGTAATTTTACCATTCATATGGTATTGTTTTACCGGCAATTAAAATATTGTTCTTATTAACACACATTTAATAAAAAAAATGCAAAACTTGAAAGAAAAACTTAACCGAAGAAATGACTTTTATGCCCTGCTTTTAGGTATCATGAAAAATCAACTAAATTTTAACATATATTACAAAAAATATTTCACATTTTATTTTACCAAAATCGTTACCAAAGCACTTTGTTAAAAAAAATTTGGTATTTCCATCGAACTAGAAACGCGGTAAAATTCAACATATTCTGATATTTTTAACGATACTTTTTTCTTAATGTACAAAACGTAAATTGCTAATTTTTTTCACATTAAAAATTTTCTTTTGAATTAAAAATATTTTTTTTACAATAGTTGTGAAAAAAATATTTTCTTTGAGATTAAGCTGGATGTTTCATTAATAATGCTTCGCTTCTCTTTAATTTAGAAAAAGGATATTATTATTCATTATTCATGTATAATAATAGCAATAATTAAACATTTTTAATAATAGTTAAGAGAAATAGATATTAATAATATTTTATAATAGTTAAGAGAAATAGATATTAATAACTTTTTATAATAGTTAAGAGAAATAGATATTAATAATTGATAAGAATAACGAATAATAATTAATAATAAAATGCTAACAATTTGAAAAAAGTGCGAGAAATATTTTCCCTCGCCCTAAAATGGTTGAAGAGTGAATCTGTAATCCGATGTGTAAAACTCGCGTCTAGATACTTATGGATGCACTCATTAAAATATAGCGATAAGTTACATTTTCAAAGTACGTTTTAAAAAAAATATTGACTTTTTAACTATATTGCCCCATAATCCATTAAATTCCTTATAATTACAATACTTTTTTTGGACGTTTTATTGTATAATTTTTAGATTAAAAATCTATCATAAGCATTTTTTAGTAAATAATTTTGTCTGCTCTTATCACAAGGTTTAAATTTATTTTAGATGAAAAAATTGATCTAAAATTGTGAAATTATATGGCAAAAATCTGAAAAGATATCTTATTAGATGTTTTGTTGTTTAAGCTAAAAATGTATCCAAAATATTTTTGAGCGAATGACTGCAACCACTTTTATTAAACGCTAAAATCGGTTTTAAATGTATAAAACTTGAATTAAGATTGGAAAATTATCGAGAAAAAATAGGAGACATTAAATGGTACCCTGTTCACTTTTAAAGATCCTACTTACAAAGGAAAAGTAAATTTATCTCTTGACAGTTTCGAAACTAAATTACAGGGGATTTCCAGAAACTAAAGTTGAAAGAAAACTTAAGGAGGAGAATCGGAACTGAAATGAAATTGCTGGAGCTCCTCCTTTCTGTTATTATGAGGAGTACAACATTTTATTTAGCTACGAAAATAGCTCTAGTTAAACAAAAAATCACGTGTGAAAAATGCAAATGAAGCTCAATTAATGTAAAATGATGTAATTTTACGAATAAAAAAGGGTGGCTTCCATGTTATTTCCTATTGGATTCCTTCAATAATATCTGGCTGAAAAAAGATTCTTACAATCACTAGTCTTGTAAATACCCGCTTATTCTTTTCGTTCATTTGTTAAACAAAATTACACTATTGTTTTGTATTCTGCTGAGATTATAAAGAAATATTAAATATTGTCAATCATCATTATATATAATTTTATTCTATATATAGATGCATAAGAATCATTACTTATGAATGATAAATAGCATTTTTGTGGTTCAGAATTATAAAGACACTTTAAATGATGTTAATTATAGTTCTAAACATCCTTAAATTTCCTTATTATCATACCCTTAATAAACATATTTGTTATATTCTTATGGATGGGTGGTCTAATGTAAACAATAACAAGCGTCCTTAAACTGGAAGAAATTTAGAAAATTTCCGGTGTATCCCTCCGCTTATGTTATGACTACAAGGCGATGTGTGAACAAGCCTAATATTCTATGCAGTTTTGTTATTGTAATTTGGGTTCAAACCTAAACATATTGTACTATTCATAAGAGCTTTCAGAAATGTATTGATTCTCAGAGGTCGTAAGGACAAAAAAAATTTTGGAAAGTTAATATCTCATTGTGAATAATTCCTAAGGTTTGCCATGTTTTGTATTTTATCCCTTATTTGGCTACATTTGAATAAAATGTCGCCAAAAATATCTTTAAAAATATCTTTTTAAGATAGCCTAATTAGAAAATATTCTAATGATTGTAATATTAATTTGATAATGCTGAAGTTTAAAGGCTGAAAGAAAGAACTCGGTACATGTGAAATACTGCAAAAGATATGATGCAATAATATGATGGCGCGTTTTTTCAATCTGCGGCGTTAAAATATATCGGAAGCAGTAACCCGGAAGTCTTGAAAGAGCAATTTTACCACTAGCGCCACCACCCTTAGCTTTACAGGATCACCCATCCATAATCATACACTTAATATTAGTTAATTAATTAACATTATTATATTTTAAGTTAATATATTATAGAAGTAAGACATATTCAAAATATTTACTATTAAAATAAAAATTAAAATATAAATGTGTGTTTGCTAAACAGTACTTCATCAGGGGACACACTATGTGCAAACACACAGGAGTCTTTCTGTTGTTAGTTTTGGTTAAATCCACTAACAACAGAAGGGCTCCTGTGTGTTTGCAGGCCATACATATCTCTATGGTTATTATAGGCATATGGTATCCTGCCACTCAAATTTCGATGGTAACCATAGGTTGTCATAGATTATCGTAAGTTTCTCTATGGCAAATTTTCCTAAGGGTACTGCTTGAGTAATAATGTTAACATATTCAAAATAAAATTTTGAAAAAAAAATTAAAAATTTACAAGCACCCAAATCAGTTGAAGTTGTTTTACCATGTTTGATACAGTAACAATAAAAGGTTATTTTTATATTTTTTTTACCTTTTATATAATTTAAATAACATAACTTACAAAAAATTTGTTCAAACAAAACAACTATTAGATCAAATTTATTTTTATTGTATGTATTTTGTAATAAATAATGAATAATGTCTATTAGAATGAATAATATGTAATAAATAATATGCATTAGTATTTTCTTATACATAATGAAGAAATGCGTCCATGAAAATATCATCTCAGAGTGGCATGCATTGGACAATGAAGGATTAAAAACTTTTTTATCTTTCATCATAGCATAAGTTTTACGTATGCGAAAAATATATTTGACTTCAATTTTATTATTAATTTATGAAATCGAAAATATGTAGTAATTACAGATCAATAGTAAGCCAGCAAATATATTCGAGTAAAAGAATCTGAATTTAAAAATACTCAGTGAATTTATATAGAAAAAATTAATTTATTTCAAATCTAACTAAGGAATCATAAACTACTTCAGATTTCATAAATAGATGGAATTACTGTAAAGTAATTGAGGCAAAATTTTCACGTTGAAATATTCTTCAAGTGTACTATTTTCTGTTGCTATGATTTTGAATTATTGTTGTATTGAATTAAATTTGCATTATCAAACAAAGATAGATAAAATAATAGAAACGCTTCAATACTAATGCATTTTTTTTCATATTTCTCCAGCCATATTTATTACTTCAGAATTGTTTAGAGTATGCGATTTCTCATACATGTCAATGAAATTTAAAACTTTTAGAGGTTTGAGGGACCAACAATAAATTACAAATGGTAAACAATGTTCTTGAACACCCTATGACAAAAAATGTAGCAATATATTTTTAACTTGTGACAGTTATTTTCGTTATTATATACAATAATTAGACAAAATTTCGTAAACCTAGTTTAAGTATTTATGGAGATATAAGCATTTTTATAGAAAGAAAAACTAATTTATAGACATACGTTTTTTGGCGACCACTTTAAAAATGCTTATAACTAAACAAAATTCTTAGAATATTTTAAAATCAATTATATATTTTTTCATTTAAGTGTGAGAAAAATTCGTTTAAAACTGAGCAAGATATTAGTAATTAAAATAGTTCTTTTACGCCTGCAAGGGAAAAATTTAATTTTTTTTTCTTAATTTCGAATTGAATCGTATTTGACCACTTGATTTAAATATCTCAATTTAAAAAGTTTGAAGAAATTTTCTAAGTAGATTTAGTACTTTTTAAAAGAACAAAACATTTTTGGGGTGCTTTTTCTTGAAATTACAAGGGGTTTTCCCCATATTTCATTTTGTACCATTAAACAACATTTATTTAAAAAGACCCCGGCGTTTTGGGGAATCATCCCCCATAATTTTTTTTTCCGCCTGTTTTCTTTCCTTATTGAATCTCAGTTTCTTGTATAAACATTTAGTACAATGTATCATCATTTGTTATTAAATTCTACCTTATGATACAAAATAATGTTTGTAGAAAACCTCTTATCATTTTGAGCTTTTTTCTTTAAAAAAAGTATGAAAACTACTTTGAAAATTGCTTAAAACTTTTTAAATTTTAAAGATATTTAAATCGAAATTTTTTCACTAGTTCTTAAATACGATTCACTACAAAATTAAGACCATTTTTTTAATTTTTCCTGCTCATGCGCAATTTAAAAAAACTAGTTAAATTACTCATATCTTGCTGGCTTTTTGAAATAAGAACAGTCTCAAGATGCAATGTTATTGCTGAACTTTTGGTAATTATTAAAAAATATTTAAATATTACTAAAGAATGTTCGAAATAAATAATGTTCAATGAAATAACACGTTTTCAACATGTTTTAACATGCAATGGCTGAATTTTTAGAATATTTTGTAATAATTGAAATGTTTAGATTGGATTTTAATCAAGTAGAAAACGAATCATTAACCAGATTTAAAAAAAATTGTTTTACCAAGCAGAAATAAATAAAATTCCGTACATTAGTTATTTTCAATATGAATAATAAGTACGTTCCCTGTATTTTCTATAAAAAAAGAAGAAAAATTACAATTAATTCAGAAAGAAGACAAATAATTTAAATTTGATTTCTTTCCTTTTTTTTCGTCAACTGATAAAAAATATGTTGAAGAATTTTATTATTCAAATAAAATAAAGAGGAATTTGAACGTTAACTTCTCTGCTAGCGATGAAGACCGTACTCAGTATTTATAGTCGATATAAATACTGAGTGCGTGTGATTTATTTTCTAGAAAAAAAGATGAAAAACTTACACTGAATTTAGAAAATGATAAAATAAAATCAGCCTGATTTCATTTCTTTACTTTTGTAAACTGATAAAATATACGTTGAAGCATTTTATTATTCAAAGTAAACTCTCGAGATAAATTTAAACTTTTATTTAATTTTCTACTAACGAGGAAGAACATTAAGCGAATATTTCTTTAGGCAACTATTCTATTTCGAGAGTCATTTATCGTTTGAGGAAAACTTTCTTTTTCAGAATACTTACCGTAAAAAATCTACAAGGAAGTTAGTATTCAGAGAGAGAAAGAGAGAAAAAGAGAGGCTTCAGTAGCAAAAGTGATTCCTGCAATCCTGCTAAAAACTATGTTTTGAATAATATTTCGTTTAAAATAAAATTCATAAAACATTTTATGTGGTTGGTAGAATATTTTATTTAATTCACATTTTATTTAGTTAATTTTTAGTTTGCTAGAAGTGATATTTTAGAATATGTTAATTAAATTCATAAAAAAAACTCCTTAGTTTGTTGTAGAAGTTAAAACTTTTGCCTTTTTATGAACAAAAGGTGCTAAAGACTTTTAGTTTTGGACAATATTTTAAAATTTTTGACAGCATAGTGTTTTGGGTTGAATTATTCCTTAATTTCAAGTATGTTTTACTGTGTGAAGCTTTAATTAACCTCCTGAGTTCTGAGCTTAAAGCAATCACATGAAATATGTATCTTCGAAGAAACTAAACTCCAAAATATGAAAGCATGCTTGTTTTTTTAAAAAATCAATTATTTAAACTCAATTATCATTTTATAGTTACTTTTAATTATTGAAAATGAATTATAAGTTTTAATTTTTAGTATTACACGGAGTAAAAGAATTCTGACAAAATTTCCTCACTGTATGGTTATGGCATTTCTGGTCAAAAAAATTTCTATAATTCTGGTTAATGAAACGGTATTAATGGTTTTTAAATCATTCATTTGGTAATTTTTAGTTTCATATAGTAGCGGCTTTCAAGGGAATCCTGGCTTTCAAAATAAGGGTTCTCATTAACACAGATTCAGTAAAAAATACAAAACTGAAAAGGATTTAACCAAATAAATGTTTTTTTGCCATATTCTTAGTTATTGTGATAAAATTATCCAGTTTTGCCACATTTTCCAAACCTTATTTTTACCGACCAAACCCGAAACCGAATAAGGTTTTCACCGAAAAACCTTATTTTTACCGATTAAACCAAAGCAATATATATGGAAAATTTTACTAAAATCATTACCAAAGAAATGTGGAAAAAAAATTATGGAGCATTTTTCGATATTTCTTATTTCTTTAAACAGAAAATGCTAAAAATAACAAATTGTATAGGGGTATCAATAATATAATTCTAAATATATAAAGTTGTTTTTATATATAAAGACGTTTTTAGAACAAAAATTATTTTATGAATATAAGAAATATGTTCAGCTAACAGTTTTAGAATATTTTTATCGAAACTCTAAAGAAAAAATTTTCTTATATTTTGCCACAAGAAGACAATAATGCTAATGTTCTAATCAGTTATCTCAAAAATCTCGCTTATCTCAAAATTGAAATCCGACTTTACAAGTATTTTATTGCCTGATAGATAAAACAAGAAATGTAAAAATGAAAAATTTTTGTGCTAAATGTTCATAAAAATTCCAGTAAAATTGTTTTACTGTAAATATATAAAAAGAATCATCGAAGCAAAAAATAAAAGATAAATATACAAGAATGATATTTAAGACGCTTTAATGATTTTTATCTCTCGAGATAATGAAACAAAATTCTTGTGCATAACTCAAGATTAATTAAAACTCTAGATTTTTTCGTTACGGATGCATCAAAGCTTTCCTATATTATTATAGATTTTTCCTGCTGCTTAGAATTTTTTTCCTATTTTTTTTTTCAAATTAATAATTTTCGTAAAAAAATTCAAATTTCATTTCCAGTTAAAAGCTCACGGGAAGACTTTAAATATGCTAATAATTAGTACAGAAAACATTTGATGTTTTTAAATGGGAAATAAAAAACTCTCCCAATTCCTAATTTTCTTAATAAACTTACTTTTCCTTAACTTACGAGATAAAATAAAGGCTCAACGTGGGTAATATAACTGCAATATTTCAATTTGATAAGACCCATTGATATTCATTTGTGTATTTTGCTAACGATTTAAGCAATGATGTAGGCAAATCAATGATTAGGCGTATGATTTAGGCATATCAACAAACAAAAATTTATATGATTATAAGACTCTTTCATCTAAAGATATAAAAAACTCTTCTACTGTTGGTTTTTATTTATTTTCTTTTTCATTTAATACAATTTAACATGAGTCTAAATTTGAATAGTTTCTGAGAGACAAATAGTAGTTTATTTATTATTTAAATTTTTCGTGAACTACTTGACCAATTAATTCCATATTTTGGATTTTTTTTTCATTTCGAATTATTTAATTTAAAATGAATAACTTCTAAATTGTGTAAATAAAATTTCGGTTTTACTAATCGATTAGATTATTTAATGCATGCTCCCTCATTCATTAAGTTTGCATCTTTGTATCTGAAAATACACTCGTTAGATCGAAAGTTAATACATTTGTTACTTTTTTCAATGATTTCGGATTAAACTTTTTGGTTACATTTTAAATAATTTTTGCAAACAGAAAAAAGTAACCAGGTTGTCTCTTGACACTTGTGTATCGTTTTTTAATAAAACCAGTGCAATATTTTTTTAAAAAATATTTCTATATAGATTTTGTTAGAGTTTGATTTTTTTGGCGTTTTAAAATTATTTGTATGCTTTACTACGTTTTAAAAAGTTGAATTATATTTTTTAATCACATTGCCTTGATTTTTAGAAAAGGAGGTCCTCAGAAACTGGCTTCAAATTTAATAAATTGTCCTATTTATTTTTATTTCATGCATGCAAAAGAGATCTTTCTTATTTTTCTCATTTGATACTTTTCACTGCTGAAAGAAAGTTTCCAAGTGAATAGACAGTTTCAATAATTAACGACAAAATATAGCGTCTTATATTTAAAAAAAAAAACATTTTTGTAAAAATTTAAGTTAATTCAAATTCACAATAATGAGAATAGTATGTCATACTTGTCAAACCTATAAATTACAAAATAAAACTTTGTTGAATTTTAAAAGAATGTAAATGCTTTGAGAATTATATTTAGTGAGGTTGACAAACTGCTCTCTATTAAAGTGACAGGTCTGCAATTTTTAACAAATATTTTATTCGTTTATACTTTAGATTTAAGTAAAATATTTCAAACCTTCTTCATTTGAAGTGGTTCAATCTCGACAAATTTTAAAAAAGTAAAATGTAATAACTTATTAAAACCAGAAAGTCGATTTACCTCCAAACTAATACTTTTCCAGTTTCTGAAATGTTAACAAAAATCTTCTGATTGTGCATCGCACTTGAACTTTTCGAAATTGACAAAATTTTTCTTTATTTTTAATACCACTTAAAACTGAGCAATCGACATGCTATCGTTTTTTATTCTTTTTTTATGGTTTAAAAAAATAAGAGAAATAGATAAAAATATCATTATTAATTCAATGTATACCGGTTGCTCAGTATACTTCAAATAAGAAATAAATTTTTTCAAGTTTTTTGCCACTTACCGTCGTGGTTAATTAGCACAAAACAAATTAAGCAAATAATTCTTATTTAATGAATATAAAATAGACAACATTGCAGAAATTTTTTTTAAAAAAGGCTGCTTTTTCTACCAAAGGCTTGTCATATGCACTGAAATCCATAAGGAACGCTAGTGATATTTGACAGCTAATAGCTCCTTTTGATCAAAGAAAAAGTTTAATGCACATTACTTTAATATTTAATTGTTTATTATTCACTATGTAAGATAAATTCAATGAAAAACTTTAACCTGGTTGTCACATACAATTTAAGACAATTAGATTCCTTTACTGTTTGTTCGAAAGAAATATTCAAATTTACAAAATAACGTTTCAGAGTAAAAATTATCAGAACTGCATATTCTATCAACTAGTTTTTATTTGCAGGAATTTAAATGTGTTTTCATCGAGGATTGTTGAATTGTTCTCTCTTTACACCTATCAAATAATAATTATTACAATCATCACGTCATTTAAAACACTGATACGACAAAATTTTGTATCAGTCAATTTACAAATTCAATCGTCTGGGAATTTTGATTTTACGGCCTAAAAGGGTTTTTTTCGGTTTTAGTTCGATACTTGGAATAAGGCCAGATGCTTCAATTACGTCAGGATCAAATAAAGAAAGTCTCCCTAATGTCTGAATTCCAGTCTCGGTCACACATTCAGAGTGTAACTTTTCTCTTAAAGTCTCTTTTGATGGTGTTTGTACTTCAAGAACATAGAGACGTTGCACAGGACTTAAAAACACACCGTTTTACCTATGTAAGAAGAACTAAGCCATCTTTTCGCTAAAATACCTCGTGTATTCTTCCTAATGGCCCATTTAGACACTTCTGGTTTGATACTTCAAATATGACTATTTCTCTTACCTTGAATTCTTTCACGAGCTTTTTCTTTTGTTTGTTCTCTTAGCTTTCCTATGTATTCGAGTCTAAAATGACTTTTGATTTCTGTTTGAAGTTTAGATCCGCACAACTGCCTCTTGTTCAAACTGTTGCCTGATAGCTCCAAATATTCGAAATCAGTAACCCCAAATTTCTTATACTCTCGGAGGAACATGGATGGAAGATACATGTAGATAAGGATGGATGGAAGATCTTCTGATAGGTACGCCAGTGGTCGTGAATGCACAATGCCTTTACAGCTACACAGTACAGCATTCATATCTTCGTAACTTAGACAAGCTGTTCCTAACAATCGTTTCCTGTAAGTCTTTCACTAGGGCAATGAGACGTTACCGCCAATCACCCTACCACGGTGCTGATGTTGGTATAAATTTCCAAATGATATCCGTTTTTCTCCCTTCTTCATCGACCTGATTCCAGTTAATAGATTGAAGTATTCGATTGAACTCCGACAATATTTATCAAATTATCTAAATATATTACCGATGAAGATCCCCGACATGCGATAGAATGCCTTAGAGCTACTAAAAAACTTTCGGTTGACATCGAGAACAAGAGTTCAAGGTGTATTCCTATATAGACAGCACATGCAAAAAGTGCAATCCGAGTTTAAGAGCCATTTCTTAGAAACAATTGACCAGCTATGTCCACTCCAAACATCTCAAACACTTCAGCATTCTTCAATCTATCTTTTGGTAATGGAGGTAAATATATTATTTCAAATATAAAATATATGCAACGTATACAACTGTTCAAAACTTTTCGAATGGATTTCCTTCCTTTTAGTATCTAAATTTTGTCTCGCCTCGCAAACGAGCCATCAAAATCTGATTTTCACAATCTTTTTCTTCATTGTTGTGAAGGATCAATTTGTCAGCACTGGATGGTCACCTGGTATTACTATTGGGTAGTTGAAGTCTTTGGTATCTTGTCGAAAAATGATTCGGGTTCTCACTAGGAGTTGGCCATTTTAATCAGGCACATATCTTGTATTTCTTCTTTTCTATCATTCCCTCTGAGAAATACTTTCCTCAAATATAATCTTTTTACGCTGGATCAATTCATTTTCTTTCTGACCCCCAGCAGAGAAAAAGAAGCATGATTTGCATTACACACCGACGAGGTTAAACAATATAAATTATATATTGAATGCAAGTAATATAAATAAAAATTGTATTACCTAAAAACACGTTGCTGCAATCTGAAAAATCTCTTCATTTCCATTCCTTACATGGAGAATCGTCTCTTATCTTACATCTTCTTGAATATCTTCTCTTCTCTCATTCCCTCTGAAGTCTTTTTTCCTCAAATATAATCTTTTTAAACTGGAAAATTCCCTCCCTTTCCAATTTCTACCAGAGAGAGAAAAACATTCCTAGCGTGAGACACCATCAAAGCTAGATAATATAACTCATATTGAATGCAAGAAATTCAAGATAAAAAATGAAAATTATATTACCTAGAAAAGAAATTGTGGAAAATTTGTAAAATCTCTTCAGTTCCATTCCTTATATGGTGGCTAGCCTCTTATCTTACTTCTTCTTGTATTTCCTCTTTTCTCTCATTCTCTCTGATGTTTCCTTTAATCAAGTATATTCTATTTACACTGAATCAATTCTTTTCCTTTCTAACTACCAGCGGAGAAAAAGAAACATGCTTTGCATTACACACTGACAAAATTAAACAACATAATTTATACTGAATGCAAGTAATATAAATAAAAATTATATTACCTAGAAAAGAAATTGTGGAAAATCTGTAAAATCTCTTCAGTTCCATTCCTTATATGGTGGCTAGCCTCTTATCTTACTTCTTCTTGTATTTCCTCTTTTCTCTCATTCTCTCTGATGTTTCCTTTAATCAAGTATATTCTATTTACACTGAATCAATTCTTTTCCTTTCTAACTACCAGCGGAGAAAAAGAAACATGCTTTGCATTACACACTGACAAAATTAAACAACATAATTTATACTGAATGCAAGTAATATAAATAAAAATTATATTACCTAGAAAAGAAATTGTGGAAAATCTGTAAAATCTCTTCAGTTCCATTCCTTATATGGTGGCTAGCCTCTTATCTTACTTCTTCTTGTATTTCCTCTTTTCTCTCATTCTCTCTGATGTTTCCTTTCCTCACATATAATCTTTTTGTACTCTATAAATTCCATTCTTTTTCAATCCCTAAGCAGAGAGGACGAAAGATTCTTTGCATTACACACCGACAAAGTTAAAAAATGTAATTTACATTGAATGCAAGTAATATTAAAAAAAATATCTTACCTAGAAGAAACATTATACAAAATATGCTAAATTTCTTCTGTTCCATTCCTTGCATGGTGGAACGCTTCTTATCTTACTTCTTCTCGTATTTCCTCTTTTCTCTCATTCCCTCTGATGTTTCCTTTCCTCTAATGAAATCTTTTCATACTGGATAAATTCCATTCCTTTCTTATCCCTAGGCGAGAATAAGAAAGATGCTTTGCGTTACGCACCGACAAAATTTAAAAATACAACTTATATTGAATGCAAGTAATATAAAAAAAATATCTTACCTAGAAGAAACATTATACAAAATATGCTAAATTTCTTCTGTTCCATTCCTTGCATGGTGGAACGCTTCTTATCTTACTTCTTCTTGTATTTCCTCTTTTCTCTCATTCCTTCTGATGTTTCCTTTCCTCAAATGTAATCTTTTCATACTGGATAAATTCCATTCCTTTCTTATCCCTAGGCGAGAATAAGAAAGATGCTTTGCATTACGCACCGACAAAATTTAAAAATACAACTTATATTGAATGCAAGTAATATAAAAAAAAATATCTTACCTAGAAGAAACATTATACAAAATATGCTAAATTTCTTCTGTTCCATTCCTTGCATGGTGGAACGCTTCTTATCTTACTTCTTGTATTTCCTCTTTTCTCTCATTCCCTCTGATGTTTCCTTTCCTCTAATGTAATCTTTTCATACTGGATAAATTCCATTCCTTTCTTATCCCTAGGCGAGAATAAGAAAGATGCTTTGCATTACGCACCGACAAAATTTAAAAATACAACTTATATTGAATGCAAGTAATATAAAAAAAATATCTTACCTAGAAGAAACATTATACAAAATATGCTAAATTTCTTCTGTTCCATTCCTTGCATGGTGGAACGCTTCTTATCTTACTTCTTCTTGTATTTCCTCTTTTCTCTCATTCCTTCTGATGTTTCCTTTCCTCTAATGTAATCTTTTCATACTGGATAAATTCCATTCCTTTCTTATCCCTAGGCGAGAATAAGAAAGATGCTTTGCATTACGCACCGACAAAATTTAAAAATACAACTTATATTGAATGCAAGTAATTTAAAAAAATTATATTACCTAGAAAAAACATTATGCCAAAATCTATAAAATCTCTCCAGTTTCTTTCTTCACATATAGGTTCGCCTCTTATTTTACTTCCTCTTGTATTTCCTCTTTTCTCTCATTCCCTCTGACGTTTCCTTTCCTCTAATGTAATCTTTTTATACCTGATAAATTCCATTCCTTTCTATCTCTAGCCGAGAATAAGAAAGATGCTTTGCATTATACGTGGACAAAGTTCATATAAAGAAAATAATTCAAAATAATTAAAAAAATTAAAAACAATACTTTCAGTGTAATAATGCGCTATGCATCTGATAATCCAAAAGGAATTAAAACAAAAGAAACAATGAAAAATTTAAAAAATGAATAAATATGGCAACCGAAGCTGACGTCTTCATGGGGTACCAGGTTTTGCTTTTATGGCTTCCGGACCTGTTACCCCCTGAAGACGTCAGCTTCGGTTGTCATATTTATTCATTTTTTAATTTTCCATTGTTTCTTTTGTGTATATAGTGAGTTTTAGAAGCACTAATGTATTTCAGAAGAAAGTTTAAATTGAAGATTTTTCGGAATCTATAATCAGGTGATGTAAATGGTATTGAGCGCTACAATTAATTCATTTAAACGCTGAGATATAGGAAAACATTAAAGTTGAAAAGAAATACACTTTAAGGTGTTCAATAATAGATTTCCTATAAGAAGAAGAATGAGGTTATAAATAAATACTCTCATTGGAACAATTATGAAACAATGTTATTAAAATAGCGATCATTTGCTGCAACAGCATGATGCAATCTGAAGACGAAGTTATCAGAGGCCCCTTAAATTCGAATGTTTCGAAACATTGTTTCATAGTATTTCACACCCAGCAGCTCTATATGTTGACGAACTTTGTAATCAATTTTAAAAATTGATGAGTATAAATCCTTGCTTATATAGCAGGATGCAGCAAGCTATTGATTTCCGTTTTTACTTTACTTAGTATTGAAGTTATTGGTCATCTCTTAGATACTCAGAAATTCAAATTCCATTGAAAAGTAGTTTTTTATAATGTCATAAAAATATATGTGTTTAGTTTGTCAAATAATCAATAAATAATAAATCGACAAACAAGAAAAAGAGATAACATATTCAAAAGATATGGTTTCATTAAAATCTGACATAATTTCAATTTTTGTTTTAGTTTCGGCCTCTAGCATTGTGTCTCAAACTTGAATGAATTTCTCGTATTTTTAATATAAAAAAAATTTCATGCAAGATAGCGCCAAATTTCTTAGTTGGTTTCGTGATATTTTAACACAAACATACTTAATATTTGTTATCGTGGCATCATCTTAAACGTGTAACCTAGTTCTCTGTAAAATCTTAGGAAACCTCAGAGGATTTACAAGGCGCTTATTGGTAAAAGCAATATTATTATTGTTTCAACCCTTAGGAAAATTTGCCATAGAGAAACCTATGGTTACTAAAAAACTTTATATGGCAAGATACCATACGCCTATGGTACCCATAGAGAACTGTATGGCATTCAAACGGCACAACGCCATAAGCCTATGACAACCATAGAAATTTGTATGGCAAGATACCATAGGCCTATGGCAACCATAAAGATTTTTATGGCAGTATACCATAGGCCTATGGTGACCATAGAGATCTGTATGGCATTTATATAGCACGATACCATAGGTTTATGGTAACCATAGAAAATTGCATGACAGGATACCCTAGATCTATGGTAACCATGTTATGTTAACATAATTATGTAATTATGTTAACATAATTATGTAATTATGTTAGCATAATTAATTAACAAAAACTTAAATATTGAAATCCATATCGACTTACGATAAGCTGTCTCTTAACTATATAGCTTATTTTTGTCAATTTTCATCAAGAAAAGATGTGTGTAGGATTAGTAGTAGTCCACCCTTCATTGATTTCGATCAATAACTTTCAACAGCGTAAAATGCGATTCTCTTATAGAAAGGTGTAGCTAAGTTTCCGGTCATACGTGAAGGATTTCTGTCTTACGCATGATTGTGTATATAAATTGTGTTCGTGACCAGAATTTACAGAAAGGATAAAATAAAATTCCTTTACACTATGTATGCTGTCATTAAGTCAAGTTTTTCATTCCGATATTCTTTTTTTATCGATTTGCAGGAACTTGCTTTTGAGGCTTCTCAACTCCTAAGAGTTGAGCAACCTAATTTTTTATTCATTTAGTTGCATACCTAACACAAATAATAAAATATCAGTATTGTAAGAAGACACTAAATATATTGTAGTTGAATAGATTTCCATTAATGTTATTCAAACTTTTTTTGAATTTTTTTTTATCCTTAAAAAAAGTTCCAAGCAAAACATCACTTTTGAACCATTATCTTTAATTTTGGAATTGACAATATAAATATGAAAAATGATTCTTTGTTTACTGATCGCTAAATTTTATCTGACGTTATCCATATTTTTGCCTTTATTGTAAATTCTGTATATTGTTTAATTCTTTAACTTAAACTTAAACTATCAAGATTCTGAATAATGTTAGTCTGTTAATATCAGTTAGTTCAGCAATCATCAACGCGGTAGATGATTTAACACGAAATCTTGAAAAACAGAGTAATTTAGATAAAAAATTTAATAAAAACTCTAAAAATATTAAGAAAGTATCTGGCTAACAAAAGCATGAATAAAAGAACCAAACCTATAACGTGATAAGTTAAGAATAATAGCACGAGACAATTAATGGAACATCAGAGAGTTGTTGATTTTTAAGGAGAATAGTTTTTGCTTTAGTATTTGAGGTTTATACTAACCGGTTACAGGTTCTTCTATTTTTTTTTATAAGGTTATTACTAACCCATTGCGGGTACTTTAATTTTGTTAGATTATGGGTGGTTGTTAAATAAATGTGTTTTTATAAACACAAACTGTTTCTTAATATAGCTTGATTCGTTACAATACCTTGAAACTACTTCCGAAAACTATTGAATAAGCATGTTTTATCTTCAAAAATATTAAAAATAACTTAATAGTTTACAATCGAGGACCCTCTTATGTTTTCCTCGATTTCACTGTACTCAACACACAATTTGATTTTAAGTAATATGAAATTCAGCTAATATTTGTTTTTAGTTTATCAACAAACCGTTTTACCAATCTAACTTTTACATTTAAGAAAAATTAGTTAACTTAATATTTTTTCTTAATTAGAGTATCTAAACGTTAATATGAACTAATTACAATTACACATAATATCTAATTTAATTTTTCATCAAGAATATTTGATCGAGCTCATAATTAATATTTTATTCAGTAAATTTCGAAGAATAGGATAATAATAAAGTATTCAGAAGCATTTTTTCGGTGTACTTTTTTCAATGAAACTATAAAAGCTAAAAAATAATAATGACTACAATCTTGGAAAAGTAAACACTAAAGTTAATTTGCTACTAGATGAAACAATATTTTTCATCTCAATAAGTTTTTGTCTCCCAAAGACACGTTACTCAATGTAAAAGTTTCCCTTCAAAGAACTTTTTTGGCAAAGGAAATGAAAGCTGTCAATGCCAGGAAAAATTCCAGACAAAATATGTTATTTAAAAAAAATTTAACTAAGTAATAAAAAACGAAAAACAGTTTCTACATTAATGTTATTAGTTTCTAACAAAGAATGTTATTAAACATGCTCATGCACTTCGCCTCAAAATGCAAATATGCTCAATTTTGAATATATGGGGTTTTCGAACTTGACTATTATTTGTTTCGAAGCTATGATACATTTTTGCTCAGTTTTGAGAAATCACTTTTGCAGCTTACGTGTATTTATTTCACTCCTATTTCTTTCATTAGCTATTAAAAATTTAGTTAAGTGAGTAAAGATAATGCAAAACTAAATATCTTTGTTTTTAAGTCACATTTCTATCTTAAAATATAATTCAAACTCTCTTCTTCTAAGGGAATAGCTGCAATGTTTCAATATATCAATAAAATATGATTTTCTGTTTTAAATGGGATAAATCTACTAAACATACTCTGAATTTTAAACGGTGAAATTTAATAGGGCGCCTTCATTTTTTAACTCCGTATTACTGAAGTTGTTTTTATCGAATTTCGAGTGTTTCAGTAACTTTTTAATTTCTTTTAAAGTAGTTATTACCATCGGGCCTCGTCAATCAGCATCCTCACTTTCACCATATGATCCAAGTTTATACGTTGATTTCTTGTCAGCTCGAGCCATTAGATCAGCTCACATTTACGATCACCTCGAACGTTAATTATATTACTGAAAATTTAATTGCAAAAATATTAATTTTTAAGAACGGTATTTCTAGCATTTTAGAATAATTTTCTTTAAATTAATTAATAAATTGAAACTGTTCATACCTTATAGATTAAAAGTTTTTTATTTTAATAATATGAGCTTAAACATGTTTCACTTAACTGTTTAAAATATCGAGGGAAATATTATCTTGCACTAATTTAAAAAAGGAAGCCAGTAAAATGTTTCGAATTTTCTACTTCTAAATAGATTTAAACTCTGTTTTTCCCTATACAAATCAAATTGTCTGAAAATACAACATAGAAAGACACACAACATGAATCTTTAAAAGTGAACCTCCGTAAAATTGTTTTGATAAAACTTTCTATGGGAACCTAATTTAGAGTTCTATGTCAAATGAAAGGTAGAATCAGATTCAGAAGTATTAGTATTTAATAAAAGGAATGTTTACTTTAAAAAAAAACATCCCATCCTCCCCATGTGTATGAATCAGCTAAAGTATCGTTGTATAGATTTTTAGTACATAAATGATTAAACATGCTATGTGTTTTTCTTCTTTCGAGATATTTGGACATATATATATATATATACATATATATATATATAAATATTTTTCAGGATACTGCAAATCTAGGTCATGCAGTTATCATGCGACTAAAAAAATTTACCTAGAGAGTACTTTATTTTGAGTTGTGAGCTACTTTCCATTCTTTTATATGCTGGATCTTAAAAATTGATTTGGGATTAAAAAAAATTGCAGTTTTGTAAATCCATGCGTATATGCATATCCAAAGATACAAATATCTTCTGCCATATCTTCATATCGTTTTACGTTCTTTGTTAGCAGTAAATTACTCGTCCGTCTTACCTCTCAAGTTGTGTTTGATCTAGCTTTTGAAACACGTGGAAATTGGAGAGGAAAAAAGTGGCTACACTAAGTCTTAACTTTTTTTCTTCCATTTTGTGCTCAAAGGTTATTCTCATCACGTAGTATGTCAGTGAAAGATTTTTTTTGTCATAATAAGAATGTTTCTTCAGTAATATTGCAAGCACTTCTAATATTTTTCTTTCTAGTAAGAAAAAAATATTTTCTGGAAAAAGCTTTCTCTCCAAAATTTTATTTTACTTCACTCCTACAAACTCGGGCTGCCATGCAATTCAGTACTTTTTTTATTCAAATTAAAATGAGTATTTATTTTCGTTCACTTTGTAACTGACTGAACACTAAAGAAGAAATATTTCACTATTTTAAACATTAAAAATAATAGTAAATAATTAATAAAAGAGAATATTGTTTATGATGTGTTAATATTGCTGATGAATATTGTTCATATGAATAATAGTGATTATGAATAATAGTGTTGTGAATATTGTTAAGAAGTGACAATTACCGTTAAAGAATTGTTTTGTGCAAATGTTTCTAGATTAATAATGTAAAAATCTTTAGAAACATCTTTGAAAGCAAAAAAGTTTGTTTTGAAAAAATATATTTTACATAGTTTTAAAATATTTTTGATATTGTATTAAAATAATAAAATATTCTGACATTCAAAATTTAAAAAAAAAAACATTAATTATTAAACATTAAATTATTGAAACATTAAACATTAAAACATAATTTAGTCACATATTTATGGAAATTTTTATAATGAATTTTGAATATTAAAGATATAGAGTGCTCATCCAGCTTTTTTTCTTTATTTTGTGCTTATTAAATTTTTCTGAGCCAATCGGTCTCTATAAGGGTCTCAATGGTTGGCGAAATAGCAATTGCAATAGCTTTTCCTTGACCATCCAAGACAGGCTTTGAGAAATCTGAAGACCTTTATGGTCTATTTCGAACTGTGATGGGTATGGGGAGAGATTACTACCCTTAATTAGATGAACCTGGTTCGAATCAGAGTGGCATGTCGATTCAAATTCTGCTCCTAGATTACACTGTCCACAGTGACGTGAATTATCCGGGATTGTAGACGGATCAGGTTAGAATCTACTTAAATATCGGGCTAAGTGTAGGAGGATATCGTAGTTTTTGATCTCTACGTAATGAAAATGGAGGTATGTTTCATCAGGAATTCTTTCCTTAAGGCTAGCTTTTCCCAATGCTTAATTCAGAAGTTGCGTTGTAATCTGAATTGGGTTCAAAATTAGGGCTAAATTCAAAGAGTTCATTAGTGTTCAAGTTCAAAGGTTACTGAGTTTAACATTTACAGCTGTTAATGGATCGGTGTTAGATTTCAGTTATAAGTTCAGTTTAAAAGCATTCACTGACTAGAAAATTGCCCCCAATATTAGTTCTATGTGGTTCAACGTTGTTGCTTATTGTATAAAATAAAACCATAATTAATTTAACCTCTCAAAATAGGACTCTAAGAGTATGCTCTCCCATTGACTCTTTCCAAGTGGACATCGTAGTATCTCTATCAAAGGCATGGACAGTCATCATTTTGATGTCTACACAAATCAGCAAGCCGTTGCATACGTAATGGTCAATTTTACAGAAAATCAAGGGTGCCATATAAAAGAATCAACCAGTCACACGTAACCATTAACTTAGAATATTAACTAGATGGAAGATTTTTATAAAAATCACGCTCTTCAAGAAAAACCAATTCAGAGAGGAAAAGGGGCAGCAGAAAAAACTTTGGTTTCTCCATATTTATCAATGGCATTATGGTGCATTTTTATTGATATAATCTATAAAAAGCATAATCCATAAATAATATAATCTATACATGATATAAATAGTATAATTTACATACTATATAATTTGAAATTAATATAAATTTCAGTGGTGAGCAGAATCAGAACTAAGAATAAATCATGTGCATATAGGGGAGATTAAATCCCTTACATAATCAAATTTCAATTTCTTCGCCAATAAATCACTTCTACTTTCTTTGAACAGACGCAACATAATTCGTTTTCGCACTCATCCCTTGTTTAAAAGCACTACTATTCAGTTTTAACACCACTTCAAAAGATGCCACTTGTCAGTGAACAGCTCTGCTGTCTATATCTATACTAGCAAAATCACCAATGATTGAATAAAACAAAATTGATTTAGTGCAATTGTGAAAACAGAAAAGACAATTAAAAAGCAGATTCATTTTTGAAACTGCATTAAATGCATCCTAGACAATTTACAATCTCTTGAAACAAAAGTCAGTTTCATTTTGCTCGAAAATAAATTAAAATAAAAATAATATTCACACGCGGACGTTTTTTGATATTAGCGATGTAAGTTTTTTTTTCTCCGTCGAAATCTCAGTCGCTATACTGGAATGAATGAAAACCGTAAGGGACATTAAAATAGCAACGCGTCTATAGAATAGCAAACAGGACAAATGCATCCGTCGTTATAACGGAAGTGTTACTGTTATGAGGTCGTACTAACAAGAAAAGTCTGTATAACTAACTCTCCTTTTATCTTATTAATATAATTTTGTCGGAATCTACTCGTAAAAGAAAATTAAAATTTTGTGAATACATACGCTGGTCATTGTTGTATCTTACTTATTCAATTATTTTATGGAAAAAATAAATAAAATGAAATAAAAACACAATACAGTGCTTCATAAAAAATTTGATATTTCCTAGGTTATTTCATAAACTTACATTCAAAGACATTTACGAAAAGCTATTATCAAAGTTCCGTTAATGGAATATTTAAGAAAAAGACTTTTATCTTATCTGTTAAATTGCTTTAAATTGAATGGAATTCTTTAAAAAAAATTTATCTAAAGAAAAAAATTTTAAACTATAATAGGATTAACGATAACAGAAATCAGCGTTTTTTTTTCTTTAAATCATTTTAAATCATTTTATGTTATATTCTGATGAATTAATGAAGCATTGAGTTTTAAATCAATCAATAAATAAAGTTGAGTTCAATTTTGTTTAAAATGATATTTTAAAGGCCTAAGCAAAACTCTTTCACCCATGGAATAACAATTTGTAACCAATAATGATGAAATAAAATATTTCTCCGGCAGGGTATGAAAAATAAACACAAAAAAAAATAATGCTTACTTTGTTCATATTTTTTAAGTCAGGAAAATAATAGAGCACTTATAAAGTTTTTTGTTTTCCTCTCATTAGGTTAAATTACTTGCTTTTTTTAGTGTTTTTAAGTTAGAAAATCAAAGTGAGAGATGCAGAACTGTTTCATTTCCCTTTGATTACGGAAGCATTTAATGTATAGTTCAATAATATTGTATAGTGTCAAACATGAGATAAAAAAACATTAAGATGAAATAAATAATCCCTAGAAACTGAAGAAATATTCTTGAGAATGGGATAATTTCATGTGCCCCGAAAATTATTACGGTTGAAAAGGTCGACATGTTTCGAGTGCTTAGATATAAGGCGCTCATTCTCTCTGTTTTTCGCTAATACTTTAACATTTCTGTATCTCCCTTCCCATTATAATTCTAATCACTATAATTGCTAAAAGGTTTCTGCATTTCATACTTTCATTTTCAGCTCACTTACTTTTACTCTTTCGCTTTAAATTCCGATCTTAAGTGTCGGCTTTTTAAAGAGTTAGATGCTTGATATTTTTGATTTTGTTAAAATGTTTGGAAAAAAAAGTTTTTTTATATAAATCTATTAGATTATATATATATATATATTTTTTTTTTGAAAAAAAGAAAAGAAAAATTTTTTTAAAGTTTTTTGGGGACTAAAACTGAATATCCTCTAGATTTGTGTGAAAAACACGTTTATTTACAGGCGGCAATACTTTTCGTGAAATAAGAGAATCAAGGCAATGAAAGCACTTCCACACTCGAATCTTTACATAAATGGTCAAAAACCATTTAAAAATCTTCAAAAAATTACAATTTTCTTAGACTATCAAAACATACTTGCTCCAACTGTGAACCACAGAGATATATAATTCTGTGAATACATTCTGGTTATTAGTATTTTAAAAAAATAATGTCAACTCGGTGTACATATGGCGTTACAGAAATTGACCTTAAAGTAGTAAGAAACGAATATTTTGTCAAACTTTCAAACTTCCTTCGTCATAAATAGACAAGTTTCAAATTTTCTGGCCTTACTTGTAGTAGAAAAATCATCAATTCACAGATCTATGGTTACTGATTTAATGTTTATGAGATATGACTCAAAACTTTTAGCCCGATACCTGTGTAATTGAATACAGTTATAGTAATTGGAAAGCTGTAAATTGCTTTATAAATGTGATTTAGGCAAAATGTGAATATCTGAAGTTAGCAGCCTCTCTTGAATGAATATCTAGCCTGGGTGTAGAATTTAATGCGGGGGTGCATATATTCAAAATATTAAAGTATAAATATTTAATTCTGAAATAAAAAAGCTCGTTCCGCAAATAACATTTAGGAAATCATGCGCACAAACTTTTTGAAGTTCCAAAGTCTACTTTATGCATAGATATTTACTATAAGACATACATTTCTCATGCTATACTTTACAAAATATTATAATATACCTCAACTATTTTCATTGGCAAGAAATTCTCCTTCTTTTACATAAGTAAGTCGCTATAAGTCATAGAAATTCGAAATAATTTGTTTCATTTCATTTGCGCGAACGGTTACTAGATTTCTTAACCTCTTATTCTTATAACATCTCAGAAAAATTCAAATAATTTAGAAAATTTTGCTTCTGGTTAAAATAAATGCAGTTAAGAGATAAAAGTTTGATTGAAAAGAAGAATAAATGCAGTTTATACTTATTTTTATTATAAATATATTAATACTATAAATAATTACGTTAGTAATTAAAAAGAAGTGTTTTAATTAATAACATACTTAAGAGTTTAAAATATGTTTAGCATAAAAAAATTTTAAGTTAATAATAATTTTTCTTAAATTTTTCACTTAATGAAAATGGAATTTTTTTTTTAATATTTGGTTTTTTATATTACTAAAGCGAAATTAAAATTTATATTTAGTTAATTTTTTTTTTCACTTTATCATTCAGGCTTTTAAATTTTATTCAAACGTTAAACAAATGTTATTAACATTTATAAAATTAATAGAAAATATGAACCAATTAAAAAATAACTTCTTTCATTAATTATATTAGGCATGAAATAAGGCATAGATAGAAAAATATAGATTTATTGTAATGTGAAAAATTAAAATGCTTGCTACACAATTATCTAAAACGGCAACTTGATATTCACAATTTATTAAAGTTATAAAAAGAGAAATTTTTCAATAAACAGAGAACAAAATGACTGAATTAACTGTACTTTTTAAAAATATCATCTGAATCAGAATAAAAACGAATTATAATAAAATGATTTTTTTTTCTTTCAAAGGAACTTTACTTCGAAAGAAACTAGTTTTATTATGTAAATTATTTGTTTATTTTAAAATAAATACAAATATAGCTATTTAGTTTGAAATTTTTGTATTATTTTTGAAGAATTACGTTTTAACAAAAATTTATGTGAAAATGTAAATGAGTGATATTTGTTAGCTTATAGCTCTAATAAAAAAGGTTGTTTATTACTTGTTATGTAATACTTAATTATTTTTTATTCGTTATGCCAGGTTATCTGAAAGATCAGCGTGATCGAGCTAGCATAGGAGGAATACATCACCAAACCGCATATTTATTTTGTTTAAAAGATCTTTATCAATTGGGTACTTAAACTTCAAAAGGAAGAAGATAATCATAGATACCTACACATTTGACCTATTACGTCAGAACCAGCAGATTGTTTTTTATTTTATAACCGTCGTTGAACAGCCGACCCAATTTTTTTCGGGCTACAAATGTGACTACAAATGTTCATGACTACAAATGTTCAATTTCATTGCATTGTAATTTTGAACCCAATCCAGAAGACGAGAAAACTCCTGGATCAAGTATTGGGAGAAATTTGCCTTCGTGGAGAACTTCTTGATGGAACTTACCCGCATTTGCTTTACACGGAGAGGAAAGCCACGAAAACCTCACACGGTTAGCCTGATGGCAAGGGTACTCTAACCCATTATCCGTTTACCTTTGAGGATATTTTACGTCAGCGCTGTGACAGGTACAAGCCGGATGCGGAATTAGTATTGACCAGCAGTTGCTTGGATTGCTGGTTCACCTCATTGGAAGGCGAATGCTCTATCTCCTGAGCCATCAGCTGATCATTTATAAGCATAACGGCATGGTAAAACGATCCAAGTTCATCCACATTAGTTAGAATGTCAATTAACATGAAATTAATTAAATACTACGCAGTTGGACGCATCGAATTTGTTGAAATATAATTCTTTTTCGTCATTGTCTTCTACAGTCTTATTATTCGTTTATGAATTTAATTGTCACCGTGATATATTTTTCTTTTCTTTACCTGTTAACATGAGCGAAAGAAAGACGTCCCTTACCAATTTAATACTATCCCAGATACGAAAACAAAAAAAAGTTGCCTTTACTGTTTCTTTATCCAGAATAGCTGCTACACTTCTCATCAGGAGCAAAACAGCACTTTCAACATTCTTGACATATGGCACTTCTTGACATATGGCAACAATACATGGCAACACTTTTACTCTCGCTAATTTAAACCAAATTACGTACTTTCACTTGTATTTTGATACTTTTTAATTTTAGCACTTTTATTAGTTGACAAGTATTTGTAACTGAAAGTTCGTAAAAGAATCGTTATTTTTTTCTGAAACTTTCTAATTTCTTTTTAAAGAAATTGAAATTTTTGATTTTTTTAAAATTATAAATCTAATGCAATGTCATTTTTTTTTAATGGTGGGCACTTGGGGGTTGTCCCATTGGCCACAGAAATGCCAGAACTGCTACTCTCTTCTCGTTACCCAGTGGGCACCTGTGGCGAAGCCTCCGCGGTGGAGCAGCTTTGCCTATATGGTCATATATGCCCATATGGTCGCGACATATGGTCATATATGGCAACACTTTTACTTTCACTAATTTAAACCCAAGTAAAAAGTACGTACTTTTACTTGTATTTTGATACTTTTAAATTTTAGTACTTTTATTAGTTGACAAGTATGTGTAACTGAAAGTTTGTAAAAGAATCGTTATTTTTTTTTCTGAAACTTTCTAATTTCTTTTTAAAGAAATTGAAAATTTTGATTTTTTTAAAATTATAAATCTAATGTAATGTAATTTTTTTTAATGGTGGGCACTTGTGGTTTGTCCCATTGGCACAAAAATGCCAGAAATGCTACTCTCTTCTCGTTACCCAGGGGGCACCCGTGGCGTTATGGACAGAGAGAAAGAAACATCCATGCCCTGAGCAGGATTCGAACCCGCAACCAGCGGCTCCGCAGTCAGGCACGCTAACCACCCGGCCACCAGGCTCAATGCCATTCTTAAACAGCTAACTTATTTTTTTCACGAAGCATCTTTAAGGATTTCAATTTTTTTACCGGGAAGGAAAAACATCTTTACTAACACGACTAGCGAAGAAAATATTGAGTGATTGACTATTTGGGTAGTATGAGTATTATTAGGAAGAACAATAATCCATTTTCTGAGAATCAGTCTTGATATACGACTTGAACAGCTGCGGTGTTGAATAGGAATTGTTCATCTCAGTAGATTCTAAAAAAAGTTTCAGAATGGTAAAAATTGCACCGTAAGCAAAGTATATGATGTTTGTAAACCTTTTTCTAGAAAAATAGTGTCCCAACCCAATCTTTAAACATTAGGAGGCTATACTCCTTTTGACATCGGTGTTTCGGTATCGGTGTACAACTTTGGTATCCCGTTTTGGATGAATGACTCATGTGCATGTGAGTTTCACGGTTTGCTTTCACACACGCTCCAACGATCTTCAAATATTTCAAGTCAAAACGTGTTTTTTGTCTTTGGAAGTAATCCTTAGAACTAGCAGGTAAGGCATAGGAGAACGGAAAAAAATTTTCCGTGGGAGGCACACATTTGTTTCCTTAGAAAATAATTTGTTTAAGTTACAAACTCGATGTATCTTCTATGTTTTACTGATGTATTTTCAATTTTGCTACACTCCTAAAAATAGTTAAATTTTCGATGAAAAGAGAAATCCACTGTTTTTCGTTTCCTGCCAGAAAGCATTGACCAATGGGCGTAACTTAAACTTCATTTTTCATATCAGTTTAATTTATTTTTAGATGATACATAGTTATACTTTAAAAACTTAATCTTTTTTTTTAAGTAAAAACAAACAAGATTTCCTATTGAAAGTTGGAAAAAAATTTATTCCTACAAATTTTCAATGTATCTATTCATTTATTTAAGCTTAACAAGCAATATTTTTGCTGACCGCTATAAACGCCTTCGCAGAAATTATTACCCAGAAAATTTTTTTTCAAACTTTTCAAAAATTCTCTTTGATCTTTTAATTCTTTGATCTTTTTATTCTTTTTTAACTCCAAAGTTGTTTTTGAACTTTTTAAAATTCCTCTCTGATTATTTATTTATTTTTTGCAATTTAGGAAAGAAAATCTAAATAACTCTTGTATTTAATTTTATTTTGCTAAACCAAATGTTTTTTTTTTATTTTGTAGAAAATATTTTCTTAGTATCTATGTTTTAAAATAATGCGCTTAAGTTTAATGTAATAGTATACCCTAAAAAACCCGAGAATTATCTCTACTTTGATTTTGCATGAAAATTGCTTTTTTCTTCTTCTTTTTTAAATGATATCATGCAAACATATTGTTTCATCCTATTATTATAGTTAAAAGTAAAACTTTTGGCTTCATTTTGATTATGAGAGGATTCAATACATCATATCTTTATCAGAATTGAAAAATTGTAATCAATTAAGCTTTCAAAATATATTTTTTAATGTGTAGAAACAAAATATAATTTTTCTGTATTGGATTTTAAGTTTTATTTTATATGAATGTAATTATTTTCTAACTTAAATAAAATATATTATCTTATCTAATATTCCCAACAAGGAAATTAATTGCTAAAATACAGTTTCCGAAAGTAGAAAAAAAAAGTTTTGGTATTGTTTAAAAATTAAGACAAATTGAAACTACTTTTCGGATGTAAGCATGAAATTTCAATTTCTTAATTTCTTTTCTACTATTTTGGAAAGTAAATAAAACATTATTAATGACATTTATTATGTTTTATTTAGCAAATAAAGCAATATAAATGACAAATTATTTTTAAAAATTTCAAAATTTTATTAATTTAGGTTTAAATTTTATACATTCACAAGTACTTAACACAGATTATTTAAAAATGTTACACTTTGTTCTTGCAATTTTTAATAAAATATAAGGTTAATGTGGGTTTTAGATTTTCTCGAAATATACTTTATCGGTACTTTTATTTTTTGGTAACTTTTACTTGTTGCATTTTTACTTTTTTTAATATTTTTATACGTTACTTATGCTTTGCTTGTACTTTTGCTCGTTACTTTGAAATTTACATTCCCATGTATGCATATGGTAAAAAACCTGTCAAAAAGGACTGAAAATAAAATTTTGTAAGATGAACCAAGAAAACAGATTCCTACATAATTACTGCAATCAAGTACATCTGCTTTTTTGTGTATCGTACAGATGATACTCCATTCAATGGGTAGCGCTTCAGAACTCATATATTTATTTATGTTTCTGAATAATGGTGCGAACTTGACCTAAAAGCCTTTAAGAATTCAGAGGGAATGTTGTCTGGTTCAAGGGATTTATTATTTTTTAGCTTCCTAATAGCCACTTTCACTTTGTTGAATGAGAAAGAATCAATAACCTCAAGATTTCGATTTGTTGATTCGTTACTCTCTATGTGTAGCTCAGAGTTCAGCAGCTCATCTAGAAGTTTTCTTCATTTTTGAAGAATATCATATGTATTGCTAATTATGTTGCCCCCCTTTCCTCTGCAAAGTATTTACTTTTGGTTTGAAACTACAATACTGTCCATTAAAATTGTTACACCAGAAAGAATTCAAATAACAGAATGATATTTATTAGGCACATACATTATAGTTGGAAGAACAAGTGATTAAATTTTCAGGATGTATGGATGTATAGATCCTCAGGAATCAATACTACTCAAAGCAGTCTCCCCTGGAAGCATTAACAGCAGTTATTCTTCTGGGCATCGAGTCAAACAGAGGTTGGATGGCATGGACGGGTACGGCATTCCATGAAACTTCACCATTATGCCACAATTCACCAAACTTAGTGACTGACGAGTGGTGGTGTGCAAGTTATTCTGCAACCATTGACCGGACATTTTCAATTTGTGAGAGAACAAGAGAAAGTGCTGGCCAGGGCAACCGGCGAACATGTTCTGTGTCAAGAAAGGTCAGGACAGTGCGGGCAACATGCGGTCGTGCATTGTCCTGCTGAAACGTAGCGTTATGGCGGCCTCAAAGATAAGGTAGAGCAATGGGGCCTAACACATCAGAAATGTAACGGTTGCTGTTCAAAGTGCCGGCAATGCGAATAAGAGGTGATCGGGTATGTATCTATTGGCACCCCATACCAGTTGATGGGCCAGTGTGACGATGTCGAATGCAAGTTGCCGATGGGCGTTCTCCACGATGTCTCTAAACACGAATGCGGCCATCATGATGCTGCATACAGAACCTGGATTCATCTGAAAAGCCGACGTCATGCCATTCCTGCGTCCAAGTTCGTCGTTGATCACAGCATTGGATACGCTCCTGCCTCTGATGCAGCGACAAGGGTAGCCGAAGGTATGGTCGCCATGCTTATAGTCCATGCTGCTGAAAACGTCGTCGAACTGTTCGTGCAGACACTTGTTGTCTTGCAAATGACTCCATTTGTTGACTCAGGGTTCGTGACCTAGCTGTACGATCCCTTAAAGCCGTGTGGACAACATGTCTGTCTTTTTGGCTGTTAGTGACGGGGGCCTCTGAGATCCTGCACGGTGTTTTATATGACCGTCATGAATCCATCGATTCCATATGCTGCTAAAAGTCATGGGATATCGACCAACGCGAGCAGCAATACTTCGGTATGATAAACCGCAACCTCGGTTGGTCACAATTCGGCCTCGATCAAACCCAGACACGTGTTGGTAGGTATATATCCTTCTTACACGAGGCATGTATTGCATGGACTTTTACAATTACTCTGTGCGCGTTACTCTTCGTCTGGAACCTCACCAGTCTGGCTTTGGAGGCCCTACCAATAGCCAAGCTACCACCGGCATATCTTAATGGGGCAAAGACACACGTGAGCTCACCCACAACGGCAAGGTGGTGACACCAGCACGAGGGTCATCATTCAGGCCCATTTTTTCCGTTATAACTGAAATATATGTTAGGAAAAAAATAATTAACTTATAACTAACTCTCCTAAACCATTAAATAAACCGGCTTCTTAAATAAACCATAGATCATAAAGTCGATTACCTTGATATTTGATAGAAGGCACAGGCATCAAATTGTTAAAACTGCAATATAAATGGTAAAACTATGGTAGATGGTATAATGGTATTTGGTACAATGGTGTAATGGTATTTTAGAGCATGTAATGAAAAAGATTCATTCGGTAAAATTTAGTGTTTAGTTTTGCATTTTTACAAACTGTGTTGTAATAAGAAATATAGTTTGTAAACCGAAATTTACAATAAGCTGTTCCCATAAGGAACGGAAAAATTACGAAATGAGCCTAACTAAAAATAAACTGCTGATTTTTTTTCAGAATTTAAGTATTTTTGACGTTGTGCTACAGTCAACTGTAAATTTTTTGTAGTGCGAACTTAACTGTAAACATACTTCAGCAGATGATATGAATTAACTTCAAAAAAATAAAAAAATTGGTTATTGTCTACAAAATTACTGTAGTATACTGTGAATAAATCTGTGGTAATACTACAGTGAATTTTAAGTAGTTATACAGTCTTTGAATAAGTAATTTGAATTGCAATTATCTCTAGAAAAACAAAAAATTTTCTTTTTTGTGTTGCTGTAAAAGTGAGAGCGAGATAGTCTTTCGGCAATCAAACATATTTTAATGTCTACAAATTCGCTAACGCCATTAATTGTTCTTCAAGTTCTTAAAAAAATTTTGATTTCGTTATAGATTAATTTCTGATCTTTCAAACTTGGTTTATGTTTAAATTTGTCAATGTGTCATCTCCAGTTTTCCAAGTAAAATTGTACTAAGAAGAACTTTCCTTTTTCACCCATGAATAATGACAGGGTCGAATAGTTCAAAATCTTTTTTATTTTCAGAAGTGTGGCATTTGTATTTTGGGTATTCGTTGGCTCACCTTTGCCCCTTAGAGAGTGGTGAGTCTTTTTTTTTTCTTTTTTTATGAAATGCGTGTCTTAAAATTTTGAGTTGTAGACACGCTTGGAGGAATCTGAGTACATCATGACAGCAAAGATGCATTTTTAAATATATTTATACTAAATCTGAGTTTTAAATAGGTATTTTAATGCATCAATTTAAATGATTTATCATATTTCATGTCTTTGATTAATGGTAAATTATTACTACATATATAATTATTATTTTTTATTCTTCTCTTAAAACAAGCAAAAATTTTAATTTAAATAAATTTATTAAATTTTCATTACATCTTACAAATAAGTAAATTTTTAACGTTTTAAAATAGCTTTGTTGTTGTCCGAATATGAAATAAATTTTGTAAAAACAGTCAAGTCTGCATGATTTCATTATTACAAATGGATGCCAATTTTCAAACAAAAGTACTTTTTCATTTTCGACGAAAATTATAAAAACTTGCAGAATTTTCGCAACATTGTTGAAATTCTTTCTGGTATTGTTTTATAACCGGAAAAGCTAAAATTGCATTTATTATTAAGTTTTGATTATATTGACAATTATTAAACGAAATTAACGACCATTTTTGTCACTCTTTTTTGAATTTTTTTAAATTACTATTTCTATTCAATAAATAATTTTTGTTTTACTTTCCTATATTGCTAGAACCTAATTGTAATTTCCGTAATTTTACAGAAATTTGCATTTTATGAACTTATTTATAAATGTATGCAAGTACGCTTAAAAGAAAAGCGTTAAACATTTTTCACAATTATTTTTATAATAGGAAAATTTTTAATTAAGTTCAAAATAAAAATGAATTTCATTTTGAATTTGTATAATTAGTGCAAAAGTATCCAGATGTAAATTCACGCTCCACAAAGCGCAACATTTCATTTACGAAACTTCAGTTTATTTATTTTCACTGCAAACAAAATTTAAACTTTTTAATTTTCGACAAGTGTTGCTCTGAATCGAAGTCTTTAGCGACTGCAGCGCTCCAAGAAGCGCAAGAGATAAATTGTTTGCACCTGAAACAGTCTTCTTATTTTCGTCTCTGCTCCCTGATTCATAAATGGTTCAGTGAATGAGAAGAATAGCTTTAATCTATTACTTTGGATGAATTCTAATAATTTGAACATTTTATACGAAAAAACAGTTTTATAATAGTTTCTACTAGTTATTCGAATTCTAAAAGTTGAGAAAATTTATTTTTAAATTTGCCAAAAAGTAAGTTTATCTTGTTTTCTCTCATTTTTTTCCCTCTATTTTAACGGTTCATAATTTTAGAATCGCACGGTTCATAATTTTAGAATAATTTTAGAATCGCATTAATTATATGTGGTACATTAATAAATATTTTAATTTCAATTTGAACAAACTGAAAATCTTAATAAAAACCTATAACATAAAGAATATTTATACTTTGGAGTTTTAACAATTTTTGAAATATTTATATATATCTGATAGTTCATTACTAGCTCCATGGGCTTTTTTCTTTAATTTAATTAATTAAAAACTTTAAATTGCGAGTTTTTGTATGTAACACAAATATCAAATCTGCTTCAATTTTTCAAGTTTACGATATTTATTACAAAAATTACTATTAGTTTTTAATTATTATTAATTGATAAAATAATTGTAAAGTAATTTTTCTTTTCTCTAAACCAAATATAGATTTTCCTTATTTGATATTTTTGGCTGATACTTTAATTTTATTGATGCTGAGATCTTAGTTTAATTTTTATTACTTTTGAATAAAATACTGAGAATGTAAAATTAATAATTTTAAAAGCTTATTAAATCTTTTTAAGATATTCGAGATCAAAGAGGATTAATTTGAATATTTTTTTAAATTTTGACCTTTGCCTATTTATTTGTTTTCTTTGATACAAATTAAGCCTTATATATACATAATTATATATTTTACTATGCATATTATATTTTATGTATTATAATTATATATTATATTATATTATACTTTATATATAATATAATATCATATTTGATATAGTTTATTTTACGACAAAGTTTTGATATTAATTAAAATAATTAAAATTTTCTGAGACGATAAGCTTTTTTGAAAACAAATGAGTTAAAGATGATATTATAGTAAATATTCTATGTAAGTATTATCAAATTTATTGCTATTACCATTTAATATAAATATTATTGAAGTTATTAGTACCTTTTTCATATCTTTATTTCTCAATTTACTTTCTTTAACATATTATTTTTACCGAAGTTATTTGTAACTTCATTATTAAGTTTACTTTTATTAATAGTTCATATATTTAATATTAAAGTTTTAACTATTAGAATTTTTAGTATTTATGATATAAGTTATCATTAACGTTTCACATCTTTACTAGAAAATAAATTATTAATATTTTATATCCATAAAGTATTTTAAATTATTAATATTAGAGTTGCAACCATTAACACTTAATAGTTTTATTATTGAAGTAATTATTAACACACTGAGAAAAAAAAAGTGTGACCAAAACTATCAGAATATAGCAAATTTCACCGTGTTCTGGCTATATAGGAACACCAAAGAGCTCTATAATTTTTACAGAAGCACTTTTATAATGATTTTGGTAAAATTAAAAATATGGTTTTAAAATATATGAAAAAATCTGATAAATGGAGTGAAATTTGAAAATTTTATTATGATACCTTTGAACATGTCATAAAAGCCATGTATTCGGTTTAAATTATTTTTCAGTTTTGTAATATTTACTAAATGTTTGGTAATAAGAACTATAATTTTGAAAACTGGAATTTTCTTTAAACAGTAACCACATGAACAGAATTGTCATTTTATTAATCAGAACTATAGTTTTTTCAACCAGAAATGTCACTACAATGAGATAATTTTAGCAGAATTTATTTCTCCGCGCATTATATATTTCCATTACCTAAAATAATACAACTAATAACATACTATGTTTAGATTTTAACTGTTTTATAAGATAATAAAATAAGCAAAATAATTATCATTATTACTCCTTTAACTTACAAACAAGAATAAATATAGAGGAAAAAGATTTCATAGTATCTATTTAGTTTTTCAACAAAAAAACAAGCAAAATGTATCGAATATAATGTAATATATTAAAGAGTTCTAGCAAATTTGGCTTAGATTATTTTTCAAAAAGTAGCATACTTATCGAATAGTAAATAATAAAATAGTATAAAGCTTTATTTCAAAAATGTATTTAAGAAAGTGTAAGGAATAATTATAATCATTACATTGTAGATCACTGAGATATCGGTGTTACCAGCTCGTAAAATATGGTCTTGAGAACATTGTTTTTTAAAAAGTATATGTTAGTCAAAGAAGAAAGGAAAAAACAGTAACAAATCATGCGTTTGGAACTTTCGAAAGTACTTTTAAATTTGTTATGATTCCTCAGATTTTTTTTTCTTTGTGATCAGAGAAAAGCAACAAAAGAAGAAGCATTTGTATTCTGAGAAAGACATTCTTGAGTTTTTTTAAGTTTATTTGATTCAAACACTTTTTAAAAGAATGCTGATTTAAATTCTAAATGCCAATATCCTGTTCTATTACGAGAGAAAATTGCTTATTTGATTTATTAAAATAAATAAATAAAACGACTGGGATTACTTGCACAGGCAAAATGGAAAAGTATCAATTAAACTTGAATAAAATAAATATTAAAAGAAAAAAATCAGTTTAAACCTAATTTACAAAATATACTACCCCCTGATGATCCTTCACAACTTTGTTCAATTTCTTAATATCAACATTTTAATACGCACATGCGTTTAGAAACAGTTTAAGTTTATTTTGAAATATTATGTTATGCTTTTTTATAATTTGGACTTCAAATTTTTCGTCTTGTAATCAATTTATTGGTTTTGTTGATGCGAGACTGCTTTAAAATGCTTGAAAGTTTCACGATTTTTAAGGGAGAAAAAAACAATCTCGTATTGTAGATTTAAACAAACTTAGCTGCATAAATTCAATGTGACAGTGAACCAACTTATTCTTTTTCTACAACCATATAAAATCAAAATATGAAATCGAAAGGAACCTGAAAAAAAGAAAGTGGAATAGTCTATAAATGCACTAAAATATTCCCTTTACTTAACAACATTTAACAATTTATTTCTTGAATATAGTACCAGGAAGGCGTAGGCTAGAGAGTATATTAAGACGAACTCGGACTAGACTTAGCAGAACGGTAGCGGATGGAAATTATACATTGTAAAACTCTTTAATATAGTTCACAGAGTTTAAAAAATGTAAATATAATCAACCTCATTTAAATATAATCACCCTCATTACGCAACTAAATACAGGCGCACATTGCATCGGTGGACTTTTATTTCTGCTGATTCTTACCAGGGAAGAAGGCAAAAACAAAATTATGCCAACTCGTACTGGGTTGTAAACAATTTAAATTTCCAAAGCATACTGACATCGTTTTTTTCGAAAATTAAAATAATTTAAGTACGGTATGATGATGTAATATCATGTCATATGATGTAAGTTTTTCTTCTAGAAATTGAAGCTAGCTGGAAACGGAATTTCAAATAATAATTTAAAATTGGAGTTTTCAGGAATTATTCGACTTATTTCATTCAAGTTTTGTATTTTGCCTTAAAAATTACCTTCTTCTTTTTCAATTCACGGAATTATCTTTGAGTAAGCGAATTTTACAGCTTCCTGCAAAAAATTTTCAATTCCTCTATAAAATAATCAACTCCTCTATTCTCAAAATATTTTCAACTCCTCTATTCTCAAAATATGGTGGAATACCAAAAAAGTAAATATATAATTATGGGTTCAAACATTAAACCACTCTCCAGACCTAAATATTCGGACTATATTTCCCAGATTGTGGCTACCCCTTCTATTTTGGGAGTGTGCTTATTAAGAAAGCGTACATTTTTGTGTCGGATTTTGTGACTCAAAATATCGTTTGCACTAACTAATTAGCATATTTGAGGTTACCCCATTGTACCATCAAGATTGAGTCCTATCTCCTGAAAATCTGATCAGTAGAGCAAAAATTATTTAGGGTAGAATCTGAATCTTTACTAGTGTACTAGCTAAATGGAATATCATATATGCATAGAAAACGTCCTCCTTTATTAAAACAGAATAGCTTGCTTTCAATTTTACCATTTGATTTGATAAATAATAAGAAATGGGATTCTTCAAATACATTGAAGTGTAACTGTAATGGACATTGGGGAACATTACCTTATACGCTTCAGTTCTCTCTCATTCATCTAGAGTAACATGAATCTTAGGTCGTAATAAATAAAATAGTTTCGTTTGATACATAAAAGCTTCATACACTTCTAGTTGAACTATAAATCTCGTGGGATTACTTTGTCACATTACTTTTTTTTAAATTACTTTTACTGGTTAAAGTCCTTGAGCATTGAAAAAACCTATAAAATTTTTTAGCTAGAAGCTCTTTTTTTTACGTCAATTAAATCAATCCAACTTGTAGTTTAAAGGATGCCTTTATGTGAAAAATTAAAATAAAGAAAAGTTTTTTGAACGCATATTTATCATCATTTTATTCCACAAGCTTGGGATGAAATATAGAATTTTCAGAAGTTTTTAGATGTAATTCTAACATGTGTATAATTGGTGAAATAAAATTTATATTTGTTACTTTTGTGAAGTACTAGAAAGCTGCTGTCAATGCTTCTTATTATTCTAACTATGAAAAAAATCATAAAATTACAAACACAAATATGACTATGCGAAAAAGTTCAATTAAAAAGGAAAAAACAATATGCATTTTATAAATTTTATATTCACCACAGAAATTCATACTAAGCAGTAAAACGTAACAGCACTATTTAACTTTCAACAATGTTGTATTTATAAACTTTTATTTTCAACAATTAATTTTATAAATGTTAATTCATTAATTTTTAATTCTGACTAATATGTTTATCAATTTTCAACTATTGAAAAGTTACTTTCTAATTAATTTACCATTTATCAAGTGATTAATGCTCAAACTATCACATTCTGCATTGAATTAATAAAGTGCCATCGTTTTTTTTTCAATTTTACTTTAAAAAATTTAATTAACGTTATTGTTACATTCATTAAATATAACGTTTAACTAATTATTTAAAAGTATACTTTATTAAAAGTAAAATATTCATGGAAAAAAAATTTCTTCTATAAATTTTAATTTTATTTCATATTTTCAAAATGAAATATATGAATATCAATTAACATTTGGAATTTAGAAGAACGAAAAATAAATATTTTTTACTTTAAAAAATAGCTTCCTTTGAAAATTACCTTGAATGTTTCAATTTGAATTCATAATCCACTTATTCAAAATCTGCAAATGATAGTTTTCATACTCTGTTTTTTGTAACATCATTATTTGAATTTTTTTTCATTTATTGATGCGAGGTTATTACAAGGAATTATATTAAGGCATTATTAAAGTTTTACGCAAAAATTTGTCGATAAATTTATGGAATTTAAAAAAATATCTTTAATGAGAAAAAAAAACAGATTTTATGAAAGAAAATTTGATTTTTTTTCTTCTCATTAAAGATCTTGTTTAAACCTGAGTGAGAAATGAAGCATCAATTAATATTTTCTTATCGTAATATTAGTATGGATTAATGAAAACGCAGAAACTTAATGAAAAGTCCTGTTAAGCATTTAAAAATGTTTAAGTTTTATATATCGTCGGAGAGTTTTAAAATCTACACTGTAAAAAGTTTCTGAAAATAATTTTGACTCAATAAAAATGTTTCCGAAAATCTCTGAGAACTTCATTTAATAATATGATGAATCGAAAAACATTTCTTTTATTTTCAAAAGTGCAAAACTGTACAGCAGTGACGCCGATTCAGTCCGAAATATTCAGAATCCGCTTTGAAAATTACATGCACCTTAGCTGCCTCATACATTCAGAAATGTTTCGGGACATTTTTACAGTGTAGATACAGTTCGAAATGATGCTTGTTTACGAACATGGATACAGTTCAAAATGCGAGCTTACCAAAAAGAACACTCGAATCGCGTATTTTCAGTTTCAGACCCAATTTTAACATTTAAACTAGGAATTACATGATTATTTTCCCTTACTTACCTTCCTTAACCTTCCGTTCTTAACTTTGAGCACTAAGCATAAACATAACGGGGCTACGTCTCGGACTTCGGGATTGGAGTAGCTAGGTATCGTGTTGTTCGGAAAGTAATTTTGTTTTTCCGACAGAGGATTTAATTATATTTTTTCGAACCCAACAAGCCACATTATCATTATATGTTTTGAGAGCTGACATAGCAAGGCTTGTGTGTGAAAAAGTTCAATTAAAATTTGATATATGTGTTCCCCATGCTCTCACGAAGCAAAATTTGTGTCGTCACGTTGACGTCTGTGGTTCGCTTCTCAAACGTCACGAAAATGATCAAATTTTGAAACGCATCAGTACCGGGGACGAAAAATGGGTTTTCAATGTCAAACGCAAGAGATCATGGAGCATGAAAGATGAACTGGCTCAAAGCATTTCGAAAGCTAATATCTATCAAAAAAAGGTGATGTCTGTTTGGTGGGATTTAAAAGCAATCGCTTTTTTTGAGCTTTTACCGGATAACACAACAATTAATTCGGAAGTCTACCGTCATTAGCTGGACAAACTGAATAGAAAAGGCCAGAATTAATCAACAAAAAAAGTATAGTGTTCCACCAAGATAATGCGAGACCTCATGCAAGTTTGGTCATTCGCCAAAAGCTTTTTTCAGCTTGAATGGGATACACTGCCACACCCATCACATTCTCCCGATCTGGCAGCTTCGGATTACTATTTGTTCCTGTCACTGCGAAGTTTTATGGACTATAAGACCTTTACTTCAAATGAAGAGATCAAAAATCACCTTGATCAGTTTTTTGCCAGCAAAGACCAAAAACTTCATGAGCGTGGAATCATGCTACTACCAGAAAGATGGCAAAAAGTGTTGGACCAGAATGGTCACTATAAAATTTAATAAAATATTTATTCATTATACGAAAATTGTTTTTCATTACCCCTCGAAATTACGAAATTACTTTCCGAACAGCACAATATATTGTAGTTGTATCTTTTCCTGCTTTGTCTTCGTATTCAGAACTCTAGACTAAGGTATGGAGACCCCATAATATTTACGAAAATTTTGCGAAACCCCAAAAGCCTTGCGCAACGCGTGAGTGAAACCATCAGTTCCTTGACTTATACTGTAATATGCTTTTGCAGTTTCAGGTCATCAACTTTAATTTTAAGATCTAAAACAATATGAAGATTTTAAACAAATAAGAAATTTAAAAATATAATACAATAATAATAAATAAATATAATTACTTTGGAGACTTAAGAGATTAAGTATAGTCTGTTCATGAAGTGTAGCCACTACTTACTTCTAACAGCGCACATGCTAGAAATAAGCATCAAGGGGAGGGGTGTGTCTGTTTATTTTTAATTATACTATCAAATCTTGGCCAAATATCCGAAACCGCAGGACAAAGCACCTCTGCAATATTTAGATTTGTTCGACACTTTGATTTTATAGAGCTTAAGGACGATAATGTTGTCTCACAAAAATGTATCGTTGGAAAAAGTAAAAGAAATATGTATGGTGGCTATAGAAATCGATGGAAATTCTTTTGGGACTCCTGGCCAAAATTCTTCTACGGACTTCGTATTAAAATCCATTTTCAGGTGCAATCAAAGACCATTGTGAAAAATATTTGGTATTGTAAAAATATTATGTTAAGTTAAACATCAAAATTGCTAAAATGTTTAGCTAAAGTTTAAGGAATCTTTAATCCAGACGATAAACGGAATTTTAAGGATCTAAATTTCATTAACGTTGATTTACTACCACTAGTATAAATGTATAGCACCTGTGACAACCTTGTAAAAACAACTGTCGACTTTTAAAGTCTTTTCAAAGAAAGACTAATTTAATAAAATGTGGCAAGTTATTTATGAAAATGGACGATATCATTTTACAAAATTATTTGGATTAGGTCATGCTTCAAAAATAACAATATTCGTAAGGGAAATTTTAAAAAAGGAATCAAATACTATGCACATTTTCTCAAGTGGTTACATCTATTTTCTTAAATACGTATTTCTAGATGTGCCTATTTTTGTAAAGATGCATTTCGAGTTGTGTCCAAATTTAAAACCTTCACCGACGATATGCTTAATTAAAATATATTTATAATGTTTATTGCTAAAAATGGAAATGTTTTAAGCGCTGCGACGAATCTCATATCATTAAACTAATTTAAATTGAAAAAAGTAGCATCAGACTTTGGAGTGTGTGCAAATTGTTACGAATAAAGTAAATGAAGTAAATTTATTTCGTATACTTGAAATGACAAAACCAGTAAGCCATTTAAATTTGATTTCCTGAACTTAGAACTAGAAAAAAAATTGTAATACTATTTTTATCCCTTAAGAACCACTTAAAAGTTTGCAATCCTTCTATAAATCACATTGTTAAAAAGAGATTTATATGCTGCTCAGAATATGATAAACTTAAATAAAAATAGCTATTTTTTTCCTATGATAAGGAAAAGAAATTTATGTTTTTTCTTTTTAAAACTATTCTAAAAGCGTATTTATGCTTCCCTTTAAATTTTTTCATTCGTTTCAAAATTTAGCATTAAATTTTAAAATGACGTGCAAAACTCTTAGAGGATACGCAATTCTTAAGAGTAAGGATTGACAACATGACCTAGAAAAAGTTGATGGAGGGGATGTTACAAAAGATAAAAATATGTAGAACTCAAGACCACTTTAAAAATGTAATGGAACAGCGTAATCACTTATAGCTGTTCCGTAATATATTGCATTTATAAAATTTCATAGGGACAATGTTTTGCTCTGCTGCTAGTAAAGAAAAATTTTTTCGTCGAAAATATTTAAGAAAAATAGTTACTAAAATATTGGACTCTCGCTAAAGGCGTTTTAAGCGAGAGTTGGTTATAGTTGAAGAATAAAGCTAGGTTTCGTAAATTAAAAAGTAATAAAATACATATTTTTCATCAAAAGCAAATTATTTTTGCAAATATTTATAAATTTATCTTGTTGTTGTTGTTGCACGCTCTCATTGACCAGCAGTGCTAGACCAGGTCCATGACATTATACACCCTTAAAAAATCCAACACCATCAATGGATCATCTGCTACATCCTGTTTGGTGAGCCCCAGGCACGCGAGGATGTGGTGAGGCGAAGCATGTTCTGAAGAACAGTTGGTACACATTTCAAAGTTCTTGGATCCTTCCGAAAATTTCATTGATTTAAGGTGACTACTTCGAAAACGGGCAAGAATAGTTTGTTCCTGTCTATTAAAACCTTGAGCCAGGGAGGTCGAGATAATTGATACCATGGGTGGTTTGGGGGGACAATCCAAGTGATCTTGTTTTTGTGTTTTATTTTTGAGAAGATTTCCAAAAAGGTGAGGGATGTCGACGACACAGAGGCCTCGCAAGCACCAGCTTTAGCCAAAGTGTCTCGTTTCCTTCAAGATCGACGAATAGTAAATTGGTCTTACTTCTCCTAATTCAATAACCAACCGTCAGAAAGCAGTTCCTCTTGAACCTGTGCTTGTTTTGCTCGCTCATCAGATGCTAAAATATCGCAGTCTAATATTTTTATCTAAACAATATGCTTGTACATAGACAGTCTATCGTATCAACAGCATTTGAAATCCAAAATTAAACGTCCTAAGTTATATAAAAGATATTTTAATTATTATGTATCTTAATAATGTATATTTATAATTATCTAAATTTCTCATTCATCTTAAAATATACCAAACTTTTCTGTTTGAGAAGAACGTAATTGAATTCGTCATTACTATTTTAATTGAATTTTAATAAAAAAACAACTTAAACAACACCAAATAATATTATGCTGAAGGGTCGTCGCCTGCAGCTCGTTATCAGAAAAAAAATTAGCACAATATATTGAATAAATGCATTAATGTACGTTTGTCAATCTATACATATCGCAAAATAAAGAATTCGAGTGTATGTGTCTGAAAATTGGATTGTGAGTGAACGGTAGGTCCTAAGAATACAAAATTTAACAAGAAGCTGAATGAGTACAATCTTAAACTATTTACGAAGCCCGATTTTCGATTTTTAATTCGATTTTTAAATTTGGAGACATTTAAGAAATGGAAATTTCTCATTGGCTTAGCGTAAGTCATTGTTTTAAAGTAAACTATAAACTATTCAGTATTGACAAATATTTTAAAGATGACTTCAATGATGTTTACTAGCTTAAAGCTCGAATAAAAAGAAATTAGTCTAGTGCCCGTTCTGTATCACTTAATTATTTTTGATACATTATTTTTTATTTGTTATTTTTAACTCATTATTTTTATTCTTCTAAATTATTAAAGCGATCGTGAAAGCATAAGCCTAAGTCCCTAGATTAATATTTTTAAGGTAATATGAAACTATATGCTTATATTGATTATAAGGATGCTTTTGAAACCTGTTTTTATAAAACTAAATAATTAGAAAATAAAGGACAGCTGAAATTTTAAAAAATAAGTTTTGAAAGTAAAATTAAAGGAGAAATGGTACTAATTCCTTGAAGAAAAACGCAATAAAACGCCAATTATATTATTAATGTCAATGATAACTAATTTTGGCAGTAGTAATAAACTGAAGAAAAAAATCTATGCATTAAAAGCAGAATTAATGGAGGAAAGGTACTAATTCGTTTAAGATAACAATAAAAGTAGGCAAACTAATATTGATGTCAATGATACTTAATTATCGTTGGTAATAGGTATATTTGAAATAAAAAATGAGCTGCGTACTTAAAAGCTTAATTAATGAAGAAAATGTATTTATTCGTTACGAAATACCGTAAAAAGTAACCGTAATATCATTGACACCAATAATGATTAATTTTGGTAATAGTTACTACTGGCATCATGGTAATTGATATAATTTTAATAAATACCAAATATAATCTTACGTATGCGCAACATATGTGCCAATTAAAGCTGAACCCTTACTGTACATTTTATGAGAGATTTCTTACGGCCCCTCGAAGATAGAAAGTAGCTTGACTGTGGTAAATTTTAAATATCAAGAATTGCCGTTAGCAGCAGCATTATGCCAGATAATACAGAAAGCAGTTAGCCTTTGTTTTGGTGAAATTAATTGTTAAAAATGTTTTTTACTGAATCTAATAACATAAAGCCACGGAGAAAGGCGGTAAAACTTATATGTATATAATAAAACAAAGAATTTATGTGTGTGTAGGTGTGTGTGTATATTAAATTGTGGGTAAACCATCTGCTCTAAAAATGAGATTCTAAATAAATCTATATGAGTGAAATTTGAAATATTTTACGAAGCCAAACTTTTGATTTCTTAATTATATTTTTAAAAATGGAATTTCCTCATAGAATTAGCAGAAGCCAGTGTTTTAAAATAAGCTATAAACGTTTCAATTTTTTTTAAATATTTTAAAGATATTTTCAGTAATGTTTCCCAGGTTATCTTCGTTAATCAGCCAAGTTTATTGCGCGTTAACAAATTACGCAGTCTATTTTGTTTTTTATTCCATTTTCAATTATTGCATTTCTAATTAATTATTGTCCGGTAATTTTTTTAATCTCAAAAATGAAATATAAAAGCTTTAAAACGAATAGTGTACTGGTAAATGCCATGGATACTAAGAAAAAGTAGCGACATGCCGCCATCTTGGTGAGCGCAACTTTCAATGCAGAAATACTGAGTTTCTATTCTTAAACGCGGCATTTTATTAATTAATATTTTCATATTCTTAAAGATAACGTAAGGACTTATTATTTTTTCATTTAATTCTTTTTTTCCTTTTAATTCCTTTTTTTTTTTAATTTCTTTTTTTTTTCTTTTTTTCCTTTTAAAATTATACATTTACATACATTATTATTTACATTATTCCAATTATACATTATTCCATTCAGAGAAAATAGAGCCTTATCCGCAAGTTAAACTTTCTCATTTCGTTTTTCATAATATGCTATAACTTTTTTATTCCTAACTCTCTTAGAAATTTTTTGCAGTCAGTTTTTTTTAAAGTTCAAACAGTAAAATATAGTTAGATATAGTTAAAATAATATCAGTTTTTTTAATACTTTAAAATTAGGGCATGTGATAAAACAATTTATAATTTGTAAATAGGAGCTTAGTCACATTTAGTGGCAAAATAGATGAGTTCGAATTCATTAAAATTTGATAAATATTTCTTTGCGAATTCTTATTTATATTCTGAATAGCAAATGTAATAAATTTATTTTGTACTGTTAAAAAATTTTACTATAAGGTATGAAATATTTAAAATAATAAAAATAAAGAAACTAAGAAATCAAATAGGAATTAGATCGCTTTATTAAAACATAGACATTTTAAATTTATTCATTTGAAAAATATTTAATATGTTACGCTAGTTTACTATTAGTTTTGGCAACAAAACATTCAAATAATTAAATGCTACTAAAATTCATTTTAAAAGTTTTCTAACGAAAGATATATTTAAGTTACAAATAATATTTGTAGTCCATTTTCATTTCTGTCAGGAAAATATATTTAATGCAACTGAATTTTTTAAACCTTAAAAAGTGAAAGATATTGCTCTAAGTTTGTAAATAATATCATTATATATAAATATCATGTAAAATTTATAAGAAATGAATAAGTAAATTAATTTCAAATTTACCTTCTGCAATCTGCTGTTATCATACAGGGCTAAAGAGAATAGAAGGGCTGGTTCACTCCTTTGAAGTATCTCTTGCCGCGCCGATCCTCCGACGTCACTCTAGTGACGTCACTTTGGCGCAAAGCTCGCGCTTTTACTTCAAGAACGGAGCGTTTGGCCTTACTAGCTCTAACTAATATAGGATCATTTCTTTTTGCGAGATATTCTAAGACATTTGTTATTTTCTATAATGACTTTCCTCAGTTTTTGCAGTGAATTTACAAGAATTTAAAACTATTATCGAAATGTCAGTTTGCGCGATTGCAACTTGCAAAAATTTTGATATAAAAACAAAAGGAAAAAGTATAATTTTCCACGTGTTCCCTAAAGTAAATGAACAACTATGTAAAGAATGGATTCCGAAATGACACAGTTAATATAAAACCGCAATACGTTTATTCTGTCGTAAAGAACTTTTATAAAAATTCATTATCTAAATAGAAACCGCCTCGCTACTTCATAAAGAAAGGCAGGTGAAAAGAATTAAAAAATAGATAAAGTCAAAGAAAATTAAAATGTAAGTAAAAAGTATAAATAAAATATATAGTATATAGTTGAAATTCTCCTAATTTCATAACATATTTTTTAATGTAGTTATTCTAAATATTTATGATTTTTTTTAAAAATTATATTCTCTTCAATTTAAATATCTATATATTATATCATCGTAAATTTAAATGTCTATAAACAATTGTAAAATTTCTGATGTCATTATGAACCTAAATTATTATTTTGTTTCAGTAATTAGCGTTTAAGGTTGATGTTTCCTAATGATTAAGTATGAACAAATTGCTATTTACGACATATTTTAAAATCAGGGATTCTAAATTTAACTTAACTTATCTTTATAGAAGAATATGTAGATAAAAAAAGTGTCAATATATGCCTTCATTTTTCTTAATAGTTAAAGTTAAAACTGAACTTTTTAAAATAAAGTATTTATCGTGTCATTTTCACCAACTAGCAAAACATTTTTATAAGTTTAAAATGGTATTTTTTTAATATAATAACCAAGAAAGTTTTTTTTGAACTATGTTTATGAACGGAAATAATGTGTTAATTACGTAAAGTTTGATGGCTAATAACCAGAAAAAGTCTAACTTATTTTAACAAGAGAAAGATGCAAAGTTATCATATCTTTGCTTGCGATCTCCGAGATCTGTAGACACAGTGACGTCATGAGGAGGGAAATCGTAGCTTCAGCTCTAAGAGCGGAGTGAACTAGCCCTTGTATTCTCTTTAGCCCTGGTTATCATATGCATTCTATTTATCTCTGCCAATTCTTAGCAATCATATTTTCCGTCATTTTTAATCCGATCTCCAATAGAAGAACGATATAATTTGAGGCCAAAATTTGTTCTAAAATTTCCAAAATTTGTTCCAAAATTTGCAACATTCAGTCATTATAAATTTAAAAGTATAAAACAATAAAAGCAAATGTAATGTAATAATGAAAAGCGAAGATTGGTCGCAATCATAATTCGGCACTCAAGCCAGTCAACAAAATGTCGACAGTTTACCCATGTGATCAGTGGCAGCCAATCAGAATCAAAAGTGGCACAAAGGTCCCAAGGAAAATAGTATCGCTACTTTATTTAAGAATCCAGCGCTTAAGTACTAGTAAGTCATAGGAAATGTTTGAATTACGTATATCCGAAATGTACCCATTTTGTTTAGCCGTAGCTTGAATAATCGTCTTACATTTATACAGTAATTTTTGCTTGAAAATTTTATCCAAATATTTCGTCGCTTCTTCCGTTGTCAACAGGAAGTAAAAGCAACTAAAACTCGTATCTCGTCTAAAACGGTCGATTCGTGAGCTGATCTTTAAATTTCATACATTGAGCAATTCAGTGGAACATATTGCTTTCATTTCATAAATTATTTCAATATTCGTTTTTTAATGCGACTTCATTATCATCACCACTGGGAAGAAACAAATTTTGTCCTTTCTTTAAACTAAGTTCGGTTATCCTTTAACTCTAATGAATGTTACAACAATTATTTAAATAACTTATCGAAAATTAAATATTTCACATTAAAATATTTTTGAAAATCTACTTAATTGAATTATTGAAAAAAATAACTAATGAAATATATAATGAAAAATTTATGTTAATAAATGAATTAATAACTTATTGTTTGATCATTGAACTCTATAAAATCAAATTTATTTAACTGAATTTCAAAATTCATTAACAAAACACTGCAAATGATTTAAAATGCTATTTTAAATAGATTCCTTGTTCATGAATATTTACTAGAAAATCTTCTTTTCATAAGATATTAATGCATATTTGAGTGTGTGTGTTAGATAACGCTATTTTAGCTCTCTTCTTCTAATCGTTTCAAACAATTTTATTGTTTCGTGAAATTGTATTTGTTTAATTTTTTTTTCACTTCATGCTTTTTTGTAATATAAAATAATGTAAGTATAAATATAATTTATTTCGCTTGATTCCTATATAAAATAAAGAAAGTAATGTAAATCGAAATTAGCTTAATATCTTTCATATAAGTGGGATTCTAAATGTCGGAAAATTCTTGAGACAGAATTGAGCATTTTAAATATGTAAAATTGTGTAACAATTTTGAAATAGACAATAAATTTAAATATTCCTCTTTTGCCTTGAAAGATAATTTTTAATAAAAATTCAACTCGTGACACTTCAAGAACTCGTTTCTTGGCTGATTGAAAACAAAATCTGGAATTAATATGTCTTACAGCTTTGAAGAGAAAATATCACAGTAGATATGGAGTATGCACCAAATGAAACGCAACAGAGGAAGACGAAGCATGGAAAATTGAAAAAAAGAATATTTATTGAACACAAATTACAAGAAATGTGAAATTCTTGTAATCTGTTAATTTTATTTTTTTTTTTTGTTTGAACAGCCGATCCAATTTTTTGGGTTTACAACTGTTAATGCTCAACTCCGTAGTCTTGCAATTTTGAATCCAATTCAGAAGACAAAGGAAATCCTGGATCAAGTATTGGGAGAAATTCGCCTTCGTTTTCGACTTTTTGATGGACCTAACCCGCATTTGCATTACATGGAGAAGAAAACCACGAAAATCTCCCACTATTAGACTGACGGCAAAGGAGACTCTGACCCATGATCCGATCATACCACTGAGGATATTTTACGTCAGCACTGCGATTGGTGCAAGCTGATGCGGAATTCGTATCGACCAGCCATCGCTGGGATTCGAACGTTCTATCCCCAAAGCAATCACGGCTCATGCGATTTGTTAATTGACAAATTAAGCAAGCTAAACAAGATAGTCGGTGATATAAATCAACATTTGTAGGTTTTTTTTTTATCTCTTTCGCAATTTTCGCCTTTAGTTTGAAGATGAACACCGTGCAGCATTTTCTTAAAATATCCTAATAGAAAATAATTCGGAAGGTCTCAGTCCAGAATCCTTCACAAATTTGTGCTCTCCGTGGCACAATTTCTTGTTGGTTTGGTCATATTGTAGTTACATAATTTGTCGATGCGCCACTGAACCAGAGATATAATATTATACTCCCACGTAAATTGTGTAGCACACTTTATCTATGCGCACGTGAAGGCGCTGTGGTTATCGCATACACTCTGAAACCGGTACCTTCGATTACAGAAAGAAAATAAAGCATGTTTTCCTCCGAATATAAAAGGCACACTGTATCTTCTAAAATATAAAGGTACAATGTGATTCTCATTTCACAATCTTGTACTGATAATTGAAATAAATATTTCAAAGATACAATATATAAGTCCTTATTTTTTACACATGCACCTTTTAAAGATACAGGTTCTTAAGTAATAAGGTGTATTCCTGTTTCTGATACATTTACACCTTGATATTTTGTTTTTGTTACATTATTATTTGTACATTTAGACCGTTTTCATAATCCACATAGTGCATTGTCTAGAGATGGAAAAAACTTAATCTAACAGTTATTAATAAATGTTAACTCTCAATAGTTATTAGATCAATTATTATTTTCAGAAAATGGTTTATATGTATTGTACCTTAGAAATATGTATTTCAATAAACTATACAAGAATCAGAAATAAGAGTCACATTGTACTTTTATATTTTAGAGGTGCAGTGTGCCTTTTAAATTAAGAGGCAGACATGTTTTACTTTTGCCTCTGGTGTCAAAATTACCGCTTATGCTGCTAACACAGTGCAATAAATAAAGAGCGCCACACAATTTGCATGGGATTACAATATATAATTGATTCAGTGACACAACAGTGTATAATGTAACTACAATATGACTTAAATAAAATACGAAACCACGAAAATTGAAGAAATAGTGCCATGGCTCGCAGAAATATTTCACGGAGGGTGTCTGACCTAGTCCCTTTCCAATTATTTCCTATTGGGACATTAAAAAATGCATATGCATATTGGCTACTGACATTACTGACTTCGAACTAAAGGCAAAAATTGAGCAAGAGAACAAAAACTTTCTTTTACATATGTTGGTTCTTTGTATAAACTTGTTTAGCATGTTTAATTTGTCAATAAACAATTTACATGAGTCGTGATTGCTCTGGGGATAGACCGTTCGCCTACCAATGGAAAGAACCGGGTCCGAATCTCAGCGATGGCTGGTCGATACGAATTCCACATCCGGCTTGCACCAACCACAGTGCTGACGTGATATATCTCCAGTGTTAAACGAATCATGGGTCAGAGTCCCCTTGCTGTCAAGCAAACAGTGGGTAGTTTTCGTGGTTTTTCTCCCCATGTAACGCAAATGCGGGTTAGTTCCATCAAAAGGTCCTCCACGAAGGTGAATTTCTCCCAATATTTAATCCAGGAGTTCTCTTGTCTTCTGGTTTGGTTTCAAAATTCAGGAGTTCTCTTGTCTTCTGGTTTGGTTTCAAAATTGCAAAACTACGGAGTTGAACATTAGTAGTCGTAAAACCAATGAATTGGGTCGCCTGTTAAACGACGGTTATAAAGTAAAAATAAAATTAACAATTTACAAGAATTCAACATTTCTTGTAATTTGTGTACCATAAATGTTCCTCTTCTCAGTTGTTCATGTTTTTTTTCCTCGGTTGCGTTTTAATAAATGCATGCTCTACGTATACTGTGATATTTTTTTTTCCAAAGCTGTAAGAAATATTAACACCAAATTTTATTTTCAAACCGACAAGAAAAGAGTACTTGAAGTATCACGAGTTGAAATTTTATTGAAAGTTAGATTTTACGGCCTTAGAGGAATATAGAAATTTATTGTCTACTTTAAAACTGTTACACAATTTACGTAATTTTAAAACAGAGCTGTGAAACCAGTAGTAAAAACTCTCAACTCCGACTCCAGACTTTCCTGACATTACACTCTCATTTATATTTTTTTTTTAAGTATATTCTCCAAAACTTAGGAAATTATTGATATTATTACTAAATAATTGTTAATTTAAATTTGCATTACATTTTATATAGGATTAGAGTGATAAAATAATATTTGTAATTAAACTTTTTTTATATTATAAGAAATCGTGAGAAAAAATATATTTCAAACAAAAATAATTACATGAACTATCAAAATTCATTGAAAGAAAGGAGCCGAAAAGGCATTATCTAACACTTACACTCAAACAAACATAAACATCTTATGTCAAGACGATTTTCTAGTGAATATTCATGAGCACGGAAGCTATTTAAAATTATACTTTAAATTCATTCGCAGTATCTTTTTAATTAACTTAGAAAATTAGGTAAATAAATTTATTTTAGGAATTTATGGATTTACAGATAAATTATTAATATATTTATTAACATGGAATTTTCCTTAGATTCACACATTTTTTAAGTTCTTTTTTAAAAATAATTCAATTAAGCAGATTATAAAAAATATTTATGTGGGAAAAAATTATTTTTTCATAAATAATTAAAATAATTGGGATAATATTCATTCAAGTGAAAGGATGGCGTAACAATATTTAAAGAAGAGTAATTTTTCTAAACGATCAGTAACTATTTTTAAAAAAAATGCACTATAACAGAAATATTTTTGCAATAAGAGAATTTTGAATTTAAATCTTTCCGTCTTCTAAAATAAACTTTTTTAAGTAATATTCGTTTAGCACGTTTCATTACTCTAAAGAAAATCTTCGCTATGTATGATTAAATTCCTAGATAATACTTCGTAAATCAAACAGGATTACGTTTATTATGTTTTATTTTATCATTATTAATTCAATTTAAAGTTTCTTTTGGGAAATATATCGAAAGAAACGTCTTATACTTTTATCCCTCTTATTGTTAGGAGTAAAATTGTAGAAACACTTTTCTTGAATGTGTACATTTAAAATAAAATTGCGTACATTTGAAGAAACGCAACCATTCTGATTTTTTAGTAGTGTTTATTTGTTAAATTTATGCACTTTTTGTGCAACGAGAGGAAAAACAAGACATCGCCTTTAGTTTTTGTTCTTCATTTTTAAACGGGGAGTTGGAAATGTCAAAATATAAACGAAATACATAATTTAATAAACATGGTAAAATATTTTTATTAGAAATGATCAAGAAAAAAATACATGAAATTTTGTAATTCCTAAACTATTTAACTTCCTTCGTTCAAATTTTTATTTCGTGTTTATCAAAATTACAAAGTTTTAATTCTCGTAAATATTTGTATGCAGCACACCTCAATCTTTCTTCCGGCCTTATTAAATAAAGTAATAAAAAAAAATAATAATTATTTAAAATGACTTATTCCAGGTAAATAAATTTAATAATTGTGAACAAAAAAATTTTATTCACTTTGAAATTTATCGAGTTAAGGCGAAAAGCACGAAAACAGAAATTAAAATTAAGGAGGCCTCACCTCTCACATCTGACGAAACAATTGGACCATATTTTCCAGAATGTAGCCACATCCTCTCTTTCCCCATATTTTGATGGTCAAAAATACAAATCAGTAGATAAAAATGAATGTTTATCCAGTCAGTTTACGTTTATGTTCCTGATTCCAAAATTCCTTTAACATTGAAAATTAATTAATATGTATCTAAGATTTCTCTTTCAATTATTAAGACTTGTTCTTGGTTTGAAAAAATCTGATCATTAGAGCAAAAGTTATTCCTTGATCACGGTACAAAGAAATAATGCATTATTAATAAAATATACACAAGCCGCGATGGCTCAGGGGATATAGCGTTTGCCTTTAAATGAGGTAAACCCGTTCCAAATCCCAAAAACGGCTTGTTGATACGAATCCACATCCGGCTTGCACCGACCACAGTGCTGACGCTAAATATCCTCAGTGGTAGATGGATCATGGGTTAGAGTCCATTTGTCGTCAGGACAACCGAGGGAGGTTCTCCTGGTCTTCCTCTCCATGTCACGCACCTGCTGGTTAGTTCCATCAAGAAGTCCTCCACGAAGGCAAATTTCTCCCAATACTTGATTCAGAATTGCTCTTGTCCTCTGGATTGGGTTCGAAATTGCAATGCTATGGAATTAAACATAAGTAGTCGTAAGCCCATAAATTGGGTCGGCTGTTCAACGACGGTTATAAAATAAAAATAAAATATACAATATAAGTATGAGTAAGATCAGAAACATAAATATAGCTTGGAATTTGAAGGAACTCCCACAGTTAAAAAGCGGAACACAGTCAGCTGACACGAAAAATAAGTAAAATAAGCCCAGCATCAAATATATATTCGGTTTTAGACATCAGAGTTTAGGCTTTAGAGTCTTAAAGATAAAAAAAAAAGAGATCTCTACAAAAAATTATAATGAAGAAAATAAAGTACCACTTGTGGCACTTGTGGTTTTATACGGAGTAAACTGAAACGATGTCTAATCTGGCATCGTAATTGAAATGAACGCATTTAACGAGTTTACATTCGATCAGAAATTAATAGAATTATTTTTGAAAAGTATTAGTAAAAAAATCATATTTTTTTAGTTCATTTTTAAAAAGAAAACAAAATTGCGGTGATAAATTTTAAAAAAAATGGATATAAAATATTTGCTGTAAATATTAAATGGATTACACTGAAATTTGTTTCTAGAATTTTTTCTTCTTTTTAAAGAATAAAGAGGAAAATAATTTAAAACTGAACTGTCGAAGAAATTGTGTTCATGTCTAAGTTCAGTAGTTTATAACTAGAGTAAAAACAGGAATTTCATTTCCATGGTTTAACTTTATTGAGAACTAAAAATAAGTTTATCAGCTTCAAACTAAATTAAATATTGTAAAATAATCTCTACAGTCTAAAAATCTTTGTTCATGGAGAACTAAAAATAAATTCAGCAGCAAAAACTATATTCTTAGTAGAAAAATAGTCTGCATGGTGTAACACTTTTATTATTAAGTACTGAAGATTGTTAAAATACTGGAATCTGTTCTATATAGTCCTATTAGGCATGAAATTCCTTCAAAGTTTCGAAAAAAGGTTTTAAACTGATAACATTAACTAATAACATTACATCAAATTGTTCGTATAGTAAAGTTAATACGACTAATATGATGAGCAATATAAAATCTATACTAGATCTTTCCTAAAAGCCAAGGTGCCCCTATTTTTATGGAGTTAATGAGAAAATTAAATGACGGTTCTTTAATTCCATCTATTAGTAACACGTAGACTGCTGATGGGAAGCTTCTGTCTTCCATTTTCCTTGCATGTTATGATTGAAATTATCATGCAAATTGCTTGAAATTGATATATAATTTTCATTTCATTAAAATTTATTATCAACTATATAACTTTTACATTTATAACTAAGCTGAACTTTATTACTTTGAATTAAAAATTCATTTAGCTTAACTGAATTAAATAAAAAGATTCAAAACAAAATAATTCAAACTTATTTTGTCAAGCATAATAAAGCTTAAAGATTTCTATAAGATCTTGGCATTCAGAAAGTTGGAATTTTGTGAGCGTTAAAAATTATTAATTTATATTGGAGATAACTTAACACGAATTCATTCTAATTTACACGTTAGTGCAGCGAAAAATAATTGTTCGTCTTAGAAAAATTTGAAACTTTGTCAAAGGCCAACAATATGACAAGTAATATCAATCTTTGTAAATGATAAAATAATATCATAAAAACCAGTTTTTCAGTTTTGTATTGGATGAACCTGAAACCCGAATCTGTTTATTAGAATATGAAGAAGGACTTCAAATTTTATTAAACGAATTAGCACATTGTGATGAGTTAAAGAAGAAAGGAAAACATTTCAGAAGAAAAATCTATCATTATCAATGTTAAAAATCAAAATTTCCAGTAAACTTAAAATTTTTTCCATTTATTTAAAATATTTATTAATTTAAGCTGTAAATCTCTCATAAATTTGTTATCCGAAAATAGTCGTTTAAAGCATATCAATTTAAATTACAAAATCAAAATGCAGAAGAAACATTTAAACCATAATTCTCTCGTTTAAATCAGTAAATGCCTCATCAAGAGAGACATGTATGCACGTATAATATGAAGCTGTTATTGAATTATAATTTGTAATCGGTGAAATCAACCAGACATAAAGTATAAGTTCATAAGGAACAAACAAGGATGTTCAGTGATTTCCACTAATTGCCGAGAAAGTAAACTCGGTTCATCATCATGCATCATGCATTATCATGCACTGTTCCATTTGCAATAGCTTATTCAGGAATTTCACTCATAATTATATACTTCATGCATGAAAAGCTGTATAATTTATCAATTTATTTGATTCACAATATGTTTGATATATATATATATATATATATATATATATATATATATATATATATATATATATATATATTATGAAGTTATGAGTTTAAGAATAATAGGTTTTATTAACTGCGCTTGAGTTGCAAGTACATAGAATCCGCATAATAAGATATAAATGCAAAGACAACAAGAAAAGAAATAAAAAGGAAAAATAATTTTTAAAGAAAAAAAAACTAACAAAATTAATTATAAATTTTTTTTTTTAAATTTTTGAAAAAATTATTAAATGTCAGAAAACAAAATAACAAAAAGATATAATCTTGTCGTCAGCTCTCATGATTATATCCGCAAAATAGAGTGTTGTCAAATATTGTATCAATATAGTCAAAGCAGAATGTATTTATCTTTGTATGTATTATACTTATTTATTTATATCTAATTATCTATTTATTAATTGTTATGCACACTTACTTGGCCTCGTGTGCCCATTATTTAGATAGACCAATGTGCCTTTGTCAAATCGATTTTCAAATATCACGAGATAGAGAAAGGCAGCACACATATAGCCAGGGACACAGTGGGATTCAAGCTAGCTATCTCCACGTTGCAATAGACGCATCTTTGGCGCATCTCTAATTTGAGCAATATTTTTTTAAAATTGAATATAGCTTTTAAAGGGTGTTTTGTAAGGGTGTTTAAAGGATGATTTACAGTAAGATCAAGAGTAGAAATTATGCTAGCATACAAATAAAATATAGCTTAAAAGTTTAAAATGAAGTCTAAATTGTATGGTAATCCAAAATTTGGGCCTATAAAGGATGTTTTGTAAAAAGCACACAAACCTTCATATGTAAATATAACAATAAAAACAATTTTGCTTTGCATGCATAATGTATCGTGTATTCAATATAAAAATTGTCGTGTAAAATTTAATAACAGAGATTTTCAATTATAATTAAAAAAATTGAGTTGAAATAAATCCGTTTTTATTGAATTTACAGTAAGGACAAGAATATAAATTTTGCTATAATATAAAAATATTCTCTCTAAAAAATTTACAATTAATTGAGTGACAGTTTTTCTGATAATTAATGTACGCATTTTCGCGTAGGGAGCTTAAAGACATCCCTGGATTTATAGTAGAATCGAAGAAGTTTACATCTTAGCTATAAGCAGATTATCTAATAAGGATATTTAAGAAAAAATTTATTTTTATTTGTCTATTTTAAGAACAATACACAAGATTTCAATGAGTCTATTTATAGATAATAATAAATGCATTATATTATGCAACATAAGTAGTTTAAAGTAATTGAATAAAAAGTCAATATTTGTTTCGTTTATTATGAATATAGCCGCTAAAATGTTTACCATCAAAAAATACAGACACACAATTTAAATCAAATTCCCATTTATTATACAACGCACAGTTATTTAAAAATGCAAAAGTAATAACGGCAACTGAAAAGAATAGCGTCTGCATGCTCAGAACAGTATATAACAATAAATAATATACAAAAAGATTAGTGAAAGAAGGTATCTAAATCTGAAAATTTAGAAAATCTGAAATTATGAAATCTAATTAATATTTAGCAAAGAATTTCTTCTTAATACGCGATAAATATGTTCGTATTAAAGATTAACAGTTCGGATAAAAATCGTTCCAGTAGTACGTATTTCTTTAAAAAAATATATGTAAAATGAAAAGCACATTAAAACCCGAAAGTAGCATATTGTTCACCTGTAAATAGTGAGTTTATGAGAGTTAGAAATACATGTAACAAATTAGTTAGTTTCCCAAAATCAATCACTCCAACAGAGATCAATAAGCGCAAATAATCATGATAATGCTCATTAAAATAAACAGTAACTAAAGGAGCTAAAGAAAAACATGATTGGCTTTATTTACATTATTGCTTTAAAAATTAAACCGAAAACAGGTAGAAAATTCTTATTATCTATAACAGGAGTTTCAAACTTACATGAGGCCGGTGACCGCAATTAAAAACACCAGTCAAATGACGGGCGGCAACTTTATCAAAATTTTATATAGGCCTCCTTTACGTTTGAAAGAACATTAAATATTACTGTCAGATTTTTATTAAGTTGTACAAAACGAAAGCTTTGCATTACAAATTAAAATGAGAAGTAAATTTTTAAAAATATTTAATTGCATATTAAAAAATTCTTACCACAATAACTTTAATGTGCCCCTGTGTATTAAACAATTAATGTGCAACCGATATCAAATTGTTAAGATATAAAACGTAAAAGTATGTAGAACCCATATAGACTTTTTACAAAAATTGTCCCCAAAAAAGTGACAACTTATATATTTAAGTTCACGGGCCACAAAAAAAAAACATTCGTGGGCCGGATGCGGCTCGCTGGCGCCAGTTGGCAATCACTGATCTATAACTAAAACTATTTCTACCTATATAAAATTTCATTATATTTTATCCAACATGCACGTTCAACTTACGTTATGCCTTGTGGCAAAATATCCTTTAAATTAAATTCAAAAAGTTTTGGATCTTCAATGGAATTCGGAACTTGGGGGTTACTTTCAAATTTGTGATTTTCAAAAAAATCAGATTTTAACGATGAATGGAAAGGTAGTTGTTTTCTTTTAGAAAAACAACATTTTAATGTCAACTAATACTAATGGAATATGAATAGATTTCCGAATGGAATGTTTCGCTTCATTTTCCGACAAAAACACGATAATATGGGTCAAAGAATTGTTTTTTCTTTTACCCAAACAGCAAGACAGGGATACTTTCATAACGGTCAGCATTGTTTGATATCGTCAAAGAGTAATAAAACGAACATGCCCAGCAGTTATTTATGGAAATTTTCCAATTCAGCTGTCTCGCCTTTTCACCAATAGCTCTGTAACATAGTGATAGGGGGATCGAATCTCACAATAACAATGAATGCATATTTTTTATGTCCATCTCTAACTTATGCTATCTGCTCTTTAACTTGACGGGCTGGGGTACAACCCATGACCGAGAGGTCGTGAGTTCGATTCCCACGGACTGAAAACTCCCTTTGTACAGAATGGTGACTTGTGCGTGTTAAATATGCCGGGGTCACAAAATCCTCCAATTTCCTTTAAGAAATCAATACCATTGGGGGTACTGGATCTGAGATTGATCGTGCTCTGGTTCTGGTGAACATTACGATCTGCCAAATGATGGATGGTGTGTGAATATGCCTTCCCTGTAAAACGGGATGTGACGTAAGTCATCCTCAGGGATATTTTCTACACCGTCGCCAATAGCACATTGTGCAACTTTAGTGCAACATAAACAAATGTTCAAGTTCTATAGCTTGACAAGAGCTTATAATAAATCGTACTATGTAATAAGCAAGCAAGCTTGCACATGTATGTGCAACAATAAATTTAAAAAAAGTGAATTCTTGCAATAGTAAGGATTTTTTTATTATTTATTCACCAGTCTTATATTTTCTCCAAACATGCATGAGTAGTAGTGGGTTTGTATCCAGCTATAACATACACTGTATATCTTTGCTGTGTTTAGTAAACTTGTGCTATCAGTATTTCACTCTGAGAAGAGTTTTAAAGACGTTCTTCGTATTTACAAAGAAACCCACATATGTACGTAAATAAGTCACCCCTCCATCACAAAAAAGGGATAAAGCACTCACCATCATGTAATATATCTCAGTGCAGTATCTTTAAAATACTGTAATTAAACATGTGATGCCATCATTTTTGTCCTTTTAACTCTTGTTATAATTGAAAATTTATATTAGAATAAACAATAATTAACAGCCATCTAACTTCTATCAACCATTTATATAAACTGCCATTTTTATAAAACCGTGGAAGATTATTAACTTTTTATTTGGTATTTGGAAAAGACATCAAAAGGTTAAAACTACCAAATCTATGGGGAAATGATTAATAGTTCTGGAGAATCTGGAGAACGAATTTGGTTAATTTATCGTGATACTTTAAAGTATCACGATAAATTAACCAAATTAAGATTTGTATTTGTTATTAAGTATATTGTAATAAGAACTATAATTTTGAAAAGTAGAATTTCAGGTAATCCGTAACAGCAGCGAACGGTAAAATTACCATACGAATGGTATAAATAGCCTGTATTTCAGTTTAATTCTTAGAATTGTGGTTTCTTTCACCAGAATTTCTTTACCTTACAAGTATACTAACTTCGCCGAATTTTTTCCTCCGTGTAGAACTAGCATTTAGTAAATATCTAGTAGTTGATGAAAGTAGTATCTAGTAGTAATATTATACATCAGTGATAGTTAAATTGCGAATCATAAAAGCGGAGGGAACTAAATCAAATAAAAATAGTTAAAAAGCAGACGTTAATATTTTATTGCCATTAGTTGACCATTAAAATAATAAGTTACCATTTGAGAAATAGAATTCTGTACCTCAATACTAATGATGAAAATATTTGTTTATAATACCGAAACGGCTGTCTTTTTATAGCTTATATGTTTTTCAAGTTATTGGAAGGCTTTGTCCAAATAAAAGTCAAGAAAGACAAAACTAAGATATTTAAACAGAATATTTAAAATGATACTTTTTTTAACGAACTATATAGTTAAATTGAATACAATGAAATTTCTGAAACAGCAACTATTAACTTGAAAAAGAAATTCCCAAACATTTATTAAATATCAAATTAGAATAGAACAGGTCCCAAGTAATCCATTCTAGAACTTTCTGAATTTATCATTTGAAATAAAAATGGAATCTTTCCTATTCCCAAGAATCCAATTAATTTCGACCCTAAAGTTAAATGCAACATATAGAAACTGCATTTTAATTCTGAAAATATTTATATTCTAACTTATTTCCATGTTTTTTTGTAAAATTATTATGGGTAAATAATAGTTCATTTATTGTGAATAATATTAATTTATTGTATGACCTATTTATTATGACCTATGTATGACCTAAAAATGACCTATTTATTCTTTTATAAATAATTTTAAGTTGTTGCTTCTTAAAAATATGAGAAGCAACTTAATTTCAACTCAAATCCACTTGCTTACTTCACGAACTATATACTTGATATTAGAGTTTTCATTACTCTATCAGATATTGTTTTATGGTTTTAAATATTGAAAAGATATCATAAAAGTTTTTGTTTAAAGTCAACATTAAATATTAAGTCTCATTCTTATGTTATACCATGTTATTAAAGCAGTTTTTCATTTTCAAAAACTATTTAATTGTCGGAATTTCGTATCTGAAGAAATAAACTATACAAAGTAACTTTTTATTAAGCTATGTTTATTTTAACAAAACTTTCTATTGTTCGTTTATGTAAATACTCTAAAATTTTATTATTATGCTTAATATACGTCGGTCCCGCAGTGGACTGATCGTTAAGACACGGTTCCCAGCAGATCACTGAAGTCAAGCATCACTGGCTACGGTCAGTGTGTGGGTGGAGGACCACTTGGATCAGCCTGCGTAGGAACAGAGGGTGTGCGGTATTGGTCCTCGTTAAACTGTTCTACTGTAATGTGCTCGACTTCGCGTGCAGGTCATCGGGCTACCGAAGCGGGGGTGCCATCCCCTCTGCAGAGGATCAAAATAGTGATGGCATGTCTTCGGATCATCTTCAGAGATGTTTCCCAGACCGTCGCCAATAGCCCATTGTGCAGCCCTAGTGTGACGTAAATGAACAACAACAACAACAATAATATGCGTCACTCAAAAGTCAAATATACTGACACATGCAAGGCAATTGATATTTATTCTTAACTTAAAATGCATTTTGATTCTTTTCTGTTTTTTTTTAAAAGTCAAAAAAGTATTTCAGGTAAAAATTAAGATTTCTATTTTTATTTTATTAAGTTTAAATTTTCCTTTTATAAATTCCAAAAGAATGATTGTTGAAAAGGCTTATACTGACCGTAACAAACATTCTACATCTGAAGATCGGAAAACCGAATTTTTGAAAAATATGAAATAAATAAATAAATGATTTGATAATGTTAGTCGCGAAATATATCACACAAAAACTCTGCAGGAAGGATTTTTGAGGGGAAAACTTTCTCTTTATGTCATAGGAAATATTTTACGTTTGACATCTCGACATTTCTATAAAAGGATATGTCACACTTCATTTGAAATATTTCAGAAGCATTTATTTAAAGCAGTTTTATCATAATGTAATTCTAAAAAGATGATAAAATCGCAATTGTTTTTAAACGAAAACAATTTAATAGAGATGAAAAGAATTGATTTTATTTATTTTTAATATTTTTTTAACAAGTTTGCATTTGAATCAAATGCAGTTAATTAATACTTATGTTTGGATTTATAAAAAAAGCCTTTTAATCTGTGAAAACAGAAATGACAGTAGTTATTTGTAGAAATAAATAAATATATTTACGACTTAATGTAAACAATTAATAAATAAGTTAATTTTAATTTGTACATTATCTCGTGATGAAGAATGCTTATCGCACTCAGAATATTTTCAATTCTATGAATTATTGCATCATGTAGGAATTGAAGATTTTTAATTCGAATAATTACATTACTTATTTTTGTATGCTATTTTAATAGAGAGACATAAAATTTTTCCTTTAGGCTTCCTTTTAGGTTTCAAATATGCAATATACTCTCTTTAGTACGATTGTCATCACAGCGGCCTCGTTTGCAATATCATGGGCGTAATGTTATTTGCTGCTATATCATAGACGTGCCTACTGGAACACCCGCACTCAATCTTTCATTATAATACAGCAACCGATATTTTAGTCGTTTTATTTTGAAAAAGGTTCAAAGAAATTATTTAATTCAATATTTTCTTTTATATTGCCACACAATAATTGCAAAACATCATGATACTCCTTTGACTGAAGGAGAGTGATATAACCTTTAAGTTCTTATCCTCACTCCAAGGGAGTCGTAAATTACGCACTATAAAAAAAGTTTCGAGTATCTTAACACCAAACATGTTGGCAACTACTTTACACCAAAGTGGTGTTCCCCTAAGTGTTCCACAACACCAAAAATGCTCTTTTACACTACTTGGTGTAAAGAATTCAGCGCCATTTCCTTGTATTCTGTAGAAACAAAATTTGTGATTTCAGCAACACAAGGTACACATAAGAGTCAATAAAGTTGTTTTTAGGATACAATATAGAGTGAGAATAATATATATTAAAATGATTGTATACGATAATTATTGAAACAAAATTAGTTTGTAAATTAAACATAAGCACAGAGGAAATATCAAGGTAAATTCAAAATAGGCTTGATAGAATGGAAGCAGATTTATATTAGGCATAGTGAATTCTTAATTCAATAATTTCTTAATGCAGTTCAGAGAGATTTACGAATTAAAATATAATTCTCCTTATTACAGTGGTAAAAATATACACGCATATTTCAACGGCGAACTTTTGTTTTATTTGATGAATAGCAACGTCGAACGTGACTTACGTTGAAGTTCGCACTTACGACAACTCATTCCAAAATCTCCTAGTTAAGAGAAGGCCTTAGTACGGATCAACTTAATAGACCGGTATAACTATATAAACTGCGCAGTGGAAACAAAATAAGAACGATGTCACTACTTTCGGGCTACTAATTTGCCGCAGTGAGGGAAAATACGAAAGATGTCATTACGGTTGGATTACTTAAGGATCAAATTTCTTGTTTATGGCAACCAATGCTGAGACCTCCTCTTTTCTAGGAGGTAATGCTCATTCTCGATTAATAACAAACTTCCTGCGATCTTCATGCAAACTTCCTGCTATCATTGCTAAAGTGTTTAAAACTAATAAAGAAAATAATATTTTTCAAAATTGTTACGATTATTGTCAAAAAAATATTTAAATTAAATGCAGTTTAAATATTGCTACATAAGTTTTTAAACAGGCTATTTTAGAGCTCTTTGTGTAAAAAACTACGTTAATGAATCATATAGTAAATTATGCGCTTGAAAGTTTTGAAATTTAAAAAAGAATTTTTTTTTTTATATATTTAAAATTTCAAGAAATTTTCTAAGTTACAAATTTTATCCCGTTATATCAAGCAATATCTAATTTCAATCCAAAAACTTAGAAGTTAACTTGATTTTCTTGTAAATAGTGGTTTGAACTACCACCAGTAGTATAATAAGTAAGTGAGAAGATAAAGCTTGTATAGAATACCTCCTGCTTAGAATGTGGGCAGTAAGGGGTATGTGAAGATTTGCCATCATTTTTCAGCGTTATTATACGTTTAATTATTTTTTTATAATAAATTTTAAATATATAATGAGCAACCCATATTAAATCCTTAATTAAAACTACAATTTTATCAGCTTTTGCGAAAACAATTTACAATAAAAAACAGGTAGCTTAATCATCATTTTAGAGATTTTCTACGTTAAAAAAATGGAATTCTTATGGATATTATGGATAAAGGGATATTGGTTTCATAAGGTAAGTCTGTAAAGTCTTCAGTCTGCAAAGTTTTCAATATTTCTAAAAGCCGTGACCTTAGGATCTAGCATGTTAGGCAATCGAAAGTGAAATTTGCGTTGCTTTTATGAAATTTCATTAAAACATAGAGAGCTAGTTTAGACATTTAAGCATGATAAACGAGTCGTCTAGCATTGATAGAACCTTCGTTTAGACAAATATAACTGTATGTAAAATATAAAGAAACATCAGAACTATGTATAAAAAAAAATATTATATAAGAAGTTATATAAACTATACTACAACAAAACTATTATAGATTAAAAAAAACTAAGAACTTCAACAGCTGAAAAAAGTAATATTTTTACTAATTAAGAGTTGATGGATGTTTTTTTAAACAATTATTTGAGAATTTTTAGCATTAAGCAATTGCAGTTTCTGGTCTTAATTTATAAAGAAAAAGTTTCTTAAAATTTTAAAACCCATTTATGCTGTTTCAAATCAGAGTAACTTGCTAATTTTATCTGTAAATTACTTAAACACTGATGTTTTAAATACTACGTTTATTATATGAAAATATATTTGTTATAAGAAATAGTTAATTTATACTCGTATTATTTCTTTAGATGCTATTTCTTAATTATCCTTTTTACCATTTTAATATTTATTTTTATAGAATTTTTGTGATATTTAAATTCCTTTTTAGTATCAGATATGAGTCAATCATCATATTAATCAGTAACGAGTAATCTATCAATCTCTTTTTAATTGCCAACTAATTGAAGAAAACCTAAAAATAGATTATAATAAAATAGATAATTAAAGTAGATAATTAAAATAGATAATTAAAGTAGATAATTAAAATAGATAATTAAAATTTATAATAGATAAGAGAGATAATCTTAAAATCGATGACTTTAAGAAAAACCTTAAAATAGATAATTAAAGAGGAAGAACTCCCAAACTGAGGACGACATCTTGGGAGTTATCCAGGCTTCAGGGACTGGGCCAAGGCTGTTGAGTTTGGTGTCATTGGTTTCTTTTTTACTTTTTAAATGCCACGTAAAAACCAAATACGCATATATTTTTTATCTTTTTCGATTTTACATGCATTTTCCAAGATATTTACCATTTTAAACACCCATTTTCGTATTTTCCTTTCATTGAAAAAGTGCTATTATTGAACCAAAATACAAAGAAATGCAGTTCAATTTGTGAGGAATATTTCTGAAAAATCTAAATCTGTAAAAAATAGGGAATTCTTATGAAGATTTTGAAGTTTCCTCAAGTCCTATACCCTTACTCTTAACTCCAGAGGAAGAAGACGACTGATACTCAACCACCTGACTTATGATCTAAGTGCCAGCTGATTGTTTATGAGCAATATAGCGTGTTAATATTCTTGATATTGCTAGCTAAACTTGACCTACGTTTCCCCACACAAGTTAGAATGTTTATTATAGTAAAATTAGTTAAATACAATGTCGTATCATGTATTCAAATTGTTAAAGTATAATACTTCCTTTCCTACGTCTTTTATTTATTCTAGAATTACTATTTATGTATTTTATTGCAACTCTGATTCTTTTTATTTTATAAATCTGACAACTTTGTTGCATAATCAGTTTGTTTATGTTCCGCATAGCTTCGTGCCTATCTCTGTGATAAATAAGAAATTAATAAAATCTTCCTTTGTGAAAGAATATAGAATGTGCCACTTCTGAGAATTCATATTTTATGGTCTAGGCTTTTTCAAAATCTAATGTAAGGAGCGGTTGCTAACATAAGCAAATACAACATTTTAACAACATATTAGGACCCATACACCCTATGATGCTTCTAGCGGGTACCCAATTGACGTAAGGGATCGAATTTGGTATTACTGAGTTTAACTTTTGATAGTATTTCACGTGTGTATTTTTAGAGTTTTGATCTCGTATTTTTTTTTAATTCTAGCGTATTTTTTTTAAAGCTTTCATCATTTCATTTACTTTTGGACACCCTGTATATTCTTTGTTATCCAAGCATTTATATTTTCATGAGTTTTCTTGATATTTTCTTGAGTGATTTTTTTTATTCTCCTTGATGAAAGATGAAGGATAGTTTTTCTCGTTTGAAATCTGAATAAAAAACGGAGTTTACGTAAGAACTGCAAATTGGAATTTTTTTTAAATTTAATTTTTTTTTTTTTTTTTCGTATATGCAAAGATTTTCAAAAAGTAGACTGCAGATATTTTGTTAAAGAGAATTTTAACTGAATAATTTAATTTAATTTTTAAAATCATTTCCGTTAAGCAGAATTTAATAAGAAAAATATTAAAAAACATAGTTTAGACCAACCTTTTTTCTACTAATTTGAAATCTTTTTTACTTTGCTTTAGGCTGCATCGGAATTTAGTATTTTTTATTCTTCAAAACTCTATTGAATGAAAATCAACTTAAAGTTATATAACTACATATGAAAATTTTTGTTAATTTGCTTTGCATGATAGATTATTTCCATGAATAATAAGAGTCTTTGAGTGACCGCTTTGGGTTTGCAGACAAATTTAAATTTATGAAGATTGTTCTGTAAATTTGCTCAATAAATTCTGCTAAAAGGTTTTTTAATAAGTTGAAATGCCTTTCTATATACTGGATATTGTACTTTTAAAATAAAATAAATTCTCTTTGATAAGAAATATAAATAATTTTGAAATCTTTATTTAATTCACTTTATTTTTTCAATCAAAACGAAATTGAATAGTTTTATTACTTTTATTAAGCAAATTGGAAAAAGACTTCACCTATAGATAAACAAAATAAAACCATCTGAAAAAAAACATACACTCGAAATGGTATTTGAAGTCAACGCTAAAAGAAATTTATTGATTTCAATACAAAGTAAATGACTTATTTTAGATAGAAAGAATCTAATTACCAATCTCCTTTTAAAAGCTAAATAATTGAAAAGAAAAACCTATTTAATACAAAAAATAAAATTTGCTGAAACAACTTCTAGATAAAGGCTTAGCTTTAATTTCTGATGGTAAGTTCACTCTATACTCAGAAAGCTTTTAAAATAAGCATAGTAAGGGCTATAATTTTTTTTACAAATTTAATGGCGTTTCAATATATTTATTCACAAATTTCTCCCTATGCTGTGAAAGATTCTTAAATCAATACAGTAACGAAATTAAATATTTTAAAAACTTTTATTAAATAGTAAAAAAAAAAATATATATAATTCAATGGGAAGATGAAATGTCTAAGAGGTTAAACTTCAAATATTTTAATCAGTAATCTTTTAAATTGAATGCAATAATTTTGTTTAAGAAATTTCAAACTGGCAAAAAGAAAAGAAAAGAAAAATCATTTTTATATATATTAAAGGCATTAAAAACAATGTTCAAAAAATCAATTAAAAACACATTAAGAACTTTTTTAAAAAAAGAAATAATTATAGATATTTAGGCATGAAATTAATGCAATACGTTCATTGCGGGAAAACGTATTATCACGACATTCACGTGATATCGCGTCAATTTTTCTCCATATGTTAGTAAAACAATCAATAAGAAAGCAACATACAAATTACCTATTTTTGCAGAAAATATAATATTTTTCTCATGACAATAAGATATTATTTATAAAAATAAACTTTTTCTAAAATTAAAAAATTCTAAAATAGTCTCTAATCCACTGACGGTTCTGCACGTAAATAGTCTGATTTTACGTAGCAAAACTGGTTTTTCCATTTCAATGCATAGGGGAATTATGATGAGCAGGAATAGTGTATAAGGGAGAAACATTCTCCCAATTTTAGCCATTTGCTAAACCGCCATTGGGCTAAAATAAGAACATTTGTTTGTGAATTTATCTTTATTGATTACCAATCTTCAATGATATATATATATATATATATATATAAATACTCTCTTGGCAATGAACGTGAGCGTGTCAAATAGAGAAAGCTAATCATCTTAGAAACAATGACTGAAACCTTATGAACTATCCGTCTTCATACGAATAAACTTTTCAGTATTTGCTTCAATTTCAAAAATATAAGAAAAGGAAAGAAAAGAAAGAAACAAAAACAGTTTAACCTCATGACCGCTAAATTCCGATTACTAAAGCTTCTTCTAATATGCTGGCCTCGTTAACTATTAAAATAGATAACTGCGGATTGCTCCTTTCGGCTACTGGTCTTATCTTTTTATTTGATTTTTCTTCCTGTTTTCAATATGTTTACGTTTTAAAAATGTTATGTTAAGTTTAAGGATTAAAAATTTTAACAACTTAATATTTTTCTCATTTATTTCAAATGTAACTTAATTATCAATTTTTGCTAAATGTATATAAATCACACTATTGCTCTTTTTATGGGAATGGTGTAAATATATCGATTTACAACCTACGACTGATAATAATAAATCAAAAATCAGGTCCTTTTTATTTCTTTTTGAAAAGAGAGAAAATGTTTCTCTTGTAAAAAGTAAGAGTCTGTCTCCTCTGCAATACCTGCAATACCTCACAAGAATTACACCAGCTCTTAAAAAAAATCGTAAAATAGGAGAGCGGGACTTAAATCACCGCTGGATTGAAAAATCGCAGTCGGGAAAGCCAACCCACGGTCAAGTAGTTGGGAATCTTTGGTGTGGAAGCTGGATTATTACTTACATTGTCTACCCTCCGACCGAAACTGTTTCTTCATAGTTCACGCATGCAGCCGTATTGTCTTCGAATCACGATTAAACCTGATTTCCAGACCATTACCAAAAGCTAGCTGGGTAGCTCTATTGCAACGCAAACCAAACAAATGTGATTACCGGCCTCAAGTTTTAATCGTTTGAAATATGAAAATTGTTTTTTTTTTCTTAAATTTAAATGATGAGTTATTTCTTAAATTTAAACAAAGTGATGAGTGGTACGTACATTATTTTTAAAGCTATTTCTGCTTCAGCTTTTCGGAATAATTTCGCTCGATGTCCTGTGTGATGTAATTTATTTTACTTTGAATTCTCTTACTTTTGAACATGCTTTAATCTATACATAATAATAAACCCGGCTGTGTGTGTGTCTGTTTGTCTGTAATCACAATATATCGCCCCAGAAGTCTCGCCCAGGCACGAAATTCGGCACATAATTGTGTTTTGACACAATGAAGAAGTATTTTTTTTCTTTTTCAAAAATTTGGATTAGTTTTTTAGTTATCAGTCATTTTGTAAGAAAATCTATGCCTTTTCGTCTTCAAAGAGCCATATTCAAAAAACTATTAAAAAATGCATATACTTTTCTCCACTCTTATAAATGCATGCTAATGCGAACCTTACAATTGAAATATTAATTTTCGGCAACTTAAACCAATAATATACGAAGGAATTAATAATTTAATTGTAAGGTTCGCATTAGTTTACATTTATCAAAGTGGAGAAAAGTTTAACTTTTGTATTAAAAATGTGGCAACATAATCGATACGTAAATAGAACGCTTCGCTTTGATATATTTGTCGCTGTTCATCTGGATATGAAGACAAAATTGCAGGACAGGAACACTTTAATTGTCCACTAATCTTCAGATTTCCTGCTATGTTTTAAAAAACTTCATTTGTGAAAACCTTTAGCGTGGCGGACAGCTGGCAGCCTTAGGCGGCTAGTAATAAAAGAAAACAAGCAAATAAAAAGAATGATCAGGCCTCTCATCTGAATAAAAGTTGTCCCTTTCAAAAAGCATTTGATGTTCTCAGTGAATATTTTGGGATTTTTGCAAGCGCATTATCCAAAGATTCATTTGTGCACCTTAAGTACATTTTTCTCTCCCCACAATAGATTTCCTTTTATGGTATGTGAGTGTTGTTTTTCTTTCGACACGATATCCTTGTATGGATCTACTTAACATCCATCACACAGAATGGATATTGGTCAGAAGGTGAAGGTTTGTTCGGAATAGGTTACACGATATTATTCAGCTGTAATGTTTTTCTTTGTGGGCAGTGATAACCAAGAAACTATGCATTTGTATTAACAAGATACAATAATAAAAATTCAAATAAATAATATTTCCCTTTTTGAGTATGGAATTATTTTATTTAAAAATAGCATCATCATTATTAAACAATCGTATAAGAGTACAATTAATGTAGTTTACTTCTTGTTATTTTACCCATTGTGATTCATATTTTAATGAACTAAAGGCCTGGTTTCTTAGGACAGGACGCCGTCAGCTGGAAATCAGCGTTAACCTCTGATTGGTCTATTTGTGAGTTTGATAGTATACGTCATCGAACGTTCATCTTGAACTACAATTGCCGTACAACTCAACTGCAGTTGGATTACAACGTGACGTTAACCACAGAAGCAATGGCGGACAACATCCAACAGCACATTGAAATCAGCCAAGATTTTGATTTTGACATTAAACATAGCTTCTTCATTAAACATAGCACTCTTCATTTAACTCAGCTATAATGTGTTTTTTCTTGGACAAAGTCATTATTTGCTCTCTAAAACACTAGTCGACAATAACAAAATCAATACAAATTCAAAATAAATATTTGTTTACGTTGTTAACGCATGCGCAATGAGAGATAATGTCTGCGTTGGACCAACTGCTCACGCTGAGCTAACAAAAAAGTATTTTTTTGGCGTCATCTCTACATCAACTTTCCGCTGACGCCCAGATAAGGCGCTAGTTCTAAGAAACCAGGCCTTGAGCTAACAAACCAGTATTTTGTTGGCGTCAGCGGGACGTTGACGTCACGCCGACGCCCAGATAAGGCGCTTGTCCTAAGAAACCAGACCTTAACTGAACATTTGTGTAAGAGAGCCAAAAGAATATAGTTAACTCCTTGTGAGTTTTGACATTGCCGTCATACCTTATTTAATACTCTATGAAATGGTTACTTATTCATCATTTCTAACTTTTAAATACAAATAAAAACAAGTATGAAATACTTACCGCGAGATTATTTCTTCTCTGTTTTTTTAATTACTAACAAGAATGTGCGCCACGTAAAAAAAGATGTAAACTTCTGCATATAGTAACAGTATTATAATAACAGAGCAACACTATTTTATTTACATCACTTTTATTCTAAGTATAAATCAAAGTTTTTAAGTATTGTTAACAAAGAAATACGAAATTGGACATGCTACCTTTTGTAGTATCTCATTCCTTATAGATAATTGCAAAACTATTCTAATTTAATTTTGATCTTGCATCTACATTACGCAATCACCACTGATTATTACCTCTCTTTTTTTCATTCTCTTTTTTAAGCTTATTTCCCATTAATATTGTTTCTTTAAAAGTATTACCTTATTTTTAATTTCATATATTTGAATCATATATTTACCTTGACGAAATGTTAAGCACTAGAAGTATCTACCTTGAGTTTTTAGCACTTTGATCTGGGTAATTAATTTTGAAGTTCCTTTCGAATCGCTTCTCAATTCGAACTTTCTTCAATCGCAAATCGATTATTAAGTACATCCACCTACCTTTGCATTTATGGTGTCTGGTTTAACCACTTTTAATTGCGATGGATTGGCATCATTACTTTCTTCTGTCACTTTGTGTTTCGACACTAAGAGAGGTTGTTATTAAAAACGCAACTATGGTGCATGTCAATTTTTTTATTATGTGCTTTTTTGCGTTGTTTTTCTTTAAACAATTCAGTTTTATTAAGCTCCAAAATAAATTGCAACATTTTTCACATATTTTTAAAGAGGAGAAACAATAATTTAATTTTCAGTTATGAGTTTTGAAATATGGTGCAGTGATAGTGACCAATTACTTTTTTCTAATGAGTAAAAAAGCTACTTTTTCCTGGTTTTTAATGAAGTAAATATACTTTTTAATTTTCTTCTTTGCATCTCTCGATACTTTACTTTTGATATTTTAATTTTAAGCTGAAAATACAGTATTATTGTTATTCTTTCTACTTCAAAAATTTAAAATTAACCACTCGCTAATAAAGAATCTTGAGAAAAAACATTTTCGTATTAACTGTGTTTTTTTATTCTGATATTTTAAAACTTCCTCAGATCACGTTTTAAAGAAGTGAGTTAAATACTTTTGTGAAAAGAGAAACTTTTTTTTTTGTAACACAGTGCCTACGTTGTTTCTTCTTCTCTTTTTCCTTTTTTGGAATGAAACACTGAATTTTAGAATGTCTTTCTATACTCCTTTCCAAAGTCAAAATAGGTTTTAAGAATTTCTGTGCTACTCCGATAAAAAATCTCATTTACAATGCAAGACATACTAACATTTAAAAGAAACGTGATGTTGGGTGCCTTATTTTTTTACTTTCGTATCTTCTGCGAAGAGTAATAGTATAATTTAAATTTAGCATTGATTATTTTTACAAAAAAGCAATAAACTGCAATCCTATTACAACTTAATTACATGTTACATGATATATTCCTTTAATTCAGATAATTAAAATAACATTCATTTAAATAATTATTTATATTTACAGCTCACTGCTTGCAATTTTTTTTATTGACATTTAGGGTAAAACTTTAATTATGTCTAACAATTAAAGTGAATTTCATAATAATTATTTAACTCTAAATAAATAAACGTTATAAACGTTAAAACGCTAAAAATTTTAATAGTTGATAACGTCTTGAAATGTTAGAATTATAACTAAAAATTTCACATTCGCAAGGTGTGCGTCTAGTAATGCAGGATTCATAAAAACGCTTATCTACGCTGCCCATTTTGTTTCGCGCATTCTTCGCACTATCAGTTCGATTTGAATACAGAACATTTGAATATTTTATATTATCATTAATTGTTGGTGTTAACATCTTATATTTAACGATATAAACTAGTGAATTATTTCTGATAAGAACTAGTAGGAAATAATATTTACTGCTTCGTTAGTTATTAAAAAATAACTTTTCTCCTATTAAAATTACTCTGATTTGACGCACAAGTTTTAATGTTTTGGTTCACAGATGTCACTGTAATGACAAAAAATGAAAATGGGGCACACACTGTTTAAATTGTTTAAACTAATTAATCTAAAAATACTTGTCGGAAGGAAAAAAAATAATAATAAACATGAACGAAACTTTGAAACAAAATATTTAATAATTTCAAATTTAACTCTCAACCCCGGAGGTGATATGGAACTCAAATTCTAAATCTTAAATGAGATTTTTTTTCTTAAATGATTGAATCTTAAATGAGAAAATTTGAATTTAACATGAGAAATTACATTTATTTCATTTTTGAATTATATTTTAATTTATAACTCACAAAGAACGTTTGATCCATTTTTAGGTTTACGATAATCAATGTTCAATTCCGTTGACTTACAATTTTGAATCTAACCCAGGAGACAAGGGAATTCCTTAATCAAGCATTGGGTCCAAGTCTCCGTGAAGGAGTTTAGGTGGAACTATCCCGCATTCATGAAGAGAAAATCCTCGAAAACCTATGCTTCATGACAAGGAGGTCTAATCCTTGATCCGTCTACAATTGAGGATATTTTACGTCAGTACAGTCGTTGCGAGCAACAAGCGGAATTTTTATTAACTGTGATTCGAACATGGCGTATCTAATTGGGAGCTGAGCACTCTATCCCCGGAGCTACCACGGCTCTTATTTTCAAATTATGCATTTTATTTAAAAACTCAATGCTATTATGATATAAGCGAAAAGAATGAGAAAAGAGTACGATTGTTACTCAACAATCTGCCCACATATCCAGCATGGGTTGAGGATTAAGTTTGGTATAATTAGATAGATTCTCTTAATATATAAAACATGTCTAATTTTAGTTTAATTGAGATATGACGTGTGTTCTGCGTATGATGCGTACTAAGAATTGGTATCACATTTTCTCATATGTTAATTAAAGGACCACCTGTGAAAAAAAATGAAAAATAATGAACTCCGATCGGTTTACTTTTTTCCGGAAAACAAAAATCTGCAATAAAAAAATAGGATTATTTATAATTTTGATTTTACCAATCTCAAATTTAATATAACTGAATGAATCTTTTGAACATATACTTATAATTGTAGAATTTCGTTCTTGTGAATATATATTTCAAGAAATTTAATAAATTCATTGATTTTTGGATGAGTAGATTTAGAATTGCGAATATCTAGCTGGTCATGGATGCTATACTCTCTAATAAATTAGCTCAGTGATGAACAATAAAGTGAGAACCATAATAACTAAAGCATTTTCTGCAAACTTATAAGACGCAAAATTGAACCTTATTTCTTTTTAAGCCTAAGCAAAATTTCGTACTAAATCAAGTTTGAGAAGCGTTAGTTTGTACGGCAATTTAGTCCAACCATATTGAAATCGCAGCTTTACTGTGACAAAGCCCGGCTATAGATCGATGAAAGACCTTTTGCGATTGTAGGCATTCAAGTTTTAACCGTTGAGAAAAGCATTCTGTAAAGAAATGTAATACATTTCGGTAAACATTTTTAATTGAAGGTAAGAAACAGTAAAATTATTTGATGGATTTTAAAAGAAAGACGAGTAGCAAATGTAGTTGAATGACTGAATGAAGATTGGTTCCGCTTTTGAACTTTTTGATGAAATATTCACATCAGGCACCTGGTCATCATCAGGTGAAAAAGTGTCATTAAAAAGAAATTACTTACAAATCTGAAATTATTTCTTTAGCTATAAATTATGTATAATTTTCCTTGCGTCTAAGGAATTTTAAAAGAATTCTATAAGATTTTCAAAAGTGAAAAGCGATTTACCTCAGATATATTGAACTGAATAGCATCGCTGTCTACAAGGAAATGAAGGAAGAGGAATTCTACATAGATTAGGTGAAGTTGTTTAACCAATTAGCATGAGAGCATTTGAAGATATGGTAACTTTTGTACTATTAACGAATAAATCAAAACAATTTAAATGAGCCACGAACAATGGTACAAAAAATTATTTTGTATTTTGATACCATGAAAAATTATGCTATTTGAAAATTAATTACATTATTGTGTAAAAATAACTGCACTATTATTTGCGATTTATTCTCACCGTTTTGAATTAGTTTTGTAATAAGGTAACGCAGAAGACAACGTGAAGTAATACCATTCCTTTCTGTGCCATTCCTTTTCTCAAAATGCTGCGTGATTGTCACAAGTCACAACTTTTAGATTATTACTTATTTTTACGTTGCAATAGCTACAATAGATTCATAGAAAATCATTTCATTTGCTTGGTTGAGTCTTGGCAGATCAGACATTGCTATACGCTGTTAATGGAAACTTCAGCATTATTTATTTATAGCCGTCAACAGCAACAGTCTACTATAACCAGCAACCATTTTTTGATAAATCCCATCATTGTGCCCCCGTTTTTCCTATAAAAATTGTATTATTGGAATTTGCATATAAAATGCTACCATCTTTAAATATAAACTCACTTCAAAAAGCATGAAAAGTGTTTCATACATTTGGAAGCATGTTCCGAACCTACTTCCCTTAATTATTGCCAAAGAGTTAGAGGTGCAGCATTGACCATAATGTCCACATCAGACTCAGATTTCATGTTTCAATATATAGGAACCACATCTAATTGCATCTTCAGCCAGATCCACTTTAGTTGGGTGTCACGATACTTTTGGTCTAAAAGTGCACTTTTAATGGTGTATTCCATGTTCTTTAACACATGATAATTTCAAACTTTCCCAAAACACTGTTTGTTATATTCTCAAGAATTTCAGTTTTAACACTCTACAAGATTCCAATCTTTTCTGAACTAAAGAATTCATGGATATCAATAATTATCTGTCATATTTTCTATACTGATTCTAGAAATTCTATTTTATTATGAAATTTCCGTTATGTTTTTTATTTTAATTATGAGCTACAACATAATAGCTCATATTTCCATTCTGAATTATTAAGTTCTCTTTTCAGATGGTACAGGATTGTAATCTAATAAGAAATATACAGTTTATCTTATATTTCAATTCTGAAACTCTATTTCCATTCTGAGCTATTATATCTTACATTTCATTCCTGATGTATTTTATCTTCTATTCATTCACTACGTGATTAAAATCTATTAAGAACTATCCAAACTATCTTCTAAACTTTTATATCAATTATTCTGCCTTTAAGGTCTACCAGTCTACTCTAAGCTTTCAATTCTTCTATTCCAGCTGTGCGAAATTCCAAACTATTCTAAATTATCCAAACACCCTACTTTATTCCAATTGTGAATTATTATATCTTCTATTTCCATTCAGAACTATTATATCTTTTATCTAGGTGCTAAAAGATTCCATTCTATTCTGAACTATTCAATATATCTTCTAAACTATTATATCAATTATTCTGGCTTTAAGGTCTACCAGTCTACTCTAAGCTTTCAATTCTTCTATTCCAGCTGTACGAAATTCCAAACTATTCCAAATTATCCAACCACCCTACTTTATTCCAATTGTGAATTATTATATCTTCTATTTCCATTCAGAACTATTATATCTTTTATCTAGGTGCTAAAAGATTCCATTCTATTCTGAACTATCCAATCTATCTTCTAAACTATTATATCAATTATTCTGGCTTTAAGGTCTACCAGTCTACTTTAAGTTTTCGTTTCTTCTATTCCAGCTGTACGAAATTCCAAACTATTCTAAATTATCCAACCACACTACTTTATTCCAATTGTGAATTATTATATCTTCTATTTCCATTCAGAACTACTATATCTTTTATCTAGGTGCTAAGAGATTCCATTCTATTCTGAACTATTCAATATATCTTCTAAACTATTATATCAATTATTCTGGCTTTAAGGTCTACCAGTCTACTCTAAGCTTTCGATTCTTCTATTCCAGCTGTACGAAATTCCAAACTATTCTAAATTATCCAACCACCCTACTTTATTCCAATTGTGAATTATTATATCTTCTATTTCCATTCAGAACTATTATATCTTTTATCTAGGTGCTAAGAGATTCCATTCTATTCTGAACTATTCAATATATCTTCTAAACTATTATATCAATTATTCTGGCTTTAAGGTCTACCAGTCTACTCTAAGCTTTCGATTCTTCTATTCCAGCTGTACGAAATTCCAAACTATTCTAAATTATCCAACCACCCTACTTTATTCCAATTGTGAATTATTATATCTTCTATTTCCATTCAGAACTATTATATCTTTTATCTAGGTGCTAAAAGATTCCATTCTATTCTGAACTATCCAATCTATCTTCTAAACTATTATATCAATTATTCTGGTTTTAAGGTCTACCAGTCTACTCTAAGCTTTCGATTCTTCTATTCCATCTGTACGAAATTCCAAACTATTCTAAATTATCCAACCACCCTACTTTATTCCAATTGTGAATTATTATATCTTCTATTTCCATTCAGAATTATTATATCTTTTATCTAGGTGCTAAAAGATTCCATTCTATTCTGAACTATTCAATATATCTTCGATTTCAATAGTGAAATATTACATATTTTTTTTTATTCTGAACTATTATGTTTTCTATTTGGGAGCTTCAAAATTCCATTCTATTATTAACTATCCAACCTGTATTGTATTTCAATTGTAAACTGTAATTATGAACTGTGTTGCATTCAATTTTTGACTCAAAGGAAAACAATATTTTCTGAACTATCCAATTTATTTATTTATTTATTTTTTTAATTGTATTGTGAACCAGTAGATCTCTTATTTTCATTATGAACTATTAAATCATTTATTTATATTATTATATTGTTACATTATACGGAATATTATATTATTTTAGCGTTACGAGGGTCAGTCTATTCTAAACTATCAAATCTATCTTCTATCTCAATTTCGAAGCATTACACCATCTATTCTTGCTTTTCAAAATTCTGAAATCAATGTTTGAACAAAATTGTGAATTTATTAACTCAAGCTTTCTTTGTAAATAATACAAAATTTTAAGGTATAAGCACATTCTATACTATTTGTTGACAATTAAACGTTATTTGATGAGGAAAAATTACAGCACGAACGAGGGATTTTAATTTTTTAAACTAAAAACTTTTTGCAGAAGTTTAAAACATTATTAAAACATTATTTGGTCATTTCTAAAACGATAACAATTTGGCAAACTCCTCTTAACCAATAAAATTTTGTAGAGCGCATTTGTAGAATATGTAATATTTTCTTGAAATAATATCATACCTTCGATTAAATGCTTATTATATCACGCATTTATTATTCAAGAATACGCCTTCTCAAGCTAGAAAAACTTACTTTTGTGTTTCATTCTGACACCTTATTTCCGCAAGAATAAATTACTGAAATATGAAAAGGAAGTATTTTATTTTTTACCGGAAATCATTTTTCTGCCTCTTTTATCAAATTGAATCGGAACGAGAAGTCTTGCGAAACCTAAAACAAAAATGAAAAATTTTCTAAGAGCCGTTGTTCACTTAATTAATGCCAATTGTCTTAATTCAGTATTATTACAATTTATTACGCTTAGTTGTAGTTAGAATTGCTTTTGTACTAAAACATTGCATTATATTGGTAACACTAGACATTTACATAAAACAATCTTTTATCGTTAAATAATCCATACATTATAAATTACTATTTTTAAACAAAATAATTTTCATTGTTAGCAGTTTTTAGTATACTCCAATATTTAAATAGATTGGAAAATATATATGATACGGTAACTGAAATTAAACGTTTATTATTAATAATAGTCTGTTTTTAGTACACTATCTGGCCATAAATATCCAGACACGCCTTAAAAAAGTGGTTCTGGCGAGTGACGTGCTTTTATGCATAATCGAAAGCTATAAAAGTGTTTACCGTCAAGTTGTATTTATGCATTTGTGAAGCAATGTGCAAGTCAGTGGAGCTTAGTGAGTTTGATCGTGGCAGTATAGTGTGATGCCACCTTTGAGGAATTCAGTTCGTGAGATTGCAGACATTCTACAGAATCTTAAATCCACAGTGAGTGATGTAATTGTGAAGTGGAAACGTGGAGGCAGCGAAACTGCAGAAAAAATATCTAGAAGGCCAAAAAACTTATTATTGACGCAGCCGCAGAATTCTGAAATGAACGCAGAGTAATGAAGCAAAATCGCAAGTCCCCGTTGGTGGAAATTTCTCACGAGTTCATCAGACGTTGGTGTTTGCAGCATGACTGTCCGTCGAGAATTAAGAATCTTGGGATTCCATGTTCGTGCACAAAATACGAAGCATCAATTGCAATGGTGCAGAGCTCACCGTCCTTGGTCTGTGCACAGGCGGAAAACTGTTCTTTGGAATGATAAATCTCGCTTTATACTCTGGCAGTCGGATGGACGCATCTGCGTTTGGCGGATGCCCGGTAAGCGTTTCTTTAGGGACTGCATGGTATCGACTGTTAAGTTTGGTGGGGGAAGAATAATTGTGTGGAGGTGTTTCTCGTGGTTTGACCTGTGTCCGTCAGTTCTTGTGGTTGGAAACGTGAACTCTGAGATGTATGTGGACATTCTGGACAATGTTGCACTCCCAACTCTATGGCAATATTTCAGGGAAAGCCCACTTCTCTTCCAGTTGCTCCATTCACGCATCGAGGCTTGCACTGACGTGGTTTGACAAAACGGGTGTTCAAAAACTAACCTGGCCTTCTCAGAGCCCCGATTGACCACCATGTAGACCACCATTGAGATGAATTATAGCACAGATTACGTAGCCAGTCAAATCAACATCCTCACTGCAAGTACTCACTTCAGCTGTGATTGAATTCTGGAAGTCAATTCCTTTGGCCACCTATCAAAAACTGATGAAAACTCTTTCCAGACTTTTGCAGGGTGTCAGCGATACCAAAGAGGGACCAACACTATATTAATATGTGCCTCAGGATGCTCTGAGTCCATACCACTGGGTGTTCGGATACATTCGGTCAGATGGTGCATGTACCTAGTAAGTACGATAAAGTTATTAGCCTTTCAAAATTTTTATCATTTAGAGGCTATAACTAATAATTACCAATGAAATTTGGTCAACATAGTAATTTTCAACACATTTCGCAAGATATTTTAATGCGTATGTGCAATGGCAATTTCGAGCGCAAACAGCCAGTCAGTGCCAGTTGATTGTTTACTTTAGATGGTTGAGACACACTCTTTTAGAGTGCGTTGTTCATTCGTAGAACTAATACTTTATTCTAGATTGTTTTACATTTCTTTACTTTTTTTAATTTCTTTTTGAATTTCCTTTTTTAAGGTACTTAACCTTAAAAATTACATCAGTGTGAGAGTGTACCGGGCAGAGGTACTTAACCTTAAAAATTACATAAGTGTAAGAGTGTACCGGGCATTGGCACTTAACCTTAAAAAACATCCGTGTAAAATATGCCGGGCAGTGGCACTTAGCCATAAACGACGTCAGTATAAGGGTATAACTGGCATATGTGTACCTGAAAGTGGCGCTTGACTTCAGAAAAAAATAACATCTACATAGAGTATACCGGGCAAATATGTATCGGTCAGTGACAATTAACCTTAAAAATATTAGTGCTTAGTAAACAAAGCAATAGCCCTTACTTCTTTTAATTAATCCGATTATTAAAAATTATAAAACGATTATTAATAATATATATATATATATATATATATATATATATATATATATATATATATATATATATATATATATATATATATATATATATATATATATATATATATATATATATATATATATATATATATATATATATATATATATATATATAAGTGAGTGCGTGCAACATAAAAAGATTAGTTGAAGCTTTTTATGTCATTTCTTTACCTAAGTCTTCCTCTTAATTTATTATTCAAAACTTAACGTTTCTTTACACTTTATTACACACAACCAGTCTTTTAATCTATTTTCAGCTTCAAGCATGCATAAATTAATATCTTACGTTTTCCCTTAAACCGAGCTGTGAGAAACGTATTATTTCCTCGACATATTTTATGAACCAATTGTAATTACTAAGGTTTTCTTTTTTTTTTCTTAGATGTAACATATTACGGAACTATTTTGCAAGGTTTTCTCTAATCTTCACTCGGGAGCATTCGATTTTATATCTCCTAGATGTTCGTTCTCTGATAATGATGGTTAAATAAAGTTTAATTTGTTCTTTTTAAATCCAGAGCCTGTCTGCCCAACTCGCCCGACGGTCAAACTTAAAAGCCGCCAAGAAAAATAACTGTAGGGCTCGGGTGCAGGATTGACAAAATGCAAGCTATTTAAAAAACTGTAACAAAAAAGAGAAAGAATAGGGTTTTTCTTGATCATTAAAAAGTGATAGAGGCCCTATTTGTGATCGACTTTCTTTTGCTACCGGTGGTTTTACAAAATGTGCTGGTACAAGTTTCCCTCAGCAAAGGAAAGTGTTTTTAAAGAATAAAAAAAATTATTAGGAAAAGTGATTTCAAGCAAGTTCTATTCGCATGTGCGCCTTACTTATGTCTAATAACTCTTGTGATTAATGAAATATTTGAAAGAATATTTCAGAAAATATGGATCTGGTATTTGAAATTTAAGTTTCAATCAAGGTAAACCAGAAGAAATACCAGATATATTAATCCTTGACCCCCACATTAACGTTCAGTTCATAGCCTGGCTCAAACATTTCGAAAAACAAACTAGAGATTCTAAATTAAATAAAGAGTGGAAACTCAATGTTTTTCAAAAAATCATAAAGGATTCATATTTTCAATTTTTTACAAAAAGCAGTTTAAATTGTAATTATTTTCAGGAAGGAGTCGAAACTTTTCAAGAGCATTATTTTCCATCGCCATTTTGCTTTAACGATTTTCCAAAATTTAAAATTTTCTGGCATGGCTAAAGACCTCAGCTCATATTTTACCGAAAAGGTAAAGTTATGTCGGAAAAAAAATTTAAGTTGTGAGCATATAATTGAGAGTTTGTCTACAGGATTTCCCCCACAAATTAAGACGCTTTTTGTTTAAAATATACAAAAACATCAATTGAATGTCTCACAATTATTTATAAAATTATTCATGATGCCACACTGTCTTACCCCAAACTGAAAATAAGCAAAAAATTGAAGAATCAAAATTTAGTGGGTTACAACAAAATCAACAATTTTAAACCTGGACACCAAGGCAGCCATTTATTAATAACTCAGTTAGTTCAAATTGTTACAATGATCCCCGACAAAATCAGAATCAAAAATTCAACCAGAATTTCAACTAAAAATACGAGTTTAGACGTAGATTTTATAAAGAAAGTAGCAAATTTAATAAAAATAAACAACAAATAAGTCATTTTGCCCAGGCTTCCCAGGATTTGCCTCCTAAGCCATGTGCCGTGATAAGCTAGGAATCACCAATGCTTATCATTGGGGCCAAAATTGTGTTAACAAACCAAAATTCTTTATTGCTGAGCATCAAATCCAGCATAAAGATAAGAAAGAAAGCGACCATCCACAAATTTAACTATTAATAGTATCTAAATACATACAAAATAAAAATGAAAACAAAAATAGCAAACATCCGATTGTGACCAATAAAACTCTCTTGTTGAATGTCGACACAGATAGTACTTTAAATGTAATCCTAACTAAAACTTTGGAAAAATTAAATGTAAAAAAAAAGGAAAAAATTTTGTAAATGTAAAACGTTTATTGAATTTCAATTAGTGTTTTACTGTGTTAAACAGGTTATAATGCAAAATCAGAGAAAACTAAATTTTTGCTATTATTTGTATAGGCTAACAAACTCACATATGTATGTAAATAAATAGATAAATCTCGCTACCTCCATAAGAGAACCATGAAACAGGTACCATTGCTTGATCTATTCGAGTTTAGTATTTTTGAAATGATTTAATGAAATATTTGAAAGCAGCATACACGCCCCTTTATATCAGTTTCAATTGAGAAATATGTTGGCTAGAGAAATAATTAACCGTCATCTAGCTCCCATCTACCATTTTATGGAACCACCATTTTAAGTTTAGGATAGACAGATTATAAGATCTATTACTATTTTATTTGGAGAAGGTATAGACATCTAACTCTTAAAATTACCAAATAATCAGTACATTCTAAGTAAGATGGGACTATTTTCATCGTGTCTCTTCAGGACACAAGTTAAAACCATTAATTTTTATTATGCGTTTTTAAATAATCTTAATAGGTTTCCCTTCCTGAAAATCAATTGTAAATTTAAATTAAACTGTTTATAGCTATATTCTTGCATTTCCTGCGGTTAACACTTTGGAGAAGCAATTGTAAAACTGTGAAACTTATCTAAGTGCATTGACAACTATTTAAAACATATTTATAAACTAGATGCTAAATGCAACTGAACGAATCTAGCCAATTCATTTAGAAATATTGTTAATGTTATAAAATATTTTTAAGAAAGCACACCAGATTTCAGCAAAATCAAAACTTGTTTGAACGACCCAAGCATATTTGGTGTACCCATACTTAATAAGAAAAACATTTTGAAAGAGTTTTATGCACCTCCCTCCCCCCCAAAAAAATGTTTTATTTCACTTTCTTTAGAAGCGATGCAAACCTTTCAATTTTTATTTAAATATATGTTTTTACCTTATCTAAGGTAGAATATACATTTCTTTAGCGTAGAGTAAGAAAAACTTGTTAAACTCTGTACAATTGTTGACAAACTCCGTGCATTTTTACATTCTTCTTTTAAAAACCTTACATTTTCTGATAAAATTACTTTTTTTTTCAACCGGAGCAGATTTTTGTATTTGATATGGGAGTCGATCGCAAGATATCGAATAAAGTTCCGTCCTCATCATGTAACTTTTCTTGTCATTTAACAGAAATGGATTGCATAAAAAAACTTATTTTGCAGGCATGTATAATATGTTCTTACCTAAATATTAGATGCGTGATGCACATAATTTTAAATAATTCTGTATCACTTAATTCATTACGGATTGTAATAGTTTCAATATGTTAGTAACAATCATTTTTCCAACGTATTAAACTGCTATGTTTTGAGTGCCAAAACTTAAAATTAAAAATAAAATAGGCTAAATAGTTCCTGAGAAAAAAATAGTCAAAGATAAGATGATGGGAAATTTCTATATCTCAGAAACTATTCAACCTTTTTCACGCTAAAACTAGAATCACGTAGCTTTATGTTACGTCATTAAGTTAAATAATAAAGTTGTAATAAGGAATAATTTTTGAGATTTATTTTTTCACTTGAAATCACTTTTGCTTAAGATATTTCATAAAGGGATGCAAAGATATTTTTGATTTAGGAGTTTTTATCTTAGATACATGGAAAAATACACGAATAGTAAAAATAATATACATTCTTCTGATTATACTGTTAAGAATGCATGTTCTAGGTCAGTATTTCTCATTCTTTTCATATCCAAGGACCTCTTAGAAACCATACCAAATCAATGACCGATCACATAAACTAAATAAAAGAAAACCTTCATAGTTCTAGATCTATTACGTACTAACTAAATGGGGTGAATATTATAGTTTTGTTTACTTATTTATACGTTCCCGAAATAGTGAAAACACGTGATATATATACTCCGGTATTCGAGTAATTAATAGGTTTCCTAGGTATTGTATTTGGGTGTAATAACTGTGATGAAATATTTCATAAAAGATATTTTCGCATTTCTACCAAATAAATAATTAAGAAAATATAACCCTATTATACTGTCTGAAAAGCAAAACATTAAGAGACTTAATTCACGTGAAGTTCCAATATTATCTTGAAAAATAATTTAGGAATATACCAAAATTATTTTTAAAGTCATAATGTCATAATTTCATTTTTATTCTCTTGCAATGTAATTAACGTGCATTATTATTTACTGAGTACATTAAAAGCGTCAAACTTATTATTGAACTCCAATTTTCATCTTAAAGACTCTTTTGTTCCTTCTCTCTTTCAAAAATGAACTAAATTTAAGCTTAAGGAGATCTAAATTTTTTTCTGTTGTTATTTTGCCTCAATACAAATATTTTGTAGACTACATGAAATAGTCCCACGAACCACAAGTAGTACACGTTGGTAGCTGCAGGTTACAAATATTTTTTCCAAATATACCATTCAAGTTCTCATTAATTAAAATTACTTAAATTAGCTAATGTTTTCAAGTTCCATTAATATAATTCAATTGAGAAGGTAGATTTTCAGTGTTAATACTCTTTGATACATCAAATTATACTATTTTGTTTGGCATTATCACCTACAACAAAATTATTTTTCTTAGAATAATTTATGCAGCTGTCAGCTACACCTGAATACAAATTATTTTTCACAACATTTATTGTACCGGGAGGGTAAAAATGGGACAAAAATATCAATATGATAATATTAACCTGTCGAAATGTAATCATATTGACTAGGGGTTTCAGACTGAAAAATGATTCCAGCATTAGGAATCAATAGTAGAATGGCAGATGATCTCTTTCTTTCAAATTACCCCGAATAGTTTGTACTATTTTTTTTTTTTTTGCATTAACATGGATTTTTTCATTTTGCTTCATAGTTTCTTTCTCTCTTATGTAATTTTTAAATTTAAAAAAATGGTAGAAGAAGAGTTCCTGTTAAATAACTTTTTATAAAAAATTTTTTCATTTGTTAAAGGTAATATTTTACAATTTTTTTTTTAAGAAACTAATGTGTTACTATCCCAAAACGAACCCTATAAAACTAAAATATTTTGCTCATTGTGACAAACAATATTTTTTTATTTAAATTGTTTTTTAAATGAAATAATTTTCTAAAGCTACATGTAACATTTTAAATTATCTTTTTGCGTTTTGCAGTTACATCACTTGAAATGGCGAAACACGCAAAAACTGTTTAAATTATCTGAGGCAATATTTTCATGTGAACTATTTCCTATATTTTAAGCACTAAAAATATAGCAGCTCAAGAATAAGCCTTTTTTATATCTTTTTTTCATATAATTGTCGAAACAAGCAAAAAATATTTATTTAAATTCATTTTATCTTGGAATTATATTTGAAAGACTAAGAGCAATTTTTTTTTATTTCTAGATGTTATATCAGTAGATATATAATGAAACACATGAAAAAAAAAAGAATTAACATCGTGAGGATTCCTGAAATCACAGTTCTCTATATTTTAAGCACTAAGAATCCGAATCCATGGAAGAATCACTGAAAGCTAACGTCGAACTAAGAATCCAAATCTTCGCATATTTCGAAGATTCTTTAAGTTTGAAAAATAATTTTCTTCAATTTTCCTCCATAAAAAATAAAAAACGAATGCAAAGTAAAAAATCTTAATGACTTTAACATTTTTGATCTTTCTAACAAGTGATAAATATGTATTCGAAGTTATTTTTTCCAAAATACTATTCAGATGACTAGGGACATTTTTTTGTAATTAGATCAATAGTAACGGCGAAACACGAAAAATGGGGAAACATGAAAATTGGTAAATGTTATTGTTATCTGCTTTATGCTTGCAAGCCTCAAAACTGGAAAAGAAATTAATTTACCTTTTTCGATATAAATGAAATCCCGCCCTTTCGTGATAAAGACGTATTTTTATGAATGTACTCACTCTTGCAAAAATCATTTAGTAAATAACTAATTTATTTTCATTGAAGCTTTTGCTATCAAAGATTATCTGATTCCTTAAAAAACTATCAAAATAATTATATCTTCTAAATTAAAAAGACAAATGAATTTAAATTAATTAAAATTATTTTTTTAATGAAATGTTCATTGTTGTTTTTAATTTCATAAACACATTTGAAGATAACATAGATGCTTTTGAATTAATTCATTAGGTGTTTTTTTAAAACTTAAAAATATTCTTTCTTCTATGAACTACTGAATGGAATTAAAAATGCATAAATATTTATTTAGTAATTCAACGAGATTTCTTAAACGGTAAGATATTATTGCATTGTAAGTTTTTTAAGTTTAGTGTTTTCTTTTTCGAAAAAATTATTTCTCTTGAAAGCGTAAATTTATTTAAGAATCTGCATTTCTATGTACTTAAATGCATAAAAAGGTAAGGCTTGCTGAAGATTGGGTGCATCAATTTTCAAATCCTTTATAATTTTATTTATTTAATTTTTTATTTATTTTTATTTTTTTATTTTCTGTGATCCTGTATTTTTTTCTCATTTTCCTTAAGCTATTGAAACTACATTTTTACTGACACAACATTTGAGTTGAAATAGTCGTCTCTTTTTAACTACATTGTATTGCATTTGAGAGCCTGGACAAAGGTAGAATGAAAAAAAGGCAAAAACAAGGTTTACAGTAAAAGCTAAATAATGATAATTCTTTGAAAATTTTATTTGCATGCCTTTAATTCATCTTTAAAAGGAAACAAGCTTGGCATACTAATATTTATACTAAGTTTAAAAAAGGATTAATTAGTTAACAATTCTATGGCAAACCAAATTAAAATGAAAATGCAAGTTTGCCTGCTATCTAAGTATATTCTCAGAACTTATTAAGCTGTAAGGCCTATTGAAAGCTTGCACCCTTTTAATATCAAATAAAGTTTATACGTATTTTGTTATATTGAAAACGATTACAAATATAGCTTACCGAAAATAATTTCTAATAAACATCCGTTCGTTTCCTTATTTGATAAAGAGCGAAAATATTTCATTTGTGACGTATAAAATTTTTGGTATCATTTTAAGCTATATAATTAAATTAAAAATGCAAAATGTGAACGATTTAAAAAAAAATCCTACTTTTATATTTTCCTTTTTTAAGAAATTTTCAGACTTATTTTAAAAAAGATTTCGTATTTTATCATTTAGATTTGCACAGTTTTAACTTACATAAAATTTTGTCTTCCTCATAATTCAAAATGGATTCAAATGGGATTCAAAATGGATTTAAAATGGATACAAATGGATTCAATTATTGGAGGCGTAATTTTTTTCCTATGATTTGTACTAAACCACTAAAAAATTCATCTTAAACAGAGGTTGTGTATTTCTATATAAAAAGAAGAAATTCTAAATGATTTCTACAATGTAAATCTCATATTTAATGTTAAAATCCTTATATTAATGAATATTGAGTACCAAACGTTTCAAATGCATTAATAATTCGATGAAACAAAAGGGAGTAGCATGCAAGTTCATAAGCTATTGAATCACATATGAATATATTCGATAAAACGGACGCGATGTTTGTTTTCGTAAATAAATGATATTTCTCTTTCATTATATGTTGCCCAGAAGCTCTCTCTCTCTCTCTCTCTCTACAAATAGAATCTATCGTTTCATAAAAGTTAAATTTCCAATATCTATTACATTTCATATGTTTTCAGTAGTTCGAAAAGATTAAATTACGAAGAGATCTAATAGCAAGGATGGAGATATTAGTAAATATCAAATATATAAGGGTGCATAGTTGAATTGTAAGCAAAATATAACTTAATCTATTGCTTAAAAGCAATAAAAAATTAATAATTTTACTCTGAGCAAACTTGTTATGAACCAATGGGAAATTTAAATTACCTTTCTACTTTTATATATCTTGAGATTGAATTTTTCAAATTTATTTGTGTTCAGCTTATGGAACAACTAGTTCATTCCTGTTTAATAATTACAATTTAATTTTTCTTATTCTTTCGGATTCTACACTCACTCTGGCTTTTATATTACCTTTTTTTATTATAGCTTTGTTAGGTCAAGAAACACAGCTTTAATGTTACCTGGAAACCGATTTGAAGGAAAGAGTTGAATTTCATCTAGACTGGCAAGTGAAACATTATTTCTGTTCTTTCACACTGAATTGAATTAGACCAGTCCCAAATCAATCGGACTAATAGTTAAGAAATTACAATGGTTTAATGCACAAAAAATACAAATTTATACTGGTACCAGCTAACTTATTCGATATTGATATCTAAGCAACTCATATTTTTTTTTATGTATTTTTATACATTAAACTGAATGAGTTTATCACAACCAATAGAATAAATAGTTTGAAAGCTGCAAGTGCTGCCATCTGTCGAGGATTTCACTTACCGTGGTTAAAAATGTAGATGGGGTGCAAAAGAGACTCTTTTGAGCAGGCTGCGTTTCAAACCGGAAACTTAGTTCGCATAAGGCGATGCTGCAATCCAGAATGAATTAGTCAGAATCATATAATAAACGTTCAAGACTCCAGCGGTCAAGACTACTAATTCCTAACTTCATTACGATTCAGGGCACTGGGATTTTTTTGTCTAAGACTAGAGCTGGGCCGTAGTATCTCAAAGGACAAAGCGCTTGAAACCCAAAGAGAAACCCCAGGTTCGAATCCCATCGATAACTGGTCAATTTGAATTGCGCACCCGGCTTACACCGACCAGATAACTAACGTAGAATGTTCTCAGTGGTAGACGGATCATGATTTAGAGTACCCTTGCCGCCAGACTAACCGTGAAATGTTTTCGTGGTTTTTCTCTCCATGTAACACGATTAGTTCAATCAAAAAGTTCTCAACAAAGAAAAATGTCTCCCAATACTTGATCCCGGAGTTTCCTTGTCTTCAGGATTGAGTTCAAAACTACAAGGCCTCAGAGTTTAACATTGGTAGTCGTAAACTCAAAATTGCGTAGGCAGTTCAATGACAGTTAATAAAATAAAATAAGACTTGAGCTAGCTGTAAATTAATGGTCAATTTAAATTTTGGTGAAATTCGTTAGATTTACGAGGAGAGTTTACTGTATAAACAAATGACTAATTATCTGACTCTGGCAGAAGTTTTTCGAGTATTCTGTACTAACTTAGGCATTACACGAAATGTATGCTTTGTATCAAATGTCATACTTTTTAGGTACTTTTAAACAAAATAATTTTTATATATACCTCATAGAGTAAATAAACAATAGCTAATATTCTCTGTGAAAATATGATATTATAGTTTGACACACGCAATTAACATAGAAATAAGCAACACAGTACTTATATTTCTTACTTTATAATTCTTGACAAAAAAAAAGAAACTTTTTGATTAAAAAAAACTTATTTAGTAACTTTTTTATTTAATAAATTATTATTTTTGTGCCACAAAAATTATTTTTCGTCCATATATATAGTTATTAAATACATCCCATTAAGAAAAAGTTTCAGTGTAAGGAATACCGGGCAATGTCACTTTACTTAAAGAAAGGGATCAGTGTAAGAAAAAGGTGAATAGTCCGCGAATCGTTGAATTGTTATTTTCCCCAGTTAAAACTGTTATCATTAATAATACATAACAATTACTAAAATTTTATGAGTTTCTTATTTAATAAAACGAAACAAATGAAGAAACTGGCTCACCAAGAAATAATATCAATTTCATACTTTTTCAAGAACTAATCAGATTTTCTATTTTCTAAGCCGTATTTAATGTATATTGTGGTATTGATTGTAATAGAACGTGGAATCGAATTTCTATGCAATGTGTGAAAGCATAATTATTTCGCAAATGGCCGGTCGATGCCAGTTTCACAATGCCAGCCAGATTTTCAACTTTGCGTTTATTTGAAATATTCTCCTCGCTTATTTCACTACTAAATGTCCTTACATTCATTCATTTAAATACATTGTTGTAAATCTGTTTCTAAGTTTGCGTTCTGTTATTCTTTAACTAGATTAGAAGAAATGAAGAATCAAAGCTGTGATTCAGGAAAGTCAGAAGCGGTGTGTGAAGAACCAACTAGAATATTCTTTGAGACACCTGAGGATATGCTGAATCCATTAGCTATTAATCCATCTTTTGTACCTATTGTCCTCACCCACAGCATAATCTTCTTCCTAGGCATTGTTGGAAATATGGTTGTTATCGTGACTTGGGCAGGGTCCAAGCCAACCAGGTGAAAATGATTTGCATACGGAACTTAATATATTCAATTTCATTAAATATATTCAGGCAGCCTACATTACTAATATAAATGTGTATACTTTAAATTCATAATTGTGTCAAATTAATTCCTCAAATTTAACAAATTAATTCTTATTCTGTTTTCAAATATTTTTCTATTATTTCTATGAAAATTATATGGATAAAAGGTTAATTGGAAATTCGTTTAGCGGAACCTTGCGCAGATGACGCTTAATTATGTTGATTGGTTGGTTCTAATGCCACTTGCAACTCGGGCGAGCCTGTTTGGTGAAACCAAGCGAATTTAAGGCAGAGTGTGCGATTCTTGTTATTCAGTGGTGCCATCTATGGCCAAGAATTCAACTTCGCCTCACCATGTCGTCACACCTGTTTATAAGGCGGACCCATTCATACATCCATTCATTCATCCACAGATCCTAATTTTGACCTGAATCAGAGAACGATCGATCTCCAATCCAGTACCCCCAGAGGTGTTGATTTGTTATGCGAACATGGAGGACTTTGCGACTCGACAGAATTTTAACGTGCATCAGTCACCAACTACAGTCTTAGGCCATCTGGGTTCGAACCCACGAACTCTCGGACATGGGCCCAGCTCCCAACCGACCAGCCTATTCCGCTTAATTATGTAATTTCAGTAATATATTCTACTGGTATTATGGTAATTGGCGAAGTTTTAAGAGAAATTCTGCAATGGGTTTGTCGAACTTTCAGAACATATTTTTTCCAGTGGTAGCAAAGGTGTATTTATATTTCAATGAATTAGAATTAAAGGAACTTTTTTCTCCACTACTTACAAATATTGTAAACAATAAATTAAATTATTTTAAACGAATAATTACGAATAAAAAAAATAAAATTAATTTAACTTTACAAGTTGAAGAACTCAGTGGAAAAACCAGGTAAGTGACATTTGCATAGAGGCTACAATCAGGGTAAGAAAATTCGAGTAAGTTGTTTCTGAACTATTTTATCACCGATTTATTAGAAGGTGGGACTATTAATTCTTTGCCTCATTTTATTTTTCATCGCCTAATTTAAAAATTAAAATCAAGCAAGCATACTAAAAGAAATGTGGCTAAGATATGTTGATAATACAGTGAAAACAAGAACAATTCTGTTACATTAAATATACCCGTATGGAAGCAGCACCTTTGTTATTTTAACTGATTCATAAATACCCCTAAAATGTCATTTACCTGGTTCTTCCACTAAGAACTTCGATTGCGTCGGAATATGCCTTTTACTTTTGTGCATGATTCAGTTTTGTGCATGTTCACTACTGACTGATTTTTTTTATTCATCCAGTAAGAAGAACGAGTAAACATTCAGATAGTAAAAAGTAAATTTTAAAAAAAATCACATCAATTAGCATATGTCTGTTTCTTTCTTTATTTCTTTATTCTTTCATTTCTAGATTACTAAATGATCCTTTCCTCTCAGTTTAAAAAAATTGAAGTATAAATGTATAATTTTCATTTAATTTTTTCTTATGATTTTACTGATATATTTAACAGACAACGAAATTAGTTTTACAAATATTTTTAATTGAGTCATATTTAAAATGATTAACATAATGATTTTTTCATTGATTGTATATTATACCATTAATGAAAGATTTTATTATTCAGATATTAAGGTATGTGCTTTGCAAAATTCACATACATTGAGGCATTGTATACTAATTCATCAGTTCTAATGGAAACTATCAATTGTTTTTATTCAGTAAAATGAATTAAATCATTTTAAAATATTTCCTTTGCCTCACGCTATTCACAAGTTTAATATTTATTATTTACACAACGAGAAAAAAAATATTCCGTAATTACAATGCTTACCCTCTCTTTAAACATTTTTAAAAAACAAGTTTGATAGAATTTTTAGAATCACTAATTAATATTTAATTGCGAAAAAAGTGATTTTTCATCTTTGTTGTTGTTGTTGTTAATTTACGTCGCACTAGAGCTGCACAATGGGCTATTGGAGGCGGTCTGGGAAACATCCCTGAGGATGATCTGAAGACATGCCATCACAATTTTGATCCTCTGCAGAGGGGATGGCACCCCTGCTTCGGTAGCCCGACGACCTGCACGCGAAGTCGAGCACTTTACTGTAGAACAGTTTAGCGAGGACCAATACCGCACACCCTCGGTCCCTAGGCAGACTGATCCAAGTGGTCACCCTCCCGCACACTGACCGCAGATAGTGATGCTTGACTTCGGTGATCTGCTGGGAACCGCGTCTTAACGATCAGTCCACTGCGGGACTTTTCATCTTTGATTTAAGTATTAAATTTCAAGAAATAATGCTCCCTTTAAAGCTTAAAATGATTAATGATATTTTGACGATTTCTGCTCGAAAAACTCAAAAAGAAAACCGTGAAAAATGGAATTTGCCAAATGCCAAACCAATGGGCCATTGACGCGTCATATACACGTGGGGTTTCATTACCACCGCTTTTATGATACGTTTTTAAAATTTTTGCTAAGAATGAAGTAACTAAAACACGCACGTAAGTCAATTAATAAATAATCCTTAGAAACTGAAGCTGCAAGGTATTACTTGAATAAAAAAAAACTCCAATAACTTCAAAAATATACAGATTGGAAATAACAGCCGACGTGTTACAAGCGTCCATTTTCAAGACCTGCCAGACCTGAATGAGAAGAAGCACAAGTGATTTGAAATATAACGTTTAGTTACTAAAGAAAAATGGAAAATATAGGTGAGAAAAAACATGAAAAACCTCCGTAACCGAGAGGGAATAAAAATAAACATCAGAAAAACTGAAGGAGAAAAATCACTGTGGCTGAAAGGGACAAATCAGGGTTCCACGAGTTATGAAGAGATGGTGAAGAACTTATATCGTTAGCAAGAAAATCATCATTATTAAGAATAAAGCAGGATTCCAGAGCATCAAGATGAGCTGATGTGACTGAGGTGGAATTAATTTTGGCGCTAACGAAATTGAGTTTATGCCCAAGATTCCAACAATGTGCAGCAATTGAGGAATTCTCGTATTCTTGATAAGACATATATTTTTTATGTCCCTTATATCTAAATTTTTAAGCACTTCAGTTTCTCGGGATTATTTAACAAATTGATTTACGTGTGTGTTTTAATTACTTCATTCTTAGCAGAAATTTTGAAATCATATATTAAAAGCGGTGGTAATGAAACATCACGCGTATAAGACTAGTAGAATGTGCGCAGTAGATTTTTTGGTTGGGCATTTTGCGCATTTCCATTTTACATGGTTCTTCTTTCGAGTTTTTGTCAACAAAAATCGTCATAATGTGATGAATTATTTTGAGCTATAAAAGAAGTAAAATATTCAAAAGTTATTCATTTTTTGAAAGATAATTCTTAAATAAAAGATGAAAGATAGCTTTTTTCATAATTAAATATTAATTGGCGATAAGTTTAATTATAAATATGTTTCTATCAAACTTATTTCTTAAAATACGTCAAAAGAAAGAGTAAGTATTGTAATTAGAGAATATTTTTTTCCTTGATAATGAATTTACAATGCTTCAATTTATGTGTATTTCCAAAGCAATTTATGAGTTTTTGTCAGCAAATATTGCTTAAACTTTCATTTCGTTGACGTTTATCAATGTTTATGAATCAATTTTTCCGAAAATTTTATAATTCAACAAACATAATTTTTAAAGGGTCTTAACCTCGAAAAACAACTTTCTTTTTTTGTTTACTAACAAATTTTAAAATTTTTTTAAAACGAGTCCATATTTAATACCAAGTTTTAATTTTTCTTCAAAAAGAAAAAAATTCAATTTGACAAAATTTGATTTTTAGGTCACCCACGTGCACGTTTTTAGTGAGCCTTGCTGTTGCCGATCTTATTTTGTTGGTTTTTTACGTCCCTCTGGAGCTGATGGGTTATTTTGTTATCACGTGGGATGCTGGAGGATACATTTGCAAACTTAGTTCATACGTCGAGATGTTATCTGGCATGGCATCTGTATTGAATCTTACTGCTGTTAGCATTGAAAGGTGTGGGTTATTTTCTTCTTTATTTCTGTAGAATTAATATTACTCTGAGAAAAAGTCTGGTCAAATCTGCCAGAATATAGATAAATTTACCATGTTACTACCTCTATACCAAAATATTCAGTAATTTTTGATGAATTGTTTTGTTAATTATTTTGATTAACTACCAAAAATTTTATTTATTAATTATATTTTATTCATTATTAATTAATAATTTATTTGAATATATTAAAAAGTCAGGTAGAATAAAGTCTGGTTAAAACCTGCCAGTATATGGATACATTTACCATGTTTCTACCTCTATACCAAAATATTCAGTAATTTTTGCCGAATTGTTTTTTTAATGATTTTGATTAACTACCACTAATTTTATTTATTAATTATATTTTATTCATTATTAATTAATAATTTATTTGAATATATTAAAAAGTCTGGTAGAATAAAGTCCGGTTAAAACCTGCTAGCATATGGATAAATTTAATATGTTTCTAACTCTATACCAAAATATTTAGTAATTATTGCCGAATCGTTTTGTTAATGATTTTGATTAACTACCAATAATTTTATTTATTAATTATATTTTATTCATTATTAATTAGTAATCAATTTGAATATAATTTTATAATAATTTATAAACTTGTAAATGTGATTAAATTTATTAGTTTTATCATGTTACTTTAGAGCAAGACATGAAACCATTTATTCGGTTAAATTTACTTTTCAGTTTTGTACTTTTACTAAATGTGTGGTAATAAGAACTATAATTTTCAAAACTGGAATTTCTTATAAATATGAACGGAAAAATTACCGAAATAAATTGTTTAAAAACTTATGCTTTGGATTTATTTACCAAAATTATGCTGTTTTTTTTTTTCTTACTACAAATTTTATTATCATGCTGAACGGTAATTTTCCAAATTTTCTTTTCTTCTGTGTAGATAAGTTTACAATATTGCCAACATAGCCTTTCATTGTTTTGCAAATTATTATATTATTATTTATTTCAATTTTAAAATAATAACATTTTGTTGCGAAGTGGTATAAAATATTATTCTATGTATATAATATATTATAGAATTCTTTAATAGATTTCAGTGATGTGTCTAAATTTTAGTAACCTTAAATTTCTTGAATATATATTTTTTCAATTTGTAACAAAGGGCTATACATGAAACTTTTGAAGTGAAGCAATAAAAGGATTCCTTTATCTTGTATAGTTCAAATCAATTTTATTATTACTTTTTCAAACAAGAAACGCATTGAACATAATACTGCAAAAATTTGTCAGCTGTTAACGATATTGATCAATGCTCAACGATGTTTCTGAACGAAATAATTCTGCTTATGCATAATGATACCGAAACAGAAACATGGTTTGATTCAACCATTCAACAATTTTTTATCCTCTGATTTCTAGACACTGAAGAAGTTTCTTATTTTTGGAACACAGACTCCATTTCTATACAGTCGGCAAAAAAAAAAGATATCACCCTGAATAACTTTCGTTCTAATGATCGAATTTTCATGAACTAAGTGCGAATCTTAATGGCTCTTGGGGGTAACCTCAAACTCGAAATCAGACACAAAAACGTACTTTCTCTGAATAAACATATATTTTTTTTACATATTTGGAATCCTGACCCTTGAAATAGGGAGAATAGACAAAACTTCGAAAAATTTGGGTCGTAATTGGTTCGCAATAAAGATATATATATTTGGCGATAACAGCCAAGAAGGGCCTTGAAAACGGCCGAGTAAAGTCGCCACCGCAAATGAATATTTTGAAATAACCCATGGACTAATTCAAGAGAGAAATACTTAATTTTACTCGGTTGCTAAGCAATCAATTTAAAACTATAAAAAATTGAAATAATGTTCTGTGATTGCTCGGAGAGGTTTAATTAATAATAGTTAATAGAAAATAACTCGAAGTTTCAAGGCAATTGACAATTTTTAAACTGATTTTTGCAAAAAACGTAATTTTTTTTTTCTTTTCAATCTCCTTCTTTTAAAAAGAAAATTTGAATCGATTTATGAAGTATTTATGATTTTCTAAGCTTTTAGAATTTGAATACATGATTTGCGTTTTTTATGTTGTTTTGTTTCATTTAAATGATGATTTCATTCTAAAATCAAATTTACATAAATTATTGCAACTATATGCAAAATCTTAGAGATAATCATTTTTACAGTTTTAATCGAGTCTTCTTGACAAGAAAGTTTGAAGAAACAGTTGTTCAAATGAATTAAATGATAATAAATAATTATTAAAAATTATTTTTTGCATGCAATTATCTTTGGGTAAATAGGTTTTATAAATGGGTGCATTTTTTAATTGCTTCATTAGTTTTAAAAATATGACTGAAAAAGCAAAAAGTGAAATTAACATTAAGGGGTCCGAACTTTGGATCGCTCTCCTGACCGAACTATGGGGATCATATTTCCCAGATTGCGGCTACCTCCTATATTTTGAAGGTTCAAAATCCAAATATGTAAAAATAAATATATTTTTATTCCTAGAAAGTACGTTTTTGTATCTGATTTCGTAACTTAATTAATAGTTAACACTAAATACATTTGCATATTTAAGGTCACCCCCAAGAATCCTTAAGATTGACACTTAGTACGTGAAAATCCGATCATTTGAACGAAAGTTATTCATTGTGATTTCTTTTTTTGCCGACTGTACCTGTATGTATGCTTTATTCACCTTGTTTTGCTTGATTCAAAGATTTATCTTTAACAGGATTCTGTTCCATCATGTAGAGCAAAGAACCGTCATGGTTGGTCACAAATTTCTTTATTTTCTTATAGCAGAAGAAAAATCACTTTACGCCCCAATAGATCACATAACTTTTATACATGTTGAAACTTACGCATAAGGATTTTTACTAAACATTTTAAAATTTTGACATCCCCAAAAAATTCTTGTGCAAGGATTAAGAAAAGAAATATGAAGATGTGAGTGCATTTCATGGCAGAAAACATGGCAAAAGTAGTAATTTTAAAAATTTGTAAATAAGTTACACGAAGTAACATTTTCCTTTTTAATTGAAAGTTTGGTTGGAATATTTTAATAAACAAATAAATTAGTGTGTTGCATTTGTTGAAAGTATTTCTTGTCACTCTGTACAGATAAATTCGTGAAGGAGAGAATAGAGTATGTGTAGGAAACAATTTGAAGGGAGAGGTGGCATGCGTTTGTCTGATTTTTTTTCTTTAATAAAATTTACAGTCCATTATAATCTTGTGTGGGGAAATTTGTTCTTGTAATTAAAGCTTCAACTCCAACTGTAGTGAACAAATGTCATTCTCTTATTCAGTAGAGTTATTATTCTTTTTCTGCCTAGGTTACAATTATAATGTCATAAACAACCCGCTTTATTTGCTTTACACTTTCAAGCCTGATGAAGGAAAGTTCGTTCACCAGGAAAGTATTACCTGTTGCTGTATTTATGAATTTTACTATACGTGTAAAAAAAATATTTAAGAAAAACGTTAAATTGAATTAATCAGATCTTGGTTCATTTCGAATTCGAGAATTTTAAATTCTGAATTTTTTAATTGCTTTTGTTTAAGGTAGTTTTAGTTCGAGAATTACCACACACTAAATAACCCTCTTTCAAATTCATTTATAATTATTTTTCATCGTTTCGATGATACACCCTTGTGCAAATTAATTGAAACAAACTCAATAAATTCAGAAAACTAAGAGAAAATGCTATTTTATTTAAATTTATACAAACTCAAAATTTTTTAGTACATAATATGATCTCCACGACACTTTATTAACATTTGGACACGATTCGGCATGGATTCCACTAATTTTTTACAGTCATCTATATACATAATAATAAACGCGGCTGTGTGTGTGTGTGTGTGTGTGTCTGTAATCACAATATATCGCCCCAGAAGCCTCGCCCAGGCACGAAACTCGGCACATAATTGTGTTTTGACATTATGAAGAAGTATTTTTTTTCTTTTTCAAAAATTTGGATTAGTTCCTTAGTTATCAGTCATTTTGTAAGAAAATCTATGCTTTTTCGTCTTCAAAGAGCCATATTCAAGAAACTATTAAAAAATGCATATACTTTTCTCCACTCTTATAAATGTATGCTAATGCGAACCTTACAATTGAAATATTAATTTTCGACAACTTAAACCAATAATATACGAAGGAATTAATAATTTAATTGAAAGGTTCGCATTAGTTTACATTTATCAAAGTGGATAAAGCTTTAACTTTTGTACTAAAAATGTGGCAACATATTAGATACGTAAATAGAACGCTACGCTTTGATATATTTATCGCTGTTCATAATTGTTATAATAAGTTTTTCTTCTTCTTTCCACGCTCTTTTTTTTTTCTTAAGCGAAGACGATAAGGGAAAATTATACTTGAGGATGCCCCTTGGCGAAATTGGTGACTTATGTTTGGCGCTATTCCTGTTTGCGCGGAACACCGTGGTAACAGAAATAACGGCCAAAACATAATGATATTTCAAAAAACATTGGAAAATTTCAACAAAACATCGCAAAAAGCTTGCAATGAGCCCAATATAAGCAAAATTAATAAATCCAATAAAAAGGATTTTGAATCGAAGCAAAAATTAATGGAGTAGGTGCAGAAAGAAAAGGAAAAAAAAAAAACAACTCACTTCTTCATTAAGCTTGAATATACTCAGATTTAGGTGCACAGAATTATCTAATAACAGTTAGAGGGAAAAATATACTTGAGGGTGCCCCTTGGCGAAATTGGCGACTTATGTTTGGCGCCATATTTGTTTGCCGGGAACGCCGTGGTAACCCACAAACAGGACATTTATATCTATTACTAATTAAACCTTCATTCATACACCAGTCAATCACTGTTTTTTTCTCATTGTTATTAAAATCGTACAGAAACTTAGGATTTATCTTATTGACAGTATTCATTTTTAGTACCAGAAGCAAAAATAACCTTACCAGCCGGTATCCAAAGTAGAACTAACGGATCTCTGAAATTACATTTAAAAATTCATATAAAAACAACGCTAAATTCTAAACTAATCAGAATCACGATTAAAATCTAAACCAATCAGAATCACGATTGGTTTTCAGCATCTCCCAGCTTGGCGATCAATCGTGATCACAACTTGGCGGGGGCACCCTCAAGTATAGTCTACCCCAGTTAGATACTGTCTAAATTCATCGTGAATAGAATCTGTGTACTTCCATCGTCACATAAATTCGGCGAAATATGAATCGAAAATGGCGTTTGTGGTACTGAACTGGTGATGACATTTTTTTACAAAGTCCCTTTTTATGACTGCCCACATACCTTCGATCTTATTGACCAGAAGTAAAAGTAACCTTACCAGCCGGTATCTAACGAAGAACTAATGAGCCTCTGAAATTACGTATACCGTTGAACATTAATAACGCTAAAATCTAAACCGTTGAGAATCACGATTGGGTTTCAACATCGCCCAGCTTGGCGATCAACCGCAATCACAACTTGGCGAGAATCAAGGGGCACCCTCAAATATAGTCTACCCGACGTTAATTTTTGTAGCGATATAGAAATAGAAATTGATACCATAAAAAAATTATAGAGAAATAGATACCATAAAAAATTAATTCGTTCTTGTGTTCTTTTCATGTATTTAAAGCAACTTTTGTATGCTTTTACAATTTCTGAAGCCTTTTTTTAAGAAAAAAAACAAGTCTCCACCTGATAGTTATATTATAGGTTAGGTTACCATAGCAAAGTTACATCTTCAAACATCCTCAAGAGCTATAACACATCTGCAGCAGAACTGGATATGAAGACAAAATTGCAGGACAGAAACACTTTAATTGTCCACTAATCTTCAGATTTCCTGCTATGTTTTAAAAAACTTTATTTGTGGAAATCTTTAGCGTGGCGGACAGCTGGCCGCCTTAGGCGGCTAGTTTATAATATTTGTGTCCTTGTACCACACATGAATTAAAGCCGTGATTAGCTTCTCCATAGTTGTACAGTCCATATTTAATAGGCGATTCTTGCATATGGCCCAGAGATTCTCAATTGCGTTGATATCCGGAGAGTTCCCTGGCCATTCCAATGTCTCAATTTGATTCTCAGACATGAATTTCTTGACAATTTTGAACGTATGGCAAGGAGCTAAATCCTGTTGAAAAATCCCTGTTCCATCAGGATATCGTTTCTTCAACTCTGGAACAACTTTTTTACCCAGAATAGTAATGTACTGCTCAGAATGCATCATACCGTCAATAGGCTGCAAAGGTCCAACCCCATTGTAACCGAAACAACCCCAAAACATCTTCTTTAAAAAACACGAAAAAAAAGTTTGTTTCAATTAATTTGCACAAGGGTGTACATTATTTGGATAAATAATTTATTGTGTGATTTTTTTTTTCAGTATTTACCTTTTATTTTGCTCATCATTAGATCCTACAAATTAAATTGCTGTTTTATTATATAAAATGAATTCGGATTTTATTTTAATAAATAAAGAGAAATTCAGATTTTTTTTTTGAAAATTAAAAATAGAAATCGGTAAAAAAATGAAATTTTGTCTATGTTTGTATTTTTAATCTGGGGGGTCTGGAGATCCGTCATTTTAAACAGTGTGCGCCCTATTTAAATTTTTTCGGGTACATCTTTCAGGCAAAGTACTTGAACCTACGGGTCATATAATATTGGTCTTTTCTGGAGAATCTGAATTTGCAATAAAATATAGGGGTTTATGTTTAAGATTTCAAAGTTTAAGATCGAGGTAGGTATCATTGGAAGTTTTTTTTTTAAAGAAATATTGAATGCGTCTATTTCCACTTTCTCGATCCAGTGTGAAAAAAAAATTAGAGAGCTGTCATAATAAACTTATCTCCAGACACCGTGAATTAATAAACAATAACAAGCCAAATCGGTATGTCCATCTTCTAAACTAGTAAGGGAAAATTAGGAGTTTATCCGCTAGAAAACAGAATTAATTGCGACACAATCGAGTTGACTGGTCTAACCCCACTACGTGATTTTACCCCACTCACCCCTAGATAGTTCAAAATTTCGAATTAAAAATTGAAAACAAGTATTACATAAAGAAAAAATCGCCTCTATTTTTATATTGTTGCAAACAGTATCCACTGTAAAAATATTTTTAAAGTCTTTTGTTTAAATGTAGGAAACTCGAAATATAAATACTGAGTAATTTTGAGAAACCCATATTTGTATAACTTAAATGTATAATAATTTGAAATCTGACTATATATTTTTCCCCAATTTCTCTAGGTTTTTAGTTATAGCCTATCCAATAATGGCAAGAAGGTTTTGTACAGTCAGCACATGTCGCAGAGGTCTCTGTATCGTATGGGGTTTAGCTATAACTTTAGCTCTTCCAGTTTGCCTCACGAAAGTACGTAGAAACTTTATATATTCCTCATTCCAAATATAGATGCTAAGAAATTCAGTAAAGCGATTAAAAATTTATCTGTAAAGTAGGGCACATCATAAGGATTCAGAATACCATAGCATCGCATGGCTTGAAATACCATTTACTAAAAATCCCTTGAACCTTCAAAAAATCCGCAAGTTCCACTCTCCCATTAAAGAAAGAATTTACCAACTATGTCACTCAAAAACGTTGCAAATCGGTCTTCTATTTGAGACCCTTTATCGTCTTTGGCGTCATAAAGATTCGGCGAGTAATGACCTAAATGACCTAATCAAATAAAATAAAATCAATAGTCAACGTTTTTAAAACAACACTATTTTGGTTTAAATAATGATGTTTAATAATGTTGTTTCAGTGACTTATTCAAGGGCATAAAATAAGACTTATCTATCAAAAAACAATAAAGCTTGCAGCTAAAATATTTTTAAAGTTTTTTTTGTAAATTTATGCATGAACTAAGGTAGGTTTATTTTTTAATCAAGTTCATTATAATTTTTATAAGGAAATATTTCTAAAATATTTACGTACATTAATTTTTCCGTTTGCTTTACTGTAAGCATGAAAATTCCAATTTTGTAAACGTTTTTTGTTTTAATGTGTTCAGTTTTTTTAAAAAAAAGTATTAGCAGGTATACACTTCAAAAAATACTTGTTTCTAAGCATATGTTTGAAATAAAATATTTTGCATAAATGTATGTTTGAAACAAAAATGTTTTTGGACATTATATTTTAACACATTTTTGCAACTTTTTTTAGTGTTTGTTTTTTTTTTTTTTTTCTAATTTTATGCTCCTGATAATTTTTTTGATAAAGAATACATGTTCTCAAACCTACTGCAACGCATTTTAACTAGTATTATTATTATTTTTTTTGATAAGTGCTAATCTTCATTTTGGATTAAACTAAAAACATTATGTATAAAATAGAACTATTTTTATATTGCAAAATTATATACTTACTATGTTAATAAGTCTATTACGCTTATTTTATGGTTTACTATGTTTATTTTATTGCTTATTATGTTTATTTTATTGTTTATTATGTTTATTTTATGGTTTATTATGTTTATTTTATTGTTTTTTATGTTTATATAATTATTTATTATAAGTAATTTACCACTTACAGTGCTTACCACACATCAATTTTACTGTCTTTTTTCCTCAGTTGCATGCATAAATATAATAACTCGTATTCCAATTTAAGAGTATTAATAAGTTCACATACTCAATTCTCCCTGAATTACCAAAAATATCCATCTTTATTACTCCTCAAAGATTTATTTGCCTTTCAAAGAAACAAAAATCTTCAAAGCTGGCTAATAAGATTCTTGGTTGATCATTGTCAAGAAGAAAATGTCTGCCAAGTTTATTAATTCGTGATAAAACTAATTAAAGGGCTTGTATCTATGAGGCAGCAGTTTGAAGAATGTTCTTTTATCTAAGTACCATAATTTCAGTAATCACATCGTACGTCTTGCATAATATCTTTTCCACTCTTTTTCTAAGAAGTAATTAAATTTGCGATTTCTGTCTTGAGGAATAATTACAATAACCCAGCAATTTGATAATTCAACAGAGGTTTTCTAACGAGTTTTTTTCCCCTCTAAAAATATTTTGAAGTATATTCGTGTTTGGAAATTAATCACAAACCCTTTTATTATTTCACTTTATTTCTAAATAAATCCAAATGATTTTTTAAGTCTCTATACCTGATGCAGGAAAGTGTAATATATGTGTCAGCAGAGAAAGAAGATTAAGAAGAAGGTTTCTCAAAAAGAAAAAAATACTAAACGATGATAATGAACGTATAAGAAGCATAGAAAAATTGGCCACATTATCAATTAAGAGAAAGAGAGAAATTTAAAGTTCTATCATCTTCATGTTAATTTTACTTATCGGATTTTTATGTATTATGCTAATTAATTTGGGCAAGCGAATTGGGGTGTTTGGGGTGTTTGTCAAGCTCTATTGCTCAAAAGATATGAGCAATTCATATAAAATATTAAATAAGAATTACTATTTTAGTTCATATTTTCTTATTTTGAAAAGCTGTAGACCACCTATTATACGAGCAATTCACCACAAATGCTTACGTAACTGGGAAGGGGCTTCACATACCAAGCCCCATGATTTTTTTCTTATTCATTTTCATGATCAATGTTTTTTTCTTTACTAGTCGATATTATCCCCAAAAATCTAGAATATTTTGCTAAATAAATATTAACGTAGAAACAATTTTTATTTGTCTTAAAGTTTTATGTTTCCAAAAATTCAATATAAATTTTAAGATTTATTTAGCGATATTTAAACACTGACTTTTTTGGTTACTTTTGACATGAACTCAAGCACGAGATTATAAAATAAAGATCTCGAAAGCGATAGATAAACTTTTCTACAAAAATGTATAAACAGTCATTAATTAAACAATAAAAAGGAGCAAAGATTTGCTAAAAAGACATTAGATAGAGCAATAACTTTTAAATAAATTTGAATTCCAAATGTTATTTCAATGTTATTTCAAATAATAAGAAAAACACTTCAACATGTTAAGCTTTAACATTGCAGTTGCACATTTGCTGGCTACAGAGTGGCTCTCAGGCTACTTTTTACCAAAAATTTAACAGTTAACATTATTCGCAAACTAATAATCGAATGTTTTTTATCGTTCTCTCTGTATATTTGTCTACACACTATTGTCATTTCAAACTTCTAAATTTTACAGTTTTTTGCGCAGAAAAATAAAATGTAACTTACAGTTGAAACTCCTAAGACAGCGGCAGCAGCGTCGCTTACGAATTTAAATATAGATTTAGTTTCAATAATAAAGATTTAGATTTTAATAATAAAGATTTAGGTTAGATAGAAGATTTTTTTAAATAAAGATTTAGTTTTGTTTTAATATACATTTTAAATAATGGTCTAAAAAAACTGAAATTTAATGACTCTCTTTTTGCCAAATTTATAAAAGAATAAAGAACAAAAATATATACTGCGTTTTTGAAAAGCTTTATGCTTATTTTAATAAATTCTAAAGCAGTCATCAAAGATATGTTTTCTATAACTTAGCGTTTGTTGTATGAATGTATGCTTAATCTACATGACAATGGGGAATAATTTTAAAAACTTCAACTTGTATTTTCAAATTTGTGTATTCTTTTGATTAGTTTTATGCATAAAAATTAAAAACTGAAAACAATCATTCCTGTAAGCTAAAATTTAAAATAAAAGAACACGCATAAAAAAAATTAACGCAACATCACAAAATATTTAATACATGAAATATTTTTGTTAAATTTCTCATATTCAGCTTCAAAAAAAGTTGTTTAACGGAACAATAAATTAATTATTCAAGACAGATACTAGAACTTATATAAATAAATTAATATATATCAATAATTTAATTTATATTAATAACTTAATTTATAAAAAATATTCAGCTGAAAAATATTGTGAAATTAATTCCGATAAAAATGAAAATGACAGTTGTCAAACTTTAACAATAATGCTTCTATTGAAGAAAGGAATTCTCTCTTCCAACTGAAAATTTTTTTTTAATTTCAATGCTAAATAACTGAGAAATTACCGGAATTTTCAAACAGTTGAAATCTGAAAAAAAAGCAATATTCTTTACCGAAAAAACATTTTTATGGAAAACATTCCGTCCAAAAAAGACTTATTTGCATTAGAAAAAGAAAGACTGTCAAATAATCGAACATTTGAAAGCATTTATTTTTATTTCTACCAAGGGCAACTGATGAAGAGGAATATTGAAAGACATTTCAATTTTTTCGGAACAATGTATATTGACTTTTTCAAATAAAACATTTTTTTTTTCAAAAAAGGCATTTTAATGCAAAATTACTTAAAATTGATTACTTCACAGAATAGTACAGCTTGTTTCGGCAACTTCCCAGATTTTTTTTATTTATTTTATCGAGGCACTGTTTGTTTATGTACGAATGGATATTAGCTGCAGTGATTTTAGTCAATTTTTTCGAAGTAGCATATATTACCTTTGCCTAATTAAATCTTACTTTCAAGACTCTTTAATTGAAAAAGAACGCCGCAGCAAGATGGTAAATTTTGAAATGAAAATAGTTATCAGACAATTTTGAATATTTTTTTCTATTCATATTTTACGAACACTTACTGGATTTAGAAGAAAAAAAAGTTTTTTCAAAAAAAAAAATAATAATTCATCCAAATCTCCGTATTTTTTTAAAACAATTGCAAAACAAATTATATGTTCAGATTTTTATCTAATGTAAGTTATTATTTGAAAAAGTATGCATGGTTTTAATAATAGTTTAGTACGAATATTTTTTTAATTGAGTATTCTCAAAGCACTTTTTGTCGATTGTGATTTTTCGGTTTCGTTTCATTGTCAGAATCACCTAGAGCAACACTAACTAACTATTAGTGACGATCTGGGTTTCATTTTTAAAGAAGATCAAGGACTGGCGAAGGCGCATATTACAGTACCGCAATTTGCACCGAAGAGCCATTACATTATGACCACCCTGCTAATAGCATGTAGGACCACCTTTAACCCTCAAAACTGCTAGCATCCACCGTGGCATTGATTCCACAAGGTGCTGATAGGTAGTCTGAGGTATCTGGTACCAAGAGCTCACCAACTGGTCCTGCAATTCCATCACATTGCGAGGGGGTAGCGTGGCAGCACGAATTTGGTTTTCCAAGTGGGACCACAAATGTTCTGTTGGATTAAGGTCAGGTGAATTTGGGGGCCAAGACATGACTTGAAAGTCACTGGAATGTTCCTCGAACCAATCCATGACGATTCGACCCTTATGACATGGTGCATTATCCTGTTGGTAACCACCATCCCCCGCAGGAAAAACTGTTGCCATGAATAGGTGAACCTGGTCTGCAACTATTTTCAAGTAGCTTACAGACGTCAGGGATTGTTCTATGAGGATTATGGGTCCTAATGTGCCCCATGAAAACGTTGTTCCTGGGCGAGAAACCATGAAAACCTGGGCGAGCCCATTGTTATAGATGGAGGGTGGTCAAAATGTAATGGCTCTTCAGTGTATATAAGAGGGCAGATAAGAGGAAACAATAACCCGGCCTCCGCGTTAAGCACCATGACCACCTAACCGTGTGTTGATATTTCCGGATCTGAATGATAAATTAAAGTAGATTCCGAACCACTAAGTCGAGATCGAAAAAATTGCATTTCAATCAGGCAGACAGCATTTATCTCGAAGAAATGAACCCAGGTCCAGTCATTGGTAGGCGAAGATTCACCACACCGAATGGGCAGGCCCAGTCAATTTTAGATCACCCTTCATGTGTTTGACAAAATACTTTTCCGCGAATTTTTATTTTGAATTAAAACATCTGTCATGTAAAAGATGGTTCTTAATTACATATTTTCAATTCAAATATATGCACTCATCAATATTTGAACCGAGAATGACCGATATTAGGAAACCATAATCCGGCCTCCATATTAACCACCATGACCACCTAACTAGGTCGTTCTTCACTTTTTCATTCACATTTTAAAAATGTTCTCCAAAATTAAAAATGCACTGTATTCATGATCTTACTTCTTCAATGGCTCAGCTGCCAGTGGTAGGTAATGAACTTCTTCCAGTAGTTTTCTCAACACTATTCAACTTTTATCGACTGATTTCTTTTTTTTTTTTAAGTTGTCAATATCTCTTTTGCATAATTTAATATTTTCTTACTTTAGTATTTTATTATATTTATTATACACATGAAAATGCTATCGTTGAAGTATAAGGAATAAAGGTATAGGTATTGTTGAAATATGAGGTATCGGAATAAAGGTATAGGTATTGTTGAAGTATAAGGTGTAGGTATAACGTTATCATTGTTAATTTCATAAGTACAAGAAGCTAATAAAATGAACTGAAATCCTTGTTCAGTCTTATTAAAACAATGTTTTTTAATAAATTCAAATAAATAAGAATTTTTGTGCTGCATTTAAATCCTTTTATGCAACCTGAGAGTGCACAATAACTGTATTATATTGTAATGAAGCAGAACATGACGTATGAAAACACAAAAAAGCAAATTGGACATTTATAAGTCATGTTTTGATTTATTGTACCACAGTACAAATATAGTTTATTTCTCTTGAGTATCACATTTTTAAATTTTTTGCACACTTTCGATAACTTAAGTTTTGTGTATAAAATTAAATGGCTGAAAACTTATACTTGCAAGATTTTACTGATTCATGATTATACTATGTTTTGCTTAAAATATGGAGCAGATTGCTTTATTTTAAAGTTTGAATAGATATTTTAATATTCCATGAATAAAGATATTTTCATATTGTACAGTTTCCAAATTAGTGATTTTAATAATCTTAAAATACTTCGAAAGAAACATTTTTATCTTTTCCAGTATCACGAATTTTAATTAAAGAAAATATTCGTTTGAACATTCTTGAAAAAAACACTACATAATTATCTCTCAAACTAATTACACCGAAGAATAATTATCCTGTATAAACTGTAAATAGAAGTCATCTCGTACGCTTGAAACAAAATGTTTATCTTGCTTTAAGTATATTTTAACAATGAATAGAAATTCAACCGTTGTCTGTTGCACGTCTGTTGGAAAAATTATTTCACCATCACGAGAAGAATAGTTTGAAAATATTCAAATTAATTTCATCTAGTACGCATAAAAAGACAATTTTAACTACAATAGAAATCATGTTTGAGAAACTTTTAACAAAACTCACCCTCCCTCTAGAAGTTTATACTTGCTTTGAAAATAGAAATAATATTTTCTTCCCCTATCCAAAGTGGTGATTTACAAAACCTGGTCAATATACCCTTTCAGTTAAGTTATATTTCCTTCGACATCAATAAAGTGATAAGAAAATATTGATCAATATCGTATTTTGATTCGAATAATATTTCCGTCAACATTAAAAGTAGTGATAAACAAAAACTACTTACTGTAGTAGGTGGTTAAATACAATACAGTTTTCGTGTATTAATCTTGTATTATTCTCGTATTATTTCTTGCATTAAGTTTGTTTTCTTATCTTGTATTAGCTTAAAAAAACCTACCCCAAGTAAATTAGAATAGTAGTTCAAAAGTTATAAGGAACAAAAATATATATTTTTTTTAATCAAGAAAAGAAACTTTTTATGATATGTATTTACTTGCTTGATTTTGGTATCATGACAGAGATAGTGTGGTATAAACATTTTTTTACTTTTCATTAAACTGAAAAAAAGTCGAAACCAAAGAAGCTTTGCGTATTAAAATAATATTTGATTAATACCTTTCCACGCAAAAACATTCTACAATATTGAAAGTGGTTTGTTATTCAACGTAAACTTACTTTTAGTTGGATGAACCGGAAAATATTACTAGAGAATAAGTAGGGGAGAGTCGGGTAGCCCAGCTCACTTAAGGAGTATTGCTTATATTTCTGTATAACATTGAGTAATAATCAATATTTTTGTATGTTTCTATTGTTTTATCATCTAATTAAATAATGCAAAAAGAATAAACCAAAAAAAGAATAGTTTAACTTAAAAAAATCGAAATTTAAAAAAGCATGTTTTTCAGCTCTTTTCAAAATGTGTCGGGTACAGTTACAAATGTGCCCAGTTACTAAAATTATGTTTTTTGACTGTTTTTTCAGGTGTAAGTGAGAATAACCTATGTAATGACAATAGATAAACCTCATTTATCATTTTTATCACGAAATTACTTTATTTATTACATATTTATATACTTTTAGAGAATTCTATCATTTAATAACAACAAATGTCCTACTTTTTATCATTATTAATGTATATTAATATTTTATAATATTAATATAAATTTATATTAAATATTTAACGAAAATAATTTAATTTAAGTAACAATAATTAATAACAATAGTTTTTTTTTCAATATAAACTTATTTGGTTGATCTCTTCTTATAAACTTAATATAAAATACTTCTTAGAAAATTACAAATTTACTTTGTATTTTGATTACTTTCAAATGCTTCTGTAGACTGATTCGTTCGCAAATAAGTGAAAATAAATAAGTAAGCGAATAGCTTATCATAATATTTATGATTTCTTGATATTAAATTTAATTTGGATATATTAATTACATTTTAAAAATACTTAATTTGCATTTTTGAATATATAAATTTATGTTTCATATAATATTAAAACATATATTTGTTGTTAAAAATGCATATAACATTCAAATTTGAAGCAATAGAATAATAATCGTTGCAACCGTACATTTATCGACGAAATAAAAGTGGGCGGTTATACCAGACATTCATGTTAGCGGGGCTACCCGAAATCCAATTTTTTTGTAAATTTGTAATTACTCGAACAATTTTTCACATATAAACTTCTTTCTTTGTGCAAATTAAACTTAAGACTACATACTTCACTGCTGTATGTATAGAAAAAATTATTTTTTTAGTATTGAAATGAAGTTTAATCTAAGCATTCAACCAATTTTTCTTAATTTCAAGACTTCTGTATTCAAAATATTTTCAAAACTATTGTTTACCATGTTACCAGCTGCATAAATACTTGAAACTTTGAAAGTGATCTTTTTTCAATATAAAAATTAATGTCCGATGGCCCATTGACTTGAAAAAATATTCTATAGATATGAAATTGACAATGGGCGGGGATACCCGACTCTCCCCTCCTCATCAAAAATTGTAATTTTTTCATAACTTCTAAACTGTTGACACTATCGTCTTGGTTTTTATTTCATTTGATTGAGAACAAAAATACACGCAGAAAACATTTCCTCAGTTATCTAGGTTGGTCAATTATCTATCCAACAATTATCCAACAAATATAGGCGAATAAATTAAATATTATATTATTTTCATACATAAAAATCCCTATAATTTTAAAGCTATTATTCCGAATTATTTTAATTTGGTTATACTTGATTCGGTGGAAACTTTTACATCAAAAACTATACCCCACTTGTCTAGATAACAATATTTAAATTTCACCTCTCTTTGATCCTCTTAATTCATTCAACATTTAAGTTTTCTACTGTGCAAGGTACAGACTTAAGGTTTTCAAACAGGGCAAAACCACATATTTTAAATCATGTGGCAATAATTCTTTGGTTTTGGTTACTGGGTGTGTTTTGTTTTTAAACTCTTGAAAATAATTTTTTACTACAATATACTTTAACTGAAAAGTGAGATATATAGGCTTCGGACAAATTTATAGAATAAATAACACTTGAGTAAAATTCATTTTCTTCCTAAAAATTTAAAGCAATAGAATTATGTGGCTAAGGATTTTGGTATGGTAGTTTTTGTTTCTTTACCTTTGTATGCTTCTAGATTATTTTTTAAGGAATGATGAGCACACAAAAACAGGATTTAGATGCTGCCAAAATTTGTACGAACTTTTTAACAGACATATTTATAATTGCTAGTTAGACATGTAGACTCGTTAAAATTGCTAGCTTTAAAATATTAACTATTTCGGAAATCTGGAACAACTCCCGCAATATCTCTACTATTTTGATAAAGAAATAACTTTATATTTTATATCTAAGTTAGATACTGTAGAATGGAATTAACTATTTCGGAAATCTGGAACAACTCCCGCAATATCTCTACTATTTTGATAAAGAGATAACTTTATATTTTATATGTACTGTAGAATGGAATTAATATCCATCATCCATTTATTCTGAAAAATTAAGTGAAAATTATTAAACATATAGTGAACATCTTTCCCCGTCCGTAACAATCCACTCACGGTTAAATTATATGCAACTCTCGGCGGCTATGGTTAAGTTAACAGTCGCAAGAAAAGATGCCTCCTAATGGTTTGCAAAATGCCCTCACTCAAACTTCTGCAAAGCTGCAATCTTGCAAAATGTTTATTATTTCACTCTGTCTATCTTTTACTAATAGAAATACATCACAACAAGTTGTCATTTGGCAAGTTTTGTAACATGGTGTCATCAGAGTGCATACCGAATCGTTACTTGTAGTTCGAAAACAGTTGCCGTATTTTAAAAACCTTAACAGTTTAGTCCGTTTCCTTCATAAAAGAGATTCATTCCTATTCTTTTTTTTAAACAGAAAAAATCATTTATTAAATGCTTTTAGACAAAAAAAAATTTCTTAATATTTTCTAACGTTGTGCCGATAGTAACTTTTCATTGAAATGAAAACTCATATTAAGCATTAGCAAATTATGAATCTGTTTGGTGTATGCGTATTCTGGGCTAAACCAGGCATGTACTAGAGTTTTATCCATTAGGAAATGTTTCCAAAAATTTTTAAATCATAAATTATATTGTTCAGAATACTATTATAGTTAATATTTTCTTAATTTAGATGTCTTTTACAGTAATTTTAAATTATTTGAAACATTGATGAAGGAAATATTATTAAACGAAATACTACGATGTCACGTTGGAACTATGAACTGAATTGCTCGTAAAATTCACAGTTAAATTATCGTTTATATTTTAAAAGTTAAGGCAAATGTTTGATGCTGGTGTTAAAGCAAATGTTTGTTGATTATCCAACAAACATGCTTTACTGACTCATCCTGTCTGAGAAATCGTGCACTCTTCTTATTGTGAAACATACTATTTTGTTAAAAATATACTTGAGGGTGCCCCTTGGTGAAATTGGCGACTTAGGTTTGGCTCCATTCCTGTTTGCGCGGAACACCGTGTTAACAGGAATGGAGGCCAAAACATTATGATATTTCAATAAAACATTGTAAAATTTCAACAAAATATCGGCCAAATTTTATAAAATTGCAATGAACCCAATATAAGCAAAATTAATAAACCCAATAAAATTCATTTTGAATTGAAGCAAAAATTAATGGAGTAGGCTTAACTTCATTAAGCTTGAATATCTCCAGATTTAGGAGCACAGAATTTTCTAATAGCAGTTAGATACTGTCTAAATTTGTCATGAACAGAATCTGTGTACCTCCATCGCCACATAGATTCGGCGAAATACGAATCGAAAATGGCGTCTGAGGTACCGGACTGGCTGTGACATTTTTTTCTAAAGTCCCTTTTTATGACTGTCCACATACCTTCGATCTTACTTAACCAGAAGCAAAAGTAACCTTACCAGCCGGTATCCAACGTAGAACTAATGGACCTTCAACATTATTTATACCGTTGAACATTTAAAAATAACGCTAAAGTCTAAACCAATCAAAATCACAATTGGGTTTAAACATCGCCCAGCTTGGCGATCAACTGTAATCACAACTTGGCGAGAATCAAGGGGCACCCTCAAATATAGTCTACACACTATTTTCTGTCTATAAATATTTAAATGGCAACATGTGATTTTATTTCAATTTTTCAGAGAATCTATCCAATAACATACTTTAACAATCAAACCAGTATCACTGCGTATTACTGTTTCGATTCTACTGACAGCATGGCATTTATGGTTGCTATCTATCAGTTAGTGGCCATGTTTATTGTTCCAGCTTTTTTCATGATGCTCTGTTATATATGTGTCATCAGAGAACTATGGAGCAGTACAAGAACAGTGGCTGCCATGACACGTCCTACAGAGTAACTATACCTTTTGATGCTTTTTTTTTGTTTTTAAAATACATTTAATTCATGTTTTATTAATTTAATTGTGCATTTTATTAAATTAATATTTTTTCTTTTATTTTTGGGAGAGTATATTATTGATTGCTTATTTTATCTCATTTGTGTCAAATTACCTTTTTTATATGTTTTCCAATATTATGTCATAATTATTCTCCCATATGTTGGTTTAGCTGAACTGTCATAAATCATTCAATAAACTAAATAAAAACACATTAAAAACAGCATTAATTCAAAAGGTAAAGTATTTCCTTAACAGCCCGCTGTCAGCCTGTTGCATAATTTGGAGACCAACGGCCTTTTGCATCAGCTGTCATGATTTTAAAGATAAATTTATGATATGTGTAAAAGAACAACAACTCTCGATGGAAAATGCTTTAAATTCCTGTAAATAAAAAGTAGTTGTTCATAGAATATACAGTTACGATGATTTTTACTCTTAAAAATCATTTTGTAAAGTAAAATATTTGAATATTTCTTTCTAACAAACTTTTAAAGAATCTGGTTGTCTCATATTGTATGCAACAAGCATGATGGGAGAAAGGAGATCAGCATTGCGTATCGGCTATCAGGTGACGCTATTTTCAGGTGAGTTGCCAACAATCGGTTAACACGATTGGGTGAGATTTCAGGCTTCCGTTGAGAGTACAATCTCGATCCATCATAGCCATAGCTCGTTGCCTTAGCAACAGTGCCATTGTGTAATTTTAATGTATATTTATTACACTGAATCAAATTTTTGTTGTTGGAGAAAGTTACTATTGTTGGGTCATTCATTTTCGGCAATTGAATTTTACGTCAAATGTAGCACCTTTCTAATTTTGTTTATGTTAATGAAATTTTTAACTTCCATACTACACATACCTAGGTATGAATTTTATAATTATAAATTGTTAATTAAATAATGGGAAAATAAGAATGAGTACTGTCGGTTCAATGATTGAATGAAAATAAACTGGTAGCCTTCATTAATCAGGTCATTATTTAATTTCCTGACAAAGTTTTAAGTTCTTACAAGTCAGTAAAATGTTTAAAAAAAATAAAATAAACAAAAAAACATGAGCCTGATTGACTTTGGGCGAGAGCATGATTATATAATTGTTTCGATGATTTTCATTGCTTTGAGATTTTTGATTAGCGCAGATTGTGTAGTTTGTTTGATGAGGTTACGCGTATTGATACATTGATCTAGAAGGAATAAACTTGATTATCTAATTTAGATAATAATTTAAATTAAATAATAATATAAATTAGATAATAACTCCTGACATTCTCGTTTTGTAAATCAGATTCAGCACCATTTCTTACTGTGCAACTCGTAAATTTAGTATGAATAATGTTTTTATATTTGGGTGACCTGCTCATTCATAGTAATTGGGGCGAGCTACTAGAAATCAGTATGTAATACGCTCTTAAATTTTGTAACAAAGTTAGCAATCAGTTTTAATAGGGCTAAATAAAACTGAATAAGTTCAGCCTTAAATATTATCAGTAACATTTAAAACATTAACGTTTTAATATTCACAATTTATTTTCCTTTGAAGATTTAGAACTAACTAACTGACTAACTCCCTGGCATTACAGTCCATGTTGGACCATGGCCTCACTAACAATTTTCCTCCAAAGTCGCCTGTCTCTAGCTCTTTGTTTCCAGTTTCGGACTTTTAGAAAGGTCTTTTTCAAAGTCGTCAAACCATCTTTTGACCTGTATTCCTCTTTTCCTTTGGCCCTGGCACTGCCCCTTGAATATCTTCTTAGTGCCTCTGTTTTCCTCCATTCTCGGCCAGGTGTCCTAGCCATTGAATTCTCTTTGCTTTTACATGGTTGATTATATCTTTTTCTTTAAATAGAAGATATAGTACAAAATTTGCACAAGAACCTCTTTTGAAAGGGCACCAACTCACGGTCAATATAGCGATTTTCTAACTTTATAAGGTATTCTAATCAGTAAAGGGAGAGTGTCTGTAAGCAACAAACGCTGAAAAGAAGAAACAAAATTAGAGTTGGCCGAACGGATAAACTAGCCTTATGATAGTAAACTTCCCTTAAATGAAACTTTTTAATCGATTAGAGTTAGAAGGTATTAATTTAAGAAATAACCGTATTTTATCCTAATTAATTTTAATTTTAAACGAACATATCTTAAAGTTGCAAAATAACGTCCCTAATGTAAAAAATATCTACACTGTTAGAATTTTTTCTGAAAAGATGGTTAAATAACAATTTATTTAATTATTATTTCACCATATTTAAACAAAATAGTTAAATAACCATAAATAAGAAGATAGCAAACCGTTAACTGTGAGAAAAACCGTTTGTTATTTGCTTTCACCTAATATGGTTAAACAACCAGAAATTTATCGCACCAACTAGGTCTAGATAATGAAGGCACATATTACCTTGCAGCTGGGTACACATTATTGCCGAAAGGGCTAATCTGTCAATCGAATGACAGACAGAACAGGAGATCGTGTCCCAGCGTAGACACTTCAATATTTCCTCCATTCCTTCAACACATGAAGAGTAGTCAGTGTTCTGCACTCCCCAAATTGTGACCCTTCATTATAAGAATACGATATTCTCATTTTGGTACAGATGGCAGCATCATAAAGCTGCTTAACAGAAAAAAGTCAAGTATTTCCCATCTCTTACGACAGGTGAAACAACCAGATAAACAAATTAAACTACATTACAGTGTTTATTTGATAATGCTCAACTCAGCCACAACCTAACTTCAGTGCAATCCGGTAAAAGAAATGCTTAGCTCCAATGTGACGTTAAATTTCTTTTCTTCGATTTTTAATTGTAAATGGATAAAAACCCATATGATATTATATTCAGGGTTTTTTAGAATACCAGTTATAAATAGATACACAAGTGGGCGACCTTTGTGCTAAAATACAAACTAAGACAAACAACGTTAAAGAGCACAAAAATATTTATAAAATACAGACAGCTGTTTCGGATGCCCAAAGGGCAACCTTCATCAGTGAGTCCTGTTGCACTGATGAAGGTTACCCTTTGAGCATCCGAAACAGCTGTCTGTATTTTATAAATATTTTTGTACTCTTTAACGTTGTTTGCCATATTTTGTAGTTATAAATGGTTCCACAACAACAAAGGAGAAAAAAAATGTTCTTTACCGAACACTTTTCTGTTAATTGGATTAACAGACTGTTGTTGGTTATTTTAGAGTAATTTTTGAATAAAAACTCCCATTGTGTATAAAAATTATCTCCAACTCACCCGCCATTACAACTTTTTTAACCACACCAACATTCAGATTTTCCACCGAAGAACCATCATTTGTTATGCCAGTAAGTTTCGCTAATCTATAGTCTGAAAAATATCAAAAAAATATCTAGCTGTTCCAAGCATGAATTTGAATAAAATATCTAATGAGATAAAAAAAAAAAAGAATAAGACAAGTTTTGAAATTTGATGATTAGTTTGGAAAGTTGAGAATAGTTTTTTTATTTGTATTTAAGGTTTAGACTAACCCCTTACGTGTATTTCAATTTACAACTTTGTTGGTGTGTGATTGTTGTGTCAAATAAATGTGTTTTTACAAATAAAAAAAAACTGTTTCCTCAATATAGCTTGATTTGTGAAAATACTTACACGTTCCGGGTGTCTAGTTAAAAGGTATTTAATTCTTCACTTTATTTTATTCTAACAATTTTCGAGTGAATGTTCTGTTACCATAAAACCTCATATTTACATTTTTAATAACTCTACATTCCTTTAATCGTTAGAAATCACTGATTATTATATTGTCACGATGCTTGAGTTCTTTTTCTCATCCATAATTAAAATAATTATCAAATATCTGCAATAAATGTGTTTCCATAATGCACCATTGGATAATTATTGCATTGCAAAAGTAGTGAAATCTAAATAAGTACGATAAATATTAATTTATTAATACGATAAATATTATGATATTAGATCAAGAAATATTACTGTATTCAAGTACTTCTATGATTTCCCATCAAAATCAGTTCAAGGGAACTTTTTTTTCAAAAAAAATTGTCTTGCAACTTATGAATGAATAATTAGGGAATAGTTAAAATTTTGAAAGAAAAGCAAATAATGGTTAAACCTAGGTAAGAAAAAATCAATTATAGTTAAACATATGAAGTAAAACATAAATAATAGGTAAACTAATTTACCTGTTAGGAGTTTGTAACAATTATTCATGACTGGTTAATATTTATCTTTTTTTAGCTGATACTCTCTATGGGTAGTGCTTTCTAATTAAATTATAACTACCAAAAACGATACAGTTTTGTAAAAATGAAAATCGTCAGCATTTATTTTTTTATACTTTTGAAAAGTTTCTACGACTCTGAATATTTTAAAATAATAAAAGATATAAATTATTCACTAATTTGAATGATTTTTATTTTGAAGGGAAAATCTCACCAAATTGGAGGTTTTTAAAATGATATAATATTTTTCTTCAAAATACTCTCTATAAATAAAAAATCGACGCACCAAGAAGGAGTTGTCCGATTGAAACGAAAAGTGGTGGAGTTAACATGTCTTATATACTAGTGAATTGGTATTTAATATTTATAGTGGTAGTTACACCACAGACCAAAGAATCGTCGCTGGAACCAAAGTAAATATATAGTTGACGCCAAGTAAATATGGCAAAATTCCTGTTTAACGGGTTTTAGGTCAGTTCCCTTTCACAACAATACCTCATTTTAAGAAAGCTCTTAAATTATTTTCTTAAAGTTATGGTTTTTGGACAATATAGGTGTTTGAAGTTTGCTTTTATTCCCGAGATAAACTGTAGCCGCGACCTTGAATTTACTGAAAGAATAAAAAAAGAGAGAGATTTAAATTTCACTTACTATTCAAGTAAGATATTACTTGTTTCAAATATATATTTTTCTCATACGCTGAATCACCAAGCTGACCATAGCCAAACTCGTTGGTTTCGAAACATATTTATTGCAATAATAATAATAAGTCAAAATTCGATTGACTTGAAATTTCAAAGTTTCCAGCAGCAATTGCTTTGAGGTAAAAAGTGAGCGAAATAGTATAAAATATTAATTTCAAAACACTTCTATTAGCCTCTTCGTTGAAGTACATTACTCTAAGTGCATATGGAATTAAATATTCAATAGTTTAGACGATGAAACTTACTCACTATCCTTAAATAAATGTTCGCCAGTATCGACTGTAAGGAACTGGGTGGTTTCATAGGGACGTTCACCACGCACTTATTGTTATAACATAATCAGACATCCGCTCTTGTGTTAAGCATCTAATGATGGGAAAAATATGAATTCGTTATCCTTATTACATGCTTTAGCTTTTAGCTTTCGAAGATCGTGTGCTCGATTCTCATTGGCTGTGCCCATAGTCCAGTTACTATAACAACAAAAAAGGGTGATTCTTCGTAAAAATTAATACCCAAGATATTTTTTGACAAAAAGCTTTGTTATGTTATTATAAATTCCCCTTGCTCCTTTTTGAGGGAAATCGGGGCTTGCTTGGAGGTTTGCAATATCTCTCTATTTCAAGACCAGTAATAGTAGCTTGAGTATTATTTTTACGAAAAGGATGTTTTTTCTCAAAATAATACCCAAGATATTTTTTGACAAAAAGCTTTGTTATGTTATTATAAATTCCCCTTGCTCCTTTTTGAGGGAAATCGGGGCTTGCTTGGAGGTTTGCAATATCTCTCTATTTCAAGACCAGTAATAGTAGCTTGAGTATTATTTTTACGAAAAGGATGTTTTTTCTCAAAATAATACCCAAGATATTTTTTGACAAAAAGCTTTGTTATGTTATTATAAATTCCCCTTGCTCCTTTTTGAGGGAAATCGGGGCTTGCTTGGAGGTTTGCAATATCTCTCTATTTCAAGACCAGTAATAGTAGCTTGAGTATTATTTTTACGAAAAGGATGTTTTTTCTCAAAATTAATACCCAAGATATTTTTGACAAAAAGCTTTGCTATGTTATCATAAATGATACTTAAAAATTCCTCTCCTCCCCTCTGTACGCATGCTCCTTTTTTGAGGGAAATGGGGGTTATCTGATGAGAGGGGGCATTAAATATCCTTCATGCAGACAAGCGAGGCATTGCTTCCGATGTATTCTTTGTAAACTGAATTGAACGAGACCATTCACGAAACGATTGGACTAATAGTGTAGAAAAAGAAGTACAATAAGCGTCTTCAAGAAATACAAATTTGTACTCAAATCTATATACGTATCTGAAATTACTGTCTAAGCAAATGAAACATTATTTCCTATATTTTTTTTTTACTACGAATCAAATTAGACTCTAAGTTAGCCTATGGAGCAAATAGTCCAAAATTTGCAAATGTTTTTATGTCGATACTATACTATATCAAACAATGGTATGCTATGGGATAAACATGGCTTTATTTGAAAATGTTAAACTAAACTGGCTACGGAATATGTTATTTAAATGTGTAGGTAATATTAACGCATAGATATTTAAAAAATGCAGTTGCTTGAGGTACAGTAAATGCAAGAGAAAATGTAGTGTCGAAAAAAAAAACTCATTTTAATCATCTCGTAACTGTGCTTGGCGATAAGAGCTCCCTTGAGTTGTCACTTAAAACTGAATAATAATAGGAGATTTTAGCTCAGAACATTCTTATTTTACAAAAATTTCGGTCATAAATATTTTGCCAATATTTTTGTTTGCTCGTTCACTTAAGTTAACGAAGCTGATAAACAATTCCTAAGAGTCAAGAAAAGTTCATGGAAAGTAATTTTTTTAAGTTCAAGCTAATCCATCACTGTCAATGAGATAACGAAGAACAGTACATAACTATCAATGGCATTGTTGTCTGCCAACACATTAAGACAAAAAAAAATGCACATTATTTAAACTCAGTATTGAGTATCAGATGTACGGAAATAATATACATTTCAGGGAGAACTGGTGTCACGAAAAATTAAAAAGGAGAGCCATTGCAACATCTTATGGGGTGATTAAATTATTCGATCATACATGTTGAGGTATCCAATAATCAGAAAATGGGAAATTTAAATACATAACATGCATTTTCCAGGTGTATATTAGTACTTAGTTCTTGGATTTTGTATGAGAAGTTTTGTATGAGAAGTATGAGAAGTTTTAGATCGCCTCAATGCTTAATGCGATAAAAAAATATATACATTTTTTTCTTAGCTCACCAATACTTAAAAGCATATTTGAACCAAATAATTTACAGCAATATATATGTATTTAATGCCATAGTCACCTGAGTTATTTAAAATTCTATTTCATAAACCAAAAGAGAAACCTGAAAACATAAATTAAGCTACATCTTAAATATTCTATAAAAATATCTTGCTGAAATCGGTAGAAGTTGGCAACTATTAAATGAGCTTTATGAAGCTCCTTATAAAACATTAACATTGGAAACAAAGAAAAGATAAAAATTAGAGCAACAACAAAAGCACCCAATTAGAAATTTCTAGAAGCAAATTGTTAAATGGTTTACCATATCCGTACAGAATAGTCAAATAACCATAAATAAGATGGTACTAAAACTATTAACTGTGAAGAAAAAACTTTTTATTAATTACTTTCATCTAATACGGTTAGACAACCAGAATTATATCGCACCAACTGGGCCCACCAAATGAAGCCACTTAAATCCTTTCAACTGAGTACATGTTATGACACAGCGGACTAATCTGTCAGTCTCATGATCGAGTCCCAGGGTTGACACCACAATATTTCCTCGATTCCCTTCAACACATGAAGAGTTTCCATCATACTGCACTCCCCCATTTGCGACCCTGGACTATTAAAATACGATACTTTCACTCACGCATATATGGGAGCTTCATAAAGCTACTTAACACAAAAATATCTATTATTTCAAATCTCTTAAGATAAGTGGAACAACCAGATAAACTAAGTAAACTACATTCTCCAATGTCAAGTGATTTTTTTTACCGTTTTGAAACAATGCTGGTTATAAATTGTTGAGAAATCGTGTAGTTTTGCATTCATGTTTTTTTACCATACTAATTGTAAACTGTATCAAAACTGTAAAGGTAAAAAATGTTCTTTACCATACATTTTATGGTTAATAAGATGAACAGACTACTGCTAGTTATTTTACCATGATTTTCGAATAAAAATTCTAACAGTGTATTGAAACCTAAGAGCCTTACACGAAATACTTATTCGTTTTCCTTCCTTTCAGTTCACTAAATATTTCTTTTCAATAACAATTTCTTCTCTGTTGAAAATGCTTATGGTTCCCATATGAAAGCATGTTTTACAGGTTTATAATTGCTAATTCATATGCCTTTGAAGATATGACATTTTAGTATAAAAATAATTATATTTTTTGGTGTACAAAAGAACACTAGAATTAGTTTTTATAATTATTTCCTTTTTATATTTTTGTGTTCTGTTGAAAACGCTTATGGTTCCCATATGAAAGCATGTTTTACAGGTTTATAATTGCTAATTCATATGCTTTTGAAGATATGACATTTTAGTATAAAAATAATTATATTTTTTGGTGTAAAAAAGAACACTAGAATTATTTTTTATAATTATTTCCTTTTTATATTTTTGTGTTCTGTTGAAAACGCTTATGGTTCCCATATGAAAGCATGTTTTACAGGTTTACAATTTCTAATTCATATGCTTTTGAAGATATGACATTTTAGTATGAAAATAATTATATTTTTTAGTGTACAAAAGAACACTCAAATAATTTTTTGAAGATATTAAAAACAACCAAAGAAACAAATTATTTCAGTAGAAAAATCTATCATTATCAATGTCAAAAATCAAATTTTCTATAAACTTTGTTTTCATTTATTTAAAGTATTTATCAAATTAAGCTATAAATCTCTCATAAATTTCCTATCTGAATAGGGTCGTTGAAAATTTAAATTTTGAAAGCAAAATGCAGGAGTAACATTTAAACCATCATTCTCTCGTTTAAATCAGTAACTGCCTCATCAAAAGAGACCTGTATGCAGGTATAATATGAAGCTGTTATTGAATTATAGTTTGTAATCGGTGAAATCAACCAGACATAAAATATAGGTTCATGAGGAACAAAATAGGATATTCAGAGATTTCCACTAATTGCCAAACAAGTTAACTCCGCTCGTCATCATTTCCATTTGCAATAACAGGAATTTCTCTTACAATTACATCGATTTACGACGAGAGAGTACAATTCAACTTACAGGAAGTTAAATTAAACTATTGAATAGCATTCCCATTACAATGATAGCTATCCAGTGTAATGAACTGAAATAATTAATATTTGTGTCACAAATATAATTATATACTTCATGCATGCAAAGTTGGATAATTTGTTAATTTATTTAATTCGTGTGACGTTACGTGTGCAGTTTTTTTTAGGTACTGCAGTTGATAATATATATTTTATTAACGTTAGTAAAAGGTTTTATTAACTGCGTTTGAGTTGCAAGTACTTAGAACCCATATAATAAGATACAAATGCAAAGAAAACAAAGAAAAAAATAAAAAGGGAAAATATTTTTTAAGGAACAATAAGAAAAAAACTATAAGAAAAAAACTATAAGAAATAACAAATTTAATTTAATTTTTTGAAAAATTTTATTTTAAATGTCAGAAAACAAAATAACAAAAAGATATAATGTCGCTGTCAGCTCTCACAATTAAATCCGCAAAATAGAGTGTTGTCTAATATCGTATCAATGTAAGCAAGACAAAATGTATCTATACAATAGTAAAAGGAGCGCCAAAAAAATCACAAATTTACATCTTAGTTATAAACAGATTTTCTTACAAGGACACTTACGAAGAAAAAATTTCTTTTTATTTGTCTATTTTTCACGAGTGAACATCTGAACAGAATGCCAAACCTCCACCAGTCTATTTTTTGATACCAATAAACGTTAATATTATGCAACATAAGTACTTTGAATTAAATAAAAATGCAATATTCTTCAAGTTATTTTATTTTTTATTACGAACACGACAGTGACAGGTTTTGTCATTAAAAAATACACAGACACACAATTTAAACCAAATTTTCCTTTATTAAGCAGCGATCAATTTTTTAAAAATGCAGGAGTAATAACAGCAACTGTGTAGAACAGCTTCTGCATGTTCAGAATAGTAAACTATAATATAGTGAAAGAATATATCTAAAGAATTTGAAAATTTTGGAAGATCTGAAGTCATGACATTTATCTAATATTTAATAAAGAATTATTTCTTCAAAATATGTGATAAATATATTTATATTGAAGGGATTAATAGTTCGGATAAAAAAACAGTCCCCATATCATTTTAAAAATATTCTAAAATGGAACGCACATTGGAAACAATACCTGTAAGTAGCATATTGTTCACCTGTAAATGTTGAGTTTATGACTGTTGGAAATACATGTAACAAATTAGTTACTTTCACAAAAATCACTGGGTTCAGAGGTCAATGAGAACAAGTAGTCATAATAATGCTCGTTAAAATACACAGCAGCTAAAAAAACGTAGAAAAAAGCAGTAAAATTTTGCATACAATAATGTTTATAATTAAACGGAAAATAGGTAGGAAATTCTTAGAATCTATAGCTTAAAACAATTTTTACCTATATACAATTCCATAATAATTTATCCAACATGCATGTTCAACTTCAGTAATGTCAAATATCATTAAAATATCATTTAAATTGAATCCAAAAAGTTCTGGATTTTCAAGAGAAATTGGAATTGAGTATTTACTACTTCTTTACTAAAAAAAGTTTTAAATTTCAAAGTTGTTGTAACTGTAATTCATTTACGTCACTTCGGTAGCCCGACGACCTGCACGTGAAGTCGAGAACTTTACAGTAGAACAGTTTAACGAGGACCAATACTGCACATCCTCGGTCCCTATGCAGACTGATCCAAGTGGTCACCCACCCGCACACTGACCGCAACCAGTGATGCTTGACTTCGGTGATCAACTGGGAACTGTGTCTTAACGATCAGTCCGCTGCGGGACTAAATTTTAAAGAGGGAGGAAAAGCTAGCTGTATTCTTCAAAGAATATGTTAAATTTTTGCGGCTACTAATGGGATTTGAAATAGATTTTCCAACGCAATGTTTTACTTTATTTTTCCGAGTATAACACTAATATGGGTCTAATAATGACCTTTTCTTTAACCCAAATAATAAGTTTTCGATATTTTCATATCAATCAGCGTTGACTGTTATCGTCAAAAAGTACAAAAATGAACATGCCCTGTAGTTATTAGTCGCCGAGCTGTCTCGCCGCTTCACCAAGCGTTCTGTAACGTAAAGGTAGAAAAATACTTACAACAAAAATGAATGCATCTTTCTTATGTTTCGCTCTAACTTGTTCTATTTCTTCTTCAACTTATAATAATGAATGACTTTGTAATGAGCAAGCAAGCCTGCATATGTATGTATAACAATAAAAGAAAGAAATGGAATAATATGTTTATTATTATTCAGAGAATGTGTATTCAGAGAAAGTACATTGTTGTGTCTTATTTAGCAATTTAAAATATCGTTTGCATTCATTAATTAGCATACTCGAGGTCATGACTATTAAAAATAAGTTATAAACATGATTATCAAAAATTAGTCAAAAATTTTTTTTTCCAGCCCCCTGTACATTAAGAGTAACAAACGTATATTTATAACAAGAAAAAAAAAATATTTCCGAAGCATGACAAAAACCATTATTGAGGTCAGAAAAAAACAAATGCTTGATTAAACGATTTAAAAGCCAGTTTACTTGCCTAATGAGTCTAAAATCTAAACTTTTGGTGTCAAAAACTAAAATAGGAAATTATTTTGATTAATTAATTAAATTAGACTCTAATGGCAAAAGACAACTTCTTTCTTACAATGGTAATCCTCCTCTTAAATGTTAGAATAAAGTTGCGTTCATTTGAAACACAACTCTACCATTCAAAAAGGTTCAATAATTTATGTTAAACATGGAAAAAAAATTGTTTATTGTTGTTTGTTTGTTGTCTGCAGAGATGCGAATGAAGTTATGTCTGTTTCTCTTTGTTATATGTAGATGTGATTCGGACAGAGAGGAGTTGCATAATTCGAGACATTGCTTATTACGATTTAATTGGGGCCGCCGACAACAGAGGGCGACACCAGAGAGAATGCTGAGTATACACAGACAAGGCTTAGAAATACAGCATGCACGAAAGCAGGTCAGAATTCTGAATTCAGCTGTTTCACAGTAAAATAATCGCTGATGGAGGTTGGTCGTTCTTAGAGGTTACCTCCATTAACTTCAAAATTGTTATACATGATTTTTCGCATACGATTTTATTTTTAGTCAGTGTCATTTTCTTGGAGCGGAAATGCCACTTGTGTTAGCGCCACAAAAACTTGAATAAACTTTAGTGTCAATAAAAATGATCCCTAAATATAATAATGCGCAAAAACAAATTTATCAATTAGAAAAGATCGAACTATTTCAAATAAATAATTACGTTTTAATTCTTTGTTTCAGTTTGCATTTAATTTCATATCATAAAAATTTTTCAGCATTAAAGTTTATTTGAAATGCTTAGTTTTTCTAAAATAGCTTTTATTTCCTGATTTAACTTTCAACTCTAAAAATAAAACAATGATGGCATCATCTGTAGTGCGCTCTGACTACAACATGTGGTTGTAGATCTCTTACAGAGATCATCAAATAGAGCTCTCTGAATCAAAGCCTCACAAAATTATTTTGATTTGAATACATTTTAATCTATGTATTTGTTTTGTTAACATTTTTTTGTTTTGATATTTTTTCGTGCTTCCTTAATTAACCTTTTCCGCATTATTTGGTGAGAAGAATTGCTCTATATCTGGGAGAGGTTTTGATGGTTTACCCTAAAAATTTTCCTAACGACAAAGTCTATGGATAAAAATCCGTGTCTCCTAAGAGTGGTTGTATTTAGAGGAGATCATAACATAGATGTGGTCTTACCTGGAGGTTTCACTCTAATTTTATTTATTTCGTTATTATAATTCTCTAACTTTTTTCGTCGTGTTTACTTTAGCTCAACAATACATTTGAAATGATATGTCGCACCTATATTAAATTTAAATACTTTTTTTGCGCTGTTTTAGAAACAAATTACATTTAAGTTCATTTTATGTATCACTCTTTTTAAACAATAGTATTTAAGACATTTTGAATTTCACACCTGAATATTATTAATATAAATTCTAAATAGTTAGAGTAATCGACCTTAATTATACAAATCAATTGGTTTACATAATTCGTTACCTATTTTAAACGTATACCTTAAATTACAAAATCAATTACTAAAATGTACTTTCTTTAAATAATTACACTTTATTTCTTACGGGTTTGAATTCTTTATCTTCAAAGTATGGGAGGTGCTAGAAATCTGAAAAATATTGTCCTACTACTAACATTAGGAGAGTGACCAAAAGTTTGAACTTCTTCATGTTATTTCATTTTTATCGTATTTCTCACATATCTCTGACAAAATTAAGAAAAATCAAAAAAAAATTTGCAATTTTTCAAAACATTTTCAAATTTTTTTATAACTGACTTATTTACAGATTAATAATTTTTATGAATGTTTAATAATTTTATTCGTTCATTTAAATTGTTATTGATAAATTTGTGATACTTTTTTGCTAAGTAGTTTTAATTGACAAAATTTAAAGCTTAAACTGAATCGGCCAAACAGATCTGGACAAATATTTCTTATTTATCTATTTATTTTTTATTTCATTACTTAAAAAGTGTCTGACTAATTTTACTAATTTTTTTTTCATTTCGTCGTTTTAAAATAAAATAATGAATAATCTATTATATTTACACTTTGATTTATCTTTGAATAAGCGATTTATCCAACTTTGTATTTTTAATAACATAGTTTCCTGTTTTAAGGGTCATTTATAATGTAATGGTTATTATGGAAGAACATTTAGTATTTGTTTTTAAATTTTAACATTTCATGTTTGTGATAAATTGGAAACTGTAAATAAACTTACTCATAGTATTTTTTAGTGCCTCGTCCACAAAGAAAACAATCTTCTTAGGTAACCACTAAAGGAGTAAAACGCCTTCCTGCAGTTACCTGAAATAAAACATCAAATTGAGAATAGCTTCAAAACATTATGCATCCGCCTATTGTTATACTCTCTAAATGATTACAAATTGCCTTTAATATTCTGCAAATTTTAAAAAGGCAGTAGTTTTTAAAATGTATTGTTTACCTATTTTAAATGTATGGCGATTGAAACTCTTAAAGAAAAGGAATTCATATCAAACCATATGTCTAATGCTCTTAAAAAGCCAAATTTCTCTAATTGTTCTACACTATTATTACTCAATCCTGTCTTACAGCTGAAAAAGAAGGTAATCGAAATATCTCTAACAAATTGATACACAAATCGCAATAAGTTATACATTTTTTTAATACAGTTAGTATTTCTTGATACGAAAGAAAAAGTACAAAACATTGTCTACTTCGCTTTGGTTGCAGAGATATAAACTATTGAAAACATTTGCTTAAGCAGAAAAAAAGTTAAAGAATTGCTGAAATTTCGTCAAATGTGCGATAATAGTACAATATGAAATGCACGTTTTGTTTTAGAAAAGATGAAATTTCTAACGAATTTTCGTTACAGTTCTAACTCTGAGAGTACGCAAAATTGCAGGATATGTCAGAGCGTGATTCCGTTTCAGATAAAGCCATTACCTCTTTACTCTGAAAAAGTCACTGGATGGTGTGAAATAAAGTCAGCGTTTATCACCGGTCGGTTTGTCTTCGAGGAGAGCACACCTGCGGGTCCTGTTCCCTGCACTCTTACTGCCAAACGGCATGATGAAGCATTTTTGACTAACCATGTCCTTCCAGCAGCGTCAGTGTGTGGATCGCGCAACATTGATGCAAAATGGCACTCTTCCCTCATTGCTACTACTGTAAGGGAACTGCAGAGTGCTCATTTCAGAGATGATAGGATCTTAATCAGCCATTTTCCAACAATTTTGCCACTATGTTCCCTCGACTTTAACCTGTGTGATTTATAAATTTGGGGTACCTGAAGAATTTTGTTTACTGCCGGTGGATTGAGAATCTTGCCGACTTGAAGGCAAGCATAACACACCACATCCTTCGCATCAGTGCAGATATCTTCCGATTTGTTGTGGAGCATGCCGTTTTACGCTTCCAATTAGAAGCGGAACGGTTGGAGGGCACATCGAACAACTTATGCCTCAATCATCAGTAAGATGTTTGTTCCATTAAGCTCTTTTTTCAGCATTATCACTGTTGTCGCTTTTAACACGTATTTTCGCTAATAAATATTTAGTAAACCCCTGAACTCTATTGTTTCCTTTTGGCTAACAACATTTCTGAACGTAATGAATCCATTTTTGGTCTTTCCCCTGAGATTACCCTTACTATGACAGCGCCATCCATCGGCTAATTCCTACGCCAAACAAAATTCCATTGCCTCATGATTTTACTGCTAAAATATCAGGTCATTCTGACGAGTAGTTTGAAAATTATCGATTTTTGAAATAGTAACTTTAATTATAACTACCCTGTATAATAAATAAAATATTTTTCAGGTCATCAAAATGCTTATTCTAGTTATTATTCTCTTTCTCGTGTGCTGGGGTCCACGCCTTATCATGCACGTCATCATCAAGCACGGTCTTAACTCCTTCACCGATCACATATACAATCTTCGAGTGGCCGCTTATCTGCTCTCTTTCGCACATTCCGCCATAAACCCAATCATATACGGCTTCATGTCCACCAATTTCAGAAAGATGATGCTTCAGTGCTGCAAAGACAGCATCTGCAATCTGACAACTTGCACAGTTTGCCGACACTCGAGCAGCTGCGTGATTGAAGAGCTGCCTGAAAGGCGCAATTTATCTGATTCGTATGAGTTCAGTACCCTTACAACAAGCACGAGGCGATCTCGACAAGCAAATTCCATCAATGTTGAAGATCAAAGATTTCGAAGGAGTGAAGAGCTATGGACAGCTGTTTAAAGTAAACAATTGAACATTGTTTCATATTGAGTATTACTCTTTTTAAAATGACTTTTTATCAACAGTAGAAATACTTTTCGTCTTCTTCATATTCCTTTTAGAAGATGCTGAAACTATTTTTTTAAATTATCATTTTCTTCCTTTTTCATTTCAAATCTCAAAAAATCTTCAAGATAAGAGCGTGAAATTTTGAATGTATTATAGTAATTTTATATTTTAGTTTGTCTTCAAAAAGCTGCTTAAAAAATTTTTTTCCTAAATGTTTTTTACAACTTTTATTAAACTTTTACATTTTGAAATTTTGAAATTTTTTTAAACACTATTAGTAAAAATTCCGACAAATTAGAATATAAACAGTGTTCTATTTAATAAAAAATTACACAAAAATTTTTTTGTTTCGATGCATCAAATTTTCAGTTTTAATATACATTCAAAACATTATTTTTTATTTGTAAACTAATTTAAAATTTGATAAAAACCTGATCTAATCATATACCAGAAAAAAATAATGAACATTTTTTTGTATGTCTTTTGTATGGAACACGTCTTTTTGTATGGAGCAGCCGTATAAAAAAATAAAATAATAAGGCTTTTCTTTCAGAAAAAAAATCCTTCAAGAATTTATCTCTGACTCCAAAATTTTTTTTTCCCATCTAATTTGATTTTACCAAATTAAAACATCTAAGGAAAAATTCTTCTTGCGTTAAATTTTCTCATTAGCATTTTGAAACAATTTTGCTCTTTATATTTTCATGCAATTCTTACTTATGGTTAGATTTTGAACTATTTCGGTCATGTAATTCCAATTATACGAATTCCAGACATTATTGATAATATTCCAATTAAAATTTTAAATAGATATTCTTTGAATACATGGTATCATAAGTTTGACTTCAATAATTTCAGCAACATTTTTTTTTTGTTGCTTTTATTGCTTTAGTCATAGTTTATACCACAGATAATGTTTTTACTTGTAACTAGTCGGTGGTTAGCTTTTATCCACCTTAATGTGATTGACGGGACTGGTTTACAGATTTGATGTACTTTTTTTAATGGTGTATTATAATGCACTTTTTTTTAATTTTCAAAGTGAATATTGAATAAATATCATTTATTGAATTTTTGCTAACCCTCAACATATTTAAAGTCGATTTGGTAACGCAAAAACTTCATTAGTTTCAAAACTTATTATGTTGACATGTTTGGTATGCTCGAAAACAGGCACTCATTCTCAAGATTCATTGCTCATAATGGAGAACAGGTTTGAAGATTTATAAACCGTCTATTTCTACACTTTGTTGGAATCTTAGGCATACATTTAACTTTAATAACGCCAAAATGTGTCCCACCAGTTACAGCAACTCATCTTTGATGCTCTGGAATCTTTTTTCATTCATATGAATGCCGATTTCACAATTAAACGACATGAGTTGCTTACCGCCTCTCATAACACCTAATTTGCTACTTTCGGCTACCACGTTTTCTCTTTTTTTTTTTTATTATTTTCATTTTCCATTTTTTCATTAACAACTTTGCGTTTTCTTTTTCAAATTTGCTTTATTTTTCTCATTCACGTCTGTGTTGAACCTTTAAGAATGGGGGCCTATTTTCGGGAGTATAAAAATTACTACGAACCTAATGAAGTTTCTAATTTATGAAATGTATCTTTTTGCTTCAGAGTTTCTTAGAATTATACACTCCATATGCAGATTGCATTAAAGAAAATTTTAAAGGTGGTAAGGCACATAAGGATTAAGAATTGCGTAGCAGCCCATGGCTGAAAACTTGAGGGGAAAGTGCCTGAATATCTGTAAGGGCGTGGTTAATTGGAAACGCTTATAAGATAAGACAACCTGTGTACAAATGATGAACTGGATCAATGCAGCTTATAATTTTAAAACAGATGGCGAAGTTTGCAACATTAGATGCAAAGCATGTCCGACACCAAAGAAGCATTGATTGCTTGACTTGAGTCGGAAGTTTTTGGAGATAGTTTAATTAATTATTAATTATATTCAATTATTTATTAATTAATAGCTTCTAAGTGCTCAGTAGTATTACAATAATGTGAATCTCTGCTCTAGTAATTGCCTGTAGTAGCCACTGGCTTAAAGAGTCATGAAAAGTGATAGCCGCTTATGTATTTTGCGTAGTTTTACTATCCACTTTCTAAATATGTTAGCACAGCATTAGGGTGGTTGATTAAATTTATTATTTTAGGAAAAATTGATTTATTTGATGCCACTCAGTATTTTTCATTTAAATCATATTTCATATTTTAAGGATTTTCTTTAAAATATATAAAATTTATGTTTTAAAACATACTAATATTTAATTTATAATTCTTTTTTATCACACATCAAGTTTAGAAATTACTAAAAAACGGCATTCGATATTCTCGTGTCATATTATCGCATTAAAAATACCAGAATTTAAAAAAGAAATACGAGACGATTCGTAAGAAAAATTTCCGATAAAACTATTTTGATAGAACTCAAATTTGCGATGGTTTTTTCAAATCCCGTGTATTTTATTCCTTTATATTATACCTGTAACATGGTTACCTCTGTTGGCTACTAGGAATTGGTATTTTTATTGCCATTTTACATGTAATAGTCACCTGTTGGATATTGGGACCGCTAATCTGGAGCTCCACAGTAATGAGGGGCGTTTCGGCACGCATATAATTACTTCTCCGGCCAAGGGGTTCTTTGCAATTCTCATACTGTATGGTGTGCCTTACTTTCCTAAAAAGGTTGTCGCTGCATTTTTGAAGTACCCTGTATATTTAATAACAATAATAATAATGAATTGAGAGAAATATCTCATGTTTAGACACACAATTGAGAAGACCTGCAGCGTTGAAAAATTAAACTACTAATACATTGTTTTTCGAAATTCATTGGTGTTCCAATTTTGAGACTTTCTTTTTAAATGTTGTGATATGACGTAGTATTTTGTAAATATCGTTGAACTGAGTTTTCAGTCAGAACTGTTGTCGTTTTGTGGATATCATGATGTCTCTTAACAATTGCTGTCCTCAAGCCATGAACAAAATACCATTGTGATTGTCATTGAAGTTAAATAATTCTTTATGGTGCTACGCATTCTGTATGTTTCCTGAAAAAAAGGAAAAAATAATAAATTTTTCGATCGCTTCCAGTGTTCAGTTGTAATGAATGTCTAAGAAATGAATCTAAGGAATAATCAAATCAAAAGAGTCTAAAAAAGAATTTTGTTGAAATATGGATTTCTTTTATTGGGAACTAGCAGTGAACGGGAAAAAAATTTCTTTTAAACGTACGAGGTTAAAAAACTGAAGGATCAATTAATCAGTACTGAGCAAAACTGCAAAATCATGCACAGAACTGAAAGATATATGGCAACGCAACAAATATTTCCTTTTGTTCATTTACTATTATTCTTTACCCTTACCAATGATTTTAAGTTATAAGATTAAGCAAAACATGCTTTTAATATACATAGTTCATCTTTTCAAAACATAGATGAGCTTCTTTTAGTATCTTCTAGCATGATGCTATTACTCAAGACCAACTGATGATAGTCAAAATTTAACACAATCAGGCGTTTTTCTCTGGTACTTATCCTTTTCGAAGGCCCGTAAAGAATCTTTTTCCACAATATATATATATTACGTAGTTTGCACTTTTAATCATGGAGGTATAAATAAAGTTTATCTCTGGTTTTAATAGGTATCAAATATATTAATTGTGATTATATTAGTGGTACTTTTCCATTATGCCGGCGCACCAAGCAGACTTCATGGCGAGTTTGAGTCGGCACACAGTCGCCGAAACAAATCACACGAAGCAGATTTTATTGACCACAGCACACAGCATACACATAAAGAAACAGTTTATAAATGGTTCAAATTTTTTTTTTTACTTCGGAGGCATAAAAATTTTAATATCGCTTAGAACTTTTTCAAATAGGTCCTCCGTTTGCCTTCTCCACATGAGTTCTGCAAGATAAGTTTCAAGATGAGGGCGTGCCGTTCCTCTTTGATTCTTATTTTGCCATTTAGCTCTGCCCCACAGTCTCTCCATTTTTTGAGTGTGCGTTCCAGTTTCCGGATCCACAAAGTTGTACTTATGGTTCACTTTGAAATGTTCGAAACTTTCATCTTCCAGCTAACTAGTACTGTATGATTTCCATGAATCGGAATATATTATAGTTTCTTTTTCGATATTGTCCTTAATTGCCTTCAATAAAGTGTTAATGAATCAATTTGGCACCTCCACGAGGAAACATTCGTTCGTTTCCCGGCAAACTCCACCGAAGATCCATTGTTGTGGAAGGATCCGTCCCGCATTGTTTTTTCTCTTCGTAAACAAACTTTCGTCCACTTCGACGATCATGCCATATTCTCCTATTTTCCGTTGTTCATGTTTAAGCTAAGAATTCACACAAACCTCACGCATGAAGTTATTCCAGTTTACAACTGTTCCATGACTGATTTCCAATTGCTTTTCACACCATTTGACTTCGCTCCAACAATAAATAAACCTTCCACACTTCAAAAACCTCAATTTCGATTATTGAAACCATGTGCCCTTACGGACATTTCTTTTACAGCGATAAGATGAAAAGTTACAGAGCCATTGAATTTCACCTCCGATATGCAACTTCATTTCATGATTCTTATCACAAGTTACGATTTCAGGCAAAACCCCTTTCTCTGGAAAGAATCTGACCGCTTCTTCCTCTAGGGTAAATTCCAAATTTTCATAGCTTTTTGCTTTAATTTTTCGTATTAAGAAAAAGACAAGACTGATGGGGTAAAAATGGCCGCGATTTGTTTTGAAAGTATGGAGGCAAAAGGTTACCAGAAGCGATATTCCGTTTGGCGTACGTTGCGTCAATTATGGCGATTTTATCGCCTGCGCCGGTATAATGGAAAAGTACCTTATTAGTATATTTGGCACCAATTAGAATTACGTATAGTGCATATTACCAAAATTAAGCAAACATCATTGGCTTCAATAATAACAAAGAAATTGTTTTTACCTAAACAATTTATATTTTCTTATTAATTTTACTTTTTATTGCATAGTTTACTTTTGAACTTTAATTAGTAACTATTACCAAAACTAATTAAGCCTCATAGGCATCAATGATAGTACGGAAATTTACTATGCTTTTCCCAAATAAATCAGTATCATTTCTCAATTAATTTTGCTATTTAGTACGTAGCTTATTATTCTTATTTAAATTTTACCTTTAATCAAGCATTATTGGCGTTAATAAGAGAGTGGATGATTTTTTACCTTTCTCCTAAATGATTTAGTACTTTTCTCCATTAATTTTGATCATCTGTATAAAAAATTGTATTCCAATTATCATTGATTTTAAATTATTTAAATTTATAAAAATAAAATTTTAAAAGCAAAATTATAAAAAAAAACAAGCACCAGATTTCAGATTGCTTAAGGAATATTAATTTGATGACGTAGTCCACCAAAGCTACCATGCTGCCGCTTATCATTGAATTTATCTGGCATAATGAATAAAAGTAATCAAATATTAGAGAACGTGCATTAAACCCCTTTTTCCATTAATGAGAGCTATGATAAGCAAGCAAACATAACTGATGCTATCTTCAAAATATTTAAAAATAAAAGTATCATCGTCAATTTAATTTATATCAATGTCGAGTTCTAAACAAATGAAAAAATTGTAACGTCTTTCAAGAACAATCTAACTGACATTTGTAACTGATTTCAAGGATCGGGAGCTGAAATTATCCATTTGATTCACAGTCCTAATTTCAAGACACTAGCATTTATGGTTCAGGAGTTATAAAAGAGACACAGAGAAACTATCCACTTTATTATAGATTCTCTGAGATCTATCCCTCTGAGATCTTTTTAAATTTTATTTTAAAGCGAAATGAGCTTGAGTACTTAAACTATTTCCTCAAAGTATAATAAAATACATATTTTAGAAAAGATCAAAAAACACGCTTGAGAATTTTAAAGTATGTTGAATTGTATTACTAATCACATTGAACCTTAATATGGGACCAAATTGATTCATATTATCATTTTTCTTAAATTTTATTGCATTTATTTTAAATATTATAGATATATTATTAAAGTTATTACACCATTTAGAAATAATACATTGCAAATCAGGCAAGTTTGCTGACCCTGATAATTTAAGCTTTCAAAAGATTGTTTTCAAAACTCTTTTTATGAGAATCGTTGCGAAACTCTTAGTCATCAGTAATTTACAATAATTCTTAACTAAGAGTTTTAAAATATTCATTATTTTTTCATTTCAATTGTTGATTACAAGAATTTATTATTAATATTGTAAATATAGTCCTATATTTGTTAATGTTAATGCTATATTGTTTAATTGATATTTTAATTAGTGCAAGCCTGCACTGCATTTTAGCCCACACAGTCAATAATAACATGTACATCTGACGGCTAGCTAAATTCCATATTCTCATCAAAGTAATATTTACTATAAAATTTAGTACTTCATTTTTTCTACATTTCAAAAACCATTGTTGCATATTAACACTGTCTTTAAACATTGTGTAAATGTGTTGTCTTGTGAAATTTGTGTAATAATGTTTGTGAATTACAAGTCATAAAATATTTCCTTAGTGGTTTTAATAAATGTTACATTTGCCCACATTACACATATAATTGACTTTTGCCTTTATATTAAATGTAATGAACTTAAAAAGAGAATTAAAAATGAATTAATGAACAGTATTCAAACTGTTTACTTCATATTCGAACCCGAAACTTTTAAATACTGACGTATTGCGCAAAATATTTATTAATAAAATAAAAACGTAATCACAAAACAAATTAAGTTACTGACACCTACAAATTGTTAAGTTTTGGGGCAATTAATTGAAAAGCCACATTTCAAAATTTTTTAGATTATTTTTATGCCATGGAACTGTGTATGCTCTAAGATCTTTCTGCGTTATATGTTGTTATTTAGTGTCATTTCTGGAAACTTGACTGATAGGAATCTGGAAAGAATGCTAAAAATTATATTTTGCAAAGTATCACCTTTAAGAAAAAAAGTAGTTTATCTCTACATTTTGATAAACTTTAATTTTTTTTTAGATTTACTTGCTTATTATTTTGAAATTACTATTTGAGTTTTGCTAAAATGTATTGATCATTTCTTAATTCTTTTAAAAAAGTTAAAAATGTGCATTTTTATTTAATTTCTTTTTTTTTCAATATTTTAAAGGAAACTATACAATTTTCGTTATTGTCTTATTTTATTATTTGTGTAATTTCTTCTAAATAACTCTTGTATGATATATACACTATATCCTCATGATTTCCAGCGCTCAATATTTTAGACAACATCTGATGCAATTTTATACTATAAAAATATTAATTTTGTTTTATTTTTATGCCTTCACAAAGTAATTGTATATTTAAAATAGAATTGGATCTATCCTCGATGGTCGAAATTTTTAATTACAATGAAAAATTATTAGATAGGTAAAACATTCAATTCGAGTTACCTTTCACTTTAGTTTACTTTTAGTTTTATGGCACATAAATAACTTAATAGTGTCCAGTAGATTTTGTTTCACGACCCACTGAAGAAATGGACTATAAAAACATTCTAAAATATACAAAAAATGCGAAAAGTTTGAGTTTATGTCATTGTGTCATTGTTAAAAATAATTAACAAAAAAGTATAAATAAGTTTTATTACTTAAATTTTAAAAAATGTATACATACTGTCGCAATTAGAGTCTACTTATTTCTGAATAAAATTCGCACGGGCCATTATTCAAAATTCAGGTCTCAGAAAGATATATAACGTAAATTTATAACAATCAGTTTATATGATGAACATTTTTCTAGAACATTAGTTTCGTACCATAATAATTTTCTGTTTGAATATAGAAATAACCTAATAGTTATTTGTTTGGGATGATAATAAAATTTGAATTAACTTCTGAAAAGTATTGAGATGATATCCGCCATATCTGAATTTTGAGAAGACAAACTGAAAATAACTAGTTGTTAAATGAGAACTAAGTCTTGCCGCCATCATCAATTTTGTATTTTATACGCTGAGACAACACCTCCAGCCAGAGGGGTGAAGTGACTCAGAAAGTCCACTTTACATGCCCTGGAATACAATGTCATTGAGCAAAATATATATATTATTCGGAAAGTCCTTTTTTTAACGATTTCATAATCTGGGTTGTAATAGATTAGATTATCTTATTGGAAATTTAATATAATTTTTTGCATAAAAGAATTATTTTATTTTTCATATTAAATGCAGGAAATCCACTGAATTTTTATTGTCGTTAGGTTTATTTCATTTCATCTCACTGGGAAATGAATTCATTTTGATGAAAAATTAAGAATTAATTCATTAAGATTATTTTATTTAATTTAGAGATAATTTTATCCTACAGAATTCGGAAATGAAGGTCTGAATTTCCATTTATAAGCATGAGGAGTTTTAATTAATAGAGTTTACAACAAAAGAAGAAAGCCGGGATAGCCAGGTTGGTAGAGAATATGGGCCCAGGTTGGGCCCATATTCATGAGTTCGATCTCCGTCGGCTGAAGACTTCCCGTGAAGTAAATGATAACTGGTTCACGTTAAATTTCAAAGTCCTGCATGATTCCATAACAGATCAATACCTCTGGGAGTACTAAACTAGAGATTGATCGTTCTGTGGTTCAGGTCAAAGTTGCAATTTGTGGATGAATGAATGGATGCATGAATGGGTTCACTCTACTAAAAGGCTGTGACGTTTGCGTGGCTGAAGTCGCATTTTTACTTTTTAGGCCATGTAATTCATGTTTGATGCATTATTAACCAGAAAATATCATCTCCTCACCAAGGAAAAGTATTCTTCGAATTAAGTTCATTGCTTCTTGGAATCAACGTCAAGTTGCAAAATTAAAAGATTATAAGTACTTATAATACCAATAGAGGTGAATGGATAGTTCTTAGAGAATTTAAACATGTTTCCAGCTGTTAGCATTAATTTTTCTCTGGATTCTATAAATAAGTTCAGCTTGTCACCCTCAGCAGCGTTTGTCATCGATGTCCTCAAAGAATAAACTTTTCTCTTAACTATTTTTCTCAGTGACTCATCTTCTTTGCCAATTTTCGCTGCTTTGAAACCTACGGAAAAGAAACCTAATAATGAAAATCCCGTAAAAACTACCAATTGCATGTGAATCTGCTGATCGTAAAATGCTTCTGACCAAAATCCTAAAGCATAGACAAACAACTGAGACAGCTCGATGAAATGAGAACAGCAGAGGAAAAGCGAAATCATTGAAAGGGCCGCTTCAGATGAAATGACTAAATCGTGAACAAATTCATACTTGATAATAAAATCATTTACTGGTCTGCCCGCTAAGTACGAAAAGCATTCTCTTAAGAGATTGTACAAAAGCTCACACCACGCGATGTAAAATATCGTGATAAAACTAATCATCATTGGTATAGGCAATTTGAGAAATAAATAGAAAGTAATAGTGAGGAATTTTTTTTGCTGGGGTGACAATGGAGCATATCGAAGGAAAATCATTTCTTTAAATAAGACATCAGTAACAAATTCTTGAAAAGTCACTGCGTATATGATTGACAAAGCTAACGACAAATAAAAAAACACAGCAATAAACGTCATAATATTTGTCATTCTGTTAAGCCTTTTCTTCTGTGTTATATTCAAAGATTGATATTTATTGAACATTCCAAGGAGATCATGCTTTTTGATGTGGAAGGAGATCCAACTTCCCCAAATAGAAATTCGCCATAGAATTCGAGAAAAAATAGCTTTCTTACATTGAAAATCTGTGCAAAACCAAATTAAGTATTCGCTAAATTCAATTAGAGCGTAAAATAATCCTACATTAAACAGTATTACGCATAACTTGTTGAACAATTTAAGCAATCTTGATGATGACTTGGGCTTAAAATTTTGAACTCCAAATAAATAAAGTAGGACAAACAGCGCATTAAAATTGCCAAATTCTTTCCAAATATAAATTTTGATATTTGAAGTAAAACCAAAAAAATTTTGAAAATTGATTAACATTTTGCCCCTTTAATACAGCATTGAAAAAAAAATTTCGTTTCAATTTTTTGACCTTCTCATCAGCTAGAAAAACCATCTCTAAAAACATTTCAATTGCACCTTGGTTACAAAAATAAAATTGGTGATAGATTTTATTTTCAAAATTAATCTTCTTCAGAATATCCAAGCATGTTTTGATCAGTCAATTTATTATAAATCAACATTTTAAACATTTCATTATAATTAAAATCAATAAAACAATAATCGATTAGTCATACTTCAGCTTTGAGAAGAAAATTTTAATTTAGCAAAGTAATATAACGGTGCTATTTGAATGTGCTTCTCTCTTGGATATATTTATTTATGTAACCATTAGTGCAATTTTGATTTAAGTAGAAGAACAATTTATAAATTATATTTTAGATAGCTACTATTAAATTTAAAAATATTTAACTAGCCCATTTCAGGAATTTTATTAAAACAAACTTGTGGATGGGAAACATTACTTTCGGTGGTTAAAATGATTTATTGTTAAAATGATGCACCCTACGCTTTTAGTTTTAAGTAAGACAAAAATACATTTATTTTCTCCTGCAAACAGAAAAACGCATATTTTAAAAATTCAACTATTTAAACGTTTTTTTTTTTTAGTTTTAGTTACTTGTCTGTTGATTAGTTTGATTTTTTACAACTGTCGTTAAACACTCGACCAACTTTTGAGTTTTTGACTACTAATGTTCAACTCGTAGCCTGTTGAGTTTTGAACCTAATCTAGAAGACAAGAGATTTTCTAGATCTAGTATTGGGCAGAAATTAGTCTTCGTGGTGGATTTTTTGATGGAACTAACCATGAATGGGACAACCTTTCACGGTTAGCACGGACTCTAAACCATGATTCAGTCTACCACTGAAGATATTTCAAATCAGCACTGTGGTCGGTGCTAGCCGGGTGCGGAATTCGTCAACAACTAGTCTTCGCTGGAATTCGAACCCCAGTTACCTTATTAGGAGACAAACTTTCGAATCTCTGAGCCACAATATCCCCTGCTAGTTTGATTAGATCAAATAGATTCACGTTTTTAATAACGATAAATTTTGCTTGCAACAATACTTTGCTTGCAAGGTAACAGTAGTAAAAAGTATTTACATCAGGGTCAAAGCTGTGGTTGAAAGTTTAGCTCTCATACAAGTTGAAAAGGTCCAAACTTTAATTTTAGATAAATTCTCGAAAGTATGAGAAATTGACAATTAAATCTGGCTGTAATATGAAAATTTATTCCCTTATTGCAGTCAGGTAAAGTATTTATATTTCTGCTTCATCATCAGGCTTGCTGTGCAAAGTGTTCAAATATTCCACCCTCAAAAACAATCCATTTATTATACAACCGATATTCCATTGTAATTGTCTGATACGATTTATTAGATAGTGCGCTTTCAATAGTCAAAACAGTTTGGATGTTCATGTAGGGAAATAATTTGGTTAATAAAATAGTTTAAATAAATTAAGTGGAAATTAAATGATGCATACATAACTGTACTTTACTGTATTCTGTAAGGTTCGCTACCCTTCAAATCGATTCAGAAGCTAATCAAGTTCCACGCATGCTGTCTCTTACAGGTATCCAATTAAATCTGATTTAAATCATGTGATTAGACAAGAGTACTTTATTGTTGAGTTGCTATTGGCCACTTCATCTAGTTTTTAGTAAAAAGCTATATTATGCGTCAGAAAGCGCTTCGCAGTGTTATGAGCACTTAATTGTTGCATAATTTAAGAGTAACGAAAGAACAGTCTTCAGTATTTAAAGTGAGATCAAAATAAATCTTAAAAAAGAAAAAAAAATATGAGTGGTATATCTTGAATGTTATTCGAAGTTAAGCTTTTTATTACTTATGCTTTTATAATCTGCAAACACTGAGGCTTATCTAACTTCTTTGATTTACATATCATAAAACACACTTAATTAAACATTGGAGTTAACTCCCTTCCTCGCATCTAAAAGTACGGTTACAGATATGTGCAAGTCTGTAAAACGATTAAGTTTTTATCTCTTCCCTCAGTGATAAAATAGTACGTGCTTTCCATAAACGTAATACGCTTAAGAATGAGTGATACAAGTGAGAAAGTTGAATTGCATTTTTTTTTTTTAATTTTAAGGAACACAGTTAATTTAAGAAAAATTTAATCCTTCAAAATTGCTTAACTTTTTAACACGCTTTTTAATTTCGATTTAAAAAGATTTGACAGGCTATCAGTTTTTTGATGTGTGCTTTTATAGCAAATAAAGTTAATAAATAACGAATCAGAAGCTATTTCATATAATTTATTCAATGAAATTCTTGAAGTATTTTTCACGAGGCATTTGTTCCATTATCACACTTGTCACTCTATGTCATTTTCGTAAATTTAACCATTGGCTTCAGGAAAAAGCGGCACTTTCACACCTTGAATATTTCATATGTTTAAAACATGCCTCCTCAGAGCTTTATTGAGCAAATACAAAATGTAGCAGTTACAAGGAGACAGATCTGAACTATAGGCTAAGTAGCACAGAATTTCCCATTTTAATTTCTGTAGAAACTCCTTCATTGCCTCATCTGATTGTTGTCTTTCTTTCTCGTGCAGCGAGATGACGCAGAAAGATCTTTCACTAAACGTTTGTTTTTGATTGCCTTCTAAATCTTATCAACATTTCCCAATATTTCTTGACATTGGCTTAAGCTCCACAGTTTTCAGATATCGACAAAAAACGGCTTTGGTAATCATCATTTTTATTGCACGCATCTTTCAGAAATGAAGTCATTGAACTGGACACTACTCGATTATTATCAATGCTTATATAACTACCATCTAGCGAGAGAAAAATGCTCAAATTTTTCTTATTATAGCAACTGCAGTTCAAGCACATTTGTAATTTTATCATCATCATAGCTTTATCTTAACCTCGTAATTTACTGATTATATATAATAAAAAAACATGGGGGGGGGGGGGTTGATGTAACAATCAACCTCTCAACCGGAATCCCGCTTTAGTGGAAGTATCCGATTTTTATGGAAATCCAATGTGAATTATTAACAGGAAATAAATAATCTATAGAAGCGGCACGAAATTTGCGTGTAAATAATTTGAGTGGTGTCTAATTAGTGATAGTAACTTTTTTGAACATAGCAGAAAACATATTATAAGCAGGGATTGGACAAAATTATGGAAACTTTTCTATACCAAGCTAATTTATTTTTTCTAGATTTCTCAAACAATAAAATAATAGCAGTAAATAATAAAAATAGCATTTTAAAATTGGAAAAAAGTCGTTAAAAAATGCACAAAATATGGGATTTAAAATTAATCAAGCCAATTTATTTTTTCTAGAGCCAATTTATTTTTTCTGGATCTCTCAAGCAATAAAATAATAACAGCAAATAATAAAAATAACATTTTGAAATTAGTAAAAAAGTCGTTAAAAAATGCACAAAATATGAGATTTAAAATTAATCAAGCCAATTTATTTTTTCTAGATTTCTCAAACAAATAAAATAATAACAGCGAATAATAAAAATAACATTTTAAAATTGGAAAAAAATTCGTTAATAATGCACAAAATATGGGAATTAAAATTAATCAAGCCAATTTATTTTTGCTAGTTTTTCAAACAATAAAATAATAACAGCAAATAATAAAAATAACATTTTAAAATTGGAAAAAAGTCGTTAAAAAATGCACAAAATATGGGATTTAAAATTAATAAGGCCAATTTATTTTTTCTAGATTTCTCAAACAATAAAATAATAACAGGGAATAATAAAATAACATTTTAAAATTGGAAAAAAGTCGTTAAAAATGAACAAAATATGGGATTTAGAATTAATCAAGCAATTTATTTTTTCTAGAGCCAATTTATTTTTTCAAGATTTCTCAAACAATAAAATAATAACAGCAAATAATAAAAATAACGTTTTAAAACTGGAAAAAAGTCGCTAAAAATGCTCAAAATATGAGATTTAAAATTAATCAAGCCAATTTATTTTTTCTGGATTTCTCAAACAATAAAATAATAACAGCGAATAATAAAAATAACATTTTAAAATTGGAAAAAAGTCGTTAAAAATGCACAAAATATGGGATTTAAAATTAATCAAGCAATTTATTTTTTCTAGAGCCAATTTATTTTTTCAAGATTTCTCAAACAATAAAATAATAACAGTAAATAATAAAAATAACATTTTAAAAATGGAAAAAAATTCGTTAAAAAATGCACAAAATATGGGATTTAAAATGAATTTTTTACAGTACTTATGAGCGGAAAACATTAAAAAAAGTTTCATAATTTTGTTTTAACCATTGATAACTTGTGAAAAAAGCCAGATTAAAATATATTGACAATGTAAAAGTTTCCAAAAATTTTCTAATTACCTTTTTTTAAATTTGAAGCTTTAAGTGATATAGGATTTTCCGCAAATTTCATTATGTATCATTACGTGGTCAGTACAACAAAATGTGACGATATTAGGAATGAAAATATATGAAATAAATCATATTTTAATAGGGGATGGTGCTATGTAGTGCGGAGGTCGTTTTTAATAAATCTTGTTTAGCAGTACAAAGCAAAAATTGCATACTTATCATGAAAGAAGGAATTTAAAAGCACATATCTTGAGCAATTCATATTGATTTTTTTTTTCAAATTTTGAAGCGATATTTTTGTTATTAATCAAACATTACACTAAAAAATTTGTTTAATTTTATTGAATATCTTTGCAGTTATATTGAGAAAATGTAAGACAAAAAAAAAGTTCTTTTTATCAAAATATTCAGATTTCATGAATATTTATGATAGGTTAGTGAAATTTTACACAGTTATTGCTTAACTCTAGTAATCTTTGCAAGTTACAAACTAATTACCTATTTTCTCAGCAGGGAGTGGGAAGGCGGGAGTGAGTTAACCGAAAGGAAAGAGATTCTTCCATTCATTCACTGTCCGCGCTTCATGTGATAGCTGTGCGCACTTTTCAGTTCATGAACAAAGTTAACATTTAATGAGTTTCAACTGGTATGGGATATATAAAAAGATGATTATACTTTTTATGTGAGAGATTTCTTCGTTTGCTTTTTTTTTTCATAAACAACAGACTTTATAGATTGTTCCGTTCTTCATCGCTCATTTGAGTAAGTGTTTACATCATGTTAATTTCCTTAAACTAACATAAATTGTAAATCGTTTTACGATTATCATTTCATTTTACCGTTTCATAACATTATCATATCATAGCAAAATTTTTATTATACAAATACTTTACACTTTTAGCATTGTCTTTGTTATTTTTGATTCGTGTAATGTTATTTTGTTTTGTTTGTTTATTTCATTATTAATGAGATTATTACAATTTATATCTCAATGCATTATTTGTCAAGCTTTTGCGTTAAGATTATGCTAAAAAGTACGAGGGTTGCTATTTATATTTCTGGCCTTGGCAACAGTAAGTGTTGCTAGGCGACCGCAAACGATTTTAATCGAAAGTCTGATATTTTTAAAATTCAGCAGACGATTTACCATTATAGCTTCATTTGTGTTGTTGACAGTAAATTGAAAAGTTCTTCTCTTTCAAAAAATGGAATTGAATCGTGAACATTTTCGTGCCATTATTTTTCATAACTTTCGACGTGGATTGTCAAGACAAGAGTGCTTCGATGAACTTAATTCTTTATTCAGCGATAAAGCGCCATCCTACAGCAGTGTAAAAAATTGGTATTACGAATTTAATCGTGGTCGATGTTCGATCCAAGACGAATCCCGTGCAGGTCGTCCAAAATCCATTGTTGTGCCAGAAAAGATCGATGCTGTGCGTGAACTGATAAAGCAAGATCGTCATGTGACATACCATGAGATAGAGGCGTCTTTGGACATTAGTATGACTAGCATCAATAAAATATTGCATGAACATTTAGGCGTAAAAAAAATTTGTTCGCGTTGGATCCCGCATAATCTGACAAACGCTCAAAAAAGGCTCGTGTCGATTGGTGCAAGGAAATGTCGGAAAAATACGTTCAAGGTACATCAAAGGCTGTGTATAACATCTACACAGGTGACGAATCATGGATCTATGCATATGAGCCGGAAACAAAACAGCAATCAACTGTATGGGTCTTCCAAGACGAGGCAAAACCAACAAAAGTTGTTCGAGGAAGAAGCACGTCGAAACAAATGATTGCCTGTTTCTTCGGCATTAACGGTCATGTGGCAACAGTGGCGTTAAAGCAACGCAGGATGGTCAATTCCGAATGGTACATGACCATTTGTTTGCTAGAAGTCATCGGAGAAATTCGAAAAAAGCAGAAGAACAGGCGATTCATTCTTCATCATGACAATGCGAGCTCTCACACATCGACTCAAACAAAGGCATTTCTGACGGAGTGAAAGATTGAACTGATGGGTCATCCGCCGTACAGCCCTGATGTGGCACCCAATGACTTCTTATTCCCACACATCAAAAATAAATTACGTGGACAACGATTTTCGACCCCCGAAGAAGCGGTCGATGCATTCAAAACGCATGTTTTGGAGTTACCTCAATCGGACTGGAAAAAAAAGCTTTGAAAATTGGTTTAAACGCATGCGAAAGGGTATTGATCATCATGGAGAATATTTTGAAAAACAATAAAACCAATTTCGATCCTACATATTTATTTTTTCATTATTAGGCCAGAAATATAAATAGCAACCCTCGTATTACATTACTTTATACTTTCATTTTCACTTGTTTGTTCACATTTTTTTGTAACATGGAATTTAGTTGAACATTCAAATAAGGTGATAAAAAAAAATTATTCATACGAAATATTTTGTTTCGTTTAAATTTTAGTTCATTTTCTAAGAATATATACTTTTTTAAATTTTATAATACTTAATAAAATTATTAATAAATCTGAAAGTTTTTTGATGAAAGAGTCCGACATATTACATTTTATTATCATTCTCGCATTATAGATCATTACAATATTTACTTTAGTAGGACGCTCTACCTTTCTTTTTGTTGCTCACGGACTCTTCTTGAAATAGAAATTTCATTAGTAAAAAAATTATTCCATTTTATATAATTTATTACAATCACATTTTTTATGCCTCCCATTTATTGTGATTTAAAGTTGAACTAAAAAAAGTTGAAAGAGTTATATTTTCCAAGTAGTATTAACAAGCCTCATAGTTACTTTATACATCAATGAAGCCAACAAAAACTTCTTACTTACTTAACTTTATAAAAAAGATTACGAAACTCTAATCTGTAATACAGTTATCATAGATGATAGTGTTTGCTAGCTTTGTGTTTTATGCGAGAAAACTTACTGAATGTACTTGTCGTAATTTTTAAAACTATATAAAAATCTACAAAATCAACATTTTTTTCAAAAGCAAATATTACTCCAGTTATTTTATATTATAACTATCAATGAACAATAGGAATATGGGTCACTTTGAGGGAATAACGTTCATCTTCATTTTCGATACATTTTAAACATAACGCAACTTCAAATACAATACACCAGTTGAACTATATGATAAACTCGCTTTAACTAGAGGTTCATTTTTTTATTTGGTATTTTTAATGAAAAAAACTTATTCACATTTGCATTACATGAATGTAAAATGCAAGAAAACCGCAGGACACTCAGGTATATGTTGACAAAATTATTCTATCCTTTAAATTCACAGCGGATTTCTGTCGTAATATAACATGAAATGCTGATTAATACTTTGCAATTCATAATATATTTGCTATAAATACAACACTTAAAGTTTCTTCATCCATTTTTTTCCTATAATTTCAGCCAAAATTTCAATGAAACTTTCTGTTAGAATATCAAGTAGTACGTTCATTGTAGTGGGTACAAATATATTGATGGCATTAATTAACAAACTCTGTTTATATTTTTGCATGTAAGACATTTTGTATCTGCAAGTTAATCTTGTATCAGACTAAAAAGACAAGCATGAAAACAAATTCATATTTAGTGAAATCTCCTTAGAAACTGCATTACACGGAGTGAAAAACAATGAAAATTTTACAGATTTCTTTTAAGAGCACGTTACTTTAATTTTTGATTCCACAGTCACTGAGGATATCTTTCGTCAACAGTGTCTCTTCATGCAAATTTAATTTCAATCTCGCCAAGCAAATATTTTATTACATATTATCTCGTGCATAATTTCAAAAAGACAAGACTTTTCATGTAATTACAAGGCTAAGCTGAGAATCCCAATTCTCAAAGATATAGATTATTAATCCCTGGACATATTAAATTTCTTGATGTAGAAATGATCTCTGATGGCACTGCAAACAATTCGCAACGATAAACAACTCGCAAGAGATGCCAACTGCTCCGAACACGTCAAAATAATATAAAAAGACGATAAATAACAAAAAACTAAATTTTGCAAATATTTGACTATTTTTGCTTGCTTTTTGAAAGGTATAGCATGACATAACTATCATAAAGTGATGAATATTATAAGTTTACGAATTATTCAGAAAAATTGGTGGATGAAAATCTACTAAATTGAATTTATAAAACCAAACATCACAATTGATAAACTACTACTTTAAAATATTTATTTGCTGACCGGAACAAGTTGGCATCTCTGTGCTGAAGACGTCTGAGACACGACAATTATTGTTTCGACATAAGAAACAAATGACGTCTCTCAGACGCCTTCGTATGTCAAGGGGTTAAATATAGAGAATGTGATTGATTCGTAATAATTTGAATCGAAAATATAATTATCTGAAATCGATGTGCTGAATTACTCAATCTAATATAAGTATAGTTGACTCATATTTAGTTAACTAGATTTTAATGGAATTTAACCTAGCTATTGGGTTTAAAATTCAAAAAGTCAATTATCTAAACATCAATACTAATTATAATATTAAATTTGCGTTTCAATTTACATATGTCTTCATTTTACAATTAAGACTTTCCCTTTCAAAAACGAACTGAGAAGAGCATTTCAAATAGTTATATTTTATGGTAATACTGCAGTTAGCCTGTGAGCTGTTAACAGCAGTATAAAGTACCCAGCAGCAGTACAAATCAACTTTAAACACCCTTTAAAAAAAGCTACATCGAATATATCCTACATTTTCACTAACAATTTTGTCTATTTTAACCGATAATTTCATATTTTATTTTAGGAGGAGTGACTCTTAACATTTTCTTTGTCACCATGCAAGTGTAGAGAATACTTAAGATAAATTAAGAAATGTTTTTCCATATTTATTGAAGGCTTGTGTTACTGATTAAATTAATATTCTTCATTTCAATACAATATGATGTTTTTTAAAAAGTTCAATGTGTCAAAGATCAATGTATTTTGAAATAAATATTTTTCCAACATTTTTAAACAGTTACATAGTTTTTTCAGCATTTTTTCATGAATTTCTCCTGGCTTGAATCATTGTTCTCAAGTAATTCACCTTAAAAACTCATGGAAATTTAGAAATAGTTTTTTGAATAAAGTCATATGCCCTCGCAATAATCTAAATCAGTAATTCCCAAAGTGGTCTATATCAATCTCCAGGGGTTGACGGGGTCCATGTCAAGTGAGAAAAAAAATTTGGGGTCCATGAAATGAAAATGGGGTCAACGATAGTGGATCTCATATAAGCGGGTCATGAATTTTAATTTTCGCATTTCATGAATGAAATAATCAACATACACTGATAGTACCTATTTACTTACATTCTACCTTATAATATAAAGACATATATCTATCTACATTCTACATAATTACATCTACATATCTGCATTACATAATTCAACATAGAAGTAGCTATGCAGTAAAAAATTTATTAAAATTTAAGTTATTAGGATTATTTTTTGATATACAAACTGAATTATTATAGACTAGCAGTTGCCTGCAGCTCCGCGCCCGCGTATGTTTTTATTTTCTCTACGTGTAAGGTTTTGTTTTGTAACAAAAAAGTATTTTTCCGAGGTAAATTGTAGCCTAGCAAGTGTGTCAACTCTTTAGCTAGCTAGACCTTCAATTTTATCCGCGCACAAGATACGGGAGATTTGTTGCTCATTTTTTACGTGAAAACGTAATTGTTTTGATCGTTTTGAATTTAATTCATAAATGTATAAAATTATCATATGTTTTTTTCTTAAGTTTTCACACTACACATCACTACAATTAGAAATTTAAATCTTTCACAGACCAGCTATCATACAAATCTTTCACTACACCAGTTGTCAGAAATACATTTAAAGTTGATGAATTTACAAAAATCTATATCAGGTAAGAAGGGGGTCTACTCAAAACCGAAAAGCATGGCAAGGGGTCTACGAGACAAAAGAGTTCAGAAACCACTAATCTAAATCAGCAATCATTAATTTCATAAAGAAATATTTTTGAATATGTATATATTTATAAAAAAAAAGTTTTCTATAGATCATCATAAGCGAACTGTTCTAAAAGATAGTTTATTTTATTAAGCAATATTCATAAAATTTTTATACTTATTTCAATTTATAAAAGAAAATTATTATGTCCATAAGCAAAATTTGTATTTGCATTTTAATGATTATATATTAATTTTAAAAAACAAATTTCAAATAATGCATGCATTGAAAAATGAATTGGGTAAAACCAACTAATATAATTTTTGATGTAATGTTTCCAGGTAGGATTTTAATTGGTTTAGATATCTTTTGCCATAGGAAGAGATAAGAATAGCTTAAACCATAAAACATAGATGATCCTGTTGAATTTTTCTTCGTTTTTTCTTCCAAAGATAAGCTTTGCCTAATAATATAACACAATGTGTTGTAAAAATCTGATAAATATCATTACAAGCTCCATTTCAGTCTGAGGAAGGCGTTTAATAAAGTGTTAAATCTAAAAATAAATGATAAGTCGAGTATTTAATAAAAGTGTTCTTTCGGAATATTTAAGTTCTATCATAGGAAATATTATGGCAGCAAAAATAATTAATTGCCTATTGTTTAACTTTCTTAAAAAGACTGTTTAGTCTTAGTAGCAGAGTGCTATAGCTTTATTATTCTTCAAAAAAAGGTAAAGTTATGAATTGTTTTAATAATGAAAAAACTTTGTGATATTTTTTGCTTAATTTACATGCCTCAATCTTAATAACTACCCTAAAATCAAAAGAAATCTGGCAGATTAAATAAAAGTGTTCACCCGGTAAATATTAGGCAGTAAAAAAATAGGAAACGTTTATTGAAGAAAATATATTTCTATTATTGTGACTTCCAAATAAACATTATCCACATCAACATCATTTTTAGAGTCATGAATTATGGTCCAATTGTTGATAAACACATAAAAAAATGGCGTTACCTTTATATACACCGAAGAGCCATTACGTTATGACCACCCTGCTAATAACATTTAGGACCACCTTTAGCCCTCAAAACTGCTAGCACCCGCCGTGGTTTTGATCCCACAAGGGGCTGATAGGTAGTCTGAGGTATCTGGTACCAAGCGCTCACCAACTGGTCCTGCAATTTCTCCACCACATTGCGAGGGGGTAGCGTGGCAGCACGAATTTGGTGTTCCAAGTAGCACGAATTGAATCTTCCAAGTAGGATCACAAATGCTCTATTGGATTAAGGTCAGGTGAGTTTGGGGACCAAGACATGACTTGAAAGTCACTGGAATGTTCCTCGAACCAATCAATGACGATTCCATCCTTATGACATGGTGCATTATCCTGTTGGTAAACACCATCCACCGCTGGAGAAACTGTTGCCATGAATAGGTGAACCTGGTCTGCAACTATGTTCAAGTAGCTTACAGGCGACAGGGATTGTTCTATGAGGATTATGGGTCCTAATGTGTCCCATGAAAACATTGTTCCTGGGCGAGAAACCATGAAAACCGGGGAGAGCCCATTGTTATAGATGGAGGGTGGTCATAACATAATGGCTCTTAGGTATATATATATATATATATATATATATATATATATATATATATATATATAGAACGTACCTGACTGCGAAATCAATGGCTGCGGGTTCGAATCCCGCTCAGGGCATGAATGTTTCTCTCTCTGTGTTGTCCTTCGCTGTTTGTGACGTGTGAATGTTGTCCCCCCCCCCCTATGAACGGATATCTGTGGCAGTGTGGCGTAGATAATGTTGCTCGCCTCCATGATTTTGGACACAACGTGCTCACAGGTGGCAACGCAAAATGAGTGACACTTCCGGTACTTTCCATGGCGATGAACGATAAGTTATATTTATAAAATTATTATCAAAAATGTCTACCTGCTGCGTGGTGTATGCGAAGTAATTCGTGACATCTATAAATTATTCACTAGAACACTTGTAACAAATATCCTGTTCAAAATGAATAAGTAATTTTGAAGAGCATTTTGAAAATTTCCTTGGTTATTCCAATTATATTCTAATTTCTTCAAATCATATCTAATTATTATGTCTCTCTATATTTCTGATGAAAGCTGGTTAATCACAAGTAAAAAATAACTTCAAAGATAAATTATTTTTTCGTGTATTCTGGCATTGAGTGGAATAGTTTGATTTCTTTATAGATTAGACGCATCATTAACTTTACTTTAAAAAAGAATTACCCACATATTTTTAACCGGCGGTCGGAAAATAAATAAATGCTGCCTGTAACAGACAGAAAAAGTTCGCTCTGACTCATATGCCCTAGTGACTCAACCGGAAAATTCATTAACTGGTAATTGGTAGTAAATTTGCCGAATTATTAATTTAATGATAGATGATTCATCATAATTTTTATGACTGTTATAATTCAATTATTTAAAAATATTTAGTTAAATTTAATTTAAAAAAAATTTACAAAAAGTTCAAACGTGATTAATTTTTCTTATAAACATATCCTGGTGTGTGTGCCTTAAAAAATACACCTAGTATTTATTGACTCATTATATAATTTACATTACATATTCATATCTTGAAAAAATGAGTTATTCAAAATAAATATTTATACAATAGTTTTAGATTAAATAATTTTGGAAAATAACTTTCTTACAGGATCTATCTTCCTATATAGCAATAAATTCTGAAAATAATACATCTTCTCTTCCTGTTTTCTTTGCTTTGTTTGGTAATTGTACAACATATAATGCAATTAACTTCATGTCTGTCTTTTGTACTACCCCTTGTCTAATTTAAACAGATAGAAGTCAAATCGTAATGACCACTCCTTCAATTGATGTAACACAAGTTATTTCTTGACAAAAGTGGGTTATCTAATGCTGCTGACGTGAGTGCCGTCAGCAACAGATTTGGAAGAGTGTTCTTGCTTAAGTAATCGTGATGGCAGTTTATTCTGCTTTTTAAATAGGTTATTATTTGGTGAAATTATTTCTTCTTCGTAATTGAAAATTAAATCATTGAATTTCAACAATGTCTCACTAATTTAGATAAAAATATCAGATGCGTAAATAGGTACAAATACAAATTACCATTTTTTGTATATAAATCATAGTTTCTAAACTCTTATTTAGATCATCTCGAGACTAGTTTTATTTAATTAAACATAAAAAAAAATGCACCGGAAATAATATCTTTTCTGCCTGCTTATCAAAAATGCAATTTTTCTCCATCAAATCACACCCATTCCCTTCAAATAAACATAGAGAGGTGAGAAGGAAAGTTTTTCAGGTATCATTTACAATGACATAATAAAGCTTCTTACAAAAAAAAAGAACACTTTTGTCATTAGTTTTTCATATAAAACACCCTTTTTATTGCTATAATTACTGGACTAAAATGTACTCCATAGAAATAGCAAGAAATTGTGCTCACGATGAGTTGTGCCAGCAACGAATTTTGCTCACGATGAATTACCGTTGCGACTAGTAAGGAGTGTTACCCACGAAGAATGATTGCCGAGAAAAATTGTGGCCACGACGTATTGTGCTTGCGACGAATTATCTTAGCAACGAGTTGTGCTCGTGATGAATTGTAGCTGCAACGAATTGCGTTCACGATGGATTGTCCCACGAAGAATTGACACAAAACCTGTTTTATCACGAAAAAATATTATTAAATTGGGAGAGTAAAATAAATAAAACTTTAAACAGTTAATTTCATAAAGTCAACGTAGCCTTTTAAAAGTTAAAAACAACGAAAACAATCTAATAAATTTTCAAAATTATTGCGTGACAAAAGATCATTTTTTGTCTCCAAAATTATTTACTAACTATTCTAAGAGAAGATATCCTTTGAATATTGAATATAAACTCATCCTGTGTCGATTGATTTTTGGGTAGTTTTCAGTCATTACGTTTAGTCCTAACTGGTAATAACCAGAATCAAAGAATGGAAATAAAGAACATTTATATTTTTCTTTGGGCATTATTGGACCCATCTCTCATGAACTCTTTCCTTTATTCATGATTTATTAGACTTTCTCTCATCAAATACGCTTCTTGCTGAAAAGCTGCTTGATTAATTTATTTATGGAAATGTTTTTTTTCTTCCAAAGAATTCGGGATAAACACATATTTCTCCCAAACGAAATATTGGGTCTAAGGAAACTATATATTTTATTTTATACCCATCGTTGAACAGCTGACCTATGCTTGGGTTTACAACTACTAAAGTTCAACTCCATATCCTTGCAATTTTGAACTCAATCCAGAAGACAACGGAACTCATGGATCAAGTATCAAGTATTGGGAGAAATTTGCCTTCGTGGAGGACTTTTTTTTTATTCTAATCAGCATTTGTGTTACATGTAGAGGGAAAATACGAAAACCTCCCACGGTTAGCCTGACGGCAAGGGGACTCTAACTCATGATCCGTCCACCACTGAGGATATTTTACGTATGCACTGTGGTCAGTGCAAGCCGTATGCGGCATTCGAATCGACCAGTCATCACTGGGAGTCACCTTATTGGAAAGCGGACGTTCTATCCCCTGAGCCACCACGTCCAGGAAACTATGTAATATTGAGCGAAATTTAAATTTTTCTAAAATTGATTATAAAAAAACCATTTTTAAGGTAGTCATCCCAGCAAAAATTCTGACTAGTACCTTCAAGAAAATGAAAAACTGGTTTATGAATATTTGAAAAACTAACTACTTTTTCGCTCCAAATTAATATTCTTAGAACTGAGATCTGTCGCAGGTATTCTCTAATACTAATAATTTTTTAAATGATAATCGAGATAAGTCTTTGAATGTTTATTTAGAAATTTTGTACCAGTATTTTAATTTTTTGAGGACACTGGTCACATTTTCATGTAAGTATAGATAATAATAATCATATAATATCATATATATATATATATATATATATATATATATATATATATATATATATATATATATATATATATATATATATATATATATATATATATATATATATATATATATATATATATATATATATATATATTGTGTTGTGTGTGTAGTGGTATTTTTCGTGAATGTGTGCTAATAAAGTTATTTACATACATAAGCTTGTGTTCTTGACATAAATAATGGCTTGTAAACTCTTAACTCTTGCCAAATTGAAGAATTGAATAAACCAGGTACGTTCATGATACACGGGATTTGGTGGAAGGACAATAACACTCGGGCATGCAGGCCCCAGTTATTTATTGTTTTAAAATATCAGAGGCATACATCAGGGGCATATATACACATAGTATCAGTCTACTACTAGTTAAGTTTATTAGATTTTGTGATTTTTATGCATGTTTTTACGCTACTATTTCTTTTATAACTAACAAAATTTTCTTTGCAGGATAATCTTATCATATGATTATGCGAAATAAGGTTTCGAACAAATGATTTATGAAAGAAAAGCGATGGATTTTGAAGGTGATTATTATTTCAATTATTTGTTTGATTCAAATTCAATTATTTGTTTGATAATACGAATTTTAAATCAAAAGATTTAAAACAAGGTAGGCTTTTAAGTCTGAAAAATGTACACTGGTCTCAATGTTCTTTAAATTAAACAAACAAGCTCAATATTCAGGATCATACACCAAGTTCTTCCACATCGTATGGAACAACTGTCACTGTTTTTTCTACTAGCTGTAGAAAAGCCATTAAAATATTTAAATTACTTAAACACAACTTCCTATTATGATTTTTACGTTGTTACTTTTTCATTATATACAGGTAGTATCTCGATAGAATATTTATTTAATTACCTAATAAAATGCCTTGAATAATTTTCAAACACAATTTCTTTTTGTCACTAAACTCTCATAAATAGAAATTTAGTATAAATGCTTAAGCAATTGTAAAATTATTAAAATAAAATTTCAAATTTCGACTAACAATAATGGTATATATTACACTAAACGTAAAAAGATACATGAATAGATTGTTCATTTAAGAGCCTAATAACATGTTTAAAAATAAATTTTTTATTCAGAGATAAATTAAAGATTAAAAAATCGAAGTTTTCAAAAGTTCATCAAAAATGATTAGAAAACTCTAACAGCAATCACAAGTACTACTTATATTATCAAAATCGCATACTGTTTAAGCAGATCACTTAACCAATAATGTTACTTCTTTCCCCCCCCCTTATCTAAACAACTCTATATTTAGTAGCTTTTACTCACTAAAAACATCTATATCATCCTTATAAACCTTTTTTCCGACAGTTAATTTGCTTTGTTCCCACATTATCTGAAAATTAAAAATAATGCTTGAAATTTCAAATTCTGATGTTAGAAATATTATTTGTTGTTCGACAATGAGAAATAGTATGTCCATTTTTGTACCATTGCTTGTTCTTTATTCATTTTGTTCAGCTTTATTTATTCATAGTTCGACAAAGAAGTATATTCCTGTTTATAGAACTAAAACTATAATATATCCATTTTCGTGTTTTATTCGCGTTGGTTAGCTTTATTCATACTTAGCACTAAGTGTACCCTATCGCCATTTGAATAATATAAATTTTTTTTTTTTCGTTTAACACATTTTTACTTATAATAACGATATACGCATGAGGTTTACATTGAAAAAATATTTTAAAAAAATACGATTTTGTATATTCAGTATGCAATTAACTACTTTCCATTTTCAGACTGGAATTTGAGCGTTTTCGAGAATTTCAGTGATTACATGGAATATGACAGAGACGAGTCCTACGGCATGTACTTTTTAGATGAGCTTATCCCCGTAGCTCTTGTGTATGGAATAACGCTGGTCGTTGGGTTAATCGGGAATATTTTAATCATATACACAGTTGTCAGCTTCCGAAGAATGAGGACCATCAGCAATGTCTTCCTTGCATCTCTTGCAACAGCAGATCTCTTGGTCGTCGTAATATGTGTCCCAGTTAAGGTATTATTATTATTTTTTTTTTTTTTGTTCTTTTCTACAAAAGTGACATTTTGGTATGTAAATCACCTTTCAATATCTTTTTTAAAATTCCTACATTAAATTAAACAAAGTATTTAAAATTTATTTTTTCAGGCGTAAATATAATTGAGTTCGAAAACCAGTCATCTCCACTTTTTAATTAAAATTTGATTCTTGCATTTTTAAATTTAGTTGACGTAAATGCACAGTCATGATATAAAAAAATCCATGTCCTTCTAATTGGTATGGTATATTTTGTGACTCGAAAACATGCCATATCCTGGAGATGAATGGTTGTTGAAAAAAACTTGGAAATATACCGATAGATTCTAGCCGTTGTTGCTTGTGAAATCGTTCGCATAACCTAAGAATTAATTATTTAGTTTAGACTTGTTATTTTGTTAATGCTTTTTATCACAGAATGAGTGATTCAGAGATCAGTTCTTTCGATGGTACATGCAAGAAAATAAAGAGGAAGTAACTATGAACCATAAAGGAGGTGACTCCAAATAATATGGTACTTGATTTCAAAAGCTGGTGATGAAGTATTAGAAGAAAAATATGTATTCAAAATGCTCATTAATATCAAAGAGAAAAAAAATTAATTCTCGTAATGTTTCGCGTTTTATTTTAGAACTTATCGTAAAAAATGTCTGTGTTACTAAACAAACAATTTAAAATATTTATTTTCGAAAGTGTATATATTTTCGTTTTTCTATATCAATAATGTTTCGTTTTGTTAATGGTATTGTGTTGTGTTTTTTAGCGGCCATCACAAACATCTTGGTGTTCGACGAATTAGTGAAGCTTCAAGTCAAAATGTCTATGGTGGCCGTTAATAACGCATCTCTATTAACGAAACGAAACACTATGTTTATAGAACGACGATAACCTATACACTTTCAAAAATTCTTTTTTTAAAAATATTTATTTATTTAGATATATTTTTTTACAAAGTTGCTCGAAAATGGAATTCGAAATTTTACGGTCACATGGTCTTGGTGACATTAAAAGCTATTTTTAATCAAAGAAAAAAAAAGTTACATTATTTTTGTTTCAAAATAGGGAAATAAACAAAAAGAAAATAATAATAATAACTTTTCAGAGTCTGAAAATTAAAAAAAAATAATAAATAAAAATAAAACATTGAAAGGAAATTTGCAATTTTTTTAAAAAAATAATTATTCAGGGTTACAAACTTGAAGTTAAAAATTAGAAATTAAGGCTTAAAAAAATTTAATTTTATATAAAGTTAAACATTGAAGGGATTTATAGAATTTCACAAAAACATTTTTTTTCTCTTTGAAAAAATATTTTTTTCCTTAAAATTATCTATTTATTTACTTAATGTAATTTGAGAGAAATTGAAAAGAAAGAAACACGAAATATTATGGTCACAAGGTCCACTATTATGTTTAGTGTCTAATTTAACGAAAAAGATTTAACTATCATCAACGGCTCAAAAGTACAATAAAAATACAATTCTGAGACGATATTAGAGTAAACAAAATAAAATGTATAGACAATTACTTTCCTAAAAAACTGATCATATTTTTATGTATATATATATATTAAAATAAGTGGTTTGATGGATAAAGAAAAAGAAAATTTATTGCTTTTTCAGAGTGTAACTTCAGTGAAAGGCAACTTTTTGATAGAATTCAAATGTTTAACTCAGTTGTGCACAATTTTTTGAACAATAAAATAGATTACAGAAAGAAAAAAAGAAGCAAACGCTCGTCAAAGCTAAATTCAGGGATGATTGTATTCTGGGTGTACCCCGGCCGGTTTTTTTGTATCCTCCCTCTAGGTCAAGAAAAGAAACTAGTAGCCAGGCATGTGATTTTTTTCGCGGAATTGCGCGTATCTCAAGACCATTGATTTGTGGACTTCCACGAATCATAACTTATAATCCTGCGAAATTTTCACAGCAATTTAAAATTTAAAGTAAGAAATAAGTTCTGCAATCTAGAATCTAAGCCTTCGCTAAATCGTGAAGTTTTCAAACACGTGAATCTTCAGCAATTTTAAATTTTGTTTGTCGGATTTTCATGGTTTTTAATGTTTGAAACTACGCCGGAATTCTCTAATACTGAGATTCATATTCCCGCGATTTTAAAATCTGACATCAATTTTCGTACTTACCTAATTTAAAAGATATTCATTGTGAATCTTATTCATGTTATTTAAAAATCGTACATCGCGATTCATATTCAAGTCAGTTTAAAATCCGATGTCGCTATTCGTATTCGCTGAATTTAAAAAATCATGCATTCAGATTCACACTTACGCGATTCAAAAATCCAATATCGTGTTTTGTATCTTTGCCTTCTTAAAATCCAATATCATGATTCATATTCATGCGATTTTTAAATCCAATATTGCGATTCCTGTAAGAACTTTTCTTAAATTAGTTACTATAAAAGTGTACATTGTATAAGAGTGTAATTGATAAGTAATTTAAATATAAATCTTAGTTCAAAAATTATATAAAATATAATAGTACATAATTTGATATCTTGTTACGAGTTTTTACTCATAAAACTTTCAGGGTTTTTCAGTTTGTACCACAATCACCGCTGTAAATTCTAATATTTGACGTCACATAATTAAATCAGTGATTAATACATTTTCAACTTCCTGTTACACTTAAAACGATATCAAATGTAAAAAAAATTAGACATTGAAAATTTTCGAAATTTAGAACAAAACCAAAATTGCTGAAACAACACATTTAAGAATGCTTAAAGTTTGCTTTACGTTGATGGTGTTAAGCCAAATTTTTGTTTACTGATGAGCAAATAATTATCTAGACGTTCCAGATCGATTAAGATATTATTGGCATGATTTAAGGCAAGAAACTTTGAAAATATCGAAGTGATTTAAAAGAAGTAGTTTGATTACGATATGCGCAGATTTAAATACGAGCACTAAGACTCATATAATCTTCATTCTTCACAAAGGCTGAAAACAAATTCACTCAGCTGAACAAAGGCAGGTTATCAAGACATACTTTCCAACAACTTTGTACAGAGCAAAGATAAACTGAGGAACCAAAATCGGATTTTGTTACAAATGCTTCAATCCCTAAAAATTTGCCCACGACAAATGGTTAACAAAGAATATTAAAAGACTGAAATTGCCTACCAAAAGCGTTGGCTCGAACTTGTTAATTAATACCATTGTGGTCTCAGATCTTTTTCCAGCTATTTGTATTGGTTCAAATTTGAAAATTATGAATTTAATAGCATAAAAAAGCATAATTTATATTAATTATATTTACACGTTCCTTAAGTTTCATTTCTGAAACAATGATAGTTTTTCCTAGTATTACTAAAATATGTTTAAAAATTAAGATTTGAACTCCAACTATTTTCAACCACTGTATTAAATAAACTCAATGGGATGTTATTAAAGTAACCCCATGTAGACCATCGTAGAAAACGTTTAACTAGGGCCGTTTCTATCTAATAAAATTGTGAGAAAATAATTTCAGGGTTAACAATGATTTATAAAAAATAAAAACAATTCATACAGCTAATTACCAAAAATAATTTTTTTTAAAAACATTGTTTTTGGTGGGAATCGGAAAATTTTACCTACTGCAAAAAGAATTGTCCATAAACTTGAACTTTTGTGCTTATAAAAAACTAAATTTATGAATTCTGTGTTTAAGACAGGAAAGAAACTCGATATCTTTATTTCAGTTTGGACAGCTATTTTCCTATTCGTGGGCACTGGGTGAAATTGGTTGCAAATTTGTCCACTATGTGCAGAACGTCTCCGCAACCTGCTCTGTACTCACACTCACGTCGATGAGTGTCGAAAGGTAAGTTTTGAATTCCCACCTCACCAAGTATGTTTTTGATACTTCAAAAAAAATATCACTGCCATGAATTGATGCAATGTTACTGGAAAATCTCTTAATAATTACAGTAAAGACAACTCAAAAAGTGACAAAACACAAACATCAAAAAAAAAAATTTTAACCAGTGGCATACAATTAAGTCTCCTCCTCTAAGTAAGTGCTAAAAATTTGCATTATATAGTGTATGGACAAAACGGAGAAAAAGAGGGAAACTAATATGCTGCTATTTAAACAAGAGGAGCATTGCTTCCAGTGTAATTTCTTTAAGATGAATCGAGAAGAGGAAGAATGAGAAGAGGAAGAAAGAGAAGATGTGAAGGTCAAGATATGGAACCGGCCTTTTCCCAAAATGGGGTATTCGAGCTTTACGATTGTGAATTGATCACTTGCGATGGACTTGATTCAGATACCTTAATATGCGTAAGACCGAAATGGATTACCGGCTCAATGTGTGGCCAAGGAGTTACACATAGAACTGAATGTTTCTTACAAAACTTTAAATAAGACCATCCATACAATGCTGTTGCAGTGCAAGTAATATCTTACATTATTCTTGATTTATAGTATATATGGATGGATGATCGTGTAAAGCTAAGGGTGGTGGCGCTAGTGGTAAAATTGCTCTTTCAAGACTTCCGGGTTGCTGCTTCCGCTATATTTTTAAGCAACAGATTGAAAAAACACGCCATCATATTATTGCATCATATCTTTTGCAGTATTTCACATGTACCGAGTTCTTTCTTTCAGCCTTTAAACTTCAGCATTATCATATTAATATTATAATCATTAGAATATTTTCTAATTAGGCTAACTTAAAAAGATATTTTTAGCGACATTTTATTCAAATGTAGCCAAATGAGGGATAAAATACAAAGCATGGCAAACCTTAAGAATTATTCACAATGAGATATTAACTTTCCAAAATTTTTTTTGTCCTTACGACCTCTGAGAATCAATACATTTCTGAAAGCTCTTATGAATGGTACAATTATGTTTAGATTTGAACCCAAATTACAATAACAAAACTGCATAGAATATTAGGCTTGTTCACACATCGCCTCGTAGTCATGACATAAGCGGAGGGATACACCGGAAATTTTCTAACTTTCTTCCGGTTTAAGGACGCTTGTTATTGTTTACATTAGACCATGCACCCATCCATATATGTAGTTTAGAAGAACATTGAGTATTAACTTTTAATCTTGAGAAATAATCTATTCATTTTCTAGATACTATGCCATTATGCATCCAGTGAAGTCCAGATATCAATGCACAATGAGACAGGCTCGACGCGTTATCATGGTTATATGGTTCCTTTCATTCGTCACTGCTCTTCCCATCATATTAGCACAAGTAAATTTTATATTATTTCACGATTTTTCCTCTCTCGGTTTTATCCGAAAGATAGCTATAGAAATATGCTTGTTATATCTTAGCACGAAATCTGAACAGGGGAAAAAAATAATTATACTCATAAAAAATTCTGAGAGAAAATTATCATTTCTGATTATCCCTCTAATGCAGAATCGCCCTTTACGCTTTCAAATTATTTTATGAATTTTTAAAAAAAGGCTATCTAAATTTTACTTATAAGTTATCTACCTGAAATGCAGTAGGGTGGTTCAAGGCTCGATGGCATGTTTGAGGCAATCTGCTTAAGAAATCGGTTTTACACTAAAGTTTTATACTATACTATTTCTACGAAAGTTATTTATACATTTGGATTTTGTTGTAGTTAAAAACGATCGCCAATATATTTTAAACATTTCTTATAGTAGTTATCCTTTTACCAGCATTAATATAAATTAGAATTTAAAAAAAAAGTACTCTTAGAGAAAAATAAGCATTACCGATTTCAGTTTAAACATTAAATTGATTTTGGCACGTTATTGAATTAACAAGACAAATGTTTCTTTTTGCAGATTGTAATAATTTTGTCACATTTGCAAACTGTACTGATTTTGTTATTATTTGCAGATCCATATAGAGGTAGGAGAACGATACAAGGCATATTGGTGTGTTCGAAATTGGCACCAACCCTGGCTTTGGCGAAGTTATGAAGTCTATATGCTGATCCTGATTTTAATTGCTCCTATCTTAATAATGGGTTTCGCATATACTAAAATATGTCACCAGTTATGGATTGTGGTAAAGGACAGAGCAAGTATGATATCAGGTGAAATGTAAGTTACAATTGTGTTATAGATACACTACTGGCCATTCAAATCGCTACACCAGGAAGGCGACACAGCATGAACGTGAAATTTGCAGGACGGATCCAGCATGTTGTGGTATGCAAATGATTAGTTTATTAGCGACACCTACAATGTGTATAAAACAAGAGATTTGACAGCAAGTTTCTCATTCAGAAATTAAATTTAAGCGTTGTTCTTGGGTAAAAAGTTTTTGTTATGCCTCGTGTAAGAAGGAGAAATGACTACCAGCACGTGTTTGAGTTTGATTGAGGTCGAATTGCGGCCGACCCTGATTGCTGTTTATCATACCGAAGTATTGCTGCTCGCGTTGGTCGATATCCCATGACTGTTAGCAGAATATGGAATCGATGGGTTCATGACGGTCATTTGAAACGCCGTGCAGGATCTCAGCGGCTCCCATCACTAACAGCCGAGAAGACAGACGTATGTTATCCCCATGGCCTTAAGGGATTGTACAGCTATGGCACGAACCCTGAGTCAACAAATGGACATCATTTGAAAGACAAGTGTCTGCACGAACAGTTCGACGACGTTTGCAGCAGCACGGTAACCATGGCTTCGACTACCCCTGACGCTGCACGACGAATCCAGGTTCTGTTTAGGGCATCATGATGGCCGCATTTGTGTTTGGCGACATCATGGAGAACTTTGAACAGCAGCCGTTACATTTCTGATGTGTTAGGGCCAGTTGCTCTGCCTTATCTTCGAGGCCTTCATAACGCTGCGTTTCAATAGGACAATGCAAGACCGCATGTTACCCACACTGTACTGACCTTCCTTGACACAGAACATGTTTTCCTGATCTCTCACCAACTGAAAACGTCAGGTCAATGGTTGCCGTACGACTGGCACGCCATCACTCGTCAGTTACTATGGTCGATGAATTGTGGCATAATGTTGAAGCTGCATGGAATGCAGCACCCGTTCATGATATCCAATCTCTGTTCGACTCGATGCCGAGAACAACTGCTGATATTGCTGCTAGGGGGGGGGCTGCTCTGAGTACTGATTCCTCAGGATCTATACATCCAAATATCTTGAAAATTGAATCACTTTTTCTTCCAACTATAATGTATGTGCCCAATAAATATCATTTTGTTATTTGCATTCCTTCCTGTTGTAGCAATTTTAATGGCCAGTAGTGTACTTCCTCCATTTGTGCACATACATTCTCAATTTTTTTTTTAAATGCTTAACTTAAGAAATTTTTATAACTTAGGCCGGAAACTGAAACAGCTCTAAAAGAGTCACCCTCAAGGCGTCATTTTTTGACTTCCAACAATTCAAGTAGGAAAATGAAGCGAAAGCGGAAACTCCAAAAGTTGGAAGCGGACAACACAACTGTCAAACAGGTAGAACAAGATAGTCAACTCACTTCACAATTTTTCATTTTGTTTTTTTGTTGCAAATAAAAATGGTTCATGCTTTCACCAATTACACGTGTTTAAAGTATGAAACATATCAGGGAAATCCTTTAGCCATCGATAAAAGAACGAAGGGTATCTTTAACTATGCTGCAGTTGGGTTAAGAACAATAAATAGCATATTAACACATAAAAGAAAAATATATAGTTAACAGGAACAGACGACTGTTTCAGTACTGTAACAAGTAATGCCATCATATTGAGGTACGAGAGGTGGAAATATTAACGGTACCAACATAGTTTTAACTAGTATTTAATTTAGATGGAAAAAAATTTGAAAACCAATGAGGCGAATAGAACAAGATCGAAGGTAGTTATTTCTAAATATAATAAGAGAAAAAGTGGGAAAAGAAAGGGCAAAAAAATAAAGAGAATTTTGTAAACGAGTAGAAAATAAGGGATACTTAAAAAACTCCAACGTTTATAGAATGAGAAATGATTCTCAAATGACAGTTCCTACTTTTTTATGTAATTTCTTCATCCAATAATTCTATCAATACTAAAAAAGACTAATGCCTCCACTTTTATAAACATTATTTTACTCAATATTTTTAACGTTATTAATAAAACTTTCATAACATTGTTACATGTCTACAAGGACTCAGACATAAATTTAAAAACTACTGAGATGAAAAATATACAAGCACTTTACTCTGAAGCATAATTGGTTAGAAAATATAATTATTTTGTTTTCAGGTTATAAAAATGCTAGTGGCTGTCGTGATTCTCTTCATCACCTGCTGGTCACCCATTCTCATCACAAACGTTCTCACATCTTTTGATTTTCTCGACAAATTGAACTACGGTTACTTAAAACCGATGAGGACTGCTTTCCACCTTATGTCTTATTTCAACAGCTGTATAAACCCATGTGTGTACGGCTTCTTGAGTAACAACTTCAGAAACAGTTTTAAGGCTGTTATCCTCACCTGCCTGTGTGGGAAGAAGCAGAAGAGGGTACAGAGCGTTCTCAGCCGAACAGGCACAACGTCAATCAGCTATGGTAGGCCTACTTTCATCACCTGAAGTCTTCAGTTAGCAATCACTATGAATCTTTTGAACAGACTGACTACGGCCATCTAGTGTGACCTCTGAAGTCACTTTGTAACTGCCAGTCAAAAGCTTCTTTGTGTACTATTTTAGCTAGAATGCTATCAAAACATGCATCATTACTAGTGAGGAATTTATTTGTATTCCATGCCTGAAACAGATTTCATCATCTTAATGAATGTTATGAGCTGAACAAGTCCATTAAAGCCCTCCCATATTTATGCTTAATATTTTATTATTATTTAATTACATTAATTAAACAGTGCGCAAAACTTTTTAAAAAAAAGTACGCTGGAATAACTTAACTAATAATCATCATACAATCTTCATTGTTCAAGAAGATCTCAAGCATGTTCAGGTTGCGTAGCCCAATTATTCAAGAAAAAATAAGCACCTTTTAAGCACTCAAAAAATAATTTCAAGCACTTTAAAAAAAATATCATAACAATGTGAACTGTGTATTTTGCATAATTCGTAGCGAAATTCAACATGGTAAAGGAAAAATCTCATTTTGAAAAAGGGAAACTTACGCACTTTTTAAAAACACCTAATGAAAAAAGCACCTTTAAGGACTTTTAAAAAACGAAAATAAGCACCTTTTAGCACTTTCTAAAAACGCTACGCACCTTGATGACCTTAAATAATCCACGCAACAAAATGCACATTCACTAAATTAACTACCTTTTTTAACTCAACAAATTCGGATTTTTGTCCTTTAAAGCATGAAGGAAGCTTTCATCAGAAAAATGTGATCCACGCAGTTTAGGAATGCTACGTTTATGCACATTTCGCCATATCTCTATAACAAATAAAATAATTTTAAGCACAATTATAAAACTCAATTATCAAAGGAAAATTTAACGTAATTTTTTTTCACATTATTTAATAACGATTTAAAAATTTTTGAATTGTTAAGTTTAAGGTATTTACACTTTTTGAAGCAAGAAATTTTAAATTACAAAATCTAAAATATTATCAAAATCATTCAAGTAGTTTCTAGTACTTTCAATCAATTTTGTTCAAATTAAGGCTAAAAATTTTTAATGGCTAAAACTATTGTGCAACAATACATTTTTCCATACCACTCCTTTTTAAAGAGTTCAAATAGAAAATACATAGATAGATGTGATTCTAAAAGAATATAATAATCATCAAATTTCCAGTTCTTTTTGAACTGACTTAACAGAATCTAATTTCATCAGAGAAAATTAAGTTTCAAAGGTTTTCTTACCTAAATATGCGGATTATTCTTGCTTATGACAGTTCTACACATAGAAAGCTGCATTTTGTACAATGATGTGTGCTCCCTACAACAAAACCAATTTTTCCAAGCTATGCAAAGAAATGAACCCTAGTGATACTTAAGTAATTTCCCAACTGCATTTGCGTTAAGCAGCTTCCTCGGACATGCAGGATATCAACACATTGTGCTTGTAAAAATGTGGAAAATTCCGCTTAAACAGTATCATTACTGATTTATAATTAATATAAATATCTTTTTTTTTAAGAATGTGTATGTTCGAAAAAAAAACTCATTTGAAAATAATAAATTATTTGTTTTGAAGCAAAAAAATTTAAAAAACAACTTATTCAGAACCTTAATATTATAACTATGAGTTACAATTGTTTAATGAGATTTTATAAATTTTAACTAACTTGCCTAAAAATTGTGAGTTAATTATACAATTACAAATTATGAGTTAAAATATAAACTGTTTGCTAATTAAATTAAAAAATAATAATATTAATTTTAAAAAAGTAAAAAAAAAAGCAAAAAAAAAAAAAAAATTGCTTCCATATTTATTGTAAGCTTCATATAAAAAGATACTAAACTTACTAATTATTTTAATAAGTATTCAAATTTTTTTTCATTCAGTATAAAAATATTTTGAACATTAGAAACATAATGCAACTATCTTGTTTCCAAAAAGCATTTTTTAAATATAGTTGTATTTATTTATATAACTTTAAAAAAAAAAAAAAAAAAACATGGTTCTGTGTTCAATTTTTTTCAGTTTAACAAAATAGACGAAAAAGTCAAATTACAACTTATTAACAACTAATTACAACTTATTTAAGACAGGACTATTTTCAGAACTTCTATTTAAAATTTGTCTAATAAGACTTTTGTCATTGACTAAACCTTTTAATTTTTTTTTCGGTTCAGTCAATAACATTGAATAAAGTAATCAAATAAATAAACTAAAGAAAGTCGTAAGATGTTAAGAAAAATTCTTTGTTAAACAGTTATAGAGTGTTTGAACGCTGTGCAATCTAAAACAATTTTCAAATACTTGAAATTTTGAAGGAAAAAATATTTTAAAATAAAAATACAACATTTTAATTTCTCCTGAAAGAAAATTATTTTACCTCCAGATTTAATCATTACCTAATTTTAAACAAAAAATAGATAAACGAACTTTTTATTAAAAATAATTAGATAAAAGTCTAATAATAAATAAGGCAAAATGTATTATTAGATAATCCATAAGAAAGTTTATTTTTTACCTGAAGGGTCCCAACTAGAAAATATTTAAAATGTGGTAAATGTGTTAAAGGAAAAAAAATTGTATTTACTAATTTCAATCAACTATATAGAAGTTAAAGGAAACATACCTACATTTTAAAACTGGCCAAATTAATTTCTCAAAATTTCAAACAACTTCACAAAACACTAGCAACCGCTTTTAAAATTTTTCTGATTGAGACAATTCTGATCAAGAAATAAATTTTGAATAAAAATTACACATTAAATTAATAATGAATATTTATGTAGAAAAATTGGGTCCAGGACAATAGCTTCACTGTGAAATAAAGGGGTAGGTATTGTAAAGCAAATCCAAAACCTTTTGAGCCTCATATCATATTTTAGTTTATTGTTAAATAATAACAAAATAAAATAAATAAAATAAAAAATTTGACCTCACTTTAATCCCCAAAATTAGGCTAAAAATATTTTTAAAAAAATCTATTTCACATTAGTTTTGTTTTTGCAAATTTGAGTATCTTTCAAAAACATTGCTGAGGCATTGCATTGCTAAAACATTGCATCACTTAACCCTAGGATTCATAAGCATTCGTCTCACAGACTGCACAAAATACGTTAACACTTGTAACTTTTAAAGTTACAGAAATAGAAGATGAACTTCTAAATATCTTCCTAGACTGTTTGACAAATGTTTATGGATAGTGTTTCAGCCATGCATGTTTATAAATCTAGAGTTAAAATAAAATTTAGATCCCAGATTTAACCAAGCAAATGTTGCAAATGTCTTTAAATCGCAAAATTACACAGTCAGTTGAAAAAGCGACTTTCCAGCATCATAAACGAAATTTATAGAAGGAAAAAAAAAACAAACCTGGAAGTGACTATTTTTTGCCCCTTTAACTATAATCTATAAACAAGCTTTTGTTTGAAGCACTTTTAATATTGTGCGAAAAAGTCTTTCAACCTCTTTATAAGAAACCTGCCACAGGATACTATTTTAAAGTGTGTCATTATGCAGCATGCAGTATTTTGTAACTGTGCACTGCTTTGTGAATGTATCAAGTGATTGTTGATAAAATGTTAGTTGTTTATAGTAAGAAGATCTTGTGTACTAATTACACTTAATAATAATCATGACAAAACTTATGTAAAATGAAGAGAAAAAAAAGGAATTTAAGTAAAAACACAGTAATTTGGCTAAAATTTTAATAATCATTCTCTCTTTTAAGAAATGGGACTGAACGTGGTAAGATGAACGAAATCTTTGATTCTTGGCCCAACCACCAAAGAGTTCAGAAAAGTTTCAATCCATTACCTAGTTTTTATTTATAAATTTTTTTAAGAAAACAATAAATTTAATAAACATTAAACTGGTATTTAAAAAAATTGATAAATAAAAAGGATAAATAAAGAAGACAGAGATTTTAAAATAGTCATTATTTAACTGTACAATCTATGAAAAAGTAATATAAAATCCTAACTAGATTTTCTTCACTCGGGCTAAACGTTGATATTTGGTCTTCCTCAGCTGTTTCTTCTTGGTAATCTCAGGTGGAAAATAAGTGTCCTTCACATCTTCTTTTTTCTTGATAGCTTCAATTATTTGTTCTGCTTTCTTCAGCTCATCCAAATTTTTTTCTTCATTCTCAAAGAAGAAAAGCAATTTTTCTTTCCAAAATAAATACTCCTTCTTTTCCTCTATTACCTTCAATCTTACCTCTTTATCAATATCCTGATTCTGCTTTTTGAGAGCGAGTTCCCGTTGCTTTTCCCACTCCACAAACAGCCTTTTTTGTGCTTCAATATCTTCTTTTTCTAGGCTAGACATATCCTTCAAAGCATCAGCAAGAGCAGCACAAAGAGAACCATCAATGATTTTGTTTTTAGACTTCAACTCTTGGAAATATTTCTGGAAACATGAATGCAAACATTGTACTGCTATAATACTAGTAACAACCAACAGGCTTAATAATTTCATTTGTAAACCTAATTTTCAAACAAAATGTACAGTAAAAAAAATTTTTGAAACTCTTTTGCAAAAGAAAATAAAAAAGTTATAGTTTATTTAGTTATAGTTCATCAAAATGAATTTGTCTTTACTTACAAATGGCTTAAATATTTAAAATTAAAAAAAAATTATTAAATTATTAAATAATATAAATATTAAATATATAGATTATTTTCATTTTCTTGTAACTGTGATGGTTGTTCAGATTGACAATTTGAAACTTTCAAATAATTATTATACGAATTATTGCTGGCTAAAAACAGACTAAATTATCCATTTCTAGCCATAAATTTTTGATAACTGAAATTAATTGTTAGAATAAAAGCTATAAATTATATAATTAACTCAAAACAGTTATGAAAATAGCATATCATTCACTAATAGATAAAATTTCATTTGATGACATAGCCCTCAATCAATTAAATGTTAGATTCAGTAGCACTAAGTCTGAAAGAAAACAAGCTATACTGGCAAAGCCCTAGAGAAACAAGCCTTAAAAAATAATATCTGTTATGCTTAAATAATAATCTACTGACTGAATAAACATTACAAGTTATATAATTAATTCAGAACAGTTATGAAAATTGCATATTATTATCTGAAAAAAACATAATATATCATTTGATAACAAAGACCTCAATTGATCTGAATATAAGGTTTCTGTAATTAAGTTCAAAATAAAACATTCTGTACTGACAAAGTCCCCAAAGTGGAGCTTTAAAAATTCACAATACACCTCTCTATTTCAATTTTTTTATATTATAACCGTCATTGACCCAATTTTATGGGTTTAGGACTACTAATGCTCAACTCTGCAGCCATGCAAATTTGAACCCAATCCTGAAGACAAGGGAACTCCAGGATCGAGTATTGGGAGAAATTTTGCCTTCATGGTGGACTTTTTTGTTGGAACTAACTCGCCATTGCGTTAAATGAAGAGAAAGACCACGAGAACCTACTGCGGTTAGCCTGATGCCAAGAGAACTCTAACCCATGATCCATCTACCACTGAGAATATTTCTCGTCAGCACTGTGGTCAGTGCAAGCCAGATGCGGAATTCATATCGACTGGGATTCGAACCCGGCTCACCTCATTGGAAGGCGAACTTTCTATCCCCTGAGCCATCGCAACTCTACATCTATCTATTGAGGTGAAAAACCATTAATCAAACAAATTACATTAATAATGTAATACAAACAAAACAAAATGGCTATAAGCCAAAAAACATAAGAGAATTTTTTTATATGTATAAAAGTGCCAATATCTCCATAAATATTTAAGTTAAGCCTACGAAACTTTGCGCAATTAGTGCATATAATAATTAAAATAATTGTCGCAAGTTACAAATCTATTGTTATATTTTTTTACTGAGGGTGTGCAAAAGCACTATTTTCAGTTTGTAATTTATTGTCAGTCCCTCAAACCTCTAAGAGCTTTAAACTTCATTGATATCTATGAGAATTTGCATGATCTAAACACTTCTGAAGGTTTAAAATAATTCTTGAAGTATTTCTTGAGAAATATGAAAAAATACATTAGGATAAAAATATTTCCATTATTTTGACCAGTATATACATTCTATATCACAAAAAAAAAAATAATTATTAACTTACATTAAACTGCTGACTTAAATTTTCCTTCAAGGTTTTACTTTCCTCAGGAATAGCATCAATTTGATGCATAACTTTTCCAATCTAAAATTAAAACATTCTTTTTTTAACATTTTCACAGATTTAAGTCTCACACAAATACTAAACAAGAGAACAGCTAAAAAAACTAAAACAATGTATTCAAAACTAAATAAACATAAAAGGGTAGAAAGTTCCCATTATTGCATGTTTTTTTTAAAAAATATATATAATAATTTTTGCAAATAAGGTTTTAATGACCCATAGGTGAAAATAATGATTCAAGTTTCCCTCATTCAGAAAATGTCGAGGTAATAAAATCTATTTTTAAAACAAAACATGGGATCTCCGACACAGTTTATACACCTCTTTTGCCTTCCTGTCATATATGTTGCACAGTTGTTAAAAACATGATTTAAAAATATAAATTTTTTTTAAAATTTATACCAATCAATGCTTTGATAAAAACATTAATATTGCTTATTAGTTAAAAAAAATATTATAACTTAAGTACTAAATATTTTTAACTGAAATAGTAAAATTAATTAGATATGTATAACAAACTAATAAAAACAAAAGCATTATTTAATTTAAGCTCAAAACTTTTAAGAATTAGTAAAAATAGAAAAAAAATTGACAGTTGAAGTATAGATATGTAAAACAAAATCTATTAATCACATGAAGAATAAATTAAATTAGATCAGGAGACAAAAAAAAAGGTTACTCTTAATAACTCTAGGCTTTTCTCCATTATTTAAACACACAGATTACGTGTTTAACCAGTTTTAAATGTATTTATATTTAAATAAACTTAAAACTAAATTGGTATAATTGAAATTTGTTTATTAAATTACAAATTATATCACATACATGGAAATTACATTCAAAAAGTTTCACATTATTTAAATCCAACTTTAATCACTTTTTTATTATTATATGTTTAGTCTATTTAGAGCAGAGGTGTCAAACTCAATTTTGTAGGGGGCCATATATTAAATTTAAAATGTGTAGGCGGGCCAGATTCAAATAAAAAAAATTTACTGAAAAATATTATAACATTTTATTTATCTAATTATATGGTATATAATATATTTATGGTGTATTTATCTAATTATATGGTATATAAAATACTGTCCGATTGAAGATTCATCAACTCCATTTGCAAATGAACTGGTGTCTGTGAAGCTTCAAAATTGAATGGATAGTTGAAAATTGGGAATTCCGTTTCATTCATTTTGTGGAAGTCTTCAAAACGATTGTTGAATTCCGTGATCAGATTTTGCAGAAGTTGAGAATACTGATCCAAGTTTTTTGGTTCACTGTGCCAAATGATTTTAAATGAGGGAAATGATCCAAAGTTTGATTTTTTTCCTGATTTTCTCACAGCCTCAACTTTGTTTCAAAGGCTTGAATACATAAATACATTTGAGTGACAATCAGATTTTTACCCTGTAAATTTACATTCAGACCAGTCAAGTGTTAATTCATATCTACCAAAAAGACACAATCAATCCACCAGTCATTGTCATAATCAATTGGGTTGCCTTTTTCTTACATGAAGGCTTGAATAGGGTCACGTAATGCAAAAAATCTTTCTAACACAACTCCTCGACTGAGCCAACGAACTTCAGGGAAATAAGGGTCATCAAAAAAAATTTCGTCCAAATCTTGTAAAAACTGCCTGAACTGTTGGTGATTTAGTCCTCTGCTCCTTATAAACTTTACTATTTTAATTATAGGTAGCATGACACGGTCCATTATTAAATGCTTGGATGCCAATGATTCCTGATGAATTATACAGGGAAATCCCAAAAAATTCCCTGATGTTTTCTGTTTTAATTTAGTTACAACGCCCGAATGATTGCCAGCCATGGCAGGAGCGCCATCGTTGTGCTGCTAAGTATATTCCAGTCGAAGATTCCGCTTGTTGCTAAGAAATGTCGTTACTGTCTATCTCTCTCGCTTGTCTAGGCACGCGCTGCCCTTGAAATTACTTATAAATGTAGTGCGCACATTTTAAAACTTCCAGAAAGGAATCGAGTGAAGTCTAAAAACAAGATTCTTCTTTCTGTGACATATCGCGATCGCGGGCCGTATTGATACGAACCGGGGGCCGGATGTGGCCCGCGGGCCGTATCTTTGACATGACTGATTTAGAGCATCAAATAATAATTTATACTCGTTACCCTCGTTCATTATTTCTCAAGATAAAACCTTCAACATGAATGGAATCAGACATTAAAAAAAATCACAAACAAATAAATATGTTTATAAATTATAATAAATAAAAAAAAATTGATTTAAATCATTGATTTTTTTTATTAAAACAATCATTTAATTTAAATCATGCAAAAATTTAAAAGGATTTTCATTAATTTGATACTTGATACTTAATTCTGTTCCACCTATATATATATACACAAGATTCAGAAGTAATAAGCTTAAAAAAATATCGAATAAATAGGAAGATATTAAGAAAAATACATTTTTATGATAGCTAATTAAAAAAACACTGTTACAAGATAAATTTGTAAGAAAAATTTTATCCTTTTAGTCTTAAATTTTGGCGCGAGGTTTAAAATAAATTTTACATAAAATTAACTTACAAATATATGATTACATAGAAAAATATATGATTACAAGTAAAAAATTTAACAATTTCTTAAAATTCTATCAAAAGTAATGCTCTTATTAATCATTAAAACTACGAGAGCCAAATTTCATTTAACATTTGTTTTGAACTTCAGTTGCAATAAAAAATTTTCAATAATTTATTCATATAAATTAATTTAAAAAATAGTTATTTTAAAGACAATTTCAATTATGTGTAATTGAATAATTGCATTAAATATTACCTTGAACAATTATTGATTAAAATAGATTCCAAATTGATTTATCATAATAGATACGTTGACAGGGTTGCCACAGTAAAAAATGAACAAAATAGTTGCTTTTAGTAGCCTAAAGCATGAAATAGTTGCCCAAATAAGAACAAAAATTCAGCAAAAATAAGACTAAAATTTCATTAAATGGCTTAATTGTCATATACTATGATATATTTAGTCACGTTGGTGGCAAATACGATAATTTTTATGTAAACAAAAGTGTTCTAGCTCTAAATTTTTATATAAAAAAAATAGTATATTTGCAGAAAATTAAATACTTTTAATTACAAGAATTCATTCAAAAAATACTTTTTCATTAAAAAAAAACACACACACTTTTTCTAAGAAATTTTCCGTTTCACCAATTTAGCAAATTGGTGAAACGGAATTGATTTAGCAAATATATATATATATATATATATATATATATATATATATATATATATATATATATATATATATATATATATATATATATATATATATTGTGAAATATATTACTCAAATTCAAAATTCATGCATTATATTAAAAATTGGGATTTTTAAAATCATGCAGAGTTTCTTAGCAATAACCGTTCAAAACGCGATCAAGAAATGAAATAGACTTAGAATCTATGCAAATTGAATGCATTAAAAAGTGATGACTCAAATTTGAAATCTAAAACTTTTTAATGCTTTAATTATTTATTTAATTTTTTTTAATTTTATTATTTTTATTTTACATTTTCTAACAAAAGAAATTTAGTGTCTTCAGAAGATTTCACGGGCAGCAGGTTTTCAACCCAATTATGCTAAAAAACATTGCTAGGAGAACAGAAAAGTCTCCTTTTCCTGAAAATAGTTGCCTTTTTAGTCTTTTCAGGCATAAAAAGTTGCCAAAGTCGCCTCATGCTGAAAATAGTTGCAAATCGTTGCATTTAAGTCGCCTGTGGCAACCCTGAGTTGAACATCAGCGGAAAGAAATTTTTTACATAATAATTTCTAATAAAAAAATACTTACAACATCACTCAACAGAGCAATATCATCAGATTCTGAATATAGTTTCAAAAGATCAGTCACTTTCTCCCATTTTTCATAAAGTGCTAATCCATATAGCTGATAAGATTGTCCTAATAAAGAATTGTTCACCTCCCGTCCTATAAGATATAAAGTTTTCCCAAGAAGATGTTGTGGGTTTTTTATGTCAAAATGATCATCAAACCATGGATTACGAATAAAAGGTACTCTTAACAGAGTCTGAAAGAAAGATATATAGGCTTAGGATATACAATCCTATAACAATGTAACATATTATTTTCCTGTCATTCAAAAGACATTTTGAAATGTTTAATTCATATACACCGAAGAGTCATTACATTATGACCACCCTGTTAATAACATATAGGACCAGCTTTAGCCCTCAAAACTGCTAGCACCCGCCGTGGCATTGATTCCACAAGGTGCTGATAGGTAGTCTGAGGTATCTTGTATCAAGCGCTCACCAACTGGTCCTGCAATTTCTCCACCACATTGCGAGGGGGTAGCGTGGCAGCACGAATTTGGTTTTCCAAGTAGGACCACAAATGCTCTATTGGATTAAGGTCAGGTGAATTTGGGGGCCAAGACATGACTTGAAAGTCACTGGAATGTTCCTTGACGATTCGACCCTTATGACATGGTGCATTATCCTGTTGGTAAACACCATCCCCCCCCAGGAAAAACTGTTGCCATGAATGGGTGAACCTGGACTGCAACTATGTTCAAGTAGGTTACAGAGGTCAGGGATTGTTCTATGAGGATTATGGGTCCTAATGTGCCCCATGAAAACATTGTTCCAGGGAGAGAAACCATGAAAACCTGGGCGAGCCCATTGTTATAGAGGGGGGGTGCTCATAATGTAATGGCTCTTCGGCGTATATCAGAGTCAAATCTCGTAAATGTCGATTTGAAGGGGCGAAAAACATTTGTTCATGTTAAATGTAGTTTAGGTAAATCAGTTTGAAAATGTTTTGTTCTAGAAATCATTGAATACAAAGACATTTTGTATTAATTAAAACACCTTTCCTAAACACAAAATGTTTTACGTCAACAAAAGTATTTTTATTTTTCATTCAATACTAAATCATTTATGATTTTTATATTCTCATATTAAATACAACTAAACACTTGGAAGGTTAAAATTATTATTAATTTAAAGAAATAAAATTATAATGGTTTAGATGAAGTTTAATAATTGTACAGAAAATTGTGTGGTTTATTTTGTAAAAAAATGCTGACAGATAATACAGTTTTTGCTAATTAAATAAATTTTTTTTAAAAAAAAGACACATTTTGGTCCTTTATATGTTTTTAGTTTTTATTAGTAGAAATGTGGCAACCAGCAATATCATTTTCTTGAAATAACTTATATGAGTAAGGGGAAAATGACCACCTATATTAAAAAAAGAATATTGCACTTTTTATTTGAGAAAACCTGCTTGTTTACACCCATATAAAATTGTCTCTTTTAACACTGGTGAAAGCTCAATAAGACTTTCTATTCATTTTGAAGTTAGAAAGGGCTTATGCCGTTGCCTACTTTATAAAAGAGAATATTGGTTCAGTCATGCCTTCCTCACAGATCTGTTCAATTAATTCAACTCTTTTATTTGAGAACTGAAATGGTAAATTTTCAACATTATAACTACAGCCAGGATGTCAATGATAAATGCATTTAGTCATTTCTTAGATTATTTCTTTTTTACTTTTTTTTTCTCATGAATTCTGAATATTTTGAACCTTTTAAGAAAATGTTGATACTGAATTAATTTTTTTCTTCACAAATTTTGAATTGAAATTTTTTATATATTATTTACATATTTCTTTGAATTACTTATTTATTTTTATTTAATTTATGAATAAAAGTAGGGGATTTTTTTAGAAAAAAAAATGGTAATATAAAACATGCTAAGGGTATTATTTTTCCTCTTAAGATAATTTTTTAAAGTTTTGTTTCTATATTTTAAGGACATTTTTTTAAGAATTTTAGGGTCATTAACAACCTAGCCTTAATTTAACAAAGCAATATTAATTTAACAAGGAATATTTTTTAGAAATAAATTCACTTATAGTATTAATGACAATGTGAATCATCAGTTTCCTCACCTGTTAGAGCGAAGATAAAAGTGTCTGTTTACATTAAAAGTCACACTTTTTCATGGATAGTAAAATTAAAATTCACTCAAAAAAGTTATTTCATTAAGCCAGTTAGCTTTACAATTAAAGCATTATATGCATAAATAATTGACAGTGAATAGAAAATTAGTTCACTTAAAAGAAATTCATATTAAGTGTGCTCACATTGAAGAGGTTTGACTCTGTCATGAGGTCCCATTACCTGGTTATTCATAATAAAATTACCTATTACCTAGCAATAAATTTTTCTGTCCATTTTTTAAAAAGGGAACCAAAAATTCGGAAGTCTTTGGTCCAAAGGACTCATAGTTTCTAAAGTCTAGTGGAATCATCGGTGATTATGACTTACAAAATTTCATTATAAAATTTAAGTTCCTTTGAATTGAACAATTTAAGTATTTAAAAAAAATTTCATGTTAGCAGTATTTATATCTTCATTCTTAGTGATAGAGCTGAATAAAGAATAGAAAGCTGATACTCACTTCTTCTTCTTCATCATCATCTTCATCTTTTTTTGTTTCCTCAATTTCATCAATTTCTTTTTCTTGCAACAATTCTATAGGACAGTTATCTAGAAAACTCTGGCAAGATTGTAGTCCAAGTAAGCAGCTTAGTTTATTTTCAAAGTTTTCTTGAAGCATCATCAAAATTGCAACATTTGCTGCCTCTGAAAAAAATAAAGCTTCTTTAGACTCATTCTTTTCCAGTGCTATCCATTACATGAAGTTTCAAAGTTAAAAAATTACTTAAATACATAAAAAGAGCAAAATTTTTTAGCATGGTAGAAGGTAACAAAATATGCATATTGAAAGCGTGTCCGGAAACAACTTGTTTAAACTTGGGTCCCAAAGAAAATTCAAAAGACAAGTCAAAGTTATTTCTAACTGTTTGATAAGTGCTGTATTACAAGAGGTCACAGGTCAGGTTTGCTCAAAAAAGCAACCACCAGCACTAGTAGATGTTTTACTCCATCAGAGCATAGATCACTACAATTAAATCGATTCTAGACATACCCTTAACATCTCCAGCAGTTGCAGTCAGGTTGGTGGCAAGATTTTTAAAGAAATCCAAGAAAGATAGTGATTTTTATTAAATGCCATGACAAAAAAAATATTTAAACATGACAAATCTGACAAAAGTGATGGTGAACAAACAAGTCTAACTAGACTGAAAAATCATTATTTTCCATAATTCAGGCCATCTGCTAGTGCTTATTGACATAACATTCAGACACACATTTAATAATAAAATGCTTCTCTAGGATCCCTTTACCTCCATTAAAAAGTTATATATATATATATATATATATATATATATATATATATATATATATATATATATATATATATATATATATATATATATATATATATATATATATATATATATATATATATATATATATATAGGAGTGAGTGTGAGTTCAACTCAAAAGTTCTGAAACTTTCTTGAGTAAAATCATTAATGATGCATTTCAAAATATATATGTCCCTATAAATTTAAATCATTGATATTTTCAAAACATGAAACTATAATGAAATTATATGCAGCATAATTTAAATGAATAATTATTTATAAGTTCACTTTTATCTCTAAGCATCTATTCTACCAGAAAAAAATATTTACAAATGAAAGAGATGCCAAGAATAAATTCCAGTTCTAATATTTTTCAACAAAACATACAAGAATTTCTATACATAAATGTGATCGATGATTTCTTAAAACTTTTGGACCGTAGATTTACAGAAACTTCTGGATTGCATTTAGTGAAAAATCCAGAAATCCAGATTTTTTTCTGGAGCACAATCATCTCTGTATATAAACACACACATATATAGGAGGCATAGCAATAAAACAACGAGACTGATGCTTCCTGAGAAGAATTATGCATTCGCCAAATGTGAAAGATCGAAAGTGGTGTGGCTTGTAGCTTTTTCTTTCAAATGTGTATCTCCTGTGTCTTTAAATAATTTAATTTGGCTGTGGCGTTCATATGAATTAGAGCTGTAGTTTTGCTTCGATGAAAAAAATAAGAAAATTACAGTAAAGCAATGAATTGTTGCAAATTTTCACACGAAACTTCAAAAAAGCGCAATCGAAACTTATCTGTTATTATAAGAAATAAATAGTATTGAATAATTATCACATGCATGAATGCTTAAGTGGCTAAGGTATTGCCAAGGTATAGGCGATCAGTCTTATCAGGGTCACTCTTCCACTTCAAACACGGATAAAAATATTGTAAAAAAGTCGATGAATTATCCATACTATTGTCAGATTGTCCCAGAAAGTCAAACTATTAATCAATATTAAGAAATTTGAAGTCCTTGCTAAATTATGAAAAACAGCCTGAATTGTAAAAGAACAAGTCACGGGTTCCCTTTTAAAAGAATGTGCCAGCTTACTCTGTTTTCTTTTTCAAGAAGTTTCTAGTCAAATAAAACACTGCAAAGTTAAAATCATCTGCTTTATTCCTCTGTCTTGAATCATGCAACTTTTAACTGCTCCCTAAGGTAATATCGATATTTAAAAGAACAAGATTTCAGTCTGCTGAAGCTGTAAACGAAAAAGTAGCACACCTCATAAAGGAATTTGCAGAAAAGACTTCCAGTACTATTTTGAACAATGAAAAACTCACACGGTATGTTGACACAATACTGACTTCATTCTCAAAATAATGTCCTTAGTCTTGAAATTGTTGGCCAAGGAAGTGATAGAGTTTGAATCTCCATGACTTCCTAGATCAACAATTGGCTATAGTGGAATGGTTTATTTATATACATACACAAGTATAATATTTAGAGAACACTTTTCTAGTCAATAGCAAGGAATTTATTTTTATTTTTACATGTTCAGGGATCACAGCATCATATAAAAAAAAATAGTGGTAATTAATTATAATATTTTTCTTTATTATTTTTGGATGAATATTTTTTTAAAATTAATTTTGGATGAAACAAATTGTTTTATTTACCACATCATATTAACAGTTAAAATTATTTTATTAAGTTCTACAACTGGATACTTTAAGTGAAATCTTAAACTTAATTATTTTCGGAGAGCTAAAGCAAATTAAAAGTGCTTATACACGGCAAATGATCCACTTATTATTTACAGAATGATAAAAATTTAAACTGAAATAGGTATAAAATTAAACATCTTAAAATAATCTAACTAAATTATTTAATAATTTTAAAACTTCAATGCCTCACATATTTATCCCGAAAATCAAAAATTTATATTTATTTCACATGCTAATACAATTTTCCATAGGTAAATGCGAACGGCCATCAGAATGATTATTATTCTTTTTTTAATAACTTCATTCTTGAAAATGATTACAGTAATTTTATAAGCAATAGCGACAAAATTATAGAAATTAGAATTTTACCTTTAAACATTTTTTCTCGCAAAAATGTGTTCATCAACATATTGTATGAATAGAAATCTGGAAATACACCATAACTTTCTCTATCATTTAATATGCGAAACAAGGATTCATATTGTTTAAATTTCAAGAAGATACGAACAGCAGCATAAGTAGTAGAATCTCTTATTTCAGTCGCTCTTTTAGTCCTTCTAAACCTACAAATACGATATTTTACAGCATTAAATGCAAGTTCTTTAATGGAGTTTTACATATAAAAAAAGACAAGATATTATTTAAAATTCATGCAACAAATAGCAAGTAGGGATGATTTCTTTCTTTTTTCAATTTAAAATTAGTTTATTTTGTAAATTCTGAATGGCATTTAATTTTTATTATAATTTACATAATTTCATCAAAACAATGTAAACAAGAAATAGTTTTTAAAAAATATTAAACCTACTTTGAAAAAACAAACTTTGCACAGTAATAATTTTATTAACCAATTTTTTGGGTATCATATCTTAAAGTATATGAATTTTGTGAAAGATTTTTGCAACAGAAAATATATTTAACAGTGTTAAATATGTTTAACATGTAGAAAAAAAATTATTTCAGTTTTAAAATATTTTTTTTTACAGATGTTTAATTAAAAAGTTGTGTTAAGTAGGATAAAAATTTTTAGGTTAGGAAAAATGATCATATATTAAATCATACATTTTCTTAAATCGAAGAATTTAAATGTGGCATGAATTCAAATGATGAAGCAGACAAAGTGATGACTACTATAAAATAATTTAGTAAACCTAGGTTAGGAGTAAAACACATGAAATTTGAAGAACAAATTAGAAAAGAGAACAAACTTACAGAAAACTATTTTAGAACATTGTTGAATATTTTAGGATACTTTATTTTAATGTAAGCAAATCTTTCTCAATGAATTATTAATGCAAAAAGTTGGAAGGAATTTGCTAATTCAACAAACTTAAAAGAAACTGACACTCCTGAAGAATTAGTTTGGATACTGAAGATAATAATATTGCAATATGTGATTAATAGGAACATTTAGAAGTATTAAAGAGCTAAAAGCATCAGGAGATATTTCAGAAGAGGAAGAAAAAATAGAATTTCAGTGAGATATGAATTCAAATGTCGTAGCAAAGAAAGTGATGATTATTATAAGACAATTTAGTAAATCTAGGTCAGGCATAAAACATGAAACATACAGAGCTGTGCCAAATTTAAAGAACTTATTTGAAAGATAAAAAAGAATTTGCAGAAAACTATTTTAAAATATATATAGAATACTTTATACTAGAAGATTATTTAGAATATTCTATTTAAAAAGCAAATAAATCATTCTTAATAAATTAAAAACAAATTTAAAGAAAATAAATTGTTTAAAGTAACTATTAATCTTTTAAATTGCCAACACAGTTATCAATTGTAAGAAATTTTGATTTTCAATATTGAAAATAGCGATACTACAAAATTTTTAATGTATTCTTTTAAGCTTACATATCAAAGTTCACCGCAATTCTATCTTTTAATTTTTTTTTTGCTTTCACACAAAAGATTCTTTGAAATGATTAAACAAAGCCCTAAAAGTGTTCACAGCATGTAACATATCATTGTACATTAATTATCTAAAGTTTAAAAAATATATTAAATACAAAGAAAATACAAATATTTTTAATGCAACACAAAAGTTAAAGCAATGAGAAAATCTAATAAAATTACATAGAATGGCAATTTAAATATACCTGTAAAGTAAATGTTCTAATTCATCAAGATGAGATTCATCATCAATACGGCTTGCAAACTAGAAAAAAAAAATGAATTCATTATTATTAAAATTTCAATTTAACAAAAATAAAAATGGACTTTGGAGTTGATATTAAGACCATGAAAATAGTAATTAAGAGAAATTAATAGAAAATTAACTTTTTCTTCAATTACTATATTAATATTTAAATAAATATAAATTTGTCAGATAGTAAAGTAATTTTCCACACAATGTAAAAAATTCAAAATTCTAAATCAAATAATCAAAATAGTTAAACTCAGAAAGCAAGCAAAATAAATATATCAATATGTTCTATATTAAATATTTCCTTAAATTAAATATTTTTTATATTAAATATTTAAAGTTATTAAGAACAATTTTATTAATTATTTGGTAATGAATGATTAAATAAACAGCAATAAACAATATAATAGCAAACACATAGTGAAATAGTGGCTAATTATTATGTGCTACATTATATCACACATTCAGATACATTTTGTTACTCTTTTGACAAAAATTATGATTAGCATATTTCATGAATTTATTACACTTTAAAGTGCCAGAATATTACTAATTGCAAGCAGTCAGAAGTTATAAAACACAGATTATTTTTATCAAATAAGAGTGATTCTTGTTTTTGTATTTCTGAACCTTACTCATGAAGAAAGCAGGATTTGCAAAATCCTGGGTTTTTAGAAAAATCCCAGCCCTTGTGTGTTTTTTCAGCAAAAAACCCAATTTTACCCAATGATAAGTGAGTTTTTTCAAGAAAAGGCCAGATTTTGCCTCAAGACAAATGATTATTTTCATGTATATTCTAAATGCATACTTAAGTATATTAAATATAAACATATACATTACATGATGAAAAATACTGCTTAATTATCACCAAAATGAATAATAAAAGAAACGGTAACAAGAATAATTATTTCAGTCATTTTTTTTACCGTCTAAATGTATAATTGCATAATGACAATGTTACTGAAAAGATTCGTCGCACAACGTAAAGCAGAAGTTAAGTAATTAGTTTAAAATTATAAATAAACACATAATTTGGTTTAAAGTTAACTAATTTAATTTCTAGAAGCATTATAAACATTTACAAAATGAAATACACATCTTTTTGTTTCATATGGTATATTTATTTGTATTTTTAAATGTATGAATTTTTTATGCTTTGCTATATACAAATAATTATCAATTTTTATCTTCATTATTCACTTTGCTTTTGAAATAACAGAAATGCTCATTAGATTTAATGAATAATTATGTACAAATCAACATATCAAGAACAACCAATATTTACAATATGCATTCACATTTCATTAATATGAATAATTATATGTTCACTTTATAATTTAATTTTCTTTTGTAATTATACCAATTACAGAACTTACCAAATTTTTATCAAATAAAATATCAGCAAACTAAACAAAGATTCATAAATATTAAAAAAAATAAATTTTTGGTACACATTAAACTGTAAATTATATATTAAATATCAAGTGTCCTGAAAATTTCATGAAACTAAAATTTGAAATATCAAATGTCTCTCATTATTTCTTATTATTGAAATATTCTTCCTATTCTATCTGTCATGAGAAAGCAGTGAATATTTGAGTCATTAGATAAAATGTTTTGACTAACAACTGAAATTCTAAATGATGTTTTTTTTTTTTCTGTCAAGTTCTGGGTTTAGTATTCCAAATTTATCTTTAAAAATAGATATTTTTGAAACAGGTATAGTAGATTAAAACGGGAACAGACAACAATTGAGATCTTAATATAAAATTGGTTCCGGGTTTAGTATTCTAAACTTATCTTTAAAAATAGATTTTTCTGAAACAGGTATAGTAGATTAAAACGGGAACAGAGAACAATTGAGATCTTAATATAAAATTGGTTAATTATTATAAATATTATTTTGGTAATTCTTTTAACATACTTAATACAGATTAATTTTTTTTAACTGAAATTTTTTTTAATATTCTTTGTCTAAAAAATCATTTTTATTTGGAAATATTGGATATTTGTAATACATATCCATTAATGTATTTTAACAGACTCTGAAGGGTTTACAATCCAAATAAATTATGCAATAAGTGTTATATGTGCATGTGTATGCAAATATGTGTATGCATATTACATATAATTTGTTTCAATGATAAGTTAAGTATTATAATAAAATTTAACAATATGCCTTTTCAATAATGTACTTTATTTTTTCGTGTATATCTCAGATCAGATTAATGAAATAAGTCATACTTCATATAATTTATATATAAGTTACTAAGTCAAATTTAAAAACAATAAGATGATTATTTCAAAGAACAGTTTGATTTGATAATTACAAAGAAAATCGATAGGAAATGATAAATTGTGAAAGAACCCACTTGGTGGGTACAAAGATTGATTTTATCAAGTGGGCCCAATCTGAAAAAAAAAAAAAAAAAAAAAAAATGGGTTGTTCTGGGCTGCACTCACCTTTGCGAATCCTGAAAGAAGGCAACAATAAGCATGCAATAATTTATTATTCGAGTGCTAGATGGTAACCATTTGGTATTGGATTTTACAAACAGTGTATTGTTTGCAATAAAATAGAATTTCTACAAATAAATAGTGGAAAAATAATTAGAAAAGAAAATTTTCCAAATCAAAGAGTATATATATATATATATATATATATATATATATATATATATATATATATATATATATATATATATATATATATGTAAATGCCTTGGTTACCATTAATAAAGTCAATCAAGACATTTAATGATTATGCTTTCTTTAATAATAATATGAGTCACACAGACTCTTAAACAATAAAGATCGAACCACACAGGTTCTCAGTTTCACACAGAAACATTTAGTTACACAGGATCGAACCACACAGGTTCCAAGTTTCACACAGAAACAAACTTCAATTAACTAATAATATAGTCATCTAGACTCTTAACCACTAAGGTTACCCGTTTCACTTAGAAAACATTATCAACTGACTCTTCCTTTACATCGAGAAAGTTTTATCCATCTCGTTCGGACGAGCGACATCTGCCGGGATAACATAGAGGCTGTTGTCTCGCTTATTACATATATATATATATTTAAAAAAAATTATAACTTCTAAATTACATTCTTATTATTCTGATACCATTTTAGTAATTTTAGTGAAAAAAAAAATGTTTTCGACATCATAGTTAAAGTTAAATTTTGAGGTAAAATTTTTATTTTTTATTTTGTAGAAGTGTGAATTTGTATTTCTTAATTTTGTAATCTCGGTAATTTTACAAAACTTGGTTATGGTATGTTAAGCGATGTATGTTTAGTAATTTAAACAAAACTATTCTTTAAGAGATAATTACCACAATAAAATTTTTTCAGAAAGGAAAAAAGTTGCATTGGAAAAATTTATAGTACATAAATTCACGGTTAATTTTTTTTTTTTTTTACCAATAACAAGTTTTGGATAATTTCACACATTAAAGCTAGCAAAATTATTTGAGAACATTTCTTCTTGCATATTCACTGTTTGTACCCACTCTATATATGGCAATAATAATAAGAAAATCATCACTATGCACACTACAAATCACAATCATTACAATGACATGTAAACATTTTATCTGCAAATATTAGCTTCAAACAATATGATTGAATATTTTATAGATGAAATTTTGTTTTTCGTGAATTATTCTGTCTCACATACATGTAAAGCTCTAAGCCAGAAATTTTAGCATTATTGACGCTTTGAAACTCCAATTACTTTTGGCTTTACAAACATATAAAAACTATGAGCATAATTTAAAGTAAAATTGGAAAAATTATGATATAACAACAGCAGTCTCACAAATAACAATAAACTAATTCAGACCAATTTAAAACATCTCAACTAAAAAATAACAGAAATTTTTGCAATACATAAATAAATCAAAATGGCAGGAAATCTTTCCTAGTGTGTTAAATATATAACAGAATAATCCATAACAGCAATCACATGCATTATTTAATTTATAAACATATAAGTAAGATATATACATTTTAAAATATTACGGAACATGTATCTGTTGTTGCACAGTTATAATATTTTACATCGAGATATGGAATATTAATTTGTGATAAAGAATTAAATTTCAGAAAAAATATTAAGAAAATCAGTAAATACAAAAATAAATAAATAATAATAATACTTACAATATCTAAATCAACTCCACTAACAAGGCGCTTTGTTCCAAATTTCTTATCAGTATCAACAAAATATTGATCTATAAAAAATTAAATGTTTTATTTAACATTTAAATTCAGGATTTATCAAGAAAGCTCTAATTAGTAAACACATTATGGAAATATAAGCAAATAAATTAGAGTTATGAGCTGAAACGGACAAGAAAAAAAAGGGTATATCAGCATACTTAATATTGTGAAATGGAGTTAAATCATTTGATGTTGAGGTTATGTGATAGTTAAACACCCACAGAGATTTAGCATTATTAAAAGTTATTATTCCCACTTTTGGATGTTGTTAGTTATTTTTGTACTAACATTAGAAAGAATTGCTGTATACTTAAAAAGACTGAAAGGGCCAGTTTGGCCCTTCCCAGATTCTTTGTGTTTATATCACATAGACACCCAGAATCTTAAAACATAATCATAATTAATTTCATAAAAACAGATAACAGAAATGATTATTAATATTCTATGGTACTTTATTCCATTTGGTGCATGAAAATATTTGATTCAATGGAACATTGGTTTTTAAAGTATAGGTACATTAGTTTCTTAGATAATTGAGTCTTTTTTTCAATAAATGCATACCAAAGAGCATCTTATACCCAAAACTACCTGAGGTAATGGGATACCAACAAATATACCTAAGGGGACACCCCATCATTCTAGGTATAAGAACACATAAGCATTAAAATTGGATCAAATTATGAAAAGTAACTACTCAAAACATTTAGTAAGTTATTTTTCAAATAACAGAGCAACAAAACTAGCAGAACTATGAACAACTGGGTAGCAAATGAAATTTTCAATGTACCTTAATGATCTGTTTTAGCTCAGTTCAAACTCATAGAATTTATATTCCAAGCACATAATTTTTTTTTCTCTAAATACTAGTTGAAATTATGAATTAAATAAAATATATATATAAGAGCTATTACCTAATTTAATATCTTTTAAAGTAGAACTGTCCATTCTCTTCTTCCAGGTTTCTTCACAGAAGTAAGCCTCTGATAAAAATGTACGGCTTGCTACAAATAAATAAATATATAAATTTCCCATAATAAACTGAATGATTTGTAAATATATGAAGTCATCTTGATTCGATTTAATATTAAAAAGAATCATCTAATTAAAATGTAATAATACATTAAAAGTGTTCTACGCAGCTTGAGCTCTTTTGTAATTAAGTTACAGCATTTGCATCAATGTTTTGTTTTAATTAGCACGGTATTACTCTTATATTAACAGACAATTCATTCCTTACAAAAATGTTTTTACGGTGTCAATAACAATTAAAAAAGCAGTTAAAAATTTTAACATAACAAATGTTAACAATGTTAACCTATCAAAAACATTTTAAACTAGCAGCAAGCAACTTTACAATGACAAAATATAAAAGTTAGCCCAGAGTTTAATTGATTTTTTAAAAAAAATTAATTTAATTCAATCAGCATTTAGTTGATTTTTCTTTTTTAAATTTCTGATTAAAACTATTATTTGTTTATATATTTTATTGGAAAATAAGTAGCTCAGAATATCAACTAAATTTTAAAAAAAGTAATTAACTAAACTAAAGCTGAAAAATTTTATTTTGAATTATTTTACATGAAAATAACATATACATAATTCCCTTTTGAGAGATATTTGTTCTATCTTACCCTTAGTAAAGTGTTATTTTGAATTATTTAATAAGCATTAATGTGTAATCCACATAAAAAAGATTTTATCCCTTATTATTTTTGGAAAATGTCATCCGATTTAGCTTTCAAAGAAAGTTGGTACATATTTTTTTTTAAATCTAGTGCAGAGGTTGATAACATTTTATTTCTCATATGAGTCATTTTTCAGTTTTTTCTTTTTTTAAAAAAAATTTTGTTGGTGGGTTTGATTTCAGATAATGAACTAAAAATACAGGGGGGAAAAACACTATACAGATAGAATAATACAATTTATCATAAATATAGAAATAAAAAATCTATTGTCATCAAATCTACATTTACTACTTGAAAGAAATCATAAGATATTAGCAGAAAAATAAATTCAATGTAAATAAAATGAACATGATTTGATTAAGAATATTTAATTATTTCAATGGCTTCATGGATTTGTTTCATCATTTTTGGGTAATAATTTGTTGTTTTTTAAAAGAACACAGTAAAATGTTATATAATAAAAACATAACTTGTTTGATTTAAGAAAACAAAATATTTTTTAAAAAAAATAGGTCTTATACTTATATTATACACCTGAATTTCTTTCAAAATGTTATCAAAAACCATTCAGGAAGAAATGTCTTTTCTACTTCCATTTCATGGAAGGTTACTATTCTTTTAAACTACCTAGACACAATTTATTTTTAGATACTTTGTTTTTACAAATCAATTACTCTATATCTGCAAAACAATGATGTCATAGGAATAGACAGGGCAGATTGGATCTACTCTGACACAGTTAATCAGGCTAAATTATTTCAATGCTGTTTAATATTTTTCTTTGTTTATCCATTAACATGCTATACCACTGGAACTACAAATAATATGAAAGAATCACAAGGCTCAGTTAAAGTATGCTCTTTTTTTTTATTTAAACAATTTATATTTGAGCCCAGCTAAATAATCCTTGAACTTTACTATTTTATCTTCAAAAATTTGTTTCGATAAGGATAATAAAATAAATTGCAATTATAATATTATATTTTTAGTTTTTAATAATAACCTGTTGCTATTCAAATTTATATGATAGGAGAAAAGTTTTTTTGTGAAACATAGAACATAAGGCATGTTGATGGTCCACTAAAGACTGGGACAAAATAATCAAAATTCAGAGTCCTTTTTATTCTAAACATTTTTCTAGTTATTTTGTAAAATTATACAATTATAAACTCTTAATAATGATTATTTAAATTTACTTATATTTTTTAGAAGTATAAAAGTCTTTAAATTATTCTTATTTAACAATTCAAATTAGAAAAGGCTGAAATTAATGAAACAAAATTTTAAGAAGTAAAAGAACATATATTTCATAAACGTGCTTAATTACTTTAAATTCATATCATCTACAAGTATGCATTTTATCAATATGTGCTACAAATCTTGATAAATAATAAAGCATATAGATATAATCCTAATTTTTTTTTCTCCCTGAACCCCGTTCAGGAAATATTAGGCACAGATTTTAATTGATTTATCTTATGATTACTTTAATTTGTTATAAATAATTTTAAACTACTATGCCATATTTCAATATGCAAAGTATTTAGTACCAAAAATATTTTTTTTAGCTTATTTCAGTAGATAATTTGCGGTAAGAATAATTTGCAGTAAGAATAAGTGCAAATCTGCAGTACGAACTATAATCTTTTTCTATATTTGAAGATGGACATCATTTATTCATCTTTTAATCTTAAAAAATGCATTTTAATTTTAAATGTTGAAGAATATAATGTAATTACTGTATTGGATAACATTTATCTTTTAGTATTATTTCTGAATACATTTTGTTAGGTTGTTTAACGTGCCCCACAACTTACTCCGGCTTCCCTAGAGCCATGTTGGTCCTCTTCAATTTTTATTTTAACTTTTATTACAAAAACTATCATTTGAGCAGTTTGGAAAAAAATCAAACATAGATGGGAGAAAAAAGGAGGTTTATGTTACAAAAATAACATACTATATGGTTAATTTTTCAGTGAGAAAAAAAAAGTGGACCAACTAACTGTTCATATTCTAAGATGTCATTATATTCTATTACATCATATCTATCATTATATTCTAAGATGACATAATTTTGAAACTTAATTTTATGACTTGAAAAAGGAGGCTCTAGAATATTAGCCTGTTTCATCTACAAATTAAGCAATATAGTAGACAATACTCAAACACTGATGGGCAATGATATGCAAGTACAATTATTAAACAGAAACATTATTTTTATAGTTCTGCGAAATAAAAATTTGCATAAAACTGCCACTTATTTGATTGAAACAGTGGGGATATTTCTGTATCATGATCTGTTGTGCCAGCTACAATCGCCAAGGTGCCAAATAGATTTTAAACTCGGAAACTTTAAAAAAAATGTTAGTTATTGCTATCAGTTATACATTTCAAGTTGGTCCCTTCCTGTGATGTTTTCTTCAGTTTCTGACGGACTGCTGCCTGGAAGTAGCCAAGACTTGGCGATTATTCAGCCACAGATAAAACAGTAGCTGTGCTTTGTCTTCAACAGACAGAAACTTAAAATTAAGCTTATCTTAACAGCATTGTAATCCTTTTATGATTAGTCTCTTCTGTGCTTTAAAAAAGAAATATAATTTTTATTCCGTTTTGCATACAAACTTTATGTACATATACATGCTTAGAGATATTTTACATTTTTCAGAAAAAATGAACTAACGCATACAAAACCTACACAGCAGCCAGTGTTTACAAATATTAGAAGACAATAATCGTTTTAAGATACCAGAACTCTGTATTTTATTCATGGTCTATTATTTTGGTTCGATAATTGAACAAATATAGAATTTAAAAGAGTTTGAAAAAAATGTAACTAATGTCCGGCTCTGAAGCACATTTTCACTCCAATCCCAATATTTGTTTACAAAATATTGCGAGCAGAGTTGAGTTGAGAGCTTTCTGTTTTTCTTTCTCTGAAACATTAGGTTCATCTACAAATTATGATCTCTAGTAAATACACCAGAACCCTAAAACGAGTTTTCGTTCTTTTAATATTGAAAACCTTGTTGACTAGTCAAACGCAAAGTTCATAAAATTCGGAATAAATCTAAGGAAATTTTTTTTAAACGACATCGGTCTGTAAACAAATTTACTCAAATTATTCAGGAAAGATGTCTTGTAATTATGCTGATGGCTTGTCTAAATATGAAGATAAAGGAATATGTGGATTAAAAGAGGTCTTTTTTGCTCTTTTATTCATATTATATTTATGTGGCCGTATAGATCATCATAAATTTGATCGAGATGTATTATATGTGTTTATGTTTTTGTTTTGCATTTGAAATGTGTTTCTTCATGGCACTTGTTTTTTCATAGTTATATTTAATTTTTTTTATGTCATGAATTATTTAATTAATATGCATTGTTTTAGTTATAATTTCTCCTGAAAGTTTTCATCTTTTATGTTCTTTTACAGACACCTACACATATATGTGTTTGTGTGACTGATATCTTAGATACCTGTGGGAAAACATAAATGATGGAAGCTTGTGATTTGATTGTAAAATGCATTTTGTCCTTTAATATTAAATCATAAAGTGAAACTAATTATTAAAACCTTCATTATACCTATAACGTTCAGAAAACTAATAGTATTCCCTATGCTATGAATTTTATCATTAATGTAACAAAAGTCCTAATGGTTCAAATACAATATTAAGAAAAAGTTTAAGCAAAGCACTTTATAAACGAAAATAAAGGATTACCGTGCTATCAAATTCTAAATAAAACTATTACTATGTGTAGTACCAGTGTATAAGTCGACTTTTCAACCCATCAAAGTTTTACAAAAATCAAAGGGTAGACTTATACACCATGAATAAAGTTGAACATTCATTGATCGTGACACATTGATCCATTATAAACAAAGAAATAGATATGGATAACTCTATATCAATTTACAGGAAGAGTTCCGTATCGTGATCTGTGGCAGAATAATCGCTTAGTCTTGGTAACTTCTGGGCAGCACCGCTGAGAAACTTTAAAAATAAAAAAAATCACGGAAAGGGACCTAAGGCGTGCTCCTAGCCACTCCTAAGCAAACATCTACATGTTTTTTTTTATTTTTTTAATTGCAAGTTTAAAATCTATTTGGCAGCTTGACCATTGTAGTTAGCTGGACAAATTAACCCTTACAAAAACTGTTTTTAATATGTTACTTGCAATTAATTTTGGATTTTTTCTCATCATATTTTCTAAGTGAAAAAAAAGTGTTTTAGGAACAATACTTTCAGTTATATTCAGAAAAAAATAATGAATAAGAAAAGATATGAGAATTTGTTCAAGAGTATTTCAAAAAATTTATATATATATCTATTTTTTTTTTTGTTTCTAATGGCAGGCCAATTTAAAAGAACAAAAAGGATAAAATAACAAGAAAAACAAAACAAAAAGAGATAAATAGAATAGAATGCATAGTGACATGCTTAGTCTATACGGGCCCTAGCATCCCAGTAACATCCACACACAGTAGTGGAGATGAGCGCAGGACAGACAGAAATATGGGGCAGATCCATGTCCTCCCCAAGGCAATAGAGCTTGCATTTAGGACAATCAAAAATTTTTATACTAAAAAGGTGTTTGGCCAGACAGTCATGGCCCATTACAAGTCTAAAGAGAGCAACTGCCTTAAACCTGGGCTGATTTGGGATAGTTAAAATATGGTTGAACCAGGTTTTGTGTATATTGCTTTTACGGAAATTCTCTGAGAGCATGTTCTGGAATTGGTTTTGGACCAGCAATTTAAATTAGTGCAGAGTGATGGAGCAACGAGATGCTTGGGCAGTAGTTGTTCCTTTCTTGGCCAAAAAATCAGCTTTTTCATTACCCCAAACCCCGCAATGTTCCGGGATCCACTGGAGGACGATTTGCTTGCCTTTTATTGTCAGATCTTTCAGACAATCAATGCGTTTCTGAATGGAGATGGATTGGGGAATCAGTGGAGAGTTAATATCAAGAAGTGCTGCTTTAGAGTCAGATAAGAGGATGGCGCTAGAAAATTGGTCAGTACGACACTGTTGTTGTACAATATATATATATATATTGTAATAATATGATAAAATATCAGAAAATATATTGCAATAAAGAATTTAAAACATACAATAAAGCTGCAAATTTAAAGATTCCAGAACACCATTTGTGTCAGATTCATCAATGTTAGCAGTTTTGTCATACCAGTCTACTCTGCAATGGATTCAACTTCATCCTCATCTGCTGAGACCCACAAAAAACATCTTTAACGAAAAATCATCCAAGGAAATCAAAATTCCATGCTTTTTAAAATATTTTACACTTTGAATCCACATTTTACCACTCTTCTAGCTTTATTTGACACATGTCTATAGGAATGCCTAATAATCAACTTACCATCACCGTTCAACTAATAGACCTGACATACCAGAAATTTGTTATCTTGTAATCAAAAATTGGTTTATTTTGTTCCGTAAAAAAGTGTGCAAATCTTGTAAAATTTTGCACGTTTTCTATCTCTTAGACCATGATTAAGTAATATTAGTCAGAAACTAAAAAATTAAGCAATGTTACTTAGCAAAAAAGAAACTTATTTTATCCTTTTTATTTATGATTTTAAAATCTTTAAACTCTTATTACAGATGCTTTACGTAATGCTTAGAAAAGAATTATTAGTATGATAATTTTAGAAATTAATATTATATTTTGTTGTTTGAATAATATATTATTTTCATCAAATTCTGTTTTCTATTTAAAAATTTATGTTTCTGTTTCAATTTGTTCTTAAAAACAAAGATATAAATTTATTTTATGTGGCATAAATAATTATTATACTCTTACTCTCTTCTCGTTTGCAAAGATTGAAAAGGGAAACAAAGATTGAAGATTTACAAAGATTGAAAAAAGACAAATTAATTTACCGTTGCAGTTTTGCTTATGTCAAGGAGAAATTATTTAATCAAAATATCTGTCTTTAGATACTAAAAATTCCTAATTCTTTATGATTGCCTTGATTGTTTTATTTGACTATTTGACCATACTAATTACATCTTACTTTCCTAACCATTACATTGAATTTTTATTTTTATGTTTTATTATTAAAAAAAATTAAAATATATCAATTAATTAATTGCTCGTATAACTATAGGTCATTGATAGCACATCGATTCTTCATGATAAGGTGAAGGCTTTAGCAGATTTGATAAAGGAATCTAAACATGTTGTAGTTCACACTGGTGCTGGCATAAGTACTTCAGCTGGAATTCCAGATTTTAGGTAATCATATGTTTCATTTTTAAATTTTTAAAGAAGAATATGGATTATTTATTAAAAGAACGTGTCGGGGAACTGGACTAGCTGTCTGTGTCCAAATTATCAGAATCAGCGATGATTTAATTAAAAATTTGACTTATGCAATTGGGATGTGAAAAAGACACTTTCTTTTATTATGCCACATTAAGTACATCCAAAACAATTTATAACCTCTTCAAACAAAAGCCAATCTTGTTGTCTTCTAAAAATTGAAAATAAAAATAAAATTCACACTCGACGTTTTTGATATTAGCATTGCCTGTTTCAGTATTTCATAATTTTTCTTGCTTTTTTCAACCTTGCTAAATTTTATTCTTAAAAGTTCTGAAGGAATATTTCCAATTGTTATAACTACTTTAATATGAATGTTTTTATCTTTTGTTTAGAAACAATAAAGTAAGTAATGTAGTCTTTATTATGAGAATAATACTCAATTCTTCAAGCCTTTTTCAGAACTGAATCTAGCTACATCAATTCAAATTCAGATTGTAGACATCACTCGCATGAACTGAATGTTACTAACATTCATTCTCTGTACTTTATTTTATTCTTAATACCAAAAATTTATTTTTCTAAATTTCATCGCAGTCTTCACAGCATTTACACCCTTATGCACTTTAACAGCGCTTCTTCTAACCCATTTCATCGATATTCGGTTTTGACTAGTTTTTCTCATTTATTGTAACTGATCACTATCAGAGTTATAGGTTTGCCCGTTGAAGAAGCTTATCTTTTCCTGCAGGTCACGTGTACTACATTCCTCCCCCGCCAATAAAAAAATTCTTGTGCGTTTTCTCAACTTGTTTGAGGAAAAAATTTTTAACTGTGACTTTTGAATTAGCGTCTTCTAAAAACGTTTCTTTCTTATAATAGATATTTGTGACTGTAATCATCTGAAATATTTTTTGAACTCTTTATATTTTTTAAAGCACTAAAATGTTTTTTTCAAAAATGTTTTTTTAAAATAGAATTTAATGGTTGGTTTAATTTAGAAAAATTATTTTATTTGAAATGATCTTGGATATCATGATTAAGAGTTTTCATTTTTCCTCTTATTAATTGTTTAAAGCTCTTATAACTATGTATTTTAAATTTTTTAAATATTATAAAACCACATTTTACGTTCATCATAAAAATTGATTTATAACTTCCAATCTTTTTACACTTTTTAAATACTTACATATAGAAACACACATGTATACCTTGATCGAAAAACACAAGTCTGTATCAAGAGTTGAAATGAAATAATATAATTGCAACTACCTTGTGAAAAAAGATAATTAATCAAATATTGGCACTTTTAGTACTAATAAATTAAAAACATGAATTAAAAGCGACTGCTGATGAAAAACGAATCATAGTTTTGGATTTCAATTTGAAATATTTGTACCTCTTAATTAAAATTTAGTGTACTATTATTCAATGAGTGTAGTATTTATATAAAATTGTCACGGAGTGTTTGCACCATATAACCAAGATTTTGTCTTTTTATCCCCCTGGTTACTCTCCATCACTCCCATGAAACGAAGAATATCTACCTTATGATTGGTCAGAAGGTAGATGTACTTCGATTATTGATTTTAGCCTTTGAAATCAAGCTATCGCGCTGTCACATGAAAAAAAAAATGCTCAAAATATTTCAATATTATGTTCTCTTTTTGATAAAGCAAATTTTGTTGCAATAATAATTCTTGTTTATTCAGTTATATGAAAATATTAATAGAAATTTTATACTCCAAATCAATTTATTTTTTCTTTTTGGCTAAAAAGCTTACTTTTTTAATGAGGATTTAAAGGCTCTATTTAGTAAATTGCATTCAAAAGAGAAAAGTATATAATAAGAAAGAAAAAAATTAGAGATGATTTTTTTTAAAAATGTCCTAATTAATTTCATATTTACTATATCATTAAACTGGGGTACATGCGCATCTATGGCATGCAATATTTGAGGGTGGGAGATCAAATTCAGACTAACATTTCCTAAATCTGCAAAGTGTTTTTTTTTTTTTTTTTTTTTAATGTAGCTTGTTTTTAAATTTAAATCAATTCTGATTCATCAAACTTTTGTATATTAAAGCATTCGTTTTTTTAAAAAAAAATATCAGGTGGTTTTTATTTCTAATTATTGAGGGCAAGGTTGAAAAAAACCCAGTTTTTTTCAGGGTTTAATTGGGTGTTTTCAAACTAAATAGTGTTTTTCATGATTTTGTTTATTTGCTAATTTCTATTGTATAACTATTTTTAAAATGCCCCTTTACTATAAAACTGGTGATCAGGAATTACCCCAGAAGTGTCAAGATAAGGGGTAATTCCTTATCACTGAAAATTTGAAATGTTTTAAATTCTAATTTGATTTTCAAACAAAAGAAAACACGATAGAACTCATCTCATATAGCCTTAAACTTCCAGAAAGTATTAAAATTCTATCTTTGTATAGTTTTTTCACAAACTGGATGTTTGCATTTTTTTGATCAGGAATTACCCGAGGTCACCATATAGCCATTTTTTCATAGGTATATTTAATCAGCAGGATTGCACAAACAAAAAACAGCAAAAAATCTCATATTAGGGACCACAGCTCTAAATTATTTGAGAGCATTGACTAGGTAAAGATTTGTTAAAAAGGATTTTTAATACATTTTTCTCATTCTCATTTTATTAAAGAATTTTTAACTGTGAATAGTCATTTCTATGTTTTCGAATGTCTGCAAAGAATTTATTTTAAAGAATAAAATCTTCATAAATATCTTTTTAAAGTAATAGTAACACTTTCTTCACTATAAAATTACAAAAATATTTCTGTCACTGACTTTTTAAGGATTATTAATTTTACTATGGAAAAATGTTAATGTGCTATGTCTTTATCCTGTTGTCATTACTCCTAGAGACTTTAAATAATTGAGTAACTATACATTTATTCTCTTAATTATTATTCTTATTGTTAATACCAATTGTGAAATATTCCTTGTTGAAATAATTATACTATTGTCTCGTTTGACATAATTCTTACTTTTTTTTCAGAGGACCCAAAGGTGTTTGGACTCTTGAAAAGGAAGGTTTAAAACCTAATATTAATATTTCATTCAATGATGCTAAACCAACCGCTACTCACATGGCTCTAAATGCATTGCTAGATGCTGGTTATGTGCATTTTATTGTCAGTCAAAATGTTGATGGTCTGCATTTACGCTCTAATGTGCCTCCAGACAAACTTGCAGAATTGCATGGGAATATGTTCCTTGATAAGTGTAATCATTGTGAAAGGTGAAAAATATCTTTAATGAAATAAAAAAATAAATAACTACCTGGTATTTAAATTTTTATTTAATTTTTATTATCCTAACTTTTTAAGGTTCTCACTTCATTATATCTTTAAACTCGGGAACTGTTCACGTAATATTACTTAAATTTGTAATTTGAGGCTGATTTATATGACTTGGTATATATTGTAAATGTATATTATATGTGCTAAATATTCACTATTTATGCTATTTAAGCCATCGAGTTTTAGGAAACAATAACTAATGACAGAAACTATTGGTGTTGCATACAGTGCATTTTTTAGACAATCATTAATCAACAAGTATGAAAATGGCATTTTTTTTTTTACCAGAAATAATTTATAAAAACATTAAAGAAAATTACTTAAATGCTTGTATTTTAAGGGTGGATAAAGAAGTTTAAAGTATTTACTTTTATCTATTTTTCGCTACAATTACTGCTTTATAAACTTAATTGTTGTCAGAGCTTATAGTTTTGATTGGTGTTACATTTTGAGAACTGCCCAAATAATTATTTTTGTTCTGAACAATGTTAAAACAAAAAAATAATATTATTATTTTACTTAAAGATTTATTTAGTACCTCTCTATTATAATATACTTTTGCTTTTTGTATTAAAGTGTCTGAAATCATAACTGCATTTATTTTTTTAAAGCAGTAATTTTTATCACATTGTTTAATAATAACTTCTCCTATTTCAGGTTGGATTTTTAAAATAGTCTAATTTTAATTTTAAACAAAATTGTTACTACATTCTTTTCATATCAAAGTAACTTATTAACAGTCTTTAAAATTCAAAAGAATTGTTTACTTAATAACAAAATATGCTTACAAGCTAAATCACTCTTGTGTTAAAAATTTAGTCTATGGATATATCATTACTTAGTATATGGGTATATCATATAATTTTATCCTACAACTAGATAATGTGTAAAAATTATAATAATTCTGTAATGATGATGCATATAACTTCTAATTTGTTTCACATTTTAAAAATTTTATTGATATTTATTGTTATTCGTCCATTTTAAAGCCTGCTCAGACTATTAAATCTTTCTGGCCATAATAGTCGATTATTCAGAGCAAGTAGCATCTCTCAGGCTCATACTTTTATATAGAGTGACTTAAATATACCCTACAAAGTACAAGAAATTAATCATATATGGAAATGGAGTTTCGATAGTTTGAGAAGGTTTCATATTTGATAGCTGCATAACTTTCAATATCTTTGAAAAGGCACTGTAACTTATGTAAAGTATCGGGATGTATCGCAAAGCCCTATGACAAAATATAATCATCATTTCAGGGGTGCACAAGAATTGCCACTGAAATTTCCAAACTTTTTTTTTTGCATGATATAAGTCATCACAACCCCAACGCTTGATGTACTATTATCAAAAAATTTATGCTAGTATAATTGTATATAAATTCTTACTAGTATAACTGTATAAAATTGTTCAACTATCAAGAGTAACAGAAAACAATAAAAATTAACTATTAAAAGAAAAGACCTTGTAATCCTGGTTTCATAAATTTCAACTCCAATAAGTGTTACACATTAGCATGCTCATGTGTTCTAAATATTGTGCACAATCTAATCAATCTAGGTATAACGGGCATCAAATAAAAATATATAAAATCTTTTGAAACTAAAATAAGTTATAGAGCCATATTAACATAGAATCAAGCTGTAAAACTTAATTTTTTTTATCTCCCCCCCTTCTAAAAAAATCATACAACTAAATTAAACTGACTTTTTTATATATTTATAAAAGTATAAACAATTGATTGTGCGACTTGAATGACTGCTGTCACATTTCATGTTTATTAACATCTGAAAAAATAAAATAAATGATAAACTCTTCAGTTCATTGTTTTTAAGGCATTGAATGTTTATTTTATTTTTATTATATCTTCCCACCTTTAAGCTCTATTCATATAAATCTATTCAATAGCTGCGGAGTTATCCAAGAAATATGGAAATACTCTTAATTTTGAACACCAGTAAACTAAGATTTTCTTCTAACATAGTTGTCATGAGAATATTACATTATATATTATCAGTTGTTGTCATAATTTGCATTAAATTATGTAATTTATATTATGTTAATTATATAATTTATGTTTTATTATCATAATTTAATTTATGAAGTGTGCTGTACTGAAGTATTACAATGTATTTTTATTTATTTATTTTGTTTAGATTGTTTGTGAGGAAAAGTGCTACAGAAACTGTTGGTCAAAAATTCACTGGAAAGTTTTGCCCTTTGCCAAAACCAAATGGAAGAAGATGCAGAGGAAAATTGCATGATACTATTTTAGACTGGGAAGATGAACTCCCTCTTCGAGATTTAGAACTTGCGGAAATAAATTCTCGGTAATTGTACTGAACCAAATATATACATTTTTTTTAAAAAGAAAAGGTTTCTGTATAAAATTTGAAATTGCATAAGTCATCTTAAACCTGCATAATTGTGGTTTCTATTTTCTAATAACTCTCATAATACTCCAATACTATTAACAATTTTATAGCTGGCTGCTCTCACGACAAAATTTGGAGACTAACTCTTAAATTATGTACAAACAAATTTCGCGAATTTTTAGAATATCAAAAGTTTTTGTAATTTAAATTATTTTTAAGGATTACTTACAATAAATACACCATTATATTTTCATTCTGTTCAAATATTGTAAATATTTTTATTTATTCAGCTTCAATTATAAATATGTTTTCACTCAACTAAGTATTTTTACTCAGTGTACTTTAATTTTAATTAAATGAAGCCTTAGTCTTCTTAAAATTTGTCTTTGTGTATATAGTAAATACTGTAACAAATCTTGTAGTGTGGAGTTACGTAGTTTCACAATTATATATTTGTCTTTTCCATCTGATTTTAAAAATTATCGATTCCAATCAAGATAATCATGTTGTGTAATATTTAAATGTTGATATTGAGAAATCTTCGACTAAATTTATTTTCTTCAAAAATGTTAAGTAGTACATAGTATTTTCATTTTGAATTCATTGAAACTTTACTTTAAAATTATTTAATTAAGGAAGCATTGAACTCTATTACAATTTTTAAGCATATATTGATGTGACAAAATTTATTTATTTAATGCTGATTTTTTTTTTTATTTTAACAATATAAAAGTTTTCCCCTTATTGATTTGAAATTATAATGAATTGTCCAGTGTTTATAAAATTATATAGAAAACTGTTAAAAACTTCTGTTTTAAATGAAGTAATTCTGAAATTAAAAATTTTACATTTAATTATTCTTTTGTCATAATATTTGTTTTATTACACAAGCAGAGCAAATAACACCTTTTTTTAGTTTGCTTTTTTTTTAAAAAATAGTCTGGTAGAAAAAATAGTCTTTTTGAGAAATTTTCTGATTTTTTCTTTGGGCTACTATAAAGCCTGATAATGTCATCGCGAGTTTTCAAAATTTTTCTTAGTAGAGACTGAGAAATTTGCTGCAGCATTGTGTTGACTCTTTTTTTGGTAATCTGTGGTCAAGACTTCAAATATCACTCTCTCAATCTTTTGTTATAATCTTAATTCAGCTACTATTTAAGTAGATATTACAATGATAACTTTAAATCATAGGTTCCCAACATGGGCATTGAAGACTTCCCGTAGGGCTGTGGGATTTTCTAGGAAATGTATAAAAACCTGTATAGAGAAGAAATTTTTTTAAGGATTTATTACATCTTAGAATTAATATTTTATTTCGCATTGAGAAACCTATACATATTTGTTTCTGCATAAATTACATGCTATTAGAACAGTTATTAATTCAGCAATTTATTGGGCTAAAAATTGCTAACTAATTTTATAGTGAAAATTATACTTTGCCTGCTGTTCTGCACAAAAACTTGACTTTAAAAAAAAAAAAAAAAATTCAAACTATTTTTTGACAAATTATTTTAATAGCTTTTTTTATTTAATAATATAACAATGTTATATAACAATAATTACAGCAATTATTTCACCACAATTTGGGATTTTTAAAATATCTTTTCAAGCTATTTTATGATTAAATAAAAAAACTGCAAAAAAAAAAGTTCAAAATTAAAGTTATTGACCAGTAGGAATTTTCTATAAATTAACAATATGATTTAAAGTAAACCATTTCAAAAATAATAAATGTTTAAACTTCTTTTAAATGTTTTTTTAAAAAATTTTTTAGGGGAAGTTGAATCAAAAATCTGTCTTGCAAAGTGGGTGGTGAGTCAAAAACCTACACATTAAATGATGTAATGATCTCAGAAAGTGATATTTTTAACATGCAAATGAATAGAGCGAACCTGTACCAACTGGTTTCAATAGCAATAAGTGATGTTGTTGCTATGTTGACAGCTATGAGTTATCATTTTAAAAGTTAAACCACTAGAAAAAATTTAATAAATATCTTATTATCGACAATTTTTTGTAACCAAGAATAATAATAAATGTTGAGTTTCTTTTATTGTTTTCAATCAGTACAAATCTTTACACTGTTTACTATTTGGTGTTATAATCGTTGCAAAGAGGAGATAAAAAATAACAGTTGCAACTTTCTTGAAGTATATATGATTTTAACTTATAATTTTCTATCACAATTGAATCTTGTTGAAAAGGTTATCTATATGGTAGCAAATATTTAATTTTTTGAAAATGTTTTATTTTTGGAATAAAAAATTTGACTTTAATCATTGATATATAATTTTAAAAAATTCGGGGGGTAAACTCACAGTACACAATGCGCAATAATATTATGCTCAACATGTTGAAATTTTAAAAGCAATCAACCATATTGTTTTTAAATCATTATGCAAAAACAAAAAAAGCTAAAAATTAATTGCTTAACAAAAAATGCACATTAATTTTTTTTTTTTTTTTTGTATTAGATATAGTTTTTATTTGAAACTTTTTAGATGTTAAAAATACTAATGAAACATTTGATGCTTTGAAATAACAATAAACAATGTTGATCAATCAAATATAATAATAAAGAAAATAATTCTACATTTATTTCTGACAAGAATAAGTTTTTTGAACAATATATAGTTTTTTTTTTAATTTTAGTAATATTTTTTACTATTGAAACATTACTGGTGAGATTTTCTTTCTTCAATTCATAATTTATATAACAAAATTTAAAAAATAAATATACTGCTTATGATTTAAAAGAAGACAAAAAGTATTAAAATTTAAGTTTTTGTTAGTATACAGATTGTAAATTTGGAAAAAAAATTAACTAAACTTGCAAGCACGTTAGAAACCTTTTATTTACTGTGTGCATGATCAGAGTTTTTATATTGTTCTCCTTTATCACTCAAATGTCTGAAATTTTGTTTTCACTTTAAAAACTGAAGGGGAAAAAAATTTACATCTTTTTATTTTTACTAGTGACACACTATTGCACTATTACCACAAATATTCTGTGTGTTTCTCAGATTATGCAATTTCTGGGTTTAGGTTGTTGGATTTAAAAAAGAAAAAAAATTAATAATAACTTGTTTATTTTTAGGAAAGCAGATCTTAGCATATGCCTGGGAACTACTCTACAAATAATTCCAAGTGGTAACCTTCCCGTTTTAACAAAGAAATCCAAAGGAAAACTCGTCATTGTCAATTTGCAACCCACTAAACATGTGAGTATCCAATTATTATTTTTTTTTATTATTCGTGTTACATATGTAATTGTCAAAACTCTTGGTGCAAGTCTTCCGCCCCCGGGACGGATTTCCGTCTTCCGAAAATGTCCGCGGACCGAAGTAAGACGGAAACAAGACTGACTCGAAAACGGAAATCGGAATTTTTTTTTTCTGTCCTTAAAAAATATTTTTTAGGTCTACGTTATTGGTCTACTTTCTTATGTCCTGTTGTTATTTTATCAAAAGACAGATGAATAAATATTTTTTGTACAGTATTTAAACTTGATGTATTATGGTGAAGCTTTCTTTGATAGTTTGCATATGCCGAGGGGGTATTGTGTATGTTAGGTATTTCAGTCAAAAAATTTTCAGTCTTGGCCTTTTTTCCAACTTGCACCCATGAATGCTTATTATAATTAGCTAGCCTTTGCTCTCTGTTCATACTTCAGTTGAGCATTTTCTACCATTTGTATTTTAATTACTTACTTTTCTTTCTTTTTCTTTAGTATAACTAAAATATTTGTAAGCAAACATAACAAAATTAATAAACATTTTTCTGTACAACATGCAGGATGATTGAGAATAATCTTATGATCTATGACTTACATTAACACAATTTTTATGTGTTGAATACTGCACATTTCCCAGCCACGTTTTGTTAAATATGTATAATAAAAAATACATATAATAAATTATTTATAATCAAATATCTATATCAGTATCTGTATCAAATAATCTATCAGCTACATTTTTCTTAAATTACTTTTTTACTATTTTTTTTTTTTACCGTAAATTATGTATTTTACTACTTTTTCTACTAAGACATCACTAGACAATTTTTCTCTGAATTGTTTTCTAACAGTGGTAAATTTCGACATAATGAAATTTTTCCCAAATAATTGCAATATCCATTTTATTAGTGAACTTAAAATCAATTTTTAACTAGCTCATTAATTAGAGAGAACTAATACCATTACTTTAAAAGAGCTCTCTATCTCTTCTAGGACTAGGCGATAAATCGAAATAGCCTCGAAATATCGTTTTAACACATATATCGGCAGGCCGATATAATGATTTTCGTTTTAGGTGATACAATGATTTTTGTTTGGTTAAAAATCTGAAGAAGGAGTAAGAAGTAAGTTTTTTCTTGAACTAGTTATTACCCATGCAGCAGAGATAAGTATAAATTACGTGAAAATAACGTTAAAATGCCACAAGGTTTAGAGCAAAAAAACGTTTATTTAAAACGTTTTATTTGCGTTTCGAGTGGTAGTCTAGAATTAGGTAAAAAAACGTTTATATTTGGGTTGTTTTTAACGTAAAAATGACCGATTTTTGCCGTTATTTTGACTAAGGTGAATTTCGTAACCAATTTTTAACGTATTTTTTACGTTTTTTTCACCAAACTATTTACGTATATTTTTGGTTCTATAAATTCGTTTTTTTCACCATGAATATTTACGTGTTTTTAACGCTTATTTTTATTAAAATAACGTACATTTTACGTTATTTTAACCAAAATACAAACGCATTTTATCCATACTATTTACGTATTATTAACGCTTATTTTTGAGCTTTATTTACGTATTATTAACGCTTATTTTTGAGCTTTATTTACGTATTATTAACGCTTATATATCAATATTTTTAACGCTTATTTTGAGCTAGGTGAATTAATAAATTTTTCGCGTAAATTTAACTAAATTAATTTCAATTTATCGTAATTTTAACCGAATTGTTAACAATAGCATATTTTAAGTTTTTTTTTTAACTAAGAAGGAAAGAAACCATTCCGTATTTTAATGTTTATGCTGCACTAATTACACTAAAAAATATAGCATTTACTTTTTATTTAAAAAAAACTTTTAATTCTTTTCGAACTAAAACTAAAATAACGGAAAATAGTCGATATTCATGCTTTTTTTTTTAGAATCCTAGAAAAAGCTTTTATTTTTAATCTCACACTTTCTGTAAATTTTTACAATTCAAATTATAACTCAACGAATATGGAATGCAAATCTTTCTACCTCTTCACAGCAGCATACTGGTTTATTTACGAAGTTTCATGTCTCTCAGGAATTTTTTACATTTTTCATTCCTAAAAGTTTGTAATATAAAGAATTGGTAGAAGAAAAAAATACTCAATACTTACATGATTTTCCAAACCCCTATGGAAAAAAAATTTTTTTTTTTTAGTTTAAATTAATAAATCTACTGCTTTGCTGAAGTCCATGTTTCCAAATTGCTTGCTGGAAATTATCTACTCTTCTAGAATGCTTTTGGGCTCATTATTTTTTTTTTTTTTTTAATGCATATATTTTAGTTTTTAGCTTGAAAAATTTGACTAAAATTTACTTTAACACACACACGAAGTAAAAAAAAAATATTAACCAAATTTACCATTTGATTTGTTTATTTACAAAAATTACAATTTTTCTAAGTCTTATGTTCGTAAAATTACAATTTTTAATCCAGAAGAGCAGTTAACTAAATAATTTTAAATACAGAAAAAAACATTAAATCAAATAAGATTTATTAAGTTTAATTTATTTTACAACTATCATACAATATATTTACAATATATAGATTTACAATTATAACACATCGCTACAGATCTGAAACATTCATAACTTCTTCCACCCCGCTGTTACTATCACCTCTTCACTGCAATGTTCCTGGAAAACAAATAAATATTTTAGCATATGAAAAAAAATATACCGGACAATAATATTAAATTGTTACAACCAACAGTAGATTTCTAAAACGAAGCAATACTGACTAGATAAAATACAGTTAAATAAAAAATTTAAAAAAAATATTAAAACACGATTTTCATGGAATTTCTACTAAGTATATATCGATTGAGTACATCCAAATACTTAGATATAAGAAAATCTATTTTACAAATTTTAATCACATATTACATGACAAAATTATATACATATACAGCACAAATCTGAATTAGAATATTTAATATTTTTTTTATCCTAACTAAATCTTACAATGAAGCCAGCAGTAAGTTATAAACAAAACATTAAATTATTTTTCGTGTGGCTTTGAGGAGAACTCCTCCAGACTTTTAGTCTGGTGCTGTCGGCTGCTTTGGTAACAAGTAAGAGCACAATGAAGGAATAAAGGTGTCAATTGGTTTACCCACGCTGACCTAAAATCAAGACAAAACTATTCACAAAACACCCCTATTTAAAATTACTTTTTCTCATAACCGCAATACTTGCCACGACATGCACCCGTTGTCAGGTAAAGTACTCCTAAAAGCTGCCCTATACTTTCTGTTTATTTACTTATCATCAGAATTTTATTTTTCTCTCTCATTCTTTTCATTTTCTTATTGCTCCTTGGGTGCAATTTTCATTCCTCTTCAGAATATTTTGCAAGAACTTTGTAGTTCAGTAACACAATTCGATTAGTTTCATTTACGTAATTTTTAATTTCTCATTTATTAAAACAGTAAAAATACTATGCCTTTTAACACTAACAGTATCTTTAATATACAAAAGGAGTAATTTTAACAAATTCAGTAATTTGTTAAACTATATATTATTTAGTTCAAGTGAAGAATTACATTTTACAATTGCCTCTGTTAAAGCTTTTTTAAACAAAAAATGGTTATTTTGAAAATTCTTTAATTTCTGGAAAATCGCTGCTAAAACAACACTTTACTCCAAAATACATTAGAAAGCTGTTAGGTGATTTAGAAATTCATTTCCACAACGGAATTCTTAGTAATGGTGGGGCATTAAATTCCAGGGTGGGAAAAATAGGTTCTGTGTTCCTTGACCCAAGTGTGTTACTATCAGGTTGCTTGGGGGCAGTAAAAACTTCATTTGTTTAAACCACTTTAAAAGGACTGGATAAAAAAATTTCAAAAAAAAAACCAGTTAGTGTTAGTTAAATGTAGCATCATGACAGAATGTTTGGAGTAATGCAGTATAGCAATTTTGGACTATAAAAACAATTCGGAGGAACAGCTTTAAACTTAAAATTGTTTCAAAAAATAATAATTTTATGCTTGGAACTAATTAGAAATTATCTTTTTTAATGCTGCATATATATATATATATATATATATATATATATATATATATATATATATATATATATATATATATATATATATATATATATGAGCAAAACAAAATTACCAACTTTCCACACCCTTGCAAAAAAATAAAATAAATTTTTTTTTTGAACAAGTATAGAGCAGATATATCAAAAAAAGTTTTAACTTATTTAAAGATGTGAAAACAAATTTTTATTTTTGTGTCAAACTGTAATTCATATAGTTTGTAGTAGTGATAATTTCCATTGCAAAAACTACTTAATTTACAAGATATATAAGTTTTCTGCAATATTAGACATTTAACATAAATTTTACTTAATAGTTTTTGTTTAAATAAAAAGTTGGAACATAAGTATGCTAAATGTATACAGTAAAATGCAAGAAAATATAATAAATTAATGAAAACTAGTCAGTCTAACTCTTTTAGAGAAAAGTAAGCATTTTTTGCAACCTTGATATACACAATGAATTGTGTTTTAAAGCATTTTAATCATTAATACTTCAACACCAAATAATAGACACAAAAACATTCACTTGGAAAAATAAGATATTTAAATAAAAGATGTTTTCAAACAGTATGAAATTAAAAAATTTTTCATTTAATGTAAGCATAATAATTCAGTGCAGAAGTTATTGAAAAAAAAAACTTTATAAAAATAAAGTGATAATATCATAGACAGATATATCATATAAATAGAAAATATCATATGTATAGCATAACTGCCAACCTTAGGAATCAAAAATTAGGAACACTATATGCCACAAAATTACGCACCAATTATGAGAGTAAGACAAAAATTTAACAATTAAATATTAACATTAATTGACAAATATTAAAATATCTTAAGTAAATTAGTAAAACGAAACTATAAACACTATCCTTTGAGGGAAATTTATAATAATAATATTTTATAATTAGGAATACCGGTATAATAGTTTAAAAACAACCATTACTTTTTAATACATAATTATTATTCTCCAAATTATAAAAGACAGGTAAATAATAATCTACGACATAAGCAAATATTTCTGATGCATGTGTTTAAATACTGTAATGCATTTTTTCAAAAATAATAATAGTTGTTTAAGATTCAATTTAGTGAAATGATCAGCAACAGCTATTGGAATAGTATTTTCCAATAAAAAGCTACTAAAAATTACTTCTGCACAATGATCACAGGAAGCTTGTGGCGATCAGAACTAGGGTTTGATTTAAAAACAAAAATACTGAAATTTAAGGAAAATTCAGATTTTTTATAAAAAATATCAGATTTTTTGATTTGATATAAAAATTAGGAACAAATCCGAAAAATTCTGAACAGTTGGCAGCTATGGTACAGTCATAGATATAAAATCATTGATTAAAGTTAACAATATTGAAAGTTCAATTTCTAATATGCGGAATTGTAGAAAACTGCAGATGTACAAAAAAAATATATATATATATATATATAAACATATATACAATTGGCTTAGTTTAATTAAAACAAGGATAATTTGAAATCTTGTAGCAGAATGTTTTTGAGCTATCTGCGACTAAACTCTCCAGCACTAATATCTAATTGCAAAATACTTTTAATACAAACAAACATATATGTTGCTAATTTGAAATGGCAAATACGCTGTGTCAACAAAAAATAATAATAATGATTTTCTTAATTTAACACGAAATTTTTTTTTTTCAATATTATGGGTTATATTCTCACATTTTGTTGGTGGGAAGACACACACTTTATTAGCTTCTTCGCATTTTGTAAATAATCATCACAATAAAAAAATATTAAATATCATGAAATCCGTAGTAGCAATTGCCCCCCCCCCCCCCAAAAAAAAATATATGATGTAATTACGTAAATTGGACTCCTCAAAAGCGTGTCACACTTTGAAATTAGGTTGCAATAAATAATATCGTATAAAAAATATCAGATTTAAAATTTAAGGAGAAATCAGCATCTATAACTTCTAAAAATTCGATAGAATTTTAAAAAAAAGAAAAAAAAGATAGCCTTAAAAAAGAGATACTCAAATGCACGATTCGAGTTTTCCATATTGCTTAAATATATCAAGATGGTTAAGAATCAAATGAAAATCAATATCAGTAACTGCCGAAAATACTATCAAAACATTACGTCGGTGAAAATTGAGCATGTCAAAAACTGATTATCTAAATGCATGATTCAAATATTGGATGTTCAAATATTTCTGTAAAAAAGAAAAGCAATATTTTCTTCCTTTCAAGAGAAAAATCTTTCTGCAAGAGATCTGTAAAATTCTGCAACAATGTCGCTGTGATTCTGCCATGGAGATTTGAAATACTGAGCAATATGTATCAATCTTAATTCCCCGAGAATTTCCAATTGATGTTGTTTATTCATTTTATAATTTATTTTAATGTTTGCCAAATGTTTGGTTTGAGTAGTCTTAGCCTTTGAGGGATTCATCAATCTGCATAATCGTTGAAGAATTGTTAAAAGCAAAATAGAAGTTTCAGAATTTGTTTGCACTTATGGAGGACTATGAATAAAAAGACTAATTTAATGCAGATAAAACACTTTTTTTTTTTTAAGTGCCAGTGAAATAAAACATTGGAACAGCAAAAATAGTGGTGGTAAAAACAGTAACAGTTTACCATTCTACTTGATACTAACGATGAAACTTACACCAGAAACTTCTATTATAAATTAGTTGAATAGTGCAAAGGCTGATGATTGTGCATCAAATAATTAGGATTCTACAGTACATGGAAAATATATTTACAATATATGATAATTAATTTTAAGAGACAAATTTTTGAGTACTTTTATTTGTTGTTATTGAAGCATGGGCAGCCTATGTAAACAATGTTTCATTACGATTTTTAATATCAGCAAAAGTAATCTGAAATAATTTTTAACAATTGATTTGTTCATGTTTATAATTTCACGAATTTTTTTTACCCATTTTTAAGTACAAGAAAAAAGGAAACAATTCAAATACAGTTATTTCTTTAGACATACTTAATTCAGGTACCTTCAAATGAGACTTGATGGAGGTTCATTCTCAAAGCTAGATCCTTTTCAAAGATCTTCCTCAGAAGTACATCAATAGATTATGAAAAAGAAAATTCATTCAGTTAATACGTTTAAAAACATAGAAATTATTCAAACATATTTTTATACGGGCACATTTATTATTCAGAACTAGAGAAGTAAGGAGTAATGGTTTGACAGAATGTTAGCTAAAAAAAATGGTGAAATGCAGAATATATTTTTATAGCAATATTTTTTTTAAAAAACATTCATTAATAAATATTTTTTACGAATAAATAAGTTTATTTATAATTGGAAATTACTCCATGCTTATCTATATTAGTGGAATGGGCTAAAGGGAAAACAAAAAATTAAACCAGAAATACTTAATAAAGTTATGAAGTAAAGTAGAAAGAGAAAAAAAAATTATCATAATTGTTACAACAAAACTTCCATGCTAAGAATAATATTTTCTGTAAAGCAGTATCCATAAAGCAACATTAACTAAAATATAATCTATTAGAAATATGATATTAAAATGCTTTGTTATCTTAAAAACACTAACAAAAAGAAAAGATTATATACAAATGTAAAACAGAAAAATCTATTTTAATTCTCAAAATAAAATTTTAAAGCTTTACATCTCAGTCTTTCCAATTATCATATTTTCCAGATAAGAATAAAGTCAATAGAAACATTCTTAATTACTGTGTCATACAGTTAATAAAAACAAAGTTTTTTAGAAATGTAAAAAGCTAGGTAAAAAAACTAAGACAAAAATTGTTTAAAAGAAAAATTTAGCAATAAAAATTTCAATTGAACTTTTTCACCTAGCAAGGGTCTGTCTAGGTTTTTCTGAGAGGTACCTATTTTATGAAAATTTAGACATAATTTGTGAAAAATTAAAAACTACATTAAAAAATCAACACAAAAATATGGATTTATCGTTTCTTAAGGAATACAAAAATAAAATTATAAGAAAAAGTATTTTGTGAAACTACTGTTTTTTCTAAAGTTTAATTTGTGAAGGTACCGCTAAACGGTAGTAAATTTGGCCTTGACAGACCCCTGCCTAGGCATATTTTTAGAATACAATGACTATAAAAGAATTAAAAAAGTTTTAAACAGCAATGTAAATTTAAATAAAAGCTTGAATAAGAATAATTCTAAAGATAATTTAATATTGAAAATTACTGCAATTATTTTCCATATCGTTTTAGCTGATAAATTTCAAAAACTGTTTCAAAAATAAGAAGAAAAATTTCCAGTAAATGTTCAACTGGGTGTTTTTTCTTCTTTTTTTTTAAAGATATCATGTTGCAAAATAAATAGTCAAAAAACTATTTTGTCCATGTGAGGTTTTCTCTTGCAATAGCTTGTTAAGATGATACTTCCACGACATTTTGGTTGAAGAACCATCTGCTATAAACTCTTGTCAAATTTACCCCAATCAAGCGTGTTTAACCATTGGTTCTTTAAAAAGGTAAAGTTAAAAGAAAATGCCACTACTCAACTTTTTTAAAAATGCAACAACTAATAGTTTTTATACTTTATAAGACAATAGTAGGTAAGTAGATAAGACAGCTCAAATTAATAACAATATGATAGGACTGTTTCACACATAAAACTTGTCTCGTCTCATTTGCTAATAAAATTGCCATCTCGTACTGAGTAGGCAAAACAGTAAGAAAAATGCCCGTATCATGATCTGCCGGTGAATAATCACTATATCTTCTAAGCAACTTCCACGCAGCAACTAGGAGGAACTAAAAAAAATTAACTAACGGATATCAACTTGAAGAGTATAACTCGTAGCTACCTTTCTCACACCTTTACATATTCTTTTAAAAAGTTAGCAGTTAGAAATCTATTTGGTGCCTGGACGATAGCAGTTGGCATAACTGCTCACAATACAGAAGTAACCCTAATAGAGAATTAAAAGTTTAATAAGTATTTCTATGTTGTTACCTATGGCTAAATATTTATAAACTTCCAGTGGTCCACGAAAAATTAAGTAAATATCTCAGAATGGGAGTAACTCAGAGAATATAAGTTGAAACAACCTTCAGGAAAACTTCTACATACTTCTTTTTAAATTTTTGCGAAGTACAAAATCTTTTTTTTTTTTTGTTTCAACATTTTTAGTTGGCACAATCTAGTTCAAATAGGGAAACATCCCCTTTTATTTGATTCATAAAATCAGGGGAGATCTCTATAAAAGGAACAATGGCAGAATAATCAGCACGTCTTGGCAACTTCTGGTATCGGAGAAACTGAAAGAAAGTAAAAAAATCACAGAAAGGGACGGACTCGAAAGATATAACTCGTAACCATTTGGCAAACATTCATGTTTTTTTTTTTAAAAATTTCAAGTTTATATCTTTTTGGTAGCTTGGCTATTGTAGTTAGTGTGACAGATTAATATACAGAAATATCCCCTAAAATTAGTGAAACAGAAAAATTTACATTATAAATCTAGCTAAAATTCTTTTCTACTCCGGAAAATTTGTTTATCATCACCTGTGGCAGAATAATCAACAGGTCTTGGTAACTTCCAGTGACTATCATCACACTGAAAACAAAACATGGGAAGAAATTCAAAAGGGTATATCTTGTAGCCACTAACCCCTGGCAAACCTCTACAAGTTTTCTTTTATAAATGTATGCAAGTTTGAAATCCACAATAGTAGGCGCAGCAAATCACAGAAGGAAAATATCCCCTCTACTCATATTTTGGTGTGTAAAGTCAACCATGATTAATAACATTTAAGTATTATCTTCAGAATAATGCTTATAATTGTTACTTTTTGTTAATTGTTATTTATTATAGCAACAAAATTTGTCAGGTGAATAAAATAATGCAGCATTAATTTAATAATTTTGATAATTAAAGCTTTAAAATAGAAATTCTTTTTATATAAGATCGCAACTAGTTTAACTCAGCATTTTAGATTAATATTCCTTGATTAAGCTTAGGTGCCATCAGAAAACTTTCCAAAAATTCATGATTTTATTAAAAATATCTTAACTGCATAACAATCGTATATAACGGGTCTGTATTTCGTCTCTTTACATTTTATGCACAGTAAATGAGATTCAACAAATTCTCTTGCTTTTTTCCAAAATCGTTACGTTTTGTCATAGTTTGTTAAACTTCGCAAATGATAGGCTTAGAATATTTGTGTTTATTTCAAGTAGAATTAACTACAATAATTATTTACTCTTTTTGATAGTGAAGCATTAAAATGAATTAACATTCTAAATCGTAATAATTAAAGTAAGGAATAAAAGAACTTACCATTGAATTCGGCGTATATAAACACACGCGTGCAAAAATGTAAATAAATGCAACTAGTGTCGTCTAGTGTAGGGGTAGCAATCCTTGTGTAGAACTTGTTCCCACGGAAAAGGAGTGAAAAGTTGAAACTCAGTATCGTTTAATGCACTTGTAAAACAAAAACTCAAATAACTGAAAGCAATGTGGAGAGTTACTTTGGATCTATATTGTGAATCAATTTTTTCTCTATTTTTGATTTTTCTTCTTATTTTTCTTATTATTACTCTAATTAAACCTGGAATAAAATGCTACATTGTAGAATAACTTTCATATAATATTTTTAAAAAAGTTAAATAAAACTGTCAAGCCTTTTTTAAAAAATTATTACTATTTTACCTCATGACTTAAAGAAAAATGGAATTATATTGTTATGTAATGTTATTTTCATTACAGAGATATAATAGTATTTTATTTTAACTAGTATAATATTTGAATAGCTTGCACATAAAAAAACTCGATTTTAATGCTTTTGATAATTTTTATGAATTCATAAAAATTGCTGTTTTATGCTCTGGAAATGTAAAATTATTATTAACAATAATTTATTATTAAAAGACAAACATGAATAAATATTATAAATTAAGATCACTGATTCGGAAGACATACAAGATTATTTAAAATACGTGATTATTTATTTTAAAACTTTACACTTTTTTGCTTCCTCTAACCAGGAACTTCATTTCCAATCGTTAGGAATAAGAGGATCGTACTATAGTAATTTAACTAAATGAGACATTAATTATGTTATATTTTAAAACTGTAAAACTAACAATATACATTGATTTTTTTGTGCATCATATAGGCTGATCAATGAACCATAAATTGTAGGATTTCCATTTAATCCGAAATGAGAGTAAGAAAGATATTGTAGAATACATTCTACGTTACATCTTCCATCAAATCAAAAAGATTTAATCTAACTACATCCACCAATGTAAAAGTTTTATCGATTAACATAATATGGGATCAACATGTACATTTATTTATCTCTGGTTAATTTTAATTATTTTATCATGATTACATGTTATTTCTCAAATTTCGTGCTTATTTTTTGTTTTTCTGGTCTGCGTGGGTGAAGATTTTACATACATTAATTGGCATGCATAAAGGCATGGTCTCATGATTTAGGTATCATTTTTAGTTGTTGGTGATGACCGTGTTAAAAATAATAGTTTGAAAAAATTCATAAAATATTTATTACATAAAAAAAAAATACACATTTAAATAAAAAGCACATTTTAAATCACGATTTCATTTGGAGAAAAGAAAAAAAAAGAGGTAATATAATGGATTTGAAAACTTGATTATAACAATAAGGGTAAAAAAGGGTGTCAAGTTGTTAACATTTCCAGTGGATCAAGTTATTTTCATATAATATATTAAAAATTTTATATTTAATTTTAGCTGGAAGGATCCATTTTCGTTAAGCGTTCCGTTTCTCTCTTCAGTGCTTTAGATAAAAAAAAAAGTAAATTCTTATGAATCTGTTTGTTCGCTTGCTGATATTTGTCTTCATTTTAAAAGCAATGTATGTATATATTAAAACGATTTTGTTGAAATTGTATTCCCAGATAACACAGTGTAAACAGATAATGTGTCAAAGAATTAATGAAGGTAGGAGTTTTAGTTATGTCGCACTAGAGCTGTACATTAGGCTTATCATCCATTTAAACTTAAATCTGAAGGGGTAGGAAATTTTCTCCAGATCTCTGTACATTTGGCACAGCAATGTGATCGACCACAGGCCTCTCGATTCCACAGATTTTAATAGCACATATATCGCATGTACTCGGTGGTGTCGAGGATCGAGCACCGCCCCCGTCAAGGACTAGAATGGCCCTTAAAACCCCTATTAACCGGGAACTAAGCTTAAATGGAAAAATCTTGGTCAAAAAACAAAGAAAAAAATTTGTCGCACTAATGTCAAAATATGAAAAAGCAAATATTTAATTTCTCTCTTCTTTTCTCTTTCTTGTTGTTGTCGTTGTTGTTAATTTACGTCGCACTAGAGCTGCACAATGGGTTATTGGCGACGGTCTGGGAAACATCCCGGAGGATGACCCGAAGACATACCATCACAATTTTGATCCTCTGCGGAGGGGATGGCACCCCCGCTTCGGTAGCCCGACGACATGCGCGCGAAGTCGAGCACTTTACGGTAGCACAGTTTAACGAGGACCAATACCGCACACCCTCGGTCCTTACGCAGACTGATCCAAGTGGCACTTGCACACTGACCGCAGCCAGTGATGTTTGACTTCGGTGATCTGCTGGGAACCGTGTCTTAACGATCAGTCCACTGCGAGACCTTTTTTTTTTTCCCTCAAAGGTGTTTTTCTTTTTTTTTTTTTTTCAGGGTCTATGTATTACCATTGCAAAATTTAGGTCTTAACTTCAATTTTTGAGGAACTTTCTCTTTTCCTTACTTAAATCCTTTTCTTTTTTATTTATATGATCTAAATAATTAAAAACAATTTGTTTAACTTCATTAGCTATTTAAATCCTTCCAAGCATTGTGTCCCTAGGAAAATTTTACTAAAATTCCCTGTTATGTAACATTATTGCCAGATATGATAAAAAAAAAAAAAAAAAAATTTAAAAAAAAAAAAAAACAGACTATTTAATGCAAGAAAGCCTAAAACTGACAGTTCGGAAAAATAAACCGAACTCTCTAACTATTTTTAAAAGTACTTCAATTTCACATACACAAAAACTCACTCATAAATAATATTTTGCAAAGAAATAAAGAATTATCATTACTTGCTCTTATAAAAAAAAATTATTTTTCTGACATTACAACAAAACTTACAATTATTATTTATATTTTATGCTATTTTATATTATTTTCTATATTTTATAAATTTATATTATTTTTTACTATATATGATTTTCATAAATAATTTACTTACTGCAATTGAGATTTTATAATTAAACAATTTCCAGATTATAAAATTCAAGATTCAAAGCAAAATTTAATAAATTTGTAAAAACGTTGTTGTGTGTAAAAACGTTTTTTAATAACAACCAATATTTTAAAACTTCCCACACTAAATTTTATTACGAAAACTAATTTTGAGAATTATCTTTTAACCTGTCTTTTGATATGTATATTTTTTTTCATTAATAAATATTATATACATTAAAGAATCAAGATTGATAAATTTTTCAAAATACTTTAATTCTATTTTTACAATTTATGAAGTTTCTGGAAGGAAAAAAAAATTAAATCAGTATTTTAAAATAAAGTAAATGTCTCTTTCATGCAGTAAGAACATGGAATTTAAAAGTAGACTCATTTCTTAGCAATTATTTTGAAAAAACTTATATACGGTAAGCGATTATTGCAAAGTAAGAAATTAATAAATAAATGTTAACAAAATTAACCAAAAATAATCGTTTCTATTTCATGTTGATTGAAGTAGAAAATAATAATTATAATATTAAAATTATTTTTCATAAACTAGTATGGTGAGCGATAATTGAAATATAAAAAAATAGTGAATCAATTTTTACATAATAACAGAAAAATAAATTTTTTAAATTAAGATCTTTGAATAATAATATTTATTAGTATTCGCATAGCACTAGAGTAGGCTCGAACCTAGGACGCCGTACCCTTGAGGCGAACGCTGTAACCACTACACCAGGACTCTTGTTCTTGACAGAGATAATTTAAATTTAAGTATAATGTGTTTCTACGGTATGTTCGTTGCATGTCAAGTTGTAGAAAATGTTTACATTATTCAGTATTTTGGAAAATTTCTTAATTTTCATCATAGTTTAGTTATATAAGAATTAAAACTCATATTTCCCTTGTCAGTTACTGATAATGAGCCGACTCAATATTATCAACAAGCAAATATTTATAACCAGTTTAATGAAACAAAAATAATTATAAGTATTAAAAATTAAATATGAATTGTGATGAAAATCTGCAATGTTCAGTTTATTCGAATTCAAGAGAGACGTAAAAGATTATCTTTCTTGGGCTCTCACAGGTTCATCCTTTTTGTTTGAAACATTTTTACAATTAAATTTACGTTTATAATCCCAAAAAATTTACGTAAATATAACTATGCAACAAAACGTCAATTTTTCGCTAATAAAACGTTTTTAAAAAACGGTCAAAAAATGGATAAAATGTACACGTTAAAATAACGTATTTTAAGTACGTATTTTTAACGAAATATTTAAAGGGAAAATTGATAACGTTAAAATAACGTAATTTTAACGTATACGTTTTAACGAATGAAGAAATGGTGAAAATCATTACGTAAAATTAATGTAATTTTAACGTATACGTTTTAACGAATGAAGAAATGGTGAAAATCATTACGTGAAATTAACGTAATTTTAACGTAACGTTTTAACGAATGAAGAAATGGTGAAAATCATCACGCGAAATTAACGTAATTTTAACGTATACGTTTTAACGAATGAAGAAATGGTGAAAATCATCACGTGAAATTAACGTAATTTTAACGTAAGACCAAAACCTTATAACGGACAAACGGATTTTTAACGTTTATTTGCCCTTTCATGCTGCATGGGTATAAAGGTGTGATATTTTTCAGTTGTCGGTAAGTTAATTATTAATGTTAGTTAAAAAAATTATGTTAAATATGAAACATACGTATGGTATATAAATTGTTATCTTGGTATCGAATTTTTGCTCATAAAATTTTCAGGATTTTTCACTTTGTTTCACTATTACCCCGTGTTATACATAACAAGGGGTCGAATAGATGTTGCAAGAAACTTTTAAGAGAGTTAAAGCGTATCATCAGGATTAAAACTGCTTAGGAACCCATGCAGGGAATTTTTATCATTAATAAGAGCTAGAGGAGCTTCCCTATTATGACCTGTTCAGAAAGCATATCAAGGAACAGTTTATAATAAGGAAGCGCCCCTAACGGTGTATATTGACATTTCTGGCATGGGTTCCTATGTAATTTTAATCCTGATATTGGATCTTAACTCCCCTAAAAGTTTGTTGCTATATTCTTGTGACAAACTCTTTATATATATCACGTTTTTAAATCTGTACAGTTTGATAAAAAATAGACAAAAAATGCTTGTTTAAAAAATACTTTAGCTTGGAGAGAAAAACCGATCATAGATTTGAAATCAGCGACTTGAAACTATCAAAGATCCGTTTTTAATAAAATTAAGTGAAAAAAATATTTGCCACCCAGTGTTACTTTTAAGTAAATAAGTTTTTTTTATCAATTAATTACTTCCAGAAAAAGAGAATAATTTATGTATTTTGTTTGAGAAATATTGTAAGGATTAAGAAAATAATAATATGAGCTAAGCTTCTATTTGCTGTTCTGATTAAGCTATTGATAACTCATTTTCAAAATTAGGACTACCACATTTCAGTTCTAGAAATTTAAATTCATTGGAAAAAGTATGTTCTGGGTATATTTGTGTTTCATTTAAACTTCATTAATCATCTGCGTCGATTGATTAGCATATCTTAGGTAGACCTCAAAAATATGAAGATTGCTTGCATTTCATTAGGGGAAAATCTGATCATTAAGCCAAAAGTTTATTGCATGAAATCATTGTCTGTGGTGAAACCAATTAAACTAATTCATATTAAGTACATTACGTATTAGTTGCTTTGCGAACTATAATGCTATAAATGTAAATATATAATTTTAAAGAACCAAATGAATAAAAAATATACTAGTTTTTTGTGTTACAGGACAAGCAAGCAGACATCATTATTCATGGATATGTGGATGAAGTAATGAAAAAATTAATGGAGTACTTGAATATTGAAATTCCTGAATATAAAATTTCCAATGATCAAACCAAAAATAACCTCAGTAAAGTTTCTGAATATGTGCGAAGTGAGAAAATAGAAGAAGAAGAATTGAAAGAGGAAATTCTTGATGAAGTTATACCAACTCCTAAGTCTGAAGACCATCCTGAATTGAAGTCAGAAATAACAAATGGAAACTGTCAAAACTCTAAATTAGTAGACCAGCCTGATTTACTAAAAGCTAGGGAAGATCAATCTTCAATTGTGGAAAAATTAGAATTTAAGTCTGATGTGCATTTAACAAATGATTGTTTGCCCGATGCAAGTGAAAGTTCAATGTGTGAAGAAAATAGTGAAATAAAATGTGATATGAACATAACTCCTAATCTTGAAAATGTTCTACTAGAAAGTGGAGCCTGAAAATTCTTCAAAATCATTTTTTTAAAAAGATAACGAGTCATTTATTACCTTTACTTCAAAAGAAAATTGCATTTTGGTTTGAGTTATTTAGCAGTGTGTACAAAATGTTTTTATCTTTATACCCTTTTGCTAGATGAGAGATAAAAGATATAAACAAATGCAAAATATGTATGTACTCAAATATAGTTTTTAAATGCTACAATTGTATATGATGTCTCTATATTCATTAGTACTTTTTTCTCAAAACTAAATTGGTAGATTCGAAACAACACGAAAAATATTTTATATTACCAGTGCAGATTGCATTTTGTGAATTTAGAAAAAATGGTTTTAACCCTCCTTTGTCAAGGTATAAAAGTTTTAAGACTTCTGGGACACTTCTCTTCATATAATAACAGAAAGTATTATGAAATTATCAGTTGTAAAACTCTTAAATTTGTAGATGATAAAGTTTGTTAAGTTCCAATTTTATTTATTCATTATTTAACAGTGTTAACCTATAATATTTGATTATCTTTCAGTTTTAATATATATAATTCTTGATTATTATTGCTTTTTCGATTTTGATTATTATTCGAAATTAAAGGCTTTAAATTAAAAGTGGTACTCTTTTATTTTAATTTCAAGTAGTCACCTTACGTTATACCACTCTTTATGCTTAAAAATGTTTTATTACCATTTTATAATAATTAATAAATAAGATATACTTTTCAAAATACATTTTATGTTACTATATTCAGTCTACATATGCACTTAAAATAACTATTTAAAATCCTAAAGGTTAGGGTATATTTAGTGCTACGTATACTAAACAGCATGAATGAAGTACAGAAATGGACATACTATAGTTTTGGTTCTCTAAACAAGAACCTTCCTCAGTGTCTAAACACCAAATGACATTATAAAGTTAAGAGATTAATTCAAACCCACAAATTTGAACTATAGCAATTTAATTGTTTTACCCTATTGTCCGAAAGCCAGTCCCTAAATTACTAAAATTTGAGCTTAAAATCGTTTTCTCTCCTTTTAACAAACTTAATTTCATGAACTTTAAAAGACACTTTTGCTGATATTGATATCTAGGGCATTTATCAAATTTCTTGTCAGTGTGGACAAATTTCATGTCAGTGTGGTTCAAAATAAGAATATTAACTGATCTTCAATCGCTCAACATAGTTGGAATTCTAATCATAGGTTTGAGTTTTTTGCTAAAATCATTCAACAACTGCTCTTCTATTGGACTTGATTTCTGGGAATCACTCCATATTTTAAAAAATTGTAATAATTCAGTTTATGATCTCCCTAGTATCCCGCAGTTTTCCAATGTTTGGAAATCTATTCTAATTTATTTTTCTGCCTCCTGGCAGTTCTCAGAAAAACTCCTCACATGTTTCTAATAAACATTCTTTTTATTATCTTCTTAAACTTGTTCCTCTGTACTGATTGGCTAGAACACTCTGTACATATTTATCTCTTTAATTTTCTTGCATCATTTGGTGTTTTGACACTGAGGAAGGTTCTTGTTTAGAGAACCTAAACTATAGTATGTCCATTTTCATACTTGTGTTTAATTCATATTATTTTCCCCTTTAATTATTTAAATTATTCAGGGAATATAAAAAATCTACTCTTAAAACTTTTGCTAAATATTCCCTTTGATAAAAAATTATTTACGAATTTTTATAGCAACCAAATTTCAAGACAGTATTTTTAAAAACAAATTTGTGAATGAAGTTGCAATGGTAAGTAAACTTATTTAGATTTAAATTGTTAACTATTTTAAATCTGTTGAACCAAATTTGAGTAAAATAAAAATTAAATTTTATTTAAATATTTTTAATTTGATGTAACAGTCTAGTACTTATTACAAAACAAAACTGGGTTCTAAAGAACCCTGGGATGTATACATGTGTACTTGTATGATTTTTTTTTAAAATTGAACTTTGCATTTTTCTTCCAGATTGTAATTGGATTGCCTATTTTCATTTATTTATCTATTGTTTTTTTTTCTTTCATTTTTTTTAACACTGTATTTAATATTTTAAATGTTAATTTTAACAATTAATGTTTGCAATTCTTAGGTGTTCTCATTAATTAGGCAGTTTTTGTATACATATTTTTCAAATACTGTCAAATTGAATTGGTTAAATCACCATAAAATTTCTATGACTTGTTTATAATTTAATTTTGCAGCTTGAAAAAACCTACTAGTTTTTATTTTCAATTTTAAGCTGCTTCTTTACGTTTTTGCTTTTTAATTAAACAGTGTATTGTTTTTATTTATTTGTTTATACTTAAGTTAATAATAATTGTTAAATATGAGTGATTTTACAAAGCGTTACAAACAAATATATATCAGCTACAATAATTGATTGAGTGTAAAATTTTTTGTTTTGGCAGCTAGGATATCCTTTAAAACTGAACCATCTACTATTGCGAAACTACTGCTTTTGTATTATGAAACATAAACTGTGGACTTACCCAAATTGTAATATTCTATTCTTTGTAGAAAAAATCTTGCATAAACAAAATATTTATGTAATATATAATTTGCTATTGAATTTCGCCTTTTTTATACATAATTTGTTAATATTAATGTTTGTAAAAATATATAATTCATGATTGTAGTCTAATGTCAAATTTGCAGCAATTAACCCATTTAAGATGTTCCTAAAAATAAGTAAGATTACTCACTTAAATAGTTATAGTTTTATAATCATTAGATTTTTATGTTCAGTTTACATTGTATATAAAATTACAATCGTGAATAGAATTTTTTTCACTTATTGTACTTTTGTATTATTACAAAATTTTAACGTATTTGTTTAAGATATCACTTTGAATCATTTTAAAATAGTTCACTTTTAATCAAAATGTTATACATTACTATCATTTTCTTTTATCATGTAAAGCACATTCAAGAAATATTCAAACAGATTGCTGATTTAAGCAGTGGTTAAAAATGTGTCATGTTTATAATATAGGTAGAAAGCTTTTTATACTCATTTTTGTAGTTTTATATTTATTTTGCTGGTGTGTTTTGAAATTAGAAAAATTTTATTTTATTATGAAATATATATAGTTTAAAGGAAGCAAAATGTGTACATAAAATAATATGATGTGGCAAATATTTAAATTGTTTAAACTTATAAAAGTTCAAGCTATCTATTCATGAAACTTTTGTAACAGTTGTTAAAAATAAATTGTTTATGTTACCTAGTTGGCTTATTCATATTTGTTTCATCATTTTTAAAAACCATTTTCCAAGCCTTATCTGCTCCAGACTGTGATCTTAGTGATACCTGATGACCGAATTCTCCCTTCACCAACCCATGGTACCATACATGAGATGAGCCTTTCCGATTCCAGCTGCCCTTGATCACACTAGCGTGAAATCAATTTGGAACATTTTATTTCGATTTTTAAATGACACTGGATGGCTGTAAAGGCATCCATAATAATTTCAAATAATATTTCACAGCCGTTAACCTACTTGTTCTTTCGATTCTTAGTTTTTTTAAAAAAATTTTAATTTGATATATGGTGTTTAAACTCGTAATCAACAGTGCATATTCGGCTTTTTCAAGAATATTAAGCACATGAATTCCTGTGCTCTGTACTTTTGTTTATATTTTGATAGAGTGGGAAAAGGGTTGAATGCTTATTGGTTTATTTGGATGCTGATTTGTCAATTGGTAGGTTTGCTAGATAGTGTTCAGTTTTACAACTTTTTTTCAAAATATTGTGAACATTTTACTACAGTATATTCATTTATTACTGTATATTCAATGACAATAAATGGCAAACTTCAGCATATTTAGTTTCAGCAATGATTTTACAGGGATTTTTAAAACTGTCTTGTCACATGCCTAGTTTTACTCTCAGAACGTGTGGCTCTGAGAGTGAAATTGTGCTTCCTTCTTCTTTCACTGGTTCAAAACAAATTAGAATGTAATGAATAACTGTTTTTTTTTTTTTAAATGTCGATTCCTATCATCATTCTTGCAGATTTTTATATAAATTGCCTTCCTGATTCTGACTGTGATTTTAAGATATTGGAGTACTGTATATTCCATCCCTAAGGCTTGTAATGAAATAGGTGAGGGAGTTAAAGGGAATAGAGACATAAACATTGCTATCTAAACAAATGATGTATTGTCGGACCATTAGATAAGTTATTTTAGTTTTAAGTATAAAAAGTACAGTTTAGTCCTTATACCTATTTACTTATCTGATATTGCTCTATGGACTAGTGAGGCATTGTTCCTTTGCTCAAAATCAAGTCAACAGAATTAATAGTTTCAAAGTTATAAGTGGTTAATGAGTAAAATGTTATAAGTCAAAAAGTATAATTATCATATATTAAAGTCTATTTTCTTGCAGGGTTGCCAGGTTTTACCAAGACATGGTAAAAACTACGTTTTTACTGTTAAAACTATGGGAAAAGCCTGATAAACACTGTTAACTCATTTATTAACAGATATAATGGTATTTATTTATAACTGATAGGAATATCCAATATTAGGAATAGATAATATATATGTATATCAGCAAATAGCAAACCATCGGACAAATGATATGATGTAAGCTATCTCCTAAATTTTAATTGTAAGACTAATTTTTACCAGGTGAGGCAAATTTTCTCAATATTAAAAACTGGAAAATGTATCAGATTTTCAATCTGATCAAATAACCCTTAATTAAATATTAAAACTATATTTAAAAATTACATAATTGTATTATATCATTGTATACCGTCACTTTATTACAGCTGCATTTATACACAGAAAATAACCGAATAGCCAAAAAAGCTCAAAAATGCAGAATTTTATAATAAAAAAATATTATTATTATTATTTTTTTTTTTATTACGAAAGAATAATTGGAACACTAAAAATTCTGCAGTAGTGATTAGGGTACTGTAAAAAAAGGATATATTTTTAGGTTATATTTTATTTTTAGGTTATATTTAAAGGTTATATTTTATTTTTATAAAGTTAAATTTTAAAAAATTATTTAATGCTTTTCACTCTGTATGTGCTTTTTTAAGATCAAAATGATCATTAACTCAATTGAATTAAAAGTATATATAAAAAAAAAATTATGTATGAAACTTTCAAAACTCAGAGAAACAACAAAATTCAATATCAATGATGTATACATTAGAAAGTAGGGATGCAACGATATTCAGCCACTATTAGATATTCAGCCCTTCGCCGCAGGTTCAGCCAAATATTCGGCAAAGTATTTATTTTAAAAAAAGTGTTTTTTTAATGAGTTTTTTGATTAAAGAATTATTCAAAGTCGTATTTTTTAATATACACTATTAAAAATAGTTTTTACACGTATTTGGTTAGTTCTAGAACTTGCTCACGGCTTGCAAATTTTTGTTCTGGAAGACTAATAGAAGAACGAAATTTGAAGAATTGAAACTAGATTACTTTATACTGGGCCGGTGGGTTTTATACTGTTGATTTTTATTTTATTTTTTTTTTCATTATAGTGAAGCAAGTTAATTTTGACGTTTAATATGTTCTTTTGCCCACTTAACTCGTTTCGGTCAGAAAATCAATGGAAGCAAGTAATCTGGAGCGATGAGAGTAAAATATCGCTCTTTGGTAGAAGTGGTAGAAAATGTTTGAAACTAGAGTAGGTGAAGCACTTCATCCTGATTGCATTAACGCAACTACAAAAAACCCAACAAATGTCATGATTTGGGCATATACACTATTAAAAATAGTTTTTACACGTATTTGGTTAGTTCTAGAACTTGCTCACGGCTTGCAAATTTTTGTTCTGGAAGACAAATAGAAGAACGAAATTTGAAGAATTGAAACTAGATTACTTTATACTGGGCCGGTGGGTTTTATACTGTTGATTTTTTTTTTTCATTATAGTGAAGCAAGTTAATTTTGACGTTTAATATGTTCTTTTGCCCACTTAACCCGTTTCGGTCAGAAAATCAATGGAAGCAAGTAATCTGGAGCGATGAGAGTAAAATATCGCTCTTTGGTAGTGGTGGTAGAAAATACGTGAGACGTAGAGTAGGTGAAGCACTTCATCCTGATTGCATTAACGCAACTACAAAAAACCCAACAAATGTCATGATTTGGGCATGTATGTCTGCAGATGGTGTGGGCCGAATTCAAGTGATTGATGGCATCCTGAATGCTAAAAAATACATCGAAACTGTCTTGAAACCAAAATTGATACCTTCCATCAGGGATCTCTTCCCTAACAACGCACCATTTATATTTCAGCAGGATTCAGCTTCATGCCACACAGCAAAAGTATGCAAAGCATGGTTTCAAAATAAAGGCATAGATATATTACCATGGCCAGGAAACAGCCCTGATCTCAATCCAATTGAAAATTTGTGGCGACGTTTGAAAATTCTTGTACGAAAAAAACGTCCATCCAATAAAAGACAACTTATTGATTCTTGGCACCATGTGACTACGAAAGATTAACTCCAAACACTCGTTCACTCGATGAAAAGACGCTGTGAAGCTGTCTTAGAAAATAAGAGTTATCCTACTAAGTATTGTTTGGGTAAGTATCACTTTAAAAAAATGCAAATCTAAGATAGATCTTACTATTAGTTGCATAACTTTTTTCGTAATACAGATATTGTAATACTGTATTTATTATTAAATTCTACATTAAATTACCTTCAATTTGATACATAAACGTTTGTATTTAAGTGAAAAATAATATATTCTACAAGCACACAAAGTTGAAAAACATGAAAAAAAAAAAAAAAAGAATTCAAATTAAAACTATGAAACAAAAAGAGAAAATGCAAAACAAGAAAATACAGAATAAAACACAAAAAGTAATATATAAAGCGAATTCGAATGTACTTACACGCAACGGCATCTCTAATAAGTTTGCCATATTACAAAATATAAAATAGAAGCATAAATAGAGTTTGAGGAAATTTTTTTATAGAAAACTATGTATATATATATGGCACAATAAAGACAAAAAGAATTTCAAAAAAAGAGAAAAACGCAGAAAACTAAGAAGTTTCATTTACTGCGCATAAGCTACAAGTATATAGAACTCATAAAGTAATTTAGAAATATAGAGAAAAGATGGTAAATAATAAAGATAAATGAAAAGAGAAAAAGAAAAATATATTATTAAAAAAATAATATTTAAAAAATATGTGTTAAGTCAGAGAAGAAATTAATGAAAAGATATAATCTCTTCATCAGCTCACACGATTATATCCGGAAAAAAGAGTGCTTTCTAATAATAATCAATGTAGCCAAAGCAAAATGCATCAATTCAATATTGTGAACTTTATTATTTTCCATGTTTTCCCTATATATTTAACTTATATATAAATATACAGAGAGAGCGATACAAAAATTTTTTTACTGGGTAGATATTGAGCAATTTACAAGAAATTCTGCCTAAACAAATTCCTTTTTCATGATTTTCATTTTCTATCGGAAAGAAAAATATGAAATAAAATTTCGTAAGAAATTTTTATATTTCATTTCAAACAATTAGTATGATTTTCTAGTGGTCATCACACTAAAAGTCTTATGTATCTGAACACCAATAAACGGAGGCAATTCCTTTTCACCAAAGTGGTGTCTTACAAAGTGTTCCACTACACCAAAACCAAGAATAGTTCCTAGTGTAGCGAAAAATTTAGAATGTTTATTTACACTAATTGGTGTAAAGTAGCTGCCACCATATTTGTTATTCAGTTACACTAAAATCTATAATTACAGTAAGATATAATACACAAACGAATCAGTAAAGTTACTTTTACGATATAATCTAAAACAAGATTCATAGATTAAGGATGCATATGTCACGGCGAAACACCAAAATCGGTGGTTGTTGACTTTCACCGGTGTATGTCGACAATCACAGATATGCTTTGGTGAGTGTCCGAAATATTTATTACATTCGATTTGATATGAATTTATTCGTGGATATAATTACATTTATTCGATATTTTAACCCTACACTGTTTTTTTTAAGGTTAAATGCCACTGCCCGATGTAACCTACACTGATGTTTTTTTAAGGATAAATGCCACTGCCCGGTATACATTTGCCCGGTATACCCTACACTGATGTTTTTTTAAGGTTAAGTGCCACTGCCCGGTATACATTTGCCCGGTATACCCTATACTGATGTTTTTTTAAGGTCAAGTGCCATTGCCCGGTATATATTTGCCCGATACTCCAAACACTGATGTTCATTGTAATCTATCGTCAGTAAGTAATAAAATATAGAATAAATATAAATATATCAAATAAATATAATAATATTAACGAATAAATTAATATAAAATTGGATATAACAAATATTTCGGACATTCACCAAAGCGACTATGTGATTGTTGACATTCACCGGTGAGAGTCAGAAACAAGGGTATTTAGCAGATATTTCGGACATACACCAAGCGACTACGTGAATGTTGACATTCACCGGTGAATCTCGAAATTCTCCTGATTTCGGTGTTTCATTTCTTCAAATATTTCTGCAAATAAAATTAGATTGTTAATCAAACATACACACTGCAGAGTTTTAATAAGAATTCGGATAAAACCGAAGTGAATAGAAGTTAAATATTATAAAATTATATTTTATACTATAAAATTATTTTTTCTATATAATATCATAAAATTATTTAATAAGATTTATGAAAATCTTATATGATCTAAATATCTTTATTATACAACTAAAAACGTACATGCATGTGGGTAATTTGTCAAATCAATCCTAGAAAGAGATTGTAATTACTTGGCGAATAATCGACCATAATCAATATTTTTAATCACTCTCTAAAAAGGATTGAAACTTACTTAATAACTTGGTATCAAATAGGCAACTCATATTTCACCATCATACTTTGTGTAAACAAACCGCTATTTTGTCAATTCTCTCTATTTTGTTGCGTCTTTTAAAAATGGGAAAATGTTTAAAATAAATTTTGTTTCTGTCGAAATAAATAGCTTTGGTAGTGTTCTAAAAATGAATTGTTATGTATCCTATAAATCCTTTAATTAATGATGGCAAACAATATTTTGTATGTTTCTCTATTTATGGCTAAATATAAAAAATTACACCAGAAAAAATAAAATTCTCAATAAATGAGCGATTAAAACTTTAGTTAAGATTTTCTAATTTCTGCAGCAAATAAAATTTAATCGATGTTTAATTTTCCCCCTCTAAATAAATAGTTTTTAGTTAAGAATAAACACGTTCTTGCCATAAATTATTAATTTTCAAATGATTATAGAGGAATTTTTTCTTATAGTTTCTCAAAACTAATATTGCTTTCTAGAGCATTAGAACGGAATCAATATTTTAAATTTTGACTTGATAATTGATAAAAAGAAAAACTGTCTAAAAATTATCATAAAAATTAGTAATATTTATCATAAAAATTCGTCTTAATTAGTAATATTATAATTTTGTATGAGCATGAAAATTTAAGAGGATATTTATAGGAAAAAGAAATATGAATTTTAAAAAAATTAATGAATAAATACCTTTAAAAATATTTTTAAACTATGGGAATGAGTCTGATAAATTAATTTTAAATGCTCTTTATTTTATTTTTATGACAAAATCTTCTAAAGTTTTAAAAATGCATTAATTAATGAAATAGTTGTCTAATTTTTTCTTTAAAATACGTAAAAGATACATTAAAAAATATATTAGAATATATATTTATATAAAATTTATACTATTTTGCGATTTTTCATTCCTAATTTCAAGTTACAATGTAACTATATTAATTTTTTTAAATACATAGAATTTAGTAAATATTAACAATATTTGTATAGCAAACTAAAATAGAAAGAGAAACTAGAATAAATATCTGGTAAAAGTACCTAAAAAAAGGAAAAAATCCGTGAAGAACCTTGAGAATCTTAGAAGAATATTTTTACCTTCCATTAATCACTGATGGTTTCTACATGCTGGTAAGCTAATATGGAACCCTTCGTGTGCTTCAAAACAAATGATACTCTTATTCCCTGTGCTGTCCATTTAATAAACTACGAAACATATAAAAAAAAACTGTTTATTACATATTTTTGTATATTGAAGATGATACCATGAAGTTTTTCTATGCAACAAGAATTCGGAACGATATTTATCTTATTATGATGTATCGGGAAACATTCTTGTCTAAAAAATCATAGATATTTCCAAGAAATACTGCGAAAGGAAATTCTTTATTTTTGTTTGTTTACTTCTGAAATAATTTATCAGATAAAAAAAATATTAAATATATTTTTTGTAAGAAATTTGCCAGAAATACAATTGGTAAATTTTTATAGTGTTATTTTTTTCTTTTTTTTGAAATAATTACTTATAGCTGAGAAAAGGAAGCATTTTTTTTTCACATAAAATTTAAAATGTGAAGAAAAAAAAGGATTTAAAGTAACCTTTGCACTTTTTTCATTTTCTCTACCAGCTTAAATTACAAATTAATTCTTTTAACTTTTATTCTCGAAATAAATTAACAATTTTTATCTAATAATAACGTCGTTCTTGCTCTAAATTACTGATTTTCAATTCATTATAAAGAATTTTTCTATTGTAATTTTTTTTTCAAAAATAATATTAATTTCTTGTACGTAGTTTTCTATTTTTGCTTTAGATGTTAGCGTGCTCATCTCCCAAATACGGGTTCAAATCTTTAGCTGATCAATACGAATTCCGCACCCGGATCAACTCGACCACAGTGCTGACTTAAAATATACTCAGTAGTAGTCGGATCATGGATTAGAATCTTCTATTGGCTAATCATGAGAGATTTTCATGGTTTTTCTTTCTCCATGTAACGCAAATAGCTGATCAGTTATATCAAAAAGACCTGTACGAAGGCTAGTTTCTCCCTATTCTTGATCCAGGAACACCCTTGTCTTCTGGGCTGGGTTCAAGATTACAAGGTTACAGAGTTGAGCATAGGTAGCTATATGCTCAGAATTGAGTCAGCTGTCCGAAGACATTCATAAAATAAAATGAAATGTCATAAACTGTATGAACATGGAAGTTTAAATGGATATTTATACGGAAATAACATGTAAGCATACATGGCAATACTTTTACTTTCGTTACTTGAAATTAAAGTAAAGTAACAGTAAAACATATGTTACCTGCACTTCGTTACTTTTCAAATTTAGTACTTTTACTTATTTCTTTGTCTCCTTTTTGAAAAAGTGCAAGTATTTGTAACGACAATATTGAAAGAAGTCTTTACTTTTTCAGAAATTTTTTTAAAAAATATTCTTTAAAAAAAATTTTTTTTTCAATATTTTTGAAATTAATTCTTTTTAATTGCTAAATTTATGCATTGTATATTCTCTAACAGCTAACTTCTTCTTCCAAGCACTTTAAAAAACTGCGAAAGGAACACTCAATAACTTTTACTGCATATTAATATTAAATATTTCCCTAGTTTTGACCTCCCTTCCTGACTCCCCCACTACCTTTAACTATTTTCAGCATTTATGTAAACAAATCCTTTCAACGGTATTTTTTTTCTGAAATTATTAGAAGATGGTCGCAGAAATTATAGGTGAAAAAATAGCTTGGTAACAATATTTAGAAAATATTGCTCTTGGTAGGAACTATTCTTCCCATCACCTTATATAAAGTGAAAATGCTTAATAAAATATATTATCTTAAACTAAATGCGTATTTGTTATACAACTCTGTTAAGTTAACAATTTAACTTCTCGATCAATAAGTCAGTGACATTCATTGGTTAAATCAGTGATTCTCAACCTGTGGGGCGCGCCCCCCTAGGGGGGCACGAGCACACTAGAGGGGTGGCGCGAGAATATTCAAGAGAAAATATTATTTAAAAAAATTGATTAACTACATGAAAGGAAAACGCACATACACATAGAAAACAAAATACATTTCGACATATATAATAACTTATTAAAGTGAAACAACCTATTGAATCAAAACTTAAGGTAGGGAGCCAAAAATGGCTTTGCTTTGAGGATTTTTCCTAATTTTCTGGTTAAGTCTGTGTGGCTGAAAATTTTTTTGTAACATCTTGCCCCTATCTCTAATATATATCACGTATACTTTTAATTGTAAAATAAAATTTCATTTATTTTATAGTACAATTTCAAAATTGTAGCTTCTGCGCCTAAGGTTTCCCACAGGCTCCAAAGGTGAGCCATATATTGAAATCACTTGTTCACTTACTCAAATTATCCTTAGAAAAAGCATTTGGACTGGCAAACGTCTTTTAAAAAGGCACTTTAAGTGTCTTACTAGTAGGAACTAAAGTTTCCCGATTTTAAAAAAGATATTTGTTCTTAAAGTGTATAATTTGTCTATTGATTTTACATTGATAATTCTTGTGTGAAGTCACTAGCGATTCTTTTAATTTTTGTTACTGAGTTAATTTTTTCAAAAGGATTAACTATCAAGAGTTAAATAACCATACTAGAGTTAACTAACCTAACCCATAACTAGTATAAATTACCCAAATTTACAAGAAAATACCATAATCGACCACAAAAACACTCATAACTACCAGGAAAAAAAATACCGGAAAAATTACTTTAAAATGCAAACAATACAAAAAACTTGTAACAAAATATCGCAAACTCTACTAAAGTGCAGAGAACATCAAAATATTATAAAAGTTTAAAAAATACCAAAGTTCCACATTTGCTTAAAATGAAATAAATCAATTGGCATTCTATTCAATCCTTCCTCTTTGAGAAATAACATGCTACGTAATGATTTATAATGAACTCTTTTATAGATTTCTCGTTTGTTTCCGAAAGTGGCCCCTGTGTCCCCAAGGTGGCACCGGGTTCGCGCCACCTTTGGAACATGCATATGATCACCATTTGCACGACTTAAAACTATTAATCTGATAGATTAATTAGAATTAAAGTTATGTGGGTTAAAGAAAAAGAAATAAGCTTTCAAAGTTCTAAGAATTTAAACACATATAAATTACAATATTTTCTTTCCCGGAAACTAGAACGACAACTGCAAAAAATGGAGGCCATTCAAGGAAATATCTTCCAATTCAGCCTCGTGCACCTCAGATACAAGATTTACAATGCAGCAGGGACGCCTTATGATTCAAAATAAATTATAAATTTAATTTTACTTTGGGGGTAGGGCTACGTTAGAAGCACTGACCACCTTTGGCTTAACCACCTTACTTGATCAAAACATACTAAATTTAAAAAAGAAATTAATAATTTTTAGTGACTTCCTTGGGCCCAAAGAGCGGAAAAGTTTCTTTATCTCAGGGTTCTTATTTTTATATAATTTGCAATCGTTACAACCGTAGTTACCAAAATATTTAAACCAGGGCGCATTTCTTTCGAAGCCTTCTCTGTGGATCATGCAATGTGTCCAGACGCATTGAGGCGATTTTTTACAAGTGCTTGTTACTTTTGAACCTTCCGGATATTGAACGAGCACCATCGGTGCATATTCCGATGCAATTTTTGCATTCTATGTGTGCCTCATTCATAACTTCATTTGAAATAGCATAATGCTAGCGCTGTTGTTCTAAGTTCTGTTGATTTGCAGAAAAGTAGTTTTACTACTGACATATTATCACAAAATCAAACATAGGCAATTAAATGAGCATCTTTATTATGCTTAATCAAACTGTATTGAAAACATTTTGTTACGCAACATCGAGAAAAGCTGACACTACATTTCCAGCTGTATCACCAATTCGACGAACAACAGCATCATTTGAAAGAGGACTGTAATTCTTTTGAAAAATTAACCCCAAACATAGTTTCTACAAACTCAATTGCTGCTGGCTTTTACTTTACTTTTGTTTTGGCAGTTAGTTAAAAATATTTTAATTACAGAATTCAAAATACTCAATATACATTATTGTTGTATACATTTTAGTGTAAGTGGGGGGCGCGATGAAAATCATGATTGAAAACTGGGCCGCGAATACTGAAAGGTTGAGAACCACTGGGTTAAATAATCTGTGGCTTAAAAATAGAAAACTATAAATAGAATCATAATGCTTGAATTTCTTCCCGTAGGGCGTAGGATTTCTTTTTAAGCATTTTGAACATTACAAATATTGTGAAACATAAATTAGCTGAATGCCATAAAACTTCTCATGTTTAAAAATTATCTCAAACAAATAAATGTTTTGTAAATTTATATTTTGATTGTTTAATATAAATAATTTATTTAGTGTAGTGTGGCAAACTTTTCTATATCTTTTTCTATCTGTTCTTTTATTTCAGTTGGTTTGTAACTGTTTCTTTTTACAAAAACTCGTCAATTTTAACATCAAATTTTAAATTGCGTGAGGGTATGTATAGGATAAACTAACTCATAAATTGTGCTGAATTATATTTTTATGATTTGCCGAAGTGTTGTTAGAGATGCGCTCTTTGAAAAAATGATTTTAAATCATTAAAAATGTTAATTTTTTTAACTATGTTGATGTATGTTTATTGTAAAAAATAAAAAGATGTCAATATTTTGATTCAAATGAAAACATATTGTAGCGGACCAAAGTGTTTAAATAGCAAGGTTAGAGAATTTAAAAAAAGTTAAAACATAATGATTCATGATGATTTAGTTTCGGCTGCTTACTAGGGTGAAGGTTTTTCTTCATCAAGGGAAAACTGATGGCCAAAGAGAAAATTATGTAAATAACCATTTAAAAAAACACATATGCTTTGTAACACTTGTAAAATAACAAGTAGTTTTCCGAATTAGGTTTTTGAAAGAAGTTAGCTACCTACTAATATAAGAATCCACTTTTGATACAAGCAATCTTACATAAAAAATTTGGAAAAAAGAACAATTTTTAAGATGATGATTAAAAATGGCATGGTTTTGGAATCTTCTTACAATTTTCGATTTTAGTAGATGTTTCACCAAACAAGACATTTCGAGCATTTTCCTGATATAGCAATATTTTTGTGAACTATGCTAAAATTGAGAAATAATTTTAACAACGTTTTAAGCAAATTTTAAAACGGCAACTTTCTCAAAGTTAGCGAGCAGGAATAACTTTGAACTTCAAAATAAAATTGTATGTCCATAAACTTTTGTTAATTTCAAAAACAAAGCAAACTGTTGTATTTTTTACAGTTCACACATACACATTTACTTTTCATTACTCAAATTAAAAAAAATTAAAAACAATGAAAAAAGACAATCAATAAGTTGTCTTCATTTTTCGAAAAAATAGTATGCTTAGTAAATAGTCAGCTGTTCAAAATCGAATAAGTTTGATTAGCAGAATATTTTCAATTTCTTAACAAGATTTAGTTCTCAGCTGGCTGGCCGTAATTCTAAGTTTTCTTTCAATAAAAACTTGACAATAATTTAAAAAGGAATTTTACTTTAAAGGAAAACATAAATTAAAGTACTAAAACAATGGATTAGTATATTAATGGAAAAATAATATACTTGGTGGCGTAAAAAATAAGATTTCAAAAAATGTTAAAATTTAATTAAATGTTTAATAAAATAATTCAGCGAAACACGATCGGACAGGTAATTAACAAATTTATTTTAAGATTAAAATGATATATAAAATGTTGAGAAATTTTAAGATGCTTAAAAATTTTGAATACGTTTTCGTATTAATAATTATAAACTATATACAGGGTGGTCCCGAATTCATGGTACAAACTTTAATGGTAGGTACAGGACATTGTAACAATGATTTATTGTATAGGAATGTATAGTCGCAAGTGACGCGGTGAGGCGTAAACAGGGGAAATAAAAGGAAACAGAATTGGAGTGATCGGTTGGTATCATTGCCGGTAGAGGGCAGTAGATGTCTAGCCGCCGTTGAAAATGATGCATCGCAGTAGGAAAAGCGCCATTCACAATTGTGCTGCCGTAGACGATGGGTGACTTTACGTATGCAGAAAAAGCAGACATGCATTACATGTAGTACAATCTAAATAGCTAATATACTTTTATAAAAGCCAATAAGAACATTGGTAGAATTCTTCTACATAAGTACAATACTATGTCTTTGATGATAAAATACTATGTCTTTGATGATAATATATTATGTCTTTGTGCCAGAACATTGTGTTCATTGGCGAGCGAGCGCAGCGAGCCATGGTTCACGGCGTGAACCACATAGGATTGCGTAGCAATTCTCGGGGGTTGGCGAGCGTTAGCGAGCAGGGGGCGGAGCCTCCTAGTTATATATATTAGATTAGACCTGAATAATATGATTCTTTGAAAGACATTGGAAAAGCTATTTGAAATATTGATCAAAACTTAGACATATACACAGCACATTATTTGATAAACCTTTTCATCCAAAATTATATCGACAGAAGAAGTTTTCGAAGATTAATTCGAAATATTAACTAATAACATAGAATATAAAGAACTAGTTATCACTCAATGTACATTTGATTTAAATGTGATTGAATTACCAAAAAGAGGTAAACATCAAAAACTAGTAAATGATGAAACAATTTTAAAAAAGAAAAGTATTATTCAAATTAAAAATGATGATAATTTTTATTAATTAGGTTATAATAACTATTCTTTCAAAACAAAATCCTGATTTGTTAAGTGAAATTAAATTATAATAAACTTATGAAAAATGATTTAAAGAATGTTAAGTGAGGTAGAAAATTACAAAAAACGTTGTCAGAAAAATTACATGAATTATGTGATATTCCTTTAGAAATTTGAAATTTAAAACATAAGAAGTTTGAAAATGTTTTAGAATTTCACATTAATTAATTAATTAATTTTATTAATTTTTTATATTGAAGGGGTTTTGACCTTATGAACTCTATTCCTTGTCACAAACTATGATTTTAAAATGATTTTTCCGCAATAAACATGTTGATCCGATGGACCGAATTTAACCTTTCGCTCTCTAAAATAACAATTAATATCCGACACTTTTGATTATTGTTATTGATCCATGTCTATTATTTATTGGACTTTTATTTCTTTACTATAAATTATTTAGTGTTTATCACTGAACTGAAATAACATATTAAGTATTAAAGTATCTAGAAAATCAAATATCTTTTATAATAAGATACTAACATGTTTGAAATGGATCATAATTTTTGCGTTAAGAAGAAACAAAATTAAAGTAAACGAAGTATACTGCAGTGCAGTTAAAAAAAAAAAAAAACGTAAGTGTTTCAAGAGAGATTTCGAGAAAGAAAAAACTTAACAGCTATTTTTTTCCCCGTTTAAATACTTTACCTTGAAAATATTTCAAATTTGTTGTACACCTACCTTGATATTACATTAATAGTATTATGATAAAAAATTGCTAATCTGCACTACGTAAATAATTTTAAACCTATTAGGAGTTGGGGTAAATCTCTCCAAACGACTCTGCTCTGCTTATTGCAAATTCAGCTTAAGCAAAGCAGCTTATTGACAAAATCAATGTATCTCTCTCAGCATTTCGCCGCAGGTTGTTGCAACGATCTCATTATAAGTTTTCTTCTTCATTTATTTATCTTCAAAAATTTTTTATACTTTTTTTTTGTATAGATTTTCATTATTTTTATTATTTGCTTTCCATTTTTTAATTAAATTTATATTTCTATAATTAAGTTATTAAAATTGGATAAAAAAGATATAACGGGATCATGGTTGCCATCCTTGAAAGAATTCTTCGAAACTTTTAATCTGTTTTTGGAACATCATCTTCACCATTTTGTTTCAGTATGATCAAATCTGTTAAACTGAATAATCCGGTAAAATGTCTCACATTTACTAATTATTATTAATTACTACCTATGAAGTTTGGTCAGTGTAATAATTTTGAACGCATTTGGCTTAGAATTTCTAATACGCATGCATAATTTCTAATACGCACGCATAAGTTCCAGAGCAACCAGCTAGACCATCGTTTCCCAAACTTATGACTTTTGTGTACCCTTTCTAAATTTTTTGTAACTCTGTGTATCACTAATAAAAAAATGAATGTATTTTTTACTATAAAAAATTGCACAAAAGTTAAAAATCGCAACTGGCTGTTGACACCACTAATTATTAACTGTTAACTCTGCAAAAAATAGCCAGTGGAAAAATACGTAGGTAATCGCAAATTTTCATGGCTAGCTTTGTTTTTAAATGGAGTTTTTTGAAATATTCGTTTGTTGCAAGATAATTCGCATAAGAACGCGTACCCCTGCTAAACTGTCTCCGTACCTCTGGGGGTACGCGTACCACACTTTGGGAAACACTGAGCTAGACTATGTCAGTTACCTGATTATTTTAGATGCGGACGCAAGCCCTTTGTGTTCGCTGTTCATATGTTGTGCGAATATTTTGTGCTAGACGGCTTTAATTTTTTTCACTGATTTTTAGTTTTTCGCTTTTTAATGCACTTTACCTATAAAAACGAATCATTATAAGATACACTGAGTCAATTTATACCAGGCAGTGGCCCTTAACCTTAAGAAATCACCAGTCTAGGATTTACTGAGAAAATGAGAACAGGGAGAGGCAATTGAACTTAAAAAAACAGGAGTTTAAGGTAGACCGAGAAGTGGCACTTTACCTTAAAAAACATCAGTGTAAGATAAACTGGGCAATGGTATAACTTCGATTAATCGGATAATTAATAATAGCCGTTTTCCATACGCTAATATTTCCATTCATCTTTTGTAACGAAACTAAAATTAATGAACTCATGATTTCAAAAATTATCAATCATCAATAGTCATGATAATGGATTAAAGAAACAATGGACAAACAAAAAACAAATCGAATTTTTAAAACTATTATTTTAAATTGAAACTCATGATTTCAAAAAATGATCAATCATCCATAGTCATGATAATGGATTAAAGAAACAATGGACAAACAAAAGACAAGTCGAATTTTTAAAACTATTATTTTAAATTAAAACTCATGATTTCAAAAAATTATCAATCATCCATAGCCATGATAATGAATTAAAGAAACAATGGACAAACAAAAAGCAAATCGAATTTTTAAAACTACTATTTTAAATTAAAACATTGGTAAAAATTTGCATTGCTCACAGTCTTTTTTTTAACTCTAGAACGACAGATTTATTATCACAGCACATAGACGTGTAAAAATTGGGAAAAATATGGTAGTTAGATTTAAAATACAACATTTTACTAAACAGAATTTACTCATCAACACTTAATATTTGATCACCAATAGAGGGCTGAAGAAGGGAAATTTCACGAACTGGTTTACAGTATAAAATTTATATCACATAAGCAATATTAGTAGCTGAATTTTTAAGAAAATTTACAAGTTTTAAATACAGAGCAGTGGTGTGACAGAGCGTTCGCCTTCAAATTAGGTAAACCGGTGACTGGTCAACATGAATTCCGTACTCAGCTCGCACCACCCACAGTGCTAGCAAAAAATATCCTCAGAGGTAGATGGATCATGGATTAGCGTCCCTTTGCCGTCAGGCTAAACGTAGGAGGCTTTCGTGGTTTTTCTCTCCGTGTGAGACAAATGCGGGCTAGTTCTATAAAAAACTTCTCAGCGAAGGGAAATTTCTCTCAATACTTGATCCAAGAGTTTCCTTGTCTTCCGGATTGGGTTCAAAATTTCAAGATTATGGAGTTAAACATTAGTAGTCGTGAACCCAAAAATTAAGTCACTGTTCAGCGACGATTATAAAGTTTTAAATACAAACAAAAGGAAAAAGCATCAATAGAAATCTTGATTTTTTTTTTTTTTTATGTTCTGAGGGTAATCCGAGTTCGGGTAGGTAAAATAGGTCAGCAAAGGGAACTGAAAAGGACGGTACTAACTGCTTAAATAGTGATGGGGGACTGGGAGCGATAGCGGACATGAAGTTCAAAAAGTGGAGAAATTTATTTTTTGCTAATTTGAAATTATTAATATCAGTACATACTTTTTGGTATTAATTAAAAAATTTATTTAAAAAAGTCGAGACGGTGAAATTACTAAAATGTCACTTTCTCTGGTAAAAAAGTGACATAAAGAAATAAAAATATACTTTATTTAGTTACTTGAAATGTTTTGAAAACCTTATGGGCTTTTATTATTCTCATATACCCTCTCAGTTTTTTTTCCAGCCGACCCTGTTTGCATAATCAACTAATTCTATTATTCAAATTTTATCAACTACAATAACTGGTCCTAACTGTTCCGCAAAAAAAGGTATTAAGCTAAACCAAACTTGTATGAAACAGTCTCTATGTTGTCATGCTTGATAATTTGTATGCTCACATATAAATGGGGTAAAAACGCCCCCGAAAAAACACTCTATAAAAAATCGGAAAAATAAGACATCGAAAAAAATGGACTGGAATTTTAAAAAGAAGTTGATAAACAGTAAGAAAAAGAAAGAATTCATTCGCTATGCAAAACTGAACAAAAATTCGTATATACAGTTAAATATTGTTTGAAAAACTTATTTATGTATAAAAATTAGTTGGTAGCTTACGGGGGAAAAAAACTTTACACGGAACTTTGATTAAACTATTAGGAATCTTAAGGAGCTCAAAAATAATATCAATTCCTTCTTAATTTAATCTATCTCTTTAATTTAATCTATCTTATTCTGATATAATAATCATGCGCAAATAAAATTTTTAAAATTGCCTCAATGGGAAACACTTTATCAGCTTTGTTAATAACTTTAATTAAAAACACGATTGACCCTCTGAGAAATTACTGCTGATTGTTGTTGTGGTGATACCATCACAAAAGATACATAATTAAAAACATGTATAATTGTGTTCGTAAATTGGCTGTGAAACTCACATAATTTTTAAAACAAGCACATTAATACTTTGTGGGCCAGTTTTGCTTTGCAATCTTAAAGAGAATCTTTTTTTTTTTCAGAATTGTTTTTCGTGTTTCTTTTTTAAGATGTTAATTTTCCCGTTTGAAAATTATACTATACAAAATAATCCTCGCAATTAACAGTGGAGTAAGCAAGGGATTTACATTGTGTTTATATACAAGATTATTATTTAAATTAAAAAGAAAAATCTGTATTTATATTTGTGTTTCCTGTAATGGGGGTGAGGCTTTTTTAAATTCCTTTGGGGGATGTTCCTATAAGCCCTAGAGAGGATAGGCACCCCTGTACACCAAGATAAAGGGAAAAAAACTGAAAATTTTTATTGATTTAGCTCTGAATTCTTTTATTGTTGCTAAAATTTTGTCACATTTATGCATTATTTTAAAAATTTTGTAATATTTGGTTGAGTAAATTTTAAATACGTTTTAGAAAGAAAATCATTTAAAAATAATAAATGGCAAACAAAAAATTTTTAATTTATGTAAAAGAAAATAACAATAACAATTCTTAACAAAATGGAAAGTTTTATTTAGAGAAAATAGCTTTCAGCGTAAAATATGACTTAGTTTTAAAAAGTAGCAGACCTATCGATTATTTTTATTTTAAAATTGATATTAAAAAGCATTTCCAATTTTTTTCTAACAAATCCGTTTCATAAATTTTTATTGCACGTAATTTCAATTGACATTCATTTTCAGAATCTTGTGAACAAATATGAATGGCGAAAGGATGCCATGCAGTTATTTGCAAAGATAAACCTTAAAATGAAGAAGTAACTGCAGACTTATAATCGTATTGACAGTTTCTAAGACGTGATGAAAAATTAAATAAAAAGCAGTATATTTTCAATGAATTTTTTTTTATAATTTAGATGTAGATTTTTAATGAGTCAAATTGTGATTAAACTCTTTATTTATTTATTCATTTTTATTTAGATATATGCACAATATTATATATCTTGAAAAATAGCTATAAATCAGCTAAAAAATATTTTTTAAATCCATTTCTCTTTTTTTTTAATAAAAACTTGCACGTGGAAACATTAAAGCTTTCATAATTATATAATTTTATCAGATTTGTTTGGCCCCAAATGATGGGAAAAGCACTTCTAGAAATGTCTCGCAAAAAATGGTTAAATAGAAATTTATTTAATTCCTATTTTACCACAATAAATAAAAGCAAACAAATAACCATAAAAAAAAGATAGTAAGTTACCCGAATTTTATCCATGCTAATTAGAACCACCTTATGAAGCCACTTAGTTCCTTATAGCTGGATACAAACTTTAGTTGCGGGAGCTATTTTGTCAATCTCATGACCAGCTGCACTAGGGCTCGAATCCCAGTGGTTGCAGCACAATATTTTATTATTTCCTCGCATGAGAATATTCCATTGCCCTGCGCTTCTCGATTGGTGACCCTGGTTTATTGGAATACGAAACTCTCTTTTACGCATAGATAGCAGCACCACAGAGCTGCTGAACACAAAAAAGTTCAGTATCTCCCATTTATCACGATAGATGGCACCACTAGATAGATTAACTAAGCCACATGAAACGATTTACTTGACAAAACACAACTTAACCACAGCATAGCTCTAATACTCATGGGCTCATTGCCTAACGAAAATGATTATGAATTTCTTCAATGCATATTTAATAATTATCAAGCAATTGCAGCTTAAATGAAGATAAAAGTTTTATAAAGTGTATCGTTATATCGAATAAAATTGTAATAACGACGATGATTTTGTGAAATCGTGTTTTGATATTCCATGCCACTACAAAGACAATAGATGTGCCGAATAAGTAGCCAACATTTTTAAGCATCTTAAAATTTCTCAACAAGTTATATATCGATTTAAACGTCTTAATCTTAAAATAAATTTTTAAATTATCTGGCGGAGTGTGTTTAGCACTACTACTTCACAAACTATTTAATTATGTTTCTAAATTTTTCCCAATTTTATTCTGTACACTACCGCATAGATTACTTTTTCAATAATATATTAATCTATTTTTTTTAGTATTTTAATTTAGATTTTTCTTTAAACTAAATGCTGAGTATTAAATTATTCTCAAGTCCTTTGTAAAAGAAAGCTTATAATTGTTGATAAATAAACTTTTTGAGAATGAATACATTGAAAAAGAAGAAAAAAAAAGATTATTACGCAATGTTCCAGTTTAAAAATACCATAAAGGAACAAATAAAGAAAAACTTCTACAGAAATTCTTACTAGTTAATACTGTTGACTTAGTTTAGACACGTCTATTAATCCTCAATTGTGACTTAAAGATTCTCGTACACAATTTTTGTTCACAATAAACCGATTATTTCAAGAGAAAGCTTTCTTATTGCTTGCATTTTACATTTCACAAAAGGAATTCTTTGAAAACTCCCACTCAATCGGAGGCGGAAAAGGTAGAAAAAAATAACATAATAAAATTAAAACTCTTTAAAGTATAAATGTACTCGCTTCAGTGATAGAAAACAATTTAATAACTATTAAATTAAGACTTATTCTATTTTCGTTTGTAGTTCACAAATTATTGATATTTACTAATTTGCATTCACTTAAAAAATTAAATATAGTTAGTATTCTGTCTTAAATATAGTTTGCAAATATTTCTCGCAAAATTTTATGAAATTTTTTGTTAAATTGCTTCTTCTTACGCAGTTTAATGCAAAAATAAGGCAATATAATATGTTTTTTTAATAAAAACATCAATCTTATCTTTAGCTTTAATTTGTGAAATTTTCAAATTGCTTGAGATAATTATTACTGTTATTTGCATAATTAAAATTAAGAGCATTTATTATGAACTAATCCTAATATAGGACTATTTCCATAGCAAAGAAATATTTTTTTAGGTATTTATTTTTCTGATTATTTGCATTCATAGGTGGAAACGTTACTTTTAAAAAGTAACGATTATAAGTATAAATACTTAAAACAGCAGTAGCGAGTAAAAAGATAAAATGTTTTGATTTTAAAAAGTTGCGATTTTAAACTACAATTCAGGCAAATTGAAAATGAAAATAAACCTTAAATTTCTTTAAAAAAATGTAAGAAAAAATATTTTTTAAAATTTGAAGAAATATGAAATATGTATTCTGCTTCTGTATATGCTTCTGTAATTTAAACTGCATTGTATTACATATTTCCCTATTTATTTAGAATAAGAATACAAAAATAAATAGTGAAATATGAAATATGTATTCTGCTTCTGTATATATGCTTCTGTAATTTAAACTGCATTGTATTACATATTTCTCTATTTATTTAGAATAAGAATACAAAAATAAATAGTGAAATATGAAATATGTATTCTGCTTCTGCATATGCTTCTGTAATTTAAACTGCATTGTATTACATATTTCCCTATTTATTTCTGTATTCTTATTCTGGACCGGGGCAAGACTTTTGGGGTACAGAGAAGGCATTTTTGACATTTGTCTTAGCTTTCTCGATAGAAAGAGTTTTGCATTTTTATGACAATTCAGGGCTGGTACCCCCTGATGACGTCAGCCTTGATTGTCATATTTTTTCAATTTTTACTAATTTTTCTTCGTCTCATTTGTTTTATTCCTCTTGGTTTCTCTGCTGCTTAGGGTATTTTTTCCATTTGGATGTTATTTGTATTTTTATTAGTACTTTGAATTCTTTTCTTAATTATTTTTCATAGGTCATGACCCCTATGACCCCCCCCCCCACTGAAACCTCAACCTATGCTTATTGGTTCAGGGCTTCCTGTATAAGAAAAAAACAAGCATAGCATAGGACATACATCCACGATACATCGAATTAAACAATATACTATTTCTTTAGGGAATAAAACCTGTTTCTCTACCAAAATAAATGTGATGCAAGTCACTAATCTGAAATCATAAGACCATCAGTAGTTCGCTCTCCCATCCATGGCTTACCGACTACTACTAATACTAAATATTTCCAGAAAGAACATAAGGGCATTTGAGGAAGCAAGCCGATGAAACTCACAGAGGACTGGACAGGGTTTCAAAGTAGATATTACACCAATGTCAGAATAATAATAGCGTTCAAATACTTTAAGATTGGATTATCTTCCTAATAATCGTATACACATGTACAGTGGCCAAAAATCAAAAGATGTCACCCTGAAAAACTTTCGTTCTAATGATCGGATTTTCACGTACTAAGTGTCAATCTTAATAGATAACGGGGCTGATCTAAAATAAACAAATCACTTGGTGCTAACTATTTTGCAAAATCGGACACAAAAACGTACATTCTCTGAATAAACATTAAGCTTTTTTTACATATTTGGATTTTTAATCTTCAAAATATAGGGGGTAGCAGCAATCTGGGAAATATGGTCCCCATTGTTTGGTCAGGAGCGCGATCCAAAACTGGAAATGTTAATTTCCCTTTTTGCTTTTTAAGTCATATTTTTTTAAACTAATTAAGCAATTTAAAAAAATTGCAACCCCTCATAAAACCAATTTACCCAAAGATAATTTCCAGCAAAAAATAATTTTTAATAACTATTTATATATAATTTTTTATTATTTAATTTAATTGTGGATGAAAAAATTTTGAATTATGAGGTATGAATTTTTTTTATACCATATTAATCTAACTGTTTTTCTACTGCGAAATCCAAAGTTTTACCAGTTTTTATTTGGCAGAAGCTGAGAAATATTAAAATTAACTTTTTTAAAAAAAATTAATTTGGTAACAATGAAGAAATATTTAAATGTGGTTAACTTACGAGGAACTTGACTTACGCCAGTAGAATAAAATTTCCTTCATATTTTTTTCTCTAGTAACCGATTACCAATCCCTTTTTCTTAAATTATAAAATACGATATTACTTTTTTAGTCATCAGAAAATTTAGTTGGAATTTAATAAAGAGACTTGAAGAAAACATTTTATTGAATAAAAACATTTTGTTCAACTAATGTTGAGTTTTATAAAAGCATATTTCTGATAGAATGTGATTATACATCAGCTTTTTTTTAATTTTATTTATTAGCTTGTTCTTTCAATATTTAATACAATTACTATAATATACAAGCGTATGCTTAGATTTGGAATAATATGTTTATCTATTTCTTCAATATACAGGGTGGTCCCGAATTCATGGTACAAACTTTAATGGTAGGTACAGGACATTGTAACTATGATTTATTGTATAGGAATGTATAGTCGCAAGAGACGCGGTGAGGCGTAAACAGGAGAAATAACGGCCAAAAGGAAAAACAAAGATTTTATTGAAAGCGTTGTTGACAAGTGTCATGTTTACAGTAAGTATTCAAAATTGCGTCCACCAGAAGCGATACATGCTTGACAGCGTCGGTGGAGCGATTGGCGTACACGTTCAAAGATGCCTGGTATTTCACGCACACCTGCAGCAGCTACAGATATGCGAGCGACGAGATCCTCATCTGAGTCAACTGAAGTCTCATAAACAAGATGCTTTAGATGTCCCCATAAAAAGTAATCGAGGCTCGATAAATCGGGAGATCGGGGTGGCCAAGGGATTGGTCCACCACGCCATCGAGCACCAAACGTGGTATTCAGGTAATTCCGTACATCAATGCTGAAGTGTGCTGGCGCCCCATCGTGCTGAAACCACATGCGGTTACGAATGGCGATCGGAACATCATGCAGCAGTTGTGGTAACACTTCTTTCAGAAAACTAAGATAGCTTCCGCCACTGAGTCACGTGGGTAGTAAGTATGGGCCAATCAAAAAGTCGTTCACAATACCAGCCCACACATTAATACAGAAACGTTGTTGAAACGCATGTGGACGCGTGGCATGTGGATTATCGGTTGCCCACACATGGGAATTGTGCGCATTAAAGACACCCTCGCGTGAAAATGTCGCGTCATCTGTAAATAGCACATCACCTACGAAATCCGGCTGCAACGCACATTGCTGCATCACCCACAGGCAGAAGTTCACGCGGAGAAGATAATCTGCCGGATTCAATGCTTGTACTTTCTGAAAATGGAAGGGGTGTAAGCGATTTTCGTTTAACACTCTGCATACAGTCTGATGACTCACACCTACGTCACGCGCAACAGTTCTTGTGCTTGACTCGGGTCTATCAGCCACAATGTGCAAGATGCTTTCTTCCAGCCTTACAGCTGTGTACAGCACAAAGTTGACGATGTAACCGTTGAAAAATTCTATGATCCGGCATTCGTCGATCAGAATACTCCGCGCGATACATTCGTAACGCAGCTCTGCCGTTACCATTTGCACGGCCGTACAGTCCGCAAAAAAAAAAAACGAATCACCCTGAATAACTTTCGTTCTAATGATCGGATTTTCACGAACAAAGTGTCAATCTTAATGGTTTCTGGGGGTGACCTCAAATATGCTAATTAATTAGTTCTAACTATTAATTAAGTTGCGAAATCAGACACAAAAACGTACTTTCTCTGAATAAACATATATTTTTTTTTACATATTTGGATTTCTGACCTTCAAAATATAGGGGGTAGCCGCAATCTGGGAAATATTGTCCCCATAGTTTGGTCAGGAGAGCGATCCAAAGTTCGTACCCCTTAATGTTAATTTCACTTTTTACGTTTTTAGTCATATTTTTAAAACTATTAAAGAAATTCAAAGAAAATTGCCCCCACTCATGAAACTCGATTACCCAAAGATAATTTCATGAAGGAAATAATTTTTAATAATTATTAATTATTTTTTATTATTTAATTAAATTGAGGATGAAAAAATTTTGAATTATAACGTATGAATTTTTTTATACAATATTAATCTACATATTTTTCAATAGAAAAATCTAAAGTTTCAACTGTTTTTATTTATTAGAAGCTGAGAAAAATTAAAACTAATTATTTTTAAAAAAATAACTTGGCGACAGTAAAGAAATAATTAAATGGGGCGATTAATATTAAAATGTGATAAACTTGCGAGGAACTTGACTTCGCGCGCGTAGCGTAAAATTTCCTTCATATTTTTTTCGCTAATAATCGTTTGCTAATCTTTTTATTTTTATTTCTTTCAAACTATAAAATAGGATATTTCTTTTTTAGTCGTTTAATATTTTATTTTTCTATTTAGTAAAGAAATTTGAATAAAAAACACTTTATTAAACGAATGTCTAGTTTTATAAAAGCGTGCTTCTGATAGAATATGATTGATTATACACCAGATTTTGCTAATTTAATGTGATTTTTTTTAATTTTGTTTTTCAATAACTGATACAATTTCAATAATATACATACGTATGCATAGATTTGAAGTAATATATTTATCAATTTCTTGATTATATATTTCATAAATATTAATAAGTAGTCAACATTTTCACGTAGTCAACATTTTTCAGCATCTCTCACAACATCACAAATTTCTCAACATCTTATAAGGTAAACTAACCAATGAAGGAACACTTAAGCTTAGCTTGCCTTTAAAAAAAATCATAAAAATTTCTAAATTTGTTATTAAATGCAAATTATGTAAAAAAAATTTGATAACTTACATAATATTGGTTTAAGCTTTTGGTGGTTTAAATAATAAGTAGCAAACAATTGCATCGAATGGAATAATATCACATAACCAAGTGAAGGAACAGTTCTTACCAGTGAATAAACACTAAATTTTCAAGTGAATGAACACTTAATTTTGAGAATGTTTGATGCTCGTTAGGAATCCATAGGCCACACAAATGTCTAAAAACAAGATTTTTCTTGGAATTGCAACATATAACCACAGTTAACGTGGAAAATGTTACTTTTTTTTCAGTCATGGAATGGAAAGTAAAATATGTTTGAATACATAATTTAAAAAAAAAAAAAAAAATTCCACACAGTTTAATAGTCAATTCTAAATTATGAATGTTTATTATTGTGTAATCCGATGATGCTTTTACTATTATTATTATAATTAGATCACTTTTTTGTTTACTCTTTTCCCCATATTTTTTGAACTTCTTTTTCAGCTTAAGTATTTTTTTTCTCTTCGTCATACTTTCTGCTTTAACTTTTTTTCAGCTCTTTCAATCTCTTTAAATTTTCGTTCTTTTTCTGAAATTAATGCAAAAAAGTAATTTATTTCTTTTTCGTAACCTTCCTCTTTTTTCCAAATTTTTGGTCAATGTAAATTTATCTTCGAAACTTCTTTTGATTTTCCAGTACCATTTCTAGAATTCCTCACTGGATAATAAATGAGAAAAAGGAGTTTCGAAGTTTGAGTAAAATCCATCTCTCATTGACTTATATCTAGTGAGTCATCAGCAGTACTTACCATTTACTTATGGAACCGATTGTTTTTGCAACAATGTCTCAAGAGGACTTATCTCAAAATCAGTTTTCAAGATACTTTCATTATCAATGTTAGTTGTATCAGCTTCAGTGCCAAAATTTGATTAACCAAATGTTATTTTTGAAATAAATTCTTCAATATTGAGAAAAGCACAGGCTATTGGATATTTGGGAGATTAAACTTTTCTGTCAGAGTTCCTTTAAAAATTTGCAACATAACTTCTGAGATTTCCATCTCAAGCTTCTGAAGAAATAGTGCATCGTTACTCTCAAAGCATGTGTTTTGTTGATAAGCTGTCTTGCTCATTAACTCTTGGTGTCTGTTTTGCATGCATTTGTTCAACGTTTTCTACATCGAATGGAATAATATCACATTTCATAAAAGCATTTTAACTTCATCAGTTGATGCCTCAAAATCTTATTTAAAAATGGATGTAAAATTTTCTCGACACATTGTTTTACGATTCTTTTGTTTTCAAGATCTAATGGGAGATTTCAATGAATTAGGTAGAAAAGTAAACCAGAAAATTTGTTTTGATGAACAAAACTTGCTCAGTTTCAAATTGATATGAGATTTATACCTATCCAGAACAAGCAAAATAGGGAATTTGATAGCATTTTTAATTAGCCATGGGTAGAAACATTTGCAACATATTTGTAAAATGTTGCTGCGATCATCGTTTCATTTCATGAATCGCTTTTTCCAATGAAATATATATCAGGGACTGATTCTGTAATATCTCAAAGAATTCTTCAGTAAGGAAAAACTACCAAGGGAGGTACTTTTTCTTTCCTGGGTACTTTGGAATATAAATCCTTATAAATTTCATGAAGAAAATTTTTTCCCGTTTGGGCAGTATTCAACTCTTGCTTCGTCCGCATTGTAAATGCAATCACTTTCTAAAAGGATGGCAGGGCTACTTCCCTCTTAAAGATTCTTCTAAAGTTCTTAAAATCAGTATTTCGAATATTATTATCTAAGGGAAGTTTTGCTTTTTGAAATTATCTTCGCATTGCCCTGAGTTATCGTTGGATGTCACCTTAAAAAAAACTTCACCCATTTTTTACCTGGATGATTGTCTTTAAATGGATTTTTCCAACCAGTTCCCGTCAGGACATTAAAGACCGCAATAAGATAAAAATTTAGCTAATTATTGGCACAAAAGCCTGCAAAGAAATTTTCCATTCAAACTCTTATTATTATATTTAGTCAGTAAACATAGTTTACTAAGGTGTCTAAGGTATGATGTAATAACTAATCACTATATTTATAAAGATAATAAATAATATAAATTTCAATTGTAAACGGAATTTTTTGTCCTTAAATTAAAATGTCCTTAAATTAAAATGTTAAGGCTTGTAGCAAAAAAAAAAAAAATTACTGCATTGATTTTTTTTACAAAGAAGTGAATTATTAGTTCAATCTAAGAACTTGTGCCTATAACTTACGTAAAACTTATTTTAATATAGAGTGAAATAATTTAATATGTTGTGTAACTAAATGGATAATCCCAAGAAACTGAAACGAAAATATAATAACGTCAATGATTTAAAAAAATAATGGATGATAATAAAAATAGACATGTTTTGAGCGTCCAATAATAAAAGTCACAAGTTATTCAAGCCTAACAAGTCTTGAGAATGGGCGATTATATTTGAACGCTCGAAACATGTTGACTTTTGTTTCCCTCTTCATATGTTTTGAAGCCAGTTGAGTTTTTATCGTCAATTATACTGTTTTACATTTGGGTCTTGATCATTATTTTGATAAGGATTTTACACTCGTTAAAGTAAACATATGCATTTTAGTATTTTAACAGGATTTATGTGGTCTTTAAAATCGTAAGAGAATCCATATTGTAAAAGTTATATTTAACTTAAAAGTAAAAATTTTGAGACCAGATATTTTGAGTTAATGAAATTAAATATTTTATCTTTCAAGTTTTTGTGCCCCCATTTCAGTATCTTAAAGATCTTACGAGCTCTGTTTAAAAAGAAAGTATCAAATATATATAAGAAAACAAATTAATCATAGTAGCAGTATTTGGTGGTAAATGTAGCGTATCTTAATTGAAGAATATGCTGTGCGACATTTTATGGTCAATTTGCGAACGTAAGTTTCACAATGTAACGAAACATGAGGATGCTATTTGCTAATCATTTTTATCCAAAGAAAACCATGTAACCTAAATATCTAGCAGAATGAAGCGATTTTTTAAACAATGAATCATACAATGAGCAACATATTATTTCAATATCTTATTCTTAAACATAACATATTTCAATGTTTTTAAAATGGCACTAAACATTCAGCAATTCCTTGAGTTATAGAAAAAAGAAATCTCGTAAATTATATAAAACCTTGTGAATTTGCATTAGAATTACTAAATAATTTTTTTCTTTTTTTGAAACTTTCTTGCCTATAAGACTCGATTAAAGCTGTAAAAATGATTATCCCTGAAATTTTTAATATAGCTATAATAATTTATGTTAATTTAATTTTAGTATGAAATCCTCGAATAAATATAGCAAAAACAGCATAATCTATATAATATCAGATAAAAAGTTCATGTATTTAAATTCTAAAAACTTAGAAAATCATAAATAATTTATAAATCGAAACAAATTTTCTTTTCAAAGGGGATTTAAATAATTTTTTTTTTTTTGCTTTTTGGACAGAAATCAGCTTAAAAATTGTCTATTGCCTAGAAACTTCGAGATATTTACTGTTAACAATTAATTAAACCTCTCCCAGCAATCACAAACATTATTTCAATTTTTTTTACAGTCAGAGCGTGGTTGCCTAGCAACCTAGTAAAATGAAGCACTCCTCTTTTGAATTAGTCAATGGGTTATCTTAAAATATTAGTTTGCACAGGCGACTTTTTTTGGCGGTTTTCTGGACTATCGCCAAATATATAAACCTTTATTGCTGCCCAATTTACCACTCAATTTTTTTAAAATTTTGCCGACCCACCCTAATTCAAGTGTCTAGATTTCAAATATGTAAAAAAAAAATATATGTTTATTCAGAGAAAGTACGTTTTTGTGTCTGATTTCGTAACTTAATTAATAGTTAGCACTAATTAACTAGCATATTTGAGGTCACCCCCAGGAACCATTAAGATTGACACTTAGTTCGTGAAAATCCGATCATTAGAACGAAAGTTATTCAGGGTGATTCGTTTTTTTTTTTTTTGGCGGACTGTACACGGTGAAAAAATCAAAACATTAGCTAAATAAGAAACATATTAGCAAAATAAATTATCAAATATTGCTTCACTAATATTCTGCATTTTAAAGCGTGAAAATTCAATGCGTAAATAAACGCGAAATATAAAAAAAATTCAATGCATTCAATACAAACACTTAAACGTTTTTTAGACGTTTAGGTAGCTCCCAGTAGAAAAATATCAATTCAACAGCGGCCTTTTGAAGCATTCTAACTTCAATTAATTAATTCCTAATTGAGTTTAAATTAATTATTGTCATGTTTTTAGTGCATGAATCTGAATTGAACAACCTGATAATGCTCACTCTGGTTATTGTTATCTGGTTGCTCACTACGTGCTCTTGCGCGCCGAAACCTAACAATTAAAAATGAAAACTGTTGCCAGCGCGAGAAAAGAAATATCAGCGGTTTTATTGATACATACATACATACATACATACATACATACATACATACATACATACATACATACGTACGTATTAGCGTTTTATATAATAAGATAGATTCTTTACGTGGCTCCCAAATTTTGGCTGTATTTCTTTTCCACCGGTGGCAACGTTTGCTTTGTTTTGTTTACGTTTTGAAAACACCAAAGCATTCTGCCTTTTAATGATGCGTTTCTGATCTAATATATAGAATTCTCTTACGTAGCTCCCAAATTTAGGCTGAAGTACTTTGTACAACTAAATAAGATTCTTTTCACAACACTTAAATATTTACTTTATTTTCTTCATTTATCGAGAAAACAGTCGGCAAAGAATTCGGTTAGGTTAAAAAACATTTCGCTAAAAAAATAACGAATTCTAAATGAAATAAAAATAAACAACTTAAAAAATAAAAATGCTGTTGCCAGCCATAGAATTTTTTGAAAGTTAACTTAGCAACATAAATCTAAATGACATAGAAGCGCAACTAGATCAAAATTATGATACCTGAGCGCTTGACGTAACAAATCCTTCAATTCAAAAAGTGTTGTATCGCCAAATGCCCAAATTAACGATTATGTTCTTAAAGAAATTCTATAAAAAGTTTTAAATAAACAACCTACTTCTACAACTGCTTCTTGAAGAACTTGGCTCATTGATTAAAAATATTGTTTTAATTTTACAGTACTAACTTTACTTCTACTTTCATTATTGCTATGACCCTCTTTCATTACATTTTACATCTTCATGCTAAATTTGAGAACTTTAAGTTGTTTTGTGGTTGAATACTGACATTTAGAAATGTGTACATAAAAAAATAATATTTAGAGGTTAAGAATTGCCTCAGAAAAATTTGAATTGTTGACATTGAATTTAACAATGGAAGCAATGGTTTTTGAGAAAAATTGAATTGTATTGTTTATATCAAAACTAAAAATATTGCGTTTCAACTTAACAATATTCCCTTAATTTATACTTTAGAATTGTCTCGGAGAAATTTGAATTGTTAGCAATGACTTAAACAAAAAGTTTTATTTTAACTGACAAATACTATATTAAAATTTAAATTTTTTCTAAGACTATACTCATTTTCTTACTCTTTTCTTTGTTTTTTATAAATTTTATATTTTTGTGATAAAATAAAAAACTTATAGTTGTTCTGCTTCTGAACACTGATGAAAATCCGAAATGATGGGCTTCATCAACAATCAAAAATATATACATTCCCTTAGGAAAATTTGCCATAGGTTTGCCATCAAAAAATGCCATAGGATATTCCTATGGGGTTTTGCCTATGGTAAAATTTTGCCATATATGTATGGCAAAACCCCATAGGAATACCCTATGGCATTTTTTTATATGGCAAATTTTTGCCATACATGTATGGCAAAATTTTGCCATAGGCAAAACCCCATAGGAATATCCTATGGCAGGCATAGGAATATCCTATGGCATAGGAATATCCTATGGCATAGGAATATCCTATGGTAAAATTTTGCCATACATGTATGGCAAAATTTTGCCATAGGCAAAACCCCATAGGAACATCCTATGGCATTTTTTTATATGGTAAAATTTAGCCACAGATGTATGGCAAATTTTGCCATAGGCAAAACTCCATAGGAATATCCTATGGCATTTTTTTATATGGCAAATATTTGCCATAAAACTAAGATGTGCTACAGTTTATGAAGAAATATTTTTCCATAGGCTATGGTACACCTTTGCCATACAGCTATGGCAACATTTCTCGTTGATATTTTACCATACATCAAAAAATAATTACTTACAAGAATCTTTCGCAATGGATATGCAAAACTTAAAGATTGTAGAATAAATATATATCCAGAAAGCTTTTTTCAAAATTTTTTTAATAAACTTTCCCTGTTTTACTTGCAGAATCCTTTTTGAATGCTGTTCTTATTCAAATAAATTTCAAACGGTTAATACTAATCGTTAGAAAATGGGTCCGGTGGTCGGAGCGAGTGGGGAAAATATTGGTTATGTTGATTAGGAACGAAATATATTGAGTACAGGCAACCAATATTTGTTAAAGCTGTAAAAAACAAGAAAATAGAAAGTGGGAGGTCGGAGCGAGTATAAAAAACGTTAATTTGATTGATTGGTATCATAATTAGTTAGATAAGCGTCAAATGTTAGAGGAACCTAAGAGAAAGCGAAGTAAAATAATGGTCCGATGGTCGGAGCGAGTATGAAAATTTTTTAAATTTTGATATGTTATACTAAGCTAAAAATTAAGCAGACTACTAAAACAATAAAATACTATGAAAACTCAAAAGATAAAGAGTGGGGCCGGTGGTCGAAGCGAAATTAGTTTAAAATAGACCAAATGGGACAAAAGCCGAATATGTAACTGTGCAACCAGTGGTGGCAAGTGAACAAAATTTTATCTATAAAAAAGGTGGTATTAGACTATGAAAAGCTAAGAATAGAAAACAGGCTAAATTAGTTGATCCCTTATTAGAGAGGGACATAAAACTCAGAAAATTTATGTTGAGTTGTGTTAAGCACAGTTAGAAAAGAGAACACAATATAGAAACATTGGTAAATACAAAACTTGTTTAAGGCATGATTAAAATAGGTAAAATTAGTAATTGCTATTGACAAATTGACACTTGGTCAGGGATAGTAAATAAAAATTAATTGGGTATAGGGAATCGCTATAACGAAAAAGTTGTAAGCTTAAGGAAAGATTAAATTGTTAAAAAGCATTTTTAGTAACAGCAACAAATGATTTGGCCAGGGACTGTCTCGTTAATGATATTGAAGCAAAAAAATTGTCAAACAGTAATCCAGCAAATCTAGTTAAGTGATGACCCTAAGTTATGTATAAATATGCAACAGAACATTGTACAAATATATATGGACCCTTAAGAAATATTAGTTGTAAGATAGTAAAACACAGAGACATGATAAATAAACAATTTAATGGCAAGCAAAAATTAAACACCAAATAGAAATATAAAGCCCTAACATATGTAAGATAATGTAAAAAAAGCATTGCAAGAACCCCAGGTGGAATTAAAATCAAAAACTGATGAGAATATAAACACAGACTTTGATATTGATATATGACAGCAATAAAATGAAATTGTCACCGAACAAGTTAAAAGAATTAAAAAAATTTTGATTATTAAAGAAATGATGGATCTGGCTTAACGATAAGCACTTAACTGCGTTTTTCATCATGGGATTGTTTACAAATTGCTATGGGGAATAGAACACCATTAATAATGGAAAAGGGATGTGACTTTAAAAATTTATATAAAATCAGAGGGAGGGGATAAATTAAAAAGCAAGATGTGAAATATTATGTGCTTATGCGCAGCCTATTTTTGTTCCTATTTAAAGATGGCAACGAGAAGAGTTTTGGTGGTTGCCATGGTAAGTTTAGAATGTAAATAATAGTTTTGAGAGAGTAAGAGATTTGTTTTTTTTCTTTTTGAATTTTCGGCGATTCTGTAATTTTGTTTTAAATGAATCTTCCTTATATAATAAACGTAATAGTAGAGATTTCTTGATTATTTGATTCGAAGTCTTTCTTTGAGGTCATCTTTTTATTTTGTGTATTTTTTGACATATGGCGTCCGCGACAGGACTTTGAATTTCTGTTGAGATTTTAGAAAACGACTCTTACTGAATCTGAGTGAAAATGGAAGTATTGAAGCAAGTGAGAACACAGCATCGTAGATTGTTTACTCAGTCATGCAATGATTTTGCAAAAATTGAGACTGATATGAACGATGAAGAGAAATTGTTGAAATTAAGAATCATATCAGAAAAAGGTAAGCAATTACTTGTATCTGAAGAAAATGTAAGAACTGAATTGTTTTCGGAAGTTCGAGATGAAAAAGAAATTGATAAAGAAATAGATGATTCCGAAGCGTATATTGGTAGAATTCGCGATCGCAACGAACTATAGGGGGCGTTGTTGTATGAGACGCATACCTGCGATTTCTATATGAACCGTCATTCAGTTACTCTGGAGCCGTCCTTAATGTAGCGTGTAGCATTGTAACGTTCCTTCTTTAATGCGGCTTATTAAATTTAAAAAAGAAAAATTTTTGATATCCTTTCTTATACAACCGAAAACAAGATGGTATCTCTTTTTTTTTTAAAGAAGGAACATCCAAAACACATCTGAAAAATATTTGTAAATAAACAGAAAAAAATATGTATATTCTTATTAGAGTTAAAACCTAATGCCTGTGAAATAGTTTTACTAAATTTAATGATATAATCTGAAAGGCTTATTTAAACTTTACATTCCATAGTTTTAAGAATCATATTACTTCAACCATTAAAATAAGCAAAAAGTATACATAAGCTTCATAATTTTATGTAATTTAATTTTGTAAATAAAGTTTTTTGACAAATAATTTTATCAAAAAATTTTAAGTTTTAATAAAAATCATTATTTAGAAACTGAAAAACGTAAAGTAAAGAATGCTTACGATACAAAACAAAAAAAAAAAAACAATTCTAAAAATTCATTATATTAAAATAAACGACTTTCATGTTTTTTCTTTTTTGATTCATAATCGGAAGTAGAAAACCATTCCATAGAAAACTATCATCAAGAAAAAAACTACTTAAAAGTAAAAATTTTTATTTTATAAAAATTAACGCTTACCAGCTTTATAAATCAGAAGAATTCCAAAATGATTTGTTCTTCAATTTTTGTTACCATTTTTTAGTGCTACGAAAATGCGTCTTTGGGATTTGCCAAAAATAGAACAAGATGCAATTTTATTTTTTCTGGAGCGAAATATTTTGCCCATTGTCCACTGAAATCCGATAAACTACTTTGATTTTAAATAAAGTGTTTCGTTTTATGATTTGTCACAAAAATTTTAGGTGTTGATTGGCGGCACTTAAAAACAGCCAAATCTGTAGCTGTTGTGGCGTTAATACATAAGTACCGAATTTTTATTCATATTTTTCTGAATCATATTACTTGAAACATTAGAATATGCAAGAAGTATACATAAACACATAATGTTATACCATTTATGTTTTCAAAAAAAGTATTTTGACAAAAATTTTTATCAAAAAATTATAAACTATAAAACGGAAAATAAAGAATTCTTAGGATAAAAAACGATTTTAAGAATTCTTTACATTGAAATAAAAACTTTCATATAGTTTCTTTTCTTATACTTCTTAATCAGACGTAAGAAACTATTCTGTAGAGAACTATCATCAAATAAGAAAAAAAAAGTTTTACAAGCTAATTTTTTTATTATAAAAATCATAACACTTACCTTCTTTATAAATCCGTAGAGTTCCAAATGAAATGTTCTTCGTTTGAAAGTTTTATTTTCAAATAATATGTGCATAGATTATCCCTTTATTACTTTTAGATAACATACCACACATCAAAATTTTATAATTGTAAGATCTCGATATGAATTTGAATATGTAGCTTAAAAACAGAACAGCTGAATTCTAGTTGAAATTATCTATTCTTTCAAAACTAAGAAATACTTACCAAGAAAACGATAAAAAAAATTTTAATCATTAGCACAAATGATACTATTTCAAGTAATTTGGTTGATTCTTTATTGTTGTTTTCCGAATTATATAGATACAGAAATATATACTGTTCTATAACAAAGAAGAATTCTATAACTATTGCAGTTCTGAATTCGCATTTCTTTATTGGAATGACGAAAGCAATGTTGACTTCATTTTAATTTGTAATGAATTGAAGACAGAAAAAATTACTTTACCGTAATATACACATCTGTAACAGCAAGTGATCATGAAATTGTAAGTTATGTTGTTGGTAATAGAAAGGTTAAAATTATTGAGAAATTGTTCTTCAAATGCTTGGCGTGTTCTGCTTCAATGTTTGGCATGTTCTGGTTAGTTTTTTCAAGTTCTTCAACTGTTCCTTAGGGAAATTTTTATTTTTATTTGCTGCTAAGAAAATGGTGTCCGTCATGGCCGATGATTTGGATGGAACTAAATGAAAACGTGATAAATTAATGTCCGATATTTACAGGCTCCCGATAGAGGGCGTACTCGAGCGTTGCGATCGCGAATTAGAGTTTTTGATATTAAATTGGAAAATTTACTTTTTTCTATTTCTGGAAAACATAATATGTCTGTTACTAGCCATTTAGTTGTTGGTCCGACTAATTTGCAGTATCCAAAGATTAAGCTTCCAGTCTTTGATGGAAATTTGAAAAACTGGCTCAGTTTTTGGTGCCAATTTGAGAAAATTGACAAAGATCAGAATATTGGCGACCATGACAAATTTCTTTCTTTATCGCAATCCATGTTAAAAGGATCACCTGCTGATGAACTTTTAAGGAGTTTTCCTCCGAGTGGAGAGAGTTATAAAACTGCAATTAATCAACTTAAAACTCGGTATGGAAAGGAAGAATTGTTGATTCAAGTGTATGTGAGAGAGTTATTAGCTTTAGTATTACAGAAACAAAGCAAATCTGAGAAATCTCTGTGGAAACTTTATGATCAACTTGAATCAAAACTTCGATCATTAGAAGTGTTTGGAGTAACAAGAGAAAAATATGCTGCAATGTTATTTCCTCTAGTCGAGTCGTCAATTCCAGAGGAAACGCTCAAAGCGTGGGAAATATATTGGACTATAAATAAACGGTCAATTTTTCATGTTGTTCCAAATGTTGAAGGAGCTGAACCAACTACCAAGACTGACTTGGATACTTTGCTAGAGTTCGTAGAGGGAGAAGTAGAGGCGGAAGAGAGAGTGAACATGGCATCTCAATCCTTCGTGATAGATACAGAGGATAGTGAGAAACGAAGAATTCCTACAAATGATAGATTCCAGTTAAAACAAAAATTTGGTAAACCTTCTATTTCTGAATTGCTTACTTCTCCACATGAAAAGAGACAGTGCCTTTTTTGTGCAAATCAGCACAATGCTTGGGAATGTGAAAATGTAAAATATTGGAGTTTAAATGATAGAGAAGCTGCTGTTGCAAGATCCCGTTGTTGTTTCTTATGCTTACGACCAGGCCACAGAGTTATAAATTGCAGACGGAAACCATGCTTCAATTGTGGTAAAAAGCACAACGCACTTCTTTGCAGAGGAGTTGCGGCCAGTAATGAAGTTCAAAACCCAGAGAGTAAAGCAACTGAAAGTGTCGTTGGCGATAACGTCTTAACTAGCCAATCACTTCATCCTGAAGTTTTATTACAGACTCTAGTCCTGCGCATAAGAAATGGAAATAAAGACAAACTTGTGAGAGCTATTATTGATACAGGCTCTGAGAGATCATATATTACGAGAGACATAGTCAAATATTTGGGTATAGAGAAATGTGGAGAAATTAAGTTAGAACACCAATTGTTTGGAGGTGTATCATCAGGTGAAAAGTGTCATTCTCAATATAAAGTTACTTTAGCGAGAATGGATAACAGATTTAATTGCAAAGTACTTTGTTTAGATCAACCAGTGATTTGTGATTATTTCAAACGCATCCCTAATGGTCCATGGATGAAAGAGTTGAATGAATATGGAATATGTGTGAATGCTACTGAGTATAGTTCACTAGGAGTATCTAATGACGTCAAATTATTACTTGGAGCTGATGTGGCCGGCAAGCTTTTCACAGACAATGTAAAATGTTTGATTGAAGGTCCTGTTGCCGTTGAGTCACATCTAGGGTGGACTTTTATGGGGAAGATACCGAAAAATGATATTGCTGTGACGACAAATTCTTCTCTTTCATTGCTTTTAACTGAAGCATCAGTGAATCAACTGTGGTCATTGGATGTTTTGGGAATCACAGATCCATCTGCGAAGAAAGTGCAGGCAGAGTTGCAAAGAGCTACACAAGACTACTTCTTAGAGACAATCAGACTAGATGTAGAAAACCGTTTTGTGGTTAGCATGCCTTGGTTGGAAGATCATCCTCCATTGCCAACCAACTATGACCTGGCGTATAAAAGATTGAATTCGACTGTCAACCGCCTTAAATCACAGTCGATTTATAAAGAGTATGAGCAAGTTTTTAATGAATGGATGGAGGAGGGAATAATAGAAGAAGTAAAGGATAATTGTGAGGAAACTGTACACTACCTACCTCATCCTGCAGTTATAAAACCGAATAGCACCACCAAAATTAGACCCGTATTTGATGCTTCAGCTAAGGCCAAAGGTTTTCTAAGTTTAAATGATTGCTTAGAGAAGGGTGAAAATCTGATTGAATCGATGCCAAGCATTTTGATGCGGTTTAGGACTGAGAGAATTGGTGTCGTTTCAGACATACGTAAAGCCTTCTTACAAATCGGACTTACTGAAACTGATAGGAATTACTTAAGATTTTTATGGCTTAGTGATATAGGCTTAAAGATTTACAGGCATTGCAGGGTAGTATTTGGAGTAACCTGTAGCCCATTTTTGCTGTCCTCATCTATCAAATATCTCCTGATGAATGTTTTGAAAGAAATAAGGGAACAAAGGGCTACTTATCCTGAATATGTTGTACAAAAACTAATGAAAAGTTTTTATGTAGACAATTGTGTCACGAGTGTCAAGGATATAGAAGAATTGAATATGTTTGAAAGAGTTGCTACTGAAATAATGGCAAGTAGAAAATTCGATCTTAGAGGGTGGGAGTACACCGACTTCAGCGAGGAAAATTCACAGCCACCTACAAATGTTCTTGGTATGAGTTGGGATAAGAAATATAATATTTTTCAAGTGAGTACAAGTTGCATTAAAGAGCTTAACATTGAGAAAGTAACAAAAAGAACCATCCTGTCAGCTGCACATAGACTTTTTGACCCTTTGGGTATGATCTGTCCTGTAACGTTGATCCCAAAATTGCTTCTTCAGAGCATTTGGAAGTTGAAACTGAATTGGGATGATGATGTTGAGGAAAACATCAGAAGAGAATTTTTGAAATGGATTGAAGGTGTACTGTATATTGAGAAAATTAATATTCCAAGGTATTTTGGACTAAGTGGAGCCAAGAAGTCTTCCATTCATTTCTTTTGCGATACAAGTAAATTGGCCTATGCTGTGGTTGTTTACATTAGAGTGGAGTCTGAGAATAATGTACGAGTTCAATTACTACAGGCGAGAAGTAGAGTAGCCCCTACAGGAAAAGGAGAAATTACCATAGCACGACTTGAACTTCTGGCAGCAACCATTGCATCTCGTCTTTCAACTTAAATTTTGTCTGAGGTAACTCATGATGAAGTGTTTTTTGGACAGATTCCACAACTGTTTTGGCCTGGATCAAAAGAAGTGAACCATGGGCCATTTTTGTTTATAATCGAGTGCGTGAAATCAGAGAGCAGACTGATGTTAACACCTGGAGACATGTTCCTGGGACGATGAACCCAGCTGATTTGCCAAGTAGAGGATGCTGCACAACAACTTCTGCGATTGCAATGGTCAGAGGGTCCCAGTTGGTTGCACTTACCTCAAGATTTGTGGCCTTCGTCTGAAGATGTCGTTAATGAGGAGGAAGTAAACTGTGAGAAAAGAAAAGGTGTCACAACCACAATGAAAAATTTTGAAGTGACAAAACTTTTGAGTTCTAATATTTCTGACTATCGAAAAATTGTACATACTATGGCATGGGTGAAGAGATTTCTTTTTAATTGCAAAAATAAAGAAAGCAGAAAATGAGATCTTTCTGTTAAGGAATTAGAAGAAACTGAGAAAACTACTGTATACTTAATACAGCAGGAGTCATTTACAGGAGTTTCAGATAAACGCCTTAAAACTCTAGATGTATTTATTGATGAGAAAGGAATCTATAGATTAAAAACAACTGTATATAAAAGAGATGATTTTGAAGAGTTTAGAACACCTGCTATTTTACATGGAGAGAATTCTATAGTAAAACGTTTAGTACTGTTTGAACATAAGAAAAATGGACATGCTGGTGTTTCCTACACATTGAATTCTCTTAGAGAAAGATTTTGGCTGCTGTGTGGTAGAAGAACAGTAAAATCTGTATTGAGATCTTGCGTAGTCTGCAAGCATTTTTCTGCCAAATCGGTAGATCCACCAACTGCATCACCACCAGCTGATAAAATTCAAGATGCAGCTGTTTTCCAAGTAACGGGAGTGGACTTTGCTGGTCCTGTGATTTTGAAAGACAATTCAAAGGCCTGGATATGCATTTTTACCTGTGCCGTTTATAGAGCTGCGCATCTTGAATTAGTCACATCACTATCAACTGAGGCATTTTTACTATGTTTCCATCGATTTGTTTGTAGAAGAGGAAAACCTTCGATTGTATACAGCGATAACGGAACGAATTTTACAGGGAGTGCAAAGGCATTATCTTGCATTGATTTTAAACAGGTTTTTGTTAAGGCGAGGGATCAGCAGATTACCTGGAAATTCATACCTCCTAGTGCTCCCTGGTGGGGAGGCTTCTGGGAAAGGCTTGTTAGAATGATGAAAGGTCTGCTGAAGAAACCTTAGGTCGAGCGAGTTTAACATATGAAGAAATGCAAACAGCTTTATGCAACTGTGAGGCCATTTTGAACGAGAGACCTTTGACAACTGTGTGTTCTGACGCCAGTCTTACTGCTCTTACACCTGCAGACTTCCTAAAAGAGATAAAACCCAGCTTTGTTCCGGACATCAAAACCAAAACGGATCCCAATCATCTGCGAAGGAGAATACAATACCTACAAGCAATTAGAGAAGCTTTTCGAGTAAGGTTTCGTCAAGAATATTTAGGCGCCCTGTGTACTAGGCAGAAAAAGAACGCCTTTCAACCATTGAAAGTAGGTGATATTGTGATCATTGGAGATGATAACAAGAAAATGATTTTATGGCCACTCGGAAAAGTGATGGAAACAATGCCGGATACTGATGGAGTTGTACGCCGAGTGAGAATGAAAACTAAACAAGGAGAGCTAATCAGAGCAGTACAAAGGGTGTATCCTTTAGAAATTTCTTCCAGTGAAAATTTACCAGTTGCTAAGTTTGAGAAATTTATTACCAATTGTTACGTTTTGAAATAAGAATTGGATAGATTTTGTATAATGGAGAGTTAGGTGAAAGCGTTTTATTTTGTCTCCAATAACTTTTGACTTATACAATGGAACTCGAGTTTATGTTTTTAGAAATATGTTGCACTTTTGTAGTTTCTTTTAAGAATTTTTGTTTAATAAAATATAGGAGTGGAAGAAATAGGGTATATTTCTTGCCGTACTCAACATTGTGGTGACCCGGAGTAGTGATAAAGGAATGGATGCAATATTAAGAAAACGCAGAGCTACTAGAGCTTCCTTTACCAAAACGTTTAATACTTTATTTGAAGAATTAAATAAAGAGTTACCAGATGATGAAGTATTAAAATTTAAAAGTGCCACGTTAGAACGACTCTATGGAATATTAAATGATTTCGATTCAAAAGTACTAGAAAAAGAGTTTGAAACTGATGAAGAATTTGAAATGGAACATACAAGTACAGAAGAGTATAATGAAAAAATGGATCTCGCTCGCGTAAAAATTGCAGACTATTTCAATAAAAAAGTTGAACCTTCCTTGGCTTCCTTTAGTTCGTCGCCAAAGCTAAGCAGACGAAAATTAAAGTTACCCAAGATTGAATTGAAACAATTCGGAGGTGACATTAAGGATTGGCTTACATTCTGGAATCAGTTTAAGCGTATCCACGATTACCTAGAAATGGAAAAAGAAGATAAATTCCATTATTTATATCAAGCAACCGTAGTTGGTTCCAGAGCTAGAGAAATCGTGGAGAGTTTCCCCGCCACTGCTGACAATTATGATAAGGTTATTGAATGCTTAAAAAATAGATTTGGTGGTGAAAAATTATTAATTGAATTTTATGTCAGAGAATTATTGAGTCTAGTTATTAAAAATGCCACAGAACAACCGAGAAGAATAAATGTAACTCATTTATACGATAAATTGGAATCCTACCTTCGTTCTTTAGAGTCAATAGGTATGACCAGTGACAAATACGCAGCAATGTTATTCCCTTTGGTTGAATCGTGCATTCCTGAAGAGATTTTAAGAGTTTGGTTAAGGAGTTATTCAACAACAAAGGTTCAAGAAAATACGTATTGTGAAAAATTGAAGCAACTGCTATTGTTTCTGAGAAACGAAGGGGAAGGAGAACAACGAATTTCTTTAGTGAGAACTGGATTCAAATTTATTGCTGCTGGTACTAAGAAAGAAAAGAAGACTGAAGCTGATATATTTATACCAACAGCAAATGAGTTATTTTCTGGAAGTAAAAGCTCGAGGACTGTGGTAGATAAAAGATGTGTATTTTGCGACAAAAACCACGAGAGTAAAGATTGTTTTACGGCAGCCAAATTGGCTTACCATCAGAAGCAAGAACTAATTAAGAATAAGAAAGCTTGCTTTATATGTCTTAAGTTTGGACATAAAGCAAAATATTGCAAATCAAGTGTTAAATGTCTAATTTGTGCTAAGAGACATTGGTCGATCATGTGTGCAGAATTATCGCCAAACAAGCACGAAGTAAAAGATGAAAAAGTAATTGATTCGAGTGAATGCCAAAATGTAATACTTGCGAATTCTTGCTGTTCTGGAGAGATATTTCTTCAAACTTTAATGGTAAATATTGAGAGTAAAGAAGGAAAACGTGCTATAAGAGCATTAATTGACACTGGCTCTCAACGCTCATATATTCTGAAGAGCACTGTTGAGGAACTGAAATTTCGCCAAATTGATACTCAAACATTGATTCATAGCTTATTTGGAGGGTCAAAATCAAGCAGCGAAATTCATAACCTTTTTTCTATTAAAGTTACCGATTTGAAAAATAGTTATAGTTGTAATATGAATGTTTTGGATCAACATAAAATTTGCAGTTTTGTTCCACGACTTCATGATGGACCTTGGATACAGGAAATGGTACTGAAGGACATCTCACTTAGTGATATTGGGAATCATCGACAGCCTATTGAGTTATTAATTGGAGCCGATGAAGCAGGAAAACTTTACACTGGGAAAGTGTGCAATTTGGCGTGTGGTTTAACTGCAGTAGAGACTTATTTAGGATGGGTCATTATGGGGAAAATGAAACCCTCAGTAATTGACGCCAATCTTTCGAATGTTTTGATTTCTCTATTAACTCAGACCACTGACATAGAAAACCTTTGGAAGCTTGAAGCAATAGGTATAACAGATGCATGTGAAATAAAAGATCAAAAGGAAATAGAGGACGCAGTCCAAGTGCACTTCGAAAGAACAGTTAAATTGAATTCTGAAGGACGGTATGAAATTCATTTGCCATGGATCAAAGAAGCCAACATCTTGCCTGACAATAGAAAAGTAGCCGAAAAAAGATTACTATCAACTACAACAAAACTTAACGAAGCTAATAAATTTTTTGACTACAATGCAATTTTTGAAAATTGGTGTAAGGAAGGTGTTATAGAAGAAGTCCCTGAACAACTTAAAGGCAATAGTGCACATTACCTTCCTCACCGAGCAGTTTTTAAAAACAGCTTAACAACTCCGGTGAGACCCGTTTTTGATGCATCTGCCAAACAGAAAGGATCTTTTTCATTAAATGATTGCTTAGCCAAGGGGCCAAATTTGCTGGAACTGATACCCGTGATAATTCTAAAATTTAGAGAAAACAGCATTGGGGTAATTTCCGATATAAAAGGTGTCTTTCTTCAAATTTCAGTAAATGATAAAGATCGTGACTACTTACGTTTCTTGTGGTGGAAGGATGATAATAAAACAGAAATAAAACTTTTCAGACATTGTCGTGTTGTGTTCGGGGTAAACTGCAGTCCGTTTCTGCTTGGAGCAGTTATCAAATTTCATTTGAGACAGTTTGACTCTGAAATTGCCAAGAAGTTATTATATTCCTTTTATGTGGATAATTGTGTCACTTCTGTGAATACTGAAGAGGAATTGCGGAACTTCATCAATAAATCGACCGAAATAATGGGCAAAGGAAAATTTGACTTAAGATGCTGGGAGCATACGAAAATACATAATGATGAAGATGAAGGAAAAGAGGAAGTAACTAAAGTACTTGGATTACTGTGGAACAAACGAGAAGATTCCTTGTTTTGTGATGTACCAAAAATGAAGATGAAAGATATGCCAATCACACGGCGTACAGTGTTATCTGTGGCTCAAAGAATATTTGATCCAATTGGATTTAGTTGTCCAGTCACATTGATACCAAAATTGATTCTGCAAAAAAGTTGGCAAGAAAAACTAAGTTGGGATACCGAATTAACAGAAGATTTGAAAAAGGAATTCTTAGTTTGGCTTGAGGATTTATCTTTATTATCATCAGTGAGAATTCCTCGTCAAGCAACAGCAGTTAATAGAATTTCCAGTAGTTTGCATGTTTTTGCTGACGCTTCAAAATATTCGTACGCAACTGCCATTTTTCTTAGAAATGAATCGCAAGATGAAATAAAAGTGCAACTTTTACAGGCGAAGTCAAGAGTTTCTCCACTGCGAAAAATTACGATTCCAAGACTTGAATTATTAGCTTGTTACATTGGCGCTAAGTTATCTGAATTCGTCACGAAAAGTTTAACTCTGGAAATAAATGAAACATATTATTGGACGGATTCAACAACTGCCTTGTTCTGGATTAAGAAGAATGACCTACCCTGGGGAACATTCGTTTGTAACAGAGTGAAGAAAATACGTGAATGTAGTGATCCCAAGGATTGGAGACATGTGCCTGGTATTAGTAATCCTGCTGACTTGCCGTCTAGGGGATGCACTGTTTCAAAGCTCCTGGAAACTAAATGGTGGGAGGGCCCACTTTGGTTGTCCAAGTCTAAAGAAAAGTGGCCTAATTCAACCCCAATCGAAAATGAAGAGGAAATATACTTAGAGCAGAGAAAAACCGTTGTGGCAACTCTTACCTGCGAGAACACTGAAAATTCATGGATGCTAGCATATTTTTCGAGTTACTTAAAAATTTTAAGAATGACGGCATGGATTCTAAGATTCCTCAAAAATGCTCAGAAAACAAGAACTGAACGAGAGATTGGCGAGCTGAAATTGTACGAATTGAATGAGGCTGAAAAAGTATTAATGAAGCAGATTCAGCAAAAGTCATTTAATGACGAAGATATCGCAAGGTTAAAATCTTTATGCGTCTTTAAAGACGAAGAAGGTATCTTAAGAGTAAGCACCAAGTTAACTGAAAGAAAAGACCTTGAAAGCTTTATCAGTCCTATACTGCTGCCAAGCACACATAAACTTGTGGAATTCATGATTTTTTACATGCACAAAAAAAAGTATGTGCCATGCGGGGATTCAGATATTGATGTCTAAATTAAGAGAACGATTCTGGATTATAAGATCTCGTAAGACGATTCGCAAAGTTTTAGCTCGTTGCGTGAGATGTAAAAGACACCAAACTACGAGGATCGAATGCAATCCAGAAGTGTTACCTGAAAACAGAGTCAAAGATGCATTGGTGTTTGAAATAACAGGAATAGATTTGGCGGGACCTTTGATGCTTAGAGAAAAATGTAAAGCATGGATAATTATATTTACATGTGCTGTCTACAGAGCCATCCATTTGGAATTGATAACTTCTCAATCAACACAAAGTTTTTTGCTTGGTTTACGACGATTTATAGCCAGACGAGGAAGACCGAAAGTTATTTATAGTGATAATGGCACCAATTTTACAGGAGCTAACAACCTATTTAAATCGTTAGATTGGAAAATGATCGAAATTGAAGCATCTGTGAATAGGATTCAATGGAACTTTAATCCTCCTGCTTCCCCATGGTGGGGAGGATTTTGGGAAAGAATGGTGCAGATGGTTAAAAAACTTCTTCGTAGGGTTTTAGGTCAATCAGCTTTAAATTATGAAGAAATGACGAGCGTCCTTTGTGATTGTGAGACAACAATAAATTCTAGACCTCTCACTTATGTCTCAGAACAAGGGGATGAACTCATTCCATTGACGCCAGCTATGTTCTTGAAAGAAATAGATGATGTCGGAGTGCCAGATTTAGATCAACTTGATCAAGTAAATTTGAATAAAAGATTAAGGTACCAGCAAAATTTGCGCAATGCTTTAAGAGAAAGATTTAGAAGTGAGTACCTTGGGCAATTATTACAACGACCATCAAAGAGTAAACCGATTGAACCTTTGAAAGTAGGAGATATTGTTTTAATCGAAACTGACGGTAAAAAAAGAACTTTATGGCCAATGGCTAAAATAATAGATGTTTTTCCTGGTAAAGATGGGCAAGTACGAGTGGTTCGCCTTAAAACTTCATCCTGTGAACTCGTCAGGCCTGCTCAGAAGATTTTCCCACTCGAAATTTCCTCACCCACTGAACCTAATCTAATAAATAATGAAGCACGCAAGAATAAACCAGAGAAGGACTTGCAGGTAGTTAGAAAAACAGTAAGAACGAGAAGTGGAAGACTTATTAAAGTGCCAATTAAATTTTTGAGCTGAAAAACTTGGACTTTCGGAACAGTATTTTTAACATTATAATTTTCATTCATTTTACTCATAGAAATATAATTAGTTTTGATTAGTAAAGTAAACCTCCAATCAAAACGGTGGGAGGATTGTTACGTTTTGAAATAAGAATTGGATAGATTTTGTATAATGGATAGTTAGGTGAAAGCGTTTTATTTTGTCTCCAATAACTTTTGACTTATACAATGGAACTCGAGTTTATGTTTTTAGAAATATGTTGCACTTTTGTAGTTTCTTTTAAGAATTTTTGTTTAATAAAATATAGGAGTGGAAGAAATAGGGTATATTTCTTGCCGTACTCAACACCAATAACAGTAGAAAGGACATCATTCCAGTTTCTTTGAAAGATAAGAGCTTTGCAAAAATTCCCGTTGTGACTAGGAGTGGACGAGCTGTTAGAAAACCTGACAAACTATCTTTATAAAAACTCCATAGTGATTTAGAACTTTAATTTTTATTTCAAATTCTTATAAAGTGTCATTTTAACATAATATATCTTTAGGCTATGTAAGTTAGCTTTGTTAATGTTGTTAACTTAGGTGGGAGGATGTGAAATATTATGTGCTTATGCGCAGCCTATTTTTGTTCCTATTTAAAGATGGCAACGAAAAGAGTTTTGGTGGTTGCCATGGTAAGTTTAGAATGTAAATAATAGTTTTGAGAGAGTAAGAGATTTGTTTTTTTTCTTTTTGAATTTTCGGCGATTCTGTAATTTTGTTGTAAATAAATCTTCCTTATATAATAAACGTAATAGTAGAGGTTTCTTGATTATTTGATTCTAAGTCTTTCTTTGAGGTCATCTTTTTATTTTGTGTATTTTTTGACACAAGATGTCGTTTAATCAGAAACAGTTGGGAAAAAGAAATATAAAAATTTTAGATAAAAATATAAACTGCAAGATATTAATTTAAGTTGTAACGTATCAAGCTATATTAAGAAACAGTTCTATGTTTTATTAAAAAAACGTTTATTTCACACCACAACACATACAGTAACAAATATAAAGTACCCGTAACGGGATAGTGAAAAGATCATAAAACAACAAGAAAAACCCGTAACGGGATATAATGAAACTCACCCGTATCGGGATAGATAAAATATTATAAAACAAACTAGATAAAGTGCCCGTAACGGGATATATGAGAACCTAAATTCCACGCAAAACTAATTCTAAAAAATCAACAACTCTCTGGTGTTCTAATTTTATCGTCTGCTTTTATTTTTTTAAATTTATCTCTTTATATGCTTATTTTATTTTATTTTATTTATGCTTTTGCCAGCCCGTTATTTTTTTAATATTTTTACTTTTATTCATGCTTTTGCAAACCAATTATCTTTCTTATATTCTCAGACTTTTATAAAGTGTACCAAGTCAGCGTTAACAAACGGCAAAATTTAACATAGCGAAAACCTATACCCAATCGCGACATATTTTGAAAAGATACAAATAATAAAAGTACCAGACCACCGGAAATTAGAAACTTAATAAATTCAGATAGATAATCACATAGGCGTTTGCAACAAAATGTTTTTGACCAAGAATGAGATCGAAAAAATATTAAAATAAGTAGCCAAAGTTAGCGAAAGATTCCACTTGTAGTGGATGACAAGTTAATATGGCGGTCTGATACTCTAAGCCTAAATCGATGGAACATAGAACTTCAAACACTCAAAAATTAGAAAATTGGCCATCCGGAGGCAGGAAAAAACTCACCTGGAATGCCTTGTGGGATTACAAGTTGAATTTAATTAACTTCGGGGTGAAAAAAATGGATATTTATTTCTTTTAGAAGATATTTTTGAGGACTCCATAGGAGTTGTTGTTTCGTTGGTGGGGATCTAGATCAGCTTTTCCCTATGGTATACTGCCATACAAATCTTGATGGTTACCATTGGCCTATGGTATACTGCCATAGAAATTTCTATGGTTGCCATAGGCCAATGGTGATGCGCCATAGAAATCCTTATGGTTTCCATTGACGTATGGCATACTGCCATAGAAATCCTTATGGTTACCATTGCTCCATGGTATACTGCCATACAAATTTCTATGGTTTCCATAGGAGAATGGTGACGTGCCATATAAATGCCATTCAGGTCTCTATGGTTACCATCGGGGTATGGTATCTTGCCGTACAAATTTTTATGGTAGCCATAGGCTTATGGGGTTTTGCCATACAGATCTCTATGGTAACCATAGGCGTATGATATCTTGCCATAAAAATTTCTATGGTACCCATAGGCTTATGGGGTTGTGCCATACAAATCTCTATGGTAACCAAAGTCGTATGGTATCTTGCCATGCAAATTTCTATGGTAGCCATAGATTGCCATAGATTACCATAGGCTTCTCTATGGCAAATTTTCCTAAGGGTTTATTTTACAAATTCCATATTATTAAGGTGGAGCCCTTCAGAGAATTATACAAAATTATCTTCATCAAAGCCGATGCTTTACATCCGGCATTCAGTGGCAGACTACTATTTCATATTGTTTTACAACACATGGCTTTAGCCCTCTGGTGGGAAAGACTTCAAAACAAGACTTACAACAGTTACTTTTCTCAACAACTGAAATTTAGAGTAGTGTGATTAAGAAAAATATGTGAACTGTTTGTAATTTCAAATTAATATTGAAATGTGCAGGTTTAGAATTTTCTACAGTGAAAAGTTTTCGGAACTTCAGTATTCAAAAAAGTATACAAAAACTAGACGTTAAGAACGTATCCAATGAGTGAGCAAAGCGAGCATTGGATTGCGAAGCAATCCGAAACTGCGAAAGCAGTTCCGGGGGTTGGCGAGCGCCAGCGAGCAGGGGGCGAAGCCTCCTAGTAACTTATGAAAATTTGGTTTTAATTCAAAACTGTCATACAAATGACGTTAAAACAGCTTTAAAAAAATAAATAATGTCAGATAGAAAGTTCAACGTCAAGATTCTAAAATCTTGGAGAATCAGAAATAATTTATTAATTAATTTAAATTTCCTTTTCAAAGGAGATTAAAAAAAACAATAACAATCTGATTCCTTTAACCAGAAAGGAACTCGAAAATTTTTTTTTGGTTGCTTAGCAACGAGAAGCACTATGTTTTCCCACCTTGTTTGATTAATTTGTCTAATTTTATTATACTTTCGATGCACTTTATACTTTTTTGATATATTGACAATTTTGTCATCATGATTTTATAATTAGAAATAAAAAATGTTCAAGATTTACTTAATTTTAATTTTTTTTTATTTTTAATTTCCAAGCTATTTGGAAAGATTTTTTTTTTCAAAATAATCAAATATTTACTTTATTTCGCTTCATTGGTTTATACTCAATATTTTCTTTTCTTCTTCCAAATAATTTTATGCATCGAAAATTACTGAATCATCCAAACCAGGTTTATATTCATATGTTGTTCTTACATGTTTCAATCACAGTTTTTGAATTCAATAAACTTAATTTATTAGGAAAAAATTTATAAAAACTTTTATCCACTAAAAAAAAAATAAATAAATAAATTAATCTTTCAAAAACGGATGTATATTAGAAATTTAGTGTTTTGTATAAAAATCACTTCCAAAATATATTTTTTTGTGGGCATAAACATGTTGTTTGCCACATTTGCAAGTATATTTCGTATATTTTATTTTGCATTCGCTAATTTTACAGACTTTGTAAAATGTTTTACCTTTTAGGCGGTAATTATAAATTAGCTCCCTTCATTAGAAAACAGTTTTTGTAAACTCATTATTAGGCTATTACTAAATCTCACAGTATACGTAATTATCTACAATTGAATTTCAGTATTTTTTATAAACGTTATGTTTTTTAGGACCGCCAAACTTTACATAATCAGGTATATTACAATAATCAAATTTTCTCATAAAATATTTATAAGTTAAAACTCTTTTTAAAGTACACAGAACCTAAACATTTAAATAACATTTCATCCGCTTCAACTAAAAAATATAGTTCAAATTTTCGTTCTTACTTTTTTTAAGAAAGCGATTTTTGATGAGTATCTCTTTCTTTAAAATTGTTTTAAGTTTTTCCTATCATAAGAATATTTTTATTCTTCTGAATCATAACTAATTTTTTAAAATTTATTTAAATATTTTAAGATCAGCTAAATTTCCAGAAATAGATTCACACACACACACATTTATTAGAAAAAAAAGTTATTATCTAAAGACCAAATCTTTCAACTCCCTAAGAAGCTTAAAAGAAACTTTTATAACGCCAATTCTCGGTAAAATCTAACTGCTTCCTAGAATTCTGACGGCACAGTGGTTTAATGTTTTTTTTTTTTTTTTTTTTAATCTGATGACGCTTTTGCTAAGGAGTATTGATTAAAATGCGAAGGTATATTTTCTGATGTCTCGTTTAATTCTTTTATTAATATCTCATTATTGAATAAAACTTAGATATTTGTTATGAGCTATAATGAACAAATTAAAGTAACTAAGTCGCAAGAAAGAAACATCTTAATTTAAAAATATTCAATATAAACCAAATACTATTAATTTGTTTATCAGGAGGAAAAATCTAGAAACTAAGTATAATCATATGAGGTTTGCGAAATACGATTTAGACAAATTTAAAATGCTAAAATATATTACTTCACTGACTAAAATTAGACTAAGACTAATCTTTTTCATCTATTCAACTAATAAATTCTCTAGAGTAGCCTAACCATTTTGCTAACAATTTATTGCAATTTGGCTTATTAATTTTTCATTTTTATATGTTTTAGACTAATACTAAATTAGTTCTTTTTCATAATAAGTTGCTTTAATTTGTTCACCGTTTAAATCTTTAATTCTATAAGTTCTTGGATCTGTTTACAAAACTTCAGATACTATAAAAGAAATTTATGTAAACGTTGGATGATAACTTCTCATGAAAATTTCTTTGCATTTTGCAATTCTGACTGTATCACTCACATTGACTGTTTTATTATCTTTCCAACAAATAAAGTTACATATTTTTCTATTATGAAGCAAAAAGTCTTTGTTACTTTTTAAGATCATTGTAATTTTATAATAATACTGACTTATATAAATAATCGGTGCCTTTTCTTTCTTCAACGAATGAAAAATTCGTCAATTGAATGTTGATCTTTTACAATCATCAAATATTACTAACTTCATTTAGGAAATCCTCTTCAATAAAACCATCGAGGTTGTAAGAAAACACAACTTAATTTTTTTTAAATTTTTTTAAATTCTTTAAAAAAATCTTCTTACCATTTTCTTAATATCTTCTAATTCTGAATCTTCAAATTGAGTAGATTTTTGAAGTTATACTTCTTTTCCGACTTCCAACAAGGTTGCGTTAAACGTTTAACGCTAGATTTTCATTGGCCAGGAAATCACGTGGTAGGATCCAGTTTTCCCTCATTCATTTCCATATTGTTTTGGTTCTCACTAGCATAAAAATAATAAAAGTATTGTTTTTCTATAAATATTTTTTTAGTTTGTTTTGATACACATATAATTTAATAGGGTACTATTTTTTATTTTTAAATTTAGTGGATAACAATTGTAAAAAATGAGTGAAAACAATCCCACGGACAATGTGACGGATTTAAGGTTATGTCAAGGTACGGTTCTTGTGAATATCATTTGATTGTTAGGTTTTCTCTTTTGAAATTACATTATGACGCATTCACATACATTATTAATACAAATACATGAGGTAACCACAAGCATTTCCACTGGTTCAAGAGGTCCACGAGGGAAAAATGCACAATATTACCGTGGTTACAGAGCACGGAAGCGAGTAGAGCAGGAAAAAGAGTCGTTGAATAGAACTAGTGATCCTTCTACGACTGCTGATTCTTCTACAATTAACGTCGCAGGTTGCGAAGTTTAACTTCTTCAGCGCGGAGGGACTCTACGCACTATTTTTCTTATAACGTTTTAGATTTAGATGAGAAAATGTCTTTTGCACATATGAAGAGTCTGTCAAAATTTAAGCAGTCGTAAATCAAATTAACTAATAAATTTGATTATCCTTATTTAGAGGCATCATTTATAATTCATCTAAAATTTTAAATAGGTAATAAAGGTTGCTGATTTAGGTCTTGAAATTCATTAAGCTCATTATAATATCTTGTTGTAATTTAAGGATGCATTTATTTCTTGTAAAACTTATAATTCACTGTTTTGCTTAGAAAATTTACTGCAGCTAAATAATAATCTACTACAAGTTAATAATCATCTACTGGGGGTAAATAATAATCTCAGCTACTCTCTTATTGGTTCATAAAAAGGCACTTTTGTGTTAATACATACTTCAGCAATAAGTTTATAATTTATCTTTTCTATAGTTTTTTATGAGTTCTAGAAGTTATTTAAGAGCTCATTTATAATTACCGCAAAATAATGAACACTAAATACACACACATATATAAAGTTTTTTCGGAAAAAAACTGAAAAACTAATTAAAGAACTTTGGAAGGGGGAAGAATGGAAATTTGGGTTAAATCAAAATTGATTTGTTTATTTCGGCAAAATGATCGTGTTGAAGAAAGGATCATGTTAGCGAAATAATCATGTTGGCAAAATGATAGTGTCGGTGAAATAAACTGTCGGCGAAATGGTCGTGTCGGCAAAGTGATCATGTCAGCGAAGTGATCGTGTTGGGGAAATATGTGAACTACGATGATGTTAGAATTATTAAACTCATCAGGCAATATCCTACTCTTATTTTTTATTCAAAGACAGAGCTCTATTTCATTAAAACATTCTAATAAAAAGCATTGATATTGTATAATATAATCCCAAAGTACTACATCTTGAAATGTTCTTATCATATCCATTGTTAATATTTGGTATCTGTTGTTGTTGTTGTTTCTAATGCGACTTGCCACACGGGCAAGCCTGCTTGGTGAAACCGAGCGAATTTAAGGCAGAGTCTGCGCTTCTTGTTTTACAGTGGGGCCATCTATGGTTAAGAATTCGACTTCTGTCACACCATACGTCACACTTGTTTATAAGGCAGACTTATTCATACATCTTTTCATTCATCTACAGATCGTAATTTTGACCTGAATCAGAGAACAACCGATCTCCAATCAAGTACTCCCTGAGGTATTGATTTGTTATGGTAATATGGAAGACTTTTGCGACTCGACGGATTTAACGTGTATCAGTCACTTTACTACACAGGGAGTCTTCGGCCAGCGGGGTTCGAACCCACGAACTCTCGGACATGGGCCCAGTGGCCTACCGATCAGGCTATCCCGGCCGCGATATTCCACTTTGACTAACTCTGGGGCACTCCAATTGGCACTGTTTGGCGTGCGAATTCTTAACGCGCCAAATCAATGAATCTCACGCTTTCTCGAATCGTACGAGATTAAACTTTAACCGATATTATATATTTTTTTTAATACGAGTGCATGTAGTGTTTGTTTATGTAATGATCGGTGGAACTCGCACGTACAAAAATTTGTTAATTTAAATGAACAATAAAATTACTTAAGATATATGAATTGTTTTTTTCGTGTGTTTTGGTTTCACGTTAATTGTTTCATATAACGCAACTTCTTTTTCAATTCAAGTAACGTAAAAATGGTTCAGTAATTAATTATACAACTATATGTTTGTATTTACATGGCGCAACGCAATTTCATTATATTGACAAATAAACATTTCTACCATTCACGATTTCATCCATAGAATCGTATTTCCGCTTAGAACTAAATGTTGAAACTTTTTTTTAAATTTTCTATGAGAATAATTAATGTCAGGAAGTTTAGCACTGAACAACAATTACCATACCTTTCATAAAAATTATGGTTAATCTATCCATATTTAAATCAGTTGTTGAAAATTATTCTTGGTTTCATCTTTGCAATTTAAAAAATAACTCATCAAAGTAAAACTTAAAGACTTGCTTGCTATAATATGTTGGTTCTCATGTGAAAAACGATGTTTGATAATTTCACAAGAATAGTTACTGATTTCTAAAAATTATTTTTTTTTAAATAGATTTAGTTTTGAAAAAGTATTAGTAAGCAAAATATTTGGCAGTTTCTTGTAAATTTCAGAAATAAGACCTGAATTAATACAAACAATTGTATCTATGCCAATTATTTAAATATTTACATAGTCATATCAATTATAAAAAATAATTAAAATCTAAATAAAAAATGACTTCAAAATGAGTCAAATGCAATCCAATTTACTGTAATGGTAAATAAGGATAAACTAATACATTTAGTAATAATTTTTATTTTAATTTAATTTAAAACATAATGCAGAAAAATAATAAATTATTTCGCTATAATTGCGTTCAGTGTCTTAAATTTTGCCTAGTTTTTATTTTCATTTCATCCAACTTTTTTTTTACCATCAAGAAACAATGGTTCTCCTCGAAAAGAAAACCCAACGATTTTTAGTATAGTCTCACCGTTTTAATATAAAATTATCAACATCTCATTCCAGTAGAAAGTTAATATCCTGTAAACAGTCACTAAACATTTCTTCCTAATTGAATTTGCTTAATAACTGATATTTTCTGATTTGGGCAGTATGGTCCTCATATATTTAATTTTACGTTTATTTAATATATTTAATTTCACGTTTAATTTTGTTTATAGAGAAAAAATTTTAAACAAAACTTGATACACAAATATAATATATTGTTTAATTATATGGTGTAGCATTTAGACAACCACAAAATGTTGAGAGAAATACTATGCTGCAATTAAATGAGTACATTTTATTTTAATGATTATGCACTAAAATTTAAATTAAATGACAATTCCTTTCTTTCATGCACATGCATTTCTTTCAAAAGTGCTTTTTTAATTTTTTTCATTAATTTAGAATATCTTTAATTTTTAATTATGAAACACTTTTGAAATCATTTGTCTTTGATTATGTTCACGGAAACTACAATTTTATAAAATTTATGAAGTGAAAAAGATATGGTAAATTTGAATTAATAATAATGCAAAAATTATTTTGTATCTGGCGTATTTTGTTTCAAAAATCAAATATATTCGATTTGGTCGAACATTTCGATATCAGTGATGTATTTTGAGCAACAAAATCCATGGGTTGTATTTATGCATAATAAATTTTAAGTGTTTACTAATTATTAAGTATAAAAGCATATTAAAGTAATTAAATTTTAATTATAGATATGAATTTGATAACCATCTGATTTCCTTTTCCGAATGTTATAATAAATATTTATATATTATTGTGGGAAAAAATGTGCAAAAATGGAAAAGGAAATAGCACGGTAAAAAGTTGTTTCTAAGAGGAATATTCTGTTATTATGTTTTTAAAATTTAACAATTATAATAAAGTGGTACTTATAATCCTTTGCAAAACTTACAAATAGAATGCTTTAATTTAAAAAGCTGTTTAAACTATAATCAATGTACAGTATTTTGGCCGAAATAGAATTTATGAGTCGCAATTGGTAACCAAATATTTGCCTGCATCTTTTCTGCATGTATCAGGTATTCAACCAAACAACTATTCTTTGCATCTTTTATCAACACTAAGCTCAAATAGAAGGGAAAATTAAATAAAAATGAATTAAATGTCTTAACTTCATAAAATTTTAGTTCAGCGGAAGAAACCACCATTGTAATGTAATGCAAAAATGTAGTAACCTTATTTAATAGATTACTTTAAATATTTCCAAGTTAAGAAAAATAGCAAAATTAAAAATTCTGGTGAAAATCAGGAGATTAGTGGCGTACGCAGAATTTTTTCAAGGGGGGGGGCTCATAATTTTCAGAAGTTACTAAAAGAAATTCGAGTATGTAATAAAGCTCTATTATTTCCCTAATTTAGACAGCTAGCCAATTTTGACTTTTTATTTAGACAACATGTTTAGTTAAATTTTTTGAGCCATTATAAGCAGATAGAAAGAATTAAATAGGTAATTTTACAAGATTTACATAGCTGAATTGCAGTAAAATCTGGTGCTATAAATAAATAATAAATCATTAAAGAATTATTTTAACAAAATTTAAACTTTGGTTTATTATATTTTAAATGAAACAATTATTAGCACAAGTATCTTGCTGATACATGTTGATAAATGACGATGGTATCTTGTTGATAAATTACAAAAAAAAAAAAAAAAAAAAAAAAAACTGCTATTCAAGACCACTGAATTTTGAAGAAAGCAATGTGTTTCAACTGCAAAAATTAATAAGTAAAATCAATAAAATAATAGATCAATTTAGAACTGTTAAGTAATCAATGGTTTCAGTTAAATAAAAAGAATTGAAAGTAATCTTCTTAATACTGCTGTAATTCTTTAAGGCAATTATTTTTAAAGATCTCCATAACGATAATCAAGATTAAAAAGACGATGTTCCTTGTTTACAGGGAATGTTTGCCACAGACGCATCTACTCGTTCGTGCAAGCACGCATAACAATTAAGCAGTTATCGCGCAGTTTGGCGAAGAAGTGCCCCAGAGTTAGTCATAGTGGAATATCTCATCCCGGCCTTCTAGAAACGATATCTAGAAACGGTAATTGGTATCTTGAAACGATATCCATACGTCATGATGAACCTAAAATCTAGTTTTTGAAATCTTGATATTTCATTCTAAGTGACTTTATCTAAATGCCTCTCAATTAAATGTGTAGGCAATGTTTTATATATAAGTATAATTTTTCCCAATCAACATCAGAAGACTGCTTTTCGATAAAAGATTCAATAAGTTTATGATATTGAGAAATTATTTCTCAGTCATTTGATTGCGCATATTCTTCTATATATTCAAGCTTTCAGATCACTCTTTTCAGATAATTCAGTATACTGAAATACAGATTCACATTTTAAATAAGTTAAACTTAATGATGATGTCTTTTGAAAGCTTCTTTTTAGAAAATTCATATCAGTTTATTCAATAAATTTGTATGAATTCATTATAAATGTATGTGAAATATCGCTAACTAATTTAAATGTAAACGTATTTCTTTTATAGTAGGAAAATTTCGTACATCAGTATTTAAATTCGTATGCTAAAAACATCTCATAACTGAAACTTCTCATATTCGGTTCGAAATGTGCCAATTTTAAATTTAAGGCATTAATTATTCAAAATATGATGGCTAATACTCCGATGCTTATTCAAATGAATATAAAATTTTTAAATTGCTTTCTTGCAAGAGTAGACGTTTCATAATTATATTTTTTTACTAATGTTGACCTAGACCAGAGGTTGCCAAAGTGGTCTATATAGACCCCCAGGGGTCTATTTAACAAAAGCCAAGGTCGATCTGAGCCAGGGGGTCGAATGGGGGTCGCTCCGAATCGGAAGGATCGATTGGGGGTCGAAGAAAAAACAATTTTTAATACGCAAATCACACATACCTAATTGAGTATGTAAAATTTGTGAATTTTTTTTATAATTGACATAATGTCAGTTTCTTTATAAAACATAACCCTTATGAAAATTTAAGGTATATTTAAGGTTGATTTGAGGTATTTTTGAGGTATTAAGGTTGTTTTGAGGTATATTGAGGTATATTTAAGGTTGCAGAGAAAACTGCAATAAAAATTATACCTCGTAAAGGTTGTAATTAAGGTGTACGAGGTTGATTTATATATACTTCAGCTTGTTTTGAGGTTGTTTAAAATTCACTTCAAATCATCCAGACTGATAAGGTGATTTTTAAGGTATACCAGGTTTATTTTCTTACACTTGTAACAAAAGAGGTATTTTTGAGGTACAAAATTTTTTACCTTATTTCAACTAACGAGAAAAAGGTATTTATTGCGGTATATGAAGTCATTTTATTTATACCTAAGCTTATTTTGAGGTCGTTCTAAATTCACTTCAAATCAACCAGACTGATAAGGTGATTTTTAAGGTATGCGAGGTTGTTTTTCTTACACTTGTAACAAAAGAGATATTTATGAGGTATAAAAAAATCAACCTTATTTCAACTAACGAGAGTGAGGTATTTACGAGGTATAAAAAATATACCTTATTTCAACTAAAGAGAATGAGTTTATTTATTGAGGTGTATGAAGTCATTTTATTTATACCTAAGCTTGTTTTAAGGTTGCTTAAAGTACACTTCATATTAACTAGCTCACTACCCAGAGTTCCATGAGAGCCGGCAAATGGCGTGTGTGTTGACAATCGAAAGTCTATTCGAAATTCGGTAAGTGCGCTTGACATTTATTAATTTAGTTTTATTACTTTTAATCAAATATGCTTCAATTTTCAAACTTAGTTTTTATTATTTTTGTTTTAACGACGCGTCCTGATCTTAAATAATTTAAGTTGGAGGATATTCTTAGAGGCTATCGTTGTAGGCTTAGTAATAAGAGAGAATAACCGAAATATTTCTCGTCCATGTTTAGGGTAACGTTACTGGTGAATCGTTACAGCAGGTTATGCACCGTATATTTTATTGTTTGTAGTTCATTCAAATAGAACTATTCTTTGTATTTTGCTTAAATGTATATGTTTTAAAGTAGCAGTATGCACGCTGATTAATTGAGAAAAATGTTCATAATTTCTCTTATAAATAAATCATTGAAAAATGAACGATTTTTAAAATAGCAATTTTGCTTTGAAATTCTACTATAACTGTATGCTTATCGTTTGGAGATTTGTTGCAAAGTTTATATAATTGTTTATATATATATATATATATACAAAGTTTATATATATATATATATATATATATATATATATATATATATATATATATATATATATTTACAGAGCTTATCCACAGTTCCCTGATATTGCTGTGATTGCCTAGGCTGTAAATAGCACATGCGCAGTGGCGCAGAAGAAAAGACTAGCAAGCTACTGCTCAGCCTTCCCCTAGGAAATCGTTCTGAATTTATACCTAAAAGAAAAAGTAATCTCTACTAATAAACTACAGAATTTATGTAATTGTTGATAACAATAGTTTGCTAGATATTTGATAATTGAAAACTAGTAACTGTATTAGCTCACTTCTTCATGTTTGATCACAAAACTGCTATTTTCACTACATGTTATTTTCTCGCATTTTACCCAAGTTAATTATTTACTAAGCAGATTGTTATTACTTATTAGAATATTGAGCAGAATTAAATTAAATCCGATTTCAAGTTTATATGTCAATTTGTTTCAAGGTTATGAGCTTTTTCATGCAGCTGTTTATGGTTCAAAAATGTGCGAATTTCGGAAATCTTAAATTTTTTAGAAATAAGTCAGTATAGTATGCAATTTTAATCCTAAATTGAATAAAATCAATTACAAATAAAACATGTATTGTTGAAAGTAATATGCATTATTTTGAGTTTCATCCTATGGGATATGTTTTTATATTTAAACAAGTGTTTGAAACAACTAACTATTAGTTTTATTCTGCTCGGTTTTATAAGTTATATAGGAGATATTATACTCAACTTATTTTAAAAGTATTATTTCAAATCATTCTCTCTTAGACATTTTCCTCACATAAAATGACTCTCAACTTTAAAATAAATGCTCCTTATCAGCTTGTAATTTGTTCTATTCGATTGAGTGTAAAAAAAGAATAAAAATTGGTACATAACTTTAAAATTTTAATTTATTGAACGATTGTAGATTCTTGATTACATTGATTAAAAATTATTAAAATAACTATTTTTTAAGAAACTCTGATGGAATTGACAATAACATAAGTCCTTTTCAGAATCAGCGTCAAAAATTTTAAAAAAAGCTGTTAGGTTCATCAAGTCTGACAAAAAGTATAAAAATATAGTTTAAATATATTATTGAGTTTAAAGATTTTTAAAAATGAAAAGGAAGGAAATCTAATTATTAAACTTACAAGTACCATAATGTTAAAGATGTATAGAAAAACAAAAAGTGTTAAAATTGCATAATAAGATTGTAATTATATAGGGTGTTTATAAAGTCCCGGACCCATTTTGATGTTTAATAACTCATAAAATAATAAAGATAGATTAAAATTAATAACATTAATGGTTAGATAGACTCAAAAGTTTCATGACCTTTGTCAATGAACTTCCACGTGTGCTCCCTTCGTCGCGCGGAGAATATCAAGTCAATAGTCAATTTCACGATAGGTAGCTTTCTTTTTTACAGAAAAGACGGTCTCATCAGTCGTATACTTAGACATGTTGGAAAACTTCGTATTTCCACGACTAGAAGAGCTTCAGCCACATGTCTTTTTGCAACAAGATGGTGAACCACCTCATTGGAGTATCATCATTCGTAGTTCTTTGAATAACCATTTTCCAGGAAGATGGATTGGGTGAGGAGGTCCAATTCCTTGGCCACCCAGATCACCTGATGTAACGCCGCTGGACTTTTTTCTTTGGGGATTTATAAAGGACAATGTTTACAGGAGGATCGTGTCGAACATTGATGTACCAGAATTGGGGCCAGAATTACAACCGCAATAGCCTCTGTGGATGCCGACATGCTTGCCGCTACCTGGCGTGAAATAGACTATCAACTTGATATTTTCCGTGCGACGAGAGGGGCACACGTGGAAGTTTATTGACAAGGTTCATGAAACTTTTTGAGTCTATCTAACCATTTATGTTATTAATTTTAATCTATCTTTATTATTTTATGAGTTATTAAACATTAAAATGGGTCCGGGCCTTTATAAACACCCTGTATATTTGAATTTCTGTAAATGTTGTTAATGGTAAGACTGTCTTCAGTGTATTTCATTTTGTGGCTGTGATACATGTCATGCTTTTTAGCTACGAGGATTGAATAGAAATGGCAGAAGAGTAATACTATTTATCTGAAAAGGAAAATTAATTTCATCCAGTTAATTTAAATCATAAAAAAAATACTTTCTAATGGATGGTGTTTTCAATACAAATGTAAACAATAGCAATCTCGAGCTCGGGACCTACTCTAGTTCCGGTTAAAAAGATTGCAGCTGCTTACTACATGTTATTCTGATAGGCGATGTTTTCAAACGAATAATTTTGTTTTCAATAAAAGAAATAAACTAGATAATTTCTGAGCTCAAATCTGACGTATTTCATAAGATATTAATGTTATCATGTAATTCTGGGGAGTTTGGAGTAAAAATTTGTTTTAGTTATTTTGTTATTTATTATTAAAAAAGGTGACATGGTTGCTAGATTTTGAATAACTCGCTTTTTTGGCAGTCTTGATTTGGCTTCTTTCCATTTGTTTATTACTGTTTGTTCGTGTTGCAAGTTGTGCACCATCTTACGTTAGTGTTAACACTTTCAGTATTGTAAACAGTATTGTTAGCATTGTAAACATAAGTAATAAGTAATCAAGTGCATTGTTTGCAAGAATCTCAAAACACAATGATGCCAAATGGCTTTAAAATACAGCTGAAACAGTAACCCGGAAATTTGGGCAGTCCCGAGCTTGCAGCGCTCCCTAGTGTAGAAAACACCATCCATATTTTAAAACCTGCCACTATTATTGTAAATATGACTTTCCTACTAATTTATATTTTTTTTCCTTTTAGGTTCCAATAATTACAAGTTTCAACATGTAGACGGATACAGTATTTAAAATAATTTTGTTGGTTTGTAAAAAAAGTGAAATTTTAGTTTTAAATAAAAGTACTTTGAATTTCAGCTGACTAATTATTTAAATTTGTAGTTTTATAGCTTTAAAAATTCAAGCACCTTAGACAACTATCTTCTAAAAACACGAAGAATGGGTTCCCATAAATAATTTTTACTAACTGTAGAATTTGGATAAGTGTTATTTTAAGATGATTTAAATCAATCTATTAAAATTATAGAAGAATTATGCATTTGAAACTTTCTTTTATAGCTTAACAAAAGAAGCAATTACTGCCGAAGGTTTAATATTAAAAATTTCAAGTTGATAAATGATCTCTACTAGTGAAAAAAATTTAAAGATATACATTATTCTTCATATAATATATATATAATATCTTTATATATATATTATATTTTTTATATAGTGAGTCTAAAAATTAATAAACTAGGTGGTCCGTATAACACCTCACCTTCGTAAGTACTAAAAAAAAGCATCTTTGGTTAATAAATTAATACTTCTAAAAATACAAAAATATATACTTGAGGTTACGAAATAATAACTTAAGGTAGAACATGGAACACATGGCGCTAATTAAAAATAACCTTTCCAAGTGTTAAAAATACACTTCAGGTTGATTTATAACAACCAGAAGTGTAAAATGGCCCATCTTAGGTTAAAAAATATATACCTCTACAAGCGTAAAATTATATACCTGAGGTTGAAGAATAATTACCTGAGGTAGAACAAATTACATTTGAGGTTGATTTATAACAACCAGAAGTGTAAAACGACACACCATAGGTTGATAAATATATACCTCTACAAGCATAACATTATAAACCTGAGATTGAAAAATAATTACCTGAGGTAAAACAAAATGCACCTGAGGTTGATTTACAACAACCAGAAGTGTAAAATGACACACCACAGGTTGATAAATATATACCTCTACAAGCATAAAATTATGTACCTGAGGTTGAAAAACAATTGCCTGATGTCAAACAAAATACACCTGAGGTAGATTTATAATAAGCTGAAGTGTAAAATGACACACCTTAGGTTGTTGAATAAATACTTCCACAAGTGTAAAAATATATACTTCAGGCTGATAAGTAATAACCTAAGGTTGAAAATGAAGCACTTTAAAGTAGTAAATATCTACCTCTCCACAAATGTAAAATTAAACACCTCAAGTTGAAACATATGTACCTCTGGAGGTATATTTAAAGTATATTTAAGGTTGACTTTGAGGTATTCATTTGCACCCTTTTCAACCTTAAGGACGTATTAAAATAACAACCTCCTTTATACCTTTAAAATATACCTCGTTTATACCTCATTTATACCTCGATTTTTTCATAAGGGAAATTAATAAACGTATATTTATTCGGGTGAAACAAGTATTTACGTACCAGCGTTCAGTGGCACGAACTCAAAACAGTTTATAAGTTATATGCATATGTGAGCTTGTCAAAATGTCACGTGTGACAAGCATTGACGCTACAAACGCAAATATCATACGCAGTTTCAGCTATCTTTTCACACTCTGAACAGTGTTGTATATTTGCAGTGCCATTGTTAAAACTTTTATAGTTTTGGATAATTAGTTATTGTTTCGATAAAACTATTCGTTTAGTTTAGATATCAATTTTAATTATCAATGCATGAAAAAAAAAGAATTTATGCATTAATAATATGGGTTAGTGCAGCCCGAGACAAAACTACAGCACACTTTGTATTTCTTTACGAAAATTACAAAATTGACCAATTTTGAACCCAATATAGCGAACCTTGCAAAAAAAAAAAACAACAGGCACACCCATCTCATTGATTAAGAAACAATAAATCTGTTGTTACTTTACTTATTATTTCTACTTATTCATAATTACTTATTATTTAATAAATATTAAGATATTTAACTTTCAACATTAATATATTTTTCATAAAACTATTATTACACAATGTACTATTACTTTAATAAATGTTTAAGAGCATAAAATAAATGTACAAACACAGTATCTAACAGAGTTTTATTTTAATTAACAGAAAACTACTTTTATGGGGGTCGATGGAGATTTCGAAAAATTATCAAGGGGTCGATGGTCAAAAAAGTTTTGCGACCCCTGACCTAGACTCTTGAAATGAACAAATTTCCAAAAACTAAGCAAAGGCTAGAATAACATTATCATGAGTACCTTTTGCAGCATACTTTCAGTTTTTATTTTAACCAATAGCAAACTTTTATTTACCTCTGAAATTATTAAACATGTTTACAAACTCTATAATATTGTACTTAATACAATCGTTTTTTTTTTAAAGAATGACGCCCGGTGGCTGAGCGGTAGCGCTTCTCGCTGTCGTGCCACAGGTCCCTGTCCTTACGAAAATTTAAGGTATATTTAAAGTTGATTTGAGGCATTTTTGAGGTATTAAGGTTGTTTTGAGGTATATTTAAGGTTGCAGAGAAAGCAGCAATAAAAATTATACCTTGTAAAGGCTGTAATTAAGGTGTACGAGGTTGATTTACATATACTTCAGCTTGTTTTGAAGTTGTTTAAAATTCACTTCAAATCATCCAGACTGATAAGGTGATTTTTAAGGTATGCCAGGTTTATTTTCTTACACTTGTAACAAAAGAGGTATTTTTGAGGTGTAAAATTTTTTACCTTATTTCAACTAACGAGGGTGAGGTATTTATTGAGATATATGAAGTCATTTTATTTATACCTAAGCTTATTTTGAGGTTGTTTTAAATTCACTTCAAATCATCCAGACTGATAAGGTGATTTTTAAGGTATACGAGGTTGATTTTTTTACACTTGTAACAAAAGAGGTATTTATGAGGTATAAAAAAATCAACCTTGTTTCAACTAAAGAGAGTGAGGTATTTATTGAGGTGTATGAAGTCATTTTATTTATACCTAAGCTTGTTTTAAGGTTGTTTAAAGTACACTTCATATTAACTAGCTCACTTCCCAGAGTTTCATGCAAACCGGTAAAGGGCGTGTGTGTTGACAATCGAAAGTCTATTTGAAATTCGGTAAGTGTGCTTGACATTTATTAATTTAGTTTTATCACTTTTTGTTTTAACCACGCGTCCTGATCTTAAATAATTTAAGTTGGAGGATATTCTTAGAGGCTATCTTTGTAGGTTTAGCAATAAGATAGAACCCTTATGAAAATGTAAGGTATATTTAAGGTTGATTTGAGGTATTTTTGAGGTATTAAGGTTGTTTTGAGGTATATTTGAGGTATATTTAAGTTTGCAGAGAAAACAGCAATAAAAATTATACCTCGTAAAGGTTGTAATTAAGGTGTACGAGATTGATTTATATATACTCAGACAAAAAGTTTAAAAATATAGACTAGGTTTATTGAGTTTAAAGATTTTTAAAAAAAGAAAATCGAATTGTTAAACTTTCAAGTACCATAATGTTACAGATGTATCGAAAAATAAAAAGTGTTAAAATTGCATAATAAGATTGGAATTATACAGGTGTTTACAAAGTCCCGGACCCATTTTGATGTTTAATAAATCATTAAGTAATAAAGATAGATTAAAATTAATAACATAAATGGTTGGATAGACTCAAAAAGTTTCATGACTCTTGTCAATGAACTTCCACGTTTGCCCCCTTCGTTGCACGGAGAATATCAAGTCGATAGTCGATTTCAAGCCATTTCAGAAAAGACGGTCTCATCAGTCGTATACTTAGACATGTTGGAAAACTTCGTATTTCCACAACTAGATGGGCGTCAGCCACATGTTTTTTTTCCAACTAGATGGTGCACCACCTCATTGGGGTATCATCGTTCGTAGTTCTTTGAATGACCATTTTCCAGGAAGATGGATTGGGCGAGGAGGTCCATTCCCTTGGCCACCCAGATCATCTGATATAACGCCACTGGACTTTTTTCTTTGGGGATTTATATAGGACAGTGTTTACAGGAGGATCGTGTCGAACATTAATGACCTAAAATCCAGAATTACAACCGCAATACCCTCTGTGGATGCCGACATGTTTGCCGCTACCTGGCATGAAATTGACTATCGACTTGATATTCTCCGTGCGATGAAGGGGGCACACGTGGAAGTTCATTGACAATGTTCATGAAAGTTTTTGAGTCTATCTAACCATTTATGTTATTAATTTTAATCTATCTTTATTATTTTATGAGTTATTAAACATCATAATGGGTCCGGGACTTTATAAACACCCTGTATATTTGAATTTCTGTAAATGTTGTTAATTGTAATACTGTCTTCAGTGTATTTCATTTTGTGGCTGTGATACATATCATGCTATTTTTAGCTATGAGGATTGAATAGAAATGGCAGAAGAGTAATATTATTTATCTGAAAAAGAAAATTAATTTCATCCAGTTAATTTAAATAATAAAAAAAAAACAATTTCTAATATTTTAAAACCTGCCACTATTATTGTAAATATGACTTTCGTACTAAAACATTTTATTTCTTTTAGGTTCCAATAATAACAAGTTACAACATGTAGACGGAAACAGTATTTAAAATAATTTTGTTGGTTTGTAAAAAAAATGACATTTTAGTTTTAAATAAAAGTAGTACTTTGAATTTCAGCTGACTTATTATTTAAATTTGTAGTTTTATAGCTTTAAAAATTCAAGCACTTTAGACAACTATCTTCTAAAAATAGGAGTATGAGTTCCCATAAATAATTTTTACTAACTGTAGAATTTGGATAAGTGTTATTTTAAGATGATTTAAATCAATCTATTAAAATTATAGAAGAATTACGCATTTGAAACTTTCTTTTATAGCTTAACAAAAGAAGCAATTACTGCCGAAGGTCTAATATTAAAATTTTCATGTTGATAAATGATCTCTACTAGTGAAAAAAATATAATGATATACATTATTCTTCATATAATATAAATAATATCTTTATATATATCATATTTTTATATAGTGAGTCTAAAAATTAATAAACTAGGTGGTCCGTATAACACCTCACCTTCGTAAGTGCTAAAAAAACAGGTTTAAGTAGAGCTACATAAGCCTGAAGTGTAAAATGTCGCATCTTTGGTTGATAAATTAATACTTCTAAAAATAGAAAAATATATACTTGAGGTTACGAAATAATAACTTAAGGTAGAAAATTACTGAAAGAAAACACAAATAATTAAATTCGAAAAGGATAAAACTTCTTTGAAAAAAAACGCGCTAAGAAGCAGCAGAAATTTCAGAAAAAAGTATCAATACAAGAAACGAATGAAATAAAAATGAAAATATGACCACCGAAGCCGATGCCTTCAGGGGGTACCGGCTCCGGTAGCCATTAAAAGCAAAACCATTTCTAATTGAGGGAGAAGCAAATGCTTAAAATATCTCCCTCAGTACCCCGATGGTTTTGTATAGAGGTCCAGGAAAAACAAGATACATTCAAAATAATTAACAAATTAAGAAAAGAAAATCAATCAAAATCATCAGAAAAATAAAAACTCACTAAGTCACAGGTCAAGCATCAACTTCAAAAGCAAGTAGAGGAAAAGAAAACACTAAAAACTGAAAAACCAACGCCCCCTATTATAATGCGCAGAAAAAGTTTAAAATGAAATGGAAAAGGTCAGGAGAAAGAAATACGTAGACAAATTAATAGAATGCTTAACTGGGGCTGCTCAGTTAAGACTAGAATTGCGCCCTGTTAAAAGAAAAAATTATATAAAAACTTAAAAACCATCAATCATTTTTTTAATTAAAAAATTAACATTACAAAAATTAAAAGGAAAAACATTTTTACTCAAATTATTTAAAAAATTATCCACAGCTTCCCGAAAACTTTCAACATTATTGCAAATTTTTCTGATCCTAACTAATTGTGAAAAAACAAGATTTTTGAATATTTTACTACACAAATTAGTTTTAAAGTTGCAAAAAAATAACATTAAAATTAAAAGCCTTTCTTTTATCAAACACACCAATTTTAATAAAACTGTTAACAATATCAATTTTAAAATATAAATATTCAATATTAAAACAATTTTCATTAGTTTTTTTCAGGACCAAATCACCAGGATAAATACTATAAATAAAATTATAATCATCACAATTAAACAAAATCAAATCATCAGTGTATCGGAAAGCATTAAGTTCTTTATGTTCAAGAAATTTAGCCTCAAAAAAATGCAAAAAAATGTTGTCAAAAACCCCAGAAAAGGAATTACCTTGTGGAATTCCAATAATTTGTTTATAAAAATCTAAACCATTAAAAAGAACATTCTCAAAAAGATTAAACTTGCATAAATCTAACCAGTTAAACTTATCAATTTTTTCATCAAATAAATACCTGTCATAAATACCATCACAAATCTTAATAATCTTACCATGTGGTATACTTGTATACAAATTTTCAAAATCAAAAGTGTTAATGCTGGAAATATTATTATTATTTATAAAATCCAAAACTTCAACATTACTATCAATAACAATATTGGTGTTAGTAAAACTGATATGCTTTTTAATAAGGTTTCTAAAGTTGAAAGGGTTTTTTGTACGATTAATTTTCATGATAAGAATTTTGAAAATGCTAAGTTACCACAGATTATTCATGGTCTTTCTGATTTCTTTCCTTTAGAACAAATTAGGGTTTCTGCTGCTTTTAAATATTCTTCTACACTTAGAAAAAAGGTGTGTAATTATAATTTTTTAAGTCGAAATCTTAATTGTATTTTTAAATTTGATTGTTATTGTAATGAGGAAGGTTTTTCAAAATTTATTGATAATTGGACATGTTATTACCGGAAATTTGGAGATTGTGGGTGATCAAGATTTAACCAGCATTTTAAGTAAGGGTAAATTTAAAACCGAGAGTTAAAATGAAAAAAGAAGTTTTTATTTTATCTATTAAAAAAGATCTAGATTTTTTATTGCAAAAATTTCCAGAAAATATCATTGGCCCGTTTCTGAGTGGAAAGCTAAAATTATTGAAAGGGTTAAATTTAATTTATTTTATACCAGTTTTAGTTCATTTCCTAAAGGTACTTATATTGATTATGATTTATCTAGAAAAATTAAAAATCTGAAAGATAAATTCATTGTTACTGTTGTAGATAAGGCTTCAAATAATTTCTGAATTATGTGTAAATATTTTTTTAAAAAATTGATTATTGGGGAATATAATGCAAATAATACTTATTTAAAATTAAAAGAAGATAAAAAAGTCATTGAAAAAAGAATTATTGCATTTAGTAAAAAATTAAAATTTAAGTTAAATAGGTTTACATTTCCATATTTATTTCCAATTGTTAAATTTCATAAAAATCCGATTAAATTTAGGTTTATAGCATGTGGTACCAATAGTTATAATTCTGATATTAGTAAAAGGTTTTTTAGTTTTTTAAAAATTATTTTGCTTAAAATTAAAAAAGAGAAAAATATTGTTATTGATAGTAATGTTGAAGTTTTGGATTTTATAAATAATAATGATATTTCCAGCATTAACACTTTTGATTTTGAAAATTTGTATACAAGTATACCACATGGTAAAATTATTAAGATTTGTGATGGTATTTATGACAGGTATTTATTTGATGAAAAAATTGATAAGTTTAACTGGTTAGATTTATGCAAGTTTAATCTTTTTGAGAATGTTCTTTTTAATGGTTTAGATTTTTATAAACAAATTATTGGAATTCCACAAGGTAATTCCTTTTCTGGGGTTTTTGACAACATTTTTTTGCATTTTTTTTGAGGCTAAATTTCTTGAACATAAAGAACTTAATGCTTTCCGATACATTGATGATTTGATTTTGTTTAATTGTGATGATTATAATTTTATTTATAGTATTTATCCTGGTGATTTGGTCCTGAAAAAAACTAATGAAAATTGTTTTAATATTGAATATTTAGATTTTAAAATTGATATTGTTAACAGTTTTATTAAAATTGGTGTGTTTGATAAAAGAAAGGCTTTTAATTTTAATGTAATTTTTTTCTGCAACTTTAAAACTAATTTGTGTAGTAAAATATTCAAAAATCTTGTTTTTTCACAATTAGTTAGGATCAGAAAAATTTGCAATAATGTTGAAAGTTTTCGGGAAGCTGTGGATAATTTTTTAAATAATTTGAGTAAAAATGTTTTTCCTTTTAATTTTTGTAATGTTAATTTTTTAATTAAAAAAATGATTGATGGTTTTTAAGTTTTTATATAATTTTTTCTTTTAACAGGGCGCAATTCTAGTCTTAACTGAGCAGCCCCAGTTAAGCATTCTATTAATTTGTCTACGTATTTCTTTCTCCTGACCTTTTCCATTTCATTTTAAACTTTTTCTGCGCATTATAATAGGGGGCGTTGGTTTTTCAGTTTTTAGTGTTTTCTTTTCCTCTACTTGCTTTTGAAGTTGATGCTTGACCTGTGACTTAGTGAGTTTTTATTTTTCTGATGATCTTGATTGATTTTCTTTTCTTAATTTGTTAATTATTTTGAATGTATCTTGTTTTTCCTGGACCTCTATACAAAACCATCGGGGTACTGAGGGAGATATTTTAAGCATTTGCTTCTCCCTCAATTAGAAATGGTTTTGTTTTTAATGGCTACCGGTGCCGGTACCCCCTAAAGACGTCGGCTTCGGTGGTCATATTTTTATTTTTATTTCATTCGTTTTTTGTATTAAGGTAGAACATGGAACACATGGCGCTAATAAAAAATAACCTTTACAATTGTTGAACAGAACAAAATACATTTGAGGTTGATTTATAACAACCAGAAGTGTAAAATGGCCCACCTTAGGTTGAAAAATATGTACCTCTACAAGCATAAAATTATATACCTGAGGTTGAAAAATAATTACCTGGGGTGGAACAAAATACATTTGAGGCTGATTTATAACAACCAGAAGTGTAAAACGACACACCACAGGTTGATAAATATATACCTCTACAAGTATAGAATTATATACCTGAGGTTGAAAAACAATAACCTGAAGTCGAACAAAATACACCTGAGGTTGATTTATAATGACCTGAAGTGTAAAATGACGCACCTTAGGTTGCTGAATTAATACCTCCACAGTGTAAAAAAATATACTTCAGGCTGATAAGTAATAACCTAAGGTTGAAAATGAAACACTTTAAAGTAGTAAATATCTACCTCTCTCCAGATGTAATTCTAGACGAATTCGGTCTAGAATTTTAAAATAAAAATTTCCATTGCTCCACCCTTCGATATTTTTGTCTAACCTAGGTTTGTAAAACGGAAACCTAAAAAATTTAAAAGCAGTGGCACCATTGTAGGAAAAAACCATTTTAACACCTCGAGATATCATTTCTTGATGTAGAAATGATCTTTGATTGAACTGTAAACAACAACTCGCAACGGAATGTTGCCAGAGATGCCAACTAACCCGGATACGCCAAAATTTTAAAAAAAAACGGTAATTAACTACAAACTAAATTTTGCAAATATTTCGCTATTTTTGCTTGCTTTTTGAAAGGTATAGCATGACATAACTACTATAAAGTGGTGAATTATGTAAGCCTACGAATTATTTAGAAATAGTGGTGGATGAATATCTATTAAATTGAATTTATTAAACCATGAATCACAATTGATTAGCTACCACTTTAAAATATTTATTTGCTGTCCGGAGCAAGTTGACATCTCTGTGTTGAAGACGTCTGAGACACGTCAATTATTGTTTTGACGTAAGAAAGAAATGAGGTTTCCCAGACGTCTTCGTGTGTCAAGGGGTTAATTAATCTGTTGCTAGATTACTGACAGAGACGGTTGGAAGTGCATTATAAAAATTAAACGCATAACTTAAAGAAAAATAAAATATCAACTTAAAAAACGATAATATACCTATAAAATTAAATACCTATAAAATTAGTAAATATATAGACGTTTCTTAATTTCCCAGGTATAAATAATTTAAGAAAAGATTATTTCTTTCATTAATAGGTTAACTCGTATGGTGTAAAACATGAAGCACTGCAATTTGTTGGTTTAATCTCTAAATGGGGTGTCATTTCAATGCCATTCTATAATTTAGCTAAACACTTTTTTAATGGACAAATGGCATGAAAATTTAAATTTCGGTTTAAAAAAGAATCTGAAAATTTTGAAAATATAAAACTTTTTATACCTTACTATTGAAAATATTTTTCATCATTAACAAATTAGTTAATTAAAATAATTTAATTCATCTAAAATCCACATAGTATTGCATTCTCGTCTCTGGTTTGAGAGTTTATGTAATTTTACAAAAGAATTATTGTTGTATGACAAATAACTCAAAAGATATGAAAAGAAACGTGAAGCATAACGTTGGAGTAAAAAAATTTGAACCGTTATAGTGGTTAAACTAAAAAAACCACCGTTCGAAATTTCGCTTACACCTCCTAATTTGGGGATGGTAAATCCGAATTCGGTGAAAAAAAGGCATGTTTCTCCAAAAAAAAAAAAGTGTTTTTTCTTTAACTTTTTTGTAAAAATCGAAGCATATTCCCCATGGTCACAAATTTAAGAGGTTTCTATAAGATATTGCCATAACACTTTACAGAATGAAAACCCGAATAACCGTTCAAAAGTATTAAGGATGATCCGTTTTTTTTTCCTGACTGTACATAAAATGTAGGCACGTATGCAGCAATGTTAGTCTTTGTAACTACAGTCTATGTACATGCAACGTAAATACGTACTTACGCTTGCATAAGCAACCTATCAACCTACGTACAGGTAAGTACGTTCGTATGAATTTACTACGTTGCTTCACATGTATATACTCATCTACATACAGTGTGCGTACGTACCTATATTCATACGTATATACTCGTGTAGGTACATTTATTCACGTATGTGCAATGTATGTATATGAAGTGACATTCAATTCACGTGTGTACGAGCACAGCATTTTCTTTTTGTTTTTCAAAGACGAATATGTCTAACGAGGAATCAATTTATTTGAAGATTGCTTCGGTAATTTATTAATGTTATAATATATGTTTTGCATCATTTACTAAAGTTTATTATACCTATAATATTACCCCTTATGAAAAAATCGAGGTATAAATGAGGTATAAACGAAGTATATTTTAAAGGAATAAAGGAGGTTGTTGTTTAAATACGTCGTAAAGGTTGAAAAGGGTGAAAATGAATACCCCAAAATCAACCTCAAATATACCTTAAATATACCTCCAGAGGTATATATGTTTCAGCCTGAAGTATATTTTTTTACACTTGTGGAAGTATTTATTCAACAACCTAAGGTGTGTCATTTTACACTTCAGGTTATTATAAATCAACCTCAGGTGTATTTTGTTCTACTTCAGGTAATTATTTTTCAACCTCAGGTATCTAATTTTATGCTTGTAGAGGTAGATATTTTTCAACCTATGGTGTGTCATTTTACACTTCAGCTTATTATAAATCTACCTCAGGTGTATTTTGTTCGACATCAGGTAATTGTTTTTCAACTTCAGGTATATAATTTTATGCTTGTAGAGGTATATATTTATCAACCTGTGGTGTGCCGTTTTACACTTCTGGTTGTTATAAATCAACCTCAAATGTATTTTGTTCTACCTCAGGTAATTATTCTTCAACCTCAGGTATATAATTTTATGCTTGTAAAGGTATATATTTTTCAACCTAAGGTGGGCCATTTTACACTTCTGGTAGTTATAAATCAACCTGAAGTGTATTTTCAACAATTGGAAAGGTTATTTTTAATTAGCGCCATGTGTTCCATGTTCTACCTTAAGTTATTATTTCGTAACCTCAAGTACATATTTTTGTATTTTTAGAAGTATTAATTTATCAACCGAAGACGTTTTTTTTCGCACTCACGAAGGTGAGGTGTTATGCGGACCACCTAGTTTATTAATTTTTAGACTCACTATATAAAAAATATAATATATATATAAAGATATTATATATATTATATGAAGAATAATGTACATTACATTTTTTTTCACTAGTAGAGATCATTTATCAACCTGAAATTTTTAATATTAAACCTTCGGCAGTAATTGCTTCTTTTGTTAAGCTATAAAAGAAAGTTTCAAATGCATAATTCTTCTATAATTTTAATAGATTGATTTAAATCATCTTAAAATAACACTTATCCAAATTCTACAGTTAGTAAAAATTATTTATGGGAACTCATACTCGTATTTTTAGAAGATAGTTGTCTAAGGTGCTTGAATTTTTAAAGCTATAAAACTACAAATTTAAATAATTAGTCAGCTGAAATTCAAAGTACTTTTATTTAAAACTAAACTGTCATTTTTTTTACAAGCCAACAAAATTATTTTAAATACTGTTTCCGTCTACATGTTGAAACTTGTAATTATTGGAACCTAAAAGGAAAAAAAATATAAATTAGTAAGAAAGTCATATTTGCAATAATAGTGGCAGGTCTTAAAATATTAAAAAGTATTTTTTTTTATCACTTAAATTAACTGGATGAAATTAATTTTTCTTTTCAGATAAATATCTTCTGCCATTTCTATTCAATCCAGTATTACCATTAACAACATTTACAGAAATTCAAATATACAGGGTGTTTATAAAGTCTCGGTCCCATTTTGATGCTTAATAACTCATAAAATAATAAAGATAGATTAAAATTAATAACATAAATGGTTATATAGACTCAAAAACTTTCATGAACCTTGTCAATGAACTCCCACGTGTGCCCCCTTCGTCGCACGGAGAATATCAAGTCGATAGTCAATTTCACGCCAGGTAGCGGCAAGCATGTCGGCATCCACAGAGGCTATTGCGGTTGTAATTCTGGCTTTTAGGCCATCAATGTTCGACACGATCCTCCTGTAAACATTGTCCTTTATAAATCCCCAAGGAAAAAAGTCCAGCGGCGTTATATCAGGTGATCTGGGTGGCCAAGGAGTTGGACCTCCTCGCCCAATCCATCTTCCTGTAAAATGGTCATTCAAAGAACTACGAACGATGATACCCCAATGAGGTGGGGCACCATCTTGTTGCAAAAAGACGTGTGGGTGAAGCTCTTCTAGTTGTGGAAATACGAAGTTTTCCAACATGTCTAAGTATACGACTGATGAGATTGTCTTTTCTGTCAAAAAGAAAGCTACCTCTCGTGAAATTGACTATCGACTTGATATTCTCCGTGCGATGAAGGGGGCACACGTGGAAGTTCATTGACAAGGGTCATGAAACTTTTTGAGTATATCTAACCATTAATGTTATTAATTTTAATCTATCTTTATTATTTTATGAGTTATTAAACATCAAAATGGGTCCGGGACTTTATAAACACCCTGTATAATTCCAATCTTACTGTGCAATTTTAACACTTTTTATTTTTCTATACATCTGTAACATTATGGTACTTGTAAGTTTAATAATTAGATTTTCTTCCCTTTCTTTTTTAAAAATCTTTAAACTCAATAAACCTAGTCTATATTTTTCAACTTTTAGACTTCATGAAACTAGCAGTTTTTTTTTTTTAAATTTTTGACGCTGATTCTGAAAAGGACTTATGTTATTGTCAATCACATCAGAGTTTCTTAAAAAATAGTTATTTTAATAATTTTTAATCAATGTAATCAAGAATCTACAATCGTTTAATAAATTAAAATTTTAAAGTTATGTACCAATTTTTATTCTTTATTTACACTCAATCGAATAGAACAAATTACAAGCTGATAAGGAGCATTTATTTTAAAGTTGAGAGTCATTTTATGTGAGGAAAATGTCTAAGAGAGAATGATTTGAAATAATACTTTTAAAATAAGTTGAGTATAATATCTCCTATATAACTTATAATACCGAGCAGAATAAAACTAATAGTTAGTTGTTACAAGCACTTGTTTAAATATAAATACACATCCCATAGGATGAAACTCTAAATAATGCATCCCTTATGAAAAAATAGAGGTATAAATGAGGTATAAACGAGGTATATTTTAAAGGTATAAACGAGGTATATTTTAAAGGTATAAAGGAGGTTGTTGTTTAAATACGTCGTAAAGGTTGAAAAGGGTGCAAATGAATACCTCAAAATCAACCTCAAATATACCTTAAATATACCTCCAGAGGTATATATGTTTCAGCCGGAAGTATATTTTTTTACACTTGTGGAAGTATTTATTCAACAACCTAAGGTGTGTCATTTTACACTTCAGGTTATTATAAATCAACCTCAGGTGTATTTTGTTCGACTTCAGGTAATTATTTTTCAACCTCAGGTATCTAATTTTATGCTTGTAGAGGTAGATATTTTTCAACCTATGGTGTGTCATTTTACACTTCAGCTTATTATAAATCTACCTCAGGTGTATTTTGTTCGACCTCAGGTAATTATTCTTTAACCTCAAGTATATAATTTTATGCTTGTAGAGGTATATATTTTTCAACCTAAGATGGGCCATTTTACACTTCTGGTTGTTATAAATCAACCTGAAGTGTATTTTCAACAATTGGAAAGGTTATTTTTAATTAGCGCCATGTGTTCCATGTTCTACCTTAAGTTATTATTTCGTAACCTCAAGTATATATTTTTGTATTTTTAGAAGTATTAATTTATCAACCAAAAATGTTTTTTTTTAGCACTTACGAAGGTGAGGTGTTATACGGACTACCTAGTTTATTAATTTTTAAACTCACTATATAAAAAATATAATATATATATAAAGATATTATATATATTATATGAATAATAATGTACATTACATTTTTTTCACTAGTAGAGATCATTTATCAACCTGAAATTTTTAATATTAAACCTTCGGCAGTAATTGCTTCTTTTGTTAAGCTATAAAAGAAAGTTTCAAATGCATAATTCTTCTATAATTTTAATAGATTGATTTAAATCATCTTAAAATAACACTTATCCAAATTCTACAGTTAGTAAAAATTATTTATGGGAACTCATACTCGTATTTTTAGAAGATAGTTGTCTAAAGTGCTTGAATTTTTAAAGCTATAAAACTACAAATTTAAATAATTAGTCAGCTGAAATTCAAAGTACTACTTTTATTTAAAACTAAAATGTCATTTTTTTTACAAACCAACAAAATTATTTTAAATACTGTTTCCGTCTACATGTTGTAACTTGTTATTATTGGAACCTAAAAGGAAAAAAAAAATATAAATTAGTAAGAAAGTCATATTTACAATAATAGTGGCAGGTCTTAAAATATTAGAAAGTATTTTTTTTATCATTTAAATTAACTGGATGAAATTAATTTTCCTTTTCAGATAAATATCTTCTGCCATTTCTATTCAATCCTCGTAGCTAAAAAGCATGACATGTATCACAGCCACAAAATAAAATACACTGAAGACAGTATTACCATTAACAACATTTACAGAAATTCAAATATACAGGGTGTTTATAAAGTCTCGGTTCCATTTTGATGCTTAAAAACTCATAAAATAATAAAGATAGATTGAAATTAATAACATAAATGGTTAGATAGACTCAAACACTTTCATGAACCTTGTCAATGAACTTCCACGTGTGCCCCCTTCGTCGCACGGAGAATATCAAGTCGATAGTCAATTTCACGCCAGGTAGCGGCAAGCATGTCGGCATCCACAGAGGCTATTGCGGTTGTAATTCTGGCTTTTAGGCCATCAATGTTCGACACGATCCTCCTGTAAACATTGTCCTTTATAAATCCCCAAAGAAAAAAGTCCAGCGGCGTTATATCAGGTGATCTGGGTGGCCAAGGAATTGAACCTCCTCGCCCAATCCATCTTCCTGTAAAATGGTCATTCAAAGAACTACGAACGACGATACCCCAATGAGGTGGTGCACCATCATGTTGCAAAAAGACATGCGGCTGAAGCTCTTCTAGTTGGGGAAATACGAAGTTCTCCAACGTGTCTAAGTATACGACTGATGAGATTGTCTTTTCTGTAAAAAAGAAAGCTACCTATCGTGAAATTGACTATCGACTTGATATTCTCCGTGCGACGAAGGGGGCACACGTGGAAGTTCATTGACAAGGGTCATGAAACTTTTTGAGTCTATCTAACCATTAATGTTATTAATTTTAATCTATCTTTATTATTTTATGAGTTATTAAACATCAAAATGGGTCCGGGACTTTATAAACACCCTGTATAATTCCAATCTTATTGTGCAATTTTAACACTTTTTATTTTTCTATACATCTGTAACATCATGGTACTTGTAAGTTCAATAATTAGATTTCCTTCCCTTTCTTTTTTAAAAATTATTTAAACTCAATAAACCTAGTCTATATTTTTCAACTTTTTGTCAGACTTCATGAAACTAGCAGATTTTTTTTAAATTTTTGACGCTGATTTTGAAAAGGACTTATGTTATTGTCAATCACATCGGAGTTTCTTAAAAAATAGTTATTTTAATAATTTTTAATCAATGTAATCAAGAATCTACAATCGTTTAATAAATTAAAATTTTAAAGTTATGTACCAATTTTTATTCTTTTTTTACACTCAATCGAATAGAACAAATTACAAGCTGATAAGGAGAATTTATTTTAAAGTTGTGAGTAATTTTATGTGAGGAAAATGTCTAAGAGAGAATGATTTGAAATAATACTTTTAAAATAAGTTGAGTATAATATCTCCTATATAACTTATAATACCGAGCGGAGTAAAACTAATAGTTAGTTGTTACAAACACTTGTTTAAATATAAATACACATCCCATAGGATGAAACTCAAAATAATGCATATTACTTTCAACAATAAATGTTTTTAGTTGCAATTGATTTTATTCAATTCAGGATTAAAATTGCATACTATACTGACTTATTTCTAAAATATTTAAGATTTCCGAAATTCGCACATCTTTGAAGTAGTGAGCCATAAACAGCTGCATGAAAAAGCTCATAACCTTGAAACAAATTGTCATAAAAACTTGAAATCGGATTTAATTTCATTCTGCCCAATATTCTAATAAGTAATAACAATGTGCTTAGTAAATAATTAACGTGAGTAAAATGCGAGAAAATAACATGTAGTGAAAATAGCAGTTTTGTGATCAAACATGAAGAAGTGAGCTAGTGCAGTTACTAGTTTTCAATTATCAAATATCTAGCAAACTATTGTTATCAACATTTACATAAATTCTGTAGTTTATTAGGAGAGATTACTTTTTCTTTTAGGTATAAATTCAGAACTATATCTTAGGGGAAGGCTGAGCAGTAGCTTGCTTGTATCTTCTTCTGCGCCGCCGCGCATGTGCTATTTACAGCCTATGCCATCTCAGTAATATCAGGGAACTGAGGATAAGTTCTGTAAATATATATATATATGTATATATATAGCACAATAAAAACAAAGAGAAAAACGAAAATAATTAATAAGTTTTATTAACTGCGCATAAGCTGCAAGTGTATAGAACTCATAAAATAAGCTAAAAAATTGAGAAAATATGGAAAAAAATAAAAAATAATGACAAGAGAAGAAAGTTATTAACAATAATTTTTTAAAAGTATTTACAAAACATAATTTTTAATACCTTAAAAAAAATAAAAAAAATTATTAGATAAAATTTGGAAAACAAAACTAAGAAAAGATATAATCTCTTCATCAGCTCACACGATTATATCCGCAAAAGGAGTGCTTACTAATATTGTATTAATATAGCCAAAGCAAAATATATCAATACAACAGTGTGAGGAGCACTCAAAAAAATTTAAACGAAATTGAAACTCATTAAGTAAAAAATATGTACGGAAAAACAAACAAATATATCAAGCAAAAAATTGAAAATAAAATGTAAAGACTTTAGAGAACAGTACACGAAAGGAAATCTACATAGTGAGGAACGAATTAAATGAACTTACACGTACCGGAATCTTTCAAGAATGATTTATAATACTATTTTCGTAATAAGATTGCCAGATTACAATATATGAAAACAGAAGCATAAATAAAGTGATATCTTATGGCACGTTCTTACTGCAAAACTGAAGCGCCTCTAATTTGTTAGTTACCTTGGGTGGGCCCGAAAATGGATGCGCGCAAGGCAATAATATAATACAGGATAATTTAAAGTTTGTAATTAAAAAGTTTGATAATTAAAACAATTATTTAAAAAAAAACAGGATTTACTCGTTTTGAATTGATTTTTGGCAGGAGCCAAATTATTATTGCTGCTGAAATCCAAAAATTAGGCTCAAAGAGCAATGCCCTTAACACACGAAATTAGAAGACAAACTAAAAACGGAAACAAAAACAAAACGAAAGTAAGCTAATAGTAGATAATATTAAGCGCTAAAGCTGCTTTAAATATGATCACTATAACATAGCACAATAAAAACAAAGAGAAAAACGAAAATAACTAATAAGTTTTATTATTATTATCTACTATTACCTTACTTCCGTTTTCTTTTTGTTTCCGTTTTTTTTCGGTTTTGTTTTTATTGTGATATATATATATATATATATATATATATATATATATATATATATATATATATATATATATATATATATATATATATATATATATATATATATATATATATATATATATATATATATATATATATATATATATATATATATATATATATATATATATATATATATATATATAAACTTGGTACATATATAAACAATAATATAAACTTTGCAACAAATATCCAAACGATAAGCATACAGCTATAGTAGAATTTCAAAGCAAAATTGCTATTTTAAAAATCTGTCAATTTTCAATGATTTATTTATAAGCGAAATTGTGAACATTTTTCTCAATTAATCAGCGTGCATACTGCTACGTTAAAACATATACATTTAAGCAAAATAAAAAGAATAGTTCTATTTGACTGAACTACGAACAATAAAATATACTGTGCATACCCTGCTGTAACGATTCACCAGTAATGTTACCCAAAACAGTGACGAGAAATATTTCGGTTATTCTCTCTTATTGCTAAGCCTACAACGATAGCCTCTAAGAATATCCTCCAACTTAAATTATTTAAGATCACGACGCGTCGTTAAAACAAAAATAATAAAATTTAAGTTTCAAAATTGAAGCATATTTGATTAAAAGTGATAAAACTAAATTAATAAATGTCAAGCACACTTACCGAATTTCGAATAGACTTTCGATTGTCAACACACACGCCATTTGTCGGCTCGCATGGAACTCGGGGAAGTGAGTTAGTTAATATGAAGTGTACTTTAAACATCCTTAAAACAAGCTTAGGTATAAATAAAATGACTTCAACACCTCAATAAATACCTCACTCTCTTTAGTTGAAATAAGGTATATTTTTATACCTCATAAATACCTCAATATCGTTAGTAGAAAAAAGGTATATTTTTTATACCTCGTAATTACCTCACTCTCGTTAGTTGAAATAAGGTTGATTTTTTTTATACCTCATAAATACCTCTTTTGTTACAAGTGTAAGAGAAACAACCTCGTATACCTTAAAAATCATCTTATCAGTCTGGATGATTTGAAGTGAATTTAAAACAACTTCAAAATAAGCTCAGGTATAAATAAAATGACTTCATATACCTCAATAAATACCTTTTTATCGTTAGTTGAAATAAGGTAAAAATTTTTATACCTCAAGAATACCTCTTCTGTTACAAGTGTAAGAAAATAAACCTGGTATACCTTAAAAATCTCCTTATCAGTCTGGTTGATTTGAAGTGAATTTTAAACAACCTCAAAACAAGCTGAAGTATATATAAATCAACCTCGTACACCCTAATTACAACCTTTACGAGGTATAATTTTTATTGCTGTTTTCTCTGCAACCTTAAATATACCTCAAATATACCTCAAAACAACCTTAATACCTCAAAAATACCACAAATCAACCTTAAATATACCTTAAATTTTCATAAGGGACTTCTTTTCATGCAATAATGAAAAATCTAGTTTATTCAATACATATCTGTTTTGTATAATTTACTATATCATGGATATATTTGCTATTATAACCACAATATTTCTTTTTTCCGCATTAACAAAATATGTTTGAAACTATTGCATTTATTAAATGATTTATTTTTAAAAAAAAATATTTTTGTTAACATTGCATTTTCTATATTCGTTGCATATATATTAAATGTGAGTTATGTAATCAGTTAGATTTTATTTATTTTGACTATATAAGAAGTTTCAGATGTTAATTTTGCCTATTATACAAAAAACTGCTTTAGCACTTTCGTTATAATCCCTAAGTTTTTTTTTTTGATTTTCACAGCAAAGAAAGAAAAATCAGACAGATTAAAAAAAGAGCCATTTTTCGCCTAAAATAATAAGTAAAACACATTGGCAAAAAAGAAAAATAATCCAAGGTATAAACACATGTAAAATGTCAAATATAAGGCAGAAATAGTGCAAAACGTGTCGTCATATAACCGTGGAAATGCGAGATTCCTCACGAGGTGGAAAATTAATTTTATTTCAGGGATACCCTATACCTATTTCCTGTCAATTGAAAATGATCTCAAAAGTGAATTTCCAGAAAAAATACAGAATGCAAAGCCTCTGATAGAAAATGGCATGATAATAGGATATAAGGCAGAACATCCCCACGTGCTTATCGTTGGAAAACAAATAAAACATGCTTTCTGGAATACAATACAATAAAAAAAAATACACCAGCATGGCCGATAATTTAAGATATTTTATTAAAATGTTTGGGAAAAAGCAGACATTACAATTCTGATTTTATCCAGTTTCTTCCAAATTTTACAAATTACAAAACTATGGTGCAAGTTACGAAACGCGAGGAATTGTTCTCAAAAATAAAAGTCGTTACACGCTGGACGAATGTTGCATTAAGATCTCACTTTCAAGTAACTAAACTAAACCTAAGAGAAAATTATATTTATCTTACGGAACTTTGATAAGAAACGTGAACAGAATGAAAACGGAGGAAATATGTTAAATATACGCACTAGAAAATAACACAAGGCTAAAAATTGATTTTACTTTATATAAATCATTTCACACTTCATCAAAACTGAGCACGACAAAACAAGCTTTGAAAATATGAAAATTAACACTTTAAATTAATTTTAAAAACATAAAAATAAGTAATATATAAATTTTCTGTGATTAATTACTTACTCGCAGAAGAAATGAAACTCGAAACATTAATTTGATATCAAACTGGTTATCCGCTTAAAAATTCCAATTTTTCCGTATACTAATCGCACTTATAATACTAATTTTACAATAATAATCACAATTTCTATAATTTAAATGTGAAATAAAGAGCGAAAGATTAAATAATCTTAAATTTACTCCTCTTGAGAAAGTCATTTTTTCCCCAATATAGATTTGTAACAGTTTTTGAAATTTATAGTTGCATACAACTACTAGGCGGTATAATATCAAGGGATTGGAAATAAGCAATGAAAGAGAGTTTTTTAAAAAAAAGGTGAAAAAGAAATTGTTAGTAATGAGTTTTGAAAGATTGCCTCCAACATTTGTCCAATATTTAACTTTTTCTTTTGACATTTTGTCTAATTGTAACAAATTTGGCTGTTTTAGCAGTATTTTTTGATAATACAATCTGAAAGAGCAGAAGTCATTAAGTTATGCAAAAGCAGAATAAAAACATCGTAGTTTTGCAATTTACATGCATTTTTTTAGACTTAAAAAGTTACGTATACGAAAGCCTAATTTATTGACGATGGAAATTGCAGTTCACAAGTAAGATAGGATAAATCTTTTAAATTGAACACGATTTTATCTCAAATGTTTTACTGATCGCAAAAATGGTATTTATTTTTCTGTTATGTTTCAAAATTGAGTAAAATTTTAGCAGTTCACATGTAAAATAATGCTTGTCATTATTCTGATCCGAAATTAAATATATAATTGCTTTTTTTACTAATATTCATACAAGGAACACATCATTTATATATGATAAAATCTACCAGTAGCACGTCTGCTTTAGCTATATCTAATTGCCAAAAAGAATCGCGAGAATTAGTATAACCTTGTAACTGAAGCATTTTTGTGGTAAGAAAAATAAAGAACAAAGAGATAAACAGATTTTGATTAATAGATAAATAGATTTTGATTTTCGATTTAGTCGCGACAGTGAATGAATTAGTTTAAAATTTGTATTAAATTAAAAAGTTAGACAGTACATTGATTGTTAGGAAGATAATAAAATATTTATATTTGCTTTTTATAAAATGTAATAAAAATTAAATCGTCAGTTTAATTTAATTAAAAATAGATTAGGAATGATTAAAAAAATAAATTTATGAAAATAAAGAAATTTTATAAGCTAGGAAATATGTAATGCCTATTATGACATCACAACGAGACCGCTTTTTCCAACATACGGGTCCCGATAGTCTTAAGTTCGCCAATCACGCCAATATTGGAGTTTGAAAAAGTAACATTGGTGTTATTTCATTTGGGGTAACATTCTAAAATAGGTTTCATTTTTTTACAGTGCACATCTATCTTAAATTTGTGACTAACTTTGGCTTACAAAAAAGAAATTCCTAACGTGATAATATCAAAAATTGTTTGCAGCAGGTATTGAAGTTCTAAATAATGCACCTGCAAATGTTTTTATACCAGTAACCTTCATTAGTAACAAACATACTGATGATGACAAAGCATATATAGTTCTGTACTAATTTCCAGGTATCGTATCATATGATTTGTTTGAAAAATCACCTTACGCAATTTTTATATTATTGAAAGATATGCTAAGTTTTTCGACTCTAAAATTGTGTGATGAAAATTTTAAATTCTACCCCTAAACACAGCTCCATCTGGTGATGCGCCTTGATTTATGTGGGAAGGATACTGGTTTCTATGGCAATTCGTCCTCCATTCTTTAAACCGATGAAACCTATTTGAAAATCTCTCCTATTTTACAAAATGAGTCTTCTCAATTAGACATCAATTAATCAGATTAAGTAGGTGAGTGCTTTTTAAATTTTTTATTGATTCTATTTATTGCATAAAATTTAAATGTATATGTGATTAAGAGAATAGGATTTTTTGTGTATAAATATCCCGTTTAATTAATTGAGAAAAAATTAATCTTACATATTAAAATTTTTTTTTCATAGATTTTGAAAGAAATGCTTACTTTTTTTTCTTCATATTTTCAAAACTTTTATTTAAATACGACTAATACTTTTCTTAGAATGTTCATCATCATATTTTTTCTGTCTTGTTTTGTTTGTGTGATATTTTATAATTACTCTTTTTGTAGTTTATATCTAACTTCTTTTGCGCAGAAATGATTATCCCATTTAAAACAAATTTCATCCTGATTAACTTAATATAAACAAAAATAAAGGAGAACTAGGTTGTTTAATCCTCTGCTATTGTCCTGAATGATATGCAGATATTGTATACGGTAATTTGATCCGGAATTTTTACAATGTGGACTTAAAAAACGAAAAGTTTTCATTTTGCTGTTTTTTACTGTATATAGTACAACTTCATTTTACATATTTAATGTGTCTAAAAATGTCTAGTGAAGTTAGAGAAAAAAAATATTTTTATTACAGAATTAAATCAACTCTTAAACTGTATATTTTTATAAAAGCCTTTTATTGTTTCGGTTTTACTTTTTCAATCTTATAATTGCTCGTTTTTGCCCGACATTTAAATTATTTTTGCCAATGCTAAAAAGAAACTTCTAAAATTTCGTGATAACATACATACGCAATACTTTTTAATATATTAGTAACCGGCCCTACCCCTTACTCTCCAACCCCACGGAGCTTGTTCCTCATCAGTTCTAATCGGACTGATTAGAAATTTGAGCTCGCTTTGCTCGCTCATTATAAGCTTTCATATTTTAATTAATTTTATAATGGATCCTTATTCTCTATTTAAATATCACTAATAATGGTCAACCATTATGGGCAAAAAACATAACCCATGGATCATTTTTAAAAGCAATTAATCAGTCAGACTTGTTATGATACTTTAAAGAAGCAGTATTAAAGTAGTTGAGAGAGATGAAAGTATTATCACTTATCGTTTAATTTCGTAGTTTACGCAGTTTTAATCGTTGCCGAGTTACTCAAAAAATGTTTTCGAGTACATTTAACATTTGCCAGTATACATATTGTTCAGTAATTCCTTCTGATATAGTTTAAGAATACTTGTCGAAAGTAAAATTATAAAGTACACTCATTAGGAATCCTAATATTTAAGCAAGGAAAAAAAACTCAAATGTTCAAACCTGTTGAATCACTAGTGAGAAAGGCGAGATTAAAAGCAACAAACCAGATTGATTGAGTAAAGAAGCTTGGCACCGTTCCAAATGGTTGCTCCTGAACTGCTCTCTATTTTCTCTCGAAATCAAACAAGTTTTGAGTTACGCATTTAAGATTAGTTACATCGCAGGTTTAAATATTAATTTAAGAACCCTTGTATTATACGAGGAACAGAACTAATTTTGATCTAAAGGTTTCCATAAATTCCATGAGAAAAATGTGGCAAACGTCATTCTTCATAAAATAAATGTTTGCGATTTTCGCTTTACTAAATATATTAGATTTTCTTTATATTCACTTTAATAAAAATTTTACTAAAATGCATTTTTCTACTGCATTATCTTTGGATAGACAAATTTCATAATCGCGTGAAAAAAAAATTTCAATTCACTAAAAAAATTTCTCGGAGAAATACGCAAAAAGTATTATTAACATTAAGGGATCCAAACTTTAGATTGCTGTCCTGATCAAACTATCAGGACCACATATCCCTGATTGCCACTATCCCCTATATTTTGAGAGTCAAAAATTCGAATCCACTGAAAAAAAGAAGATATGTTTATTCGGGGAAATTAGGTTTTTGTGTCTGATTTCGTAACTTAAAATATCATTGATTAAATAGCATATTTGAAGTCACCTCCTCGAATCCTTGTGAGTCCCAGAACGTGAAGATCCAATCATTAAATCATAAGTTATTCAACGTAGTCCGTTTTTTTTCTGTGCACTGTACGTGACTGTGTGTGTACGTCTTTATACCAGAATGTGGGTATACCGTAGGTTCTACAACATGAAGCTAGGTGGCTCAAGAGATAGAGCACTCGCCTTCCAATGAGGTGATCCAGGTTTGAATCCCAGCAATGGCTGGTCGATACGAATTCCTCACCCTACGAGCAACGACAAAAGTGCTGACGTAAAATATCCTCAGAGGTAGTTGGATAATTAGTCAGGATAACCCTTTGCCGTCTGGATAACCGTGGAAGGTTTTCGTGGTTTTCTTCTTCATGTAACGCAGAAGCAGGTTAGTTCCACTAAAAAGTCCTGCAAATAGGTAAATTTCTCTCAATATTTGATACAGGCGTTTCCTTGTTTTCTGGATTTGGTTCAAAATTACAAGGCTACGGAGTTGAATATTTGTAGCCGTAGACTCCAAATTGGGTCGACAGTCATAAAATAAAATATAGCATGAGGCTAAATGAGTACAATTGCAAACAAATTATAAAGCCCGATTTATGGATAATCTAATTATAATTTTATCTCAGAGGCATTTTTAGAATGGAATTTTCACATTGGTTTAGCGGAAGCCATTTTTTAACTATAGACCATGTATATGCATGTATATGTATATGTTTATATATGTTTTGTCAAATATTTTAAAAGTAGCATTAGTAAGGTTTGTAGCTTATAGCTCTAATCAAAAAAGTTGTTTATTAAGCGCTTTATAATCTAATATATATAATTATCTTACGTGGCTCCCAAATTTTGACTGTATTTCTTTTCAACGTTTGCTTTGTTTTGTTTACGTTACTATTTCTCTTACACGGCGAATCGACCAATGATTGCCGCTAAAAATGTCACATGCCAAATCTAGTTGAGGTGTTTCAACATATAGCGCTTTTAAAAACGGAAGCTGAAATAACCAGAGAGCATCAGCAGCGGCAATCTCATACTATTAAGCTAGGCAGAAGTGAGTAGTCTTTGTCGATAGATCTCTATTTTAGTATTTTGTCGAGAGCGCTTTTTTTCACGAATTTATATATTACGAATTTATTTGACGATTTTTGATTTATATTACGAATTATACTATAGCACATTTCTAATAGGTTTAACGAATTACATGTCATTTATTTGAATTCAAATTTATTTTAATGACTTAGTATTTACTAAAAAGATGTAATTTTTAAAAAAAAATTTTTTTATATGGATTTGAATGATTGTTTTCAATTCTTAGAATTTTGTGCATTTGCAATGTACCTAAGTTGGTAGCGAGCGAAGCAAACCATATAAGATTGCGTAGCAATTTTCGGGCGTTGGCGAGAGTTAGCGAGCAGGGGGCGCAGCCCACTAGTGCTTAATTATTTTGCGTTCGCTTTGGTCATATTATCTGAATGATCAATGTGATCGCGGTAACATAGGCAATGTATTACACAAAATCAATATTGTTAAAGTATTCTGAAACAATGTAATATTTTTTGTTCATAGTAATGCATTTTAAAATATTTTAGTTTTAAACTGTTATAATAAAACTAAATTAAAAATCTACGGTGATTGAAATAAACAAAAATAAATTTTGTTGTGAAAAGCAAAATTAATGGGAAAAGGTTATAAATTCGTTGAGAAAGAACGCAAAAAAACGACAATATTATTGACGCTAATGATAATTTTTATTGATAATAGTTGCTATCTGAATTACAAAATAAAGCTATGTACTAAAAAGGAAATTACTGGACAAAAGGTACTAATTCGTTTAATTGAGTATAAAAATCAGCTAACTTTTCCCAGATAGAACAGACTGTCATAGTGACGTCATAATAAAGTCAAAAACAGTAGCAGGTGTGACCATTTTGAACTGTCTCAAGAAGGTCATGATGTAACTTTGATGTTACTCTGTCTTGCGATATCACATACAAGTCTCCATGACTATTTATTGTGACTTTTGTGACTTGGAAGTCACAAATATGCTTTACTGGGACTAGAGTCACATGGAAAATTTGTTACCACTTTGCTGCTACTTAGATCCCTTGAAAGTCACATGGAAACTATTTCATGACTTGTCTTATTAAAGTACCAGGAGTATTTTTTTCGACTTACCTCATTTTGTTCTCATATTTAATTTTTATCGAATTTGTTTAATCGAAGTCACGTTTATTCTTTTATGCGACTTGCCTCGCTTTCGTTATGATACCACTCTACGCAGAACGGTCATTTACAAGTCTTGTAAGAACTTTTTAGTATCTTCTTCTTGTAGTATCTTTTTGGACTTACCTCATTTTGTTCTCATATTTAATTTTAATCGAATTTGTTTCATCGAAATCACGTTTATTCTTTTATGCGACTTGCCTCGCTTAAGTTATGATACCACTCTACGCAGAACGGTCATTTGAAAGTCTTGTAAGAACTTTTTAGTATCTTCTTCTTGTAGTATCTTTTTCGACTTACCTCATTTTGTTCTCATATTTAATTTTAATCAAATTTGTTTCATCGAAATCACGTTTATTCTTTTATGCGACTTGCCTCGCTTAAGTTATGATACCACTCTACGCAGAACGGTCATTTACAAGTCTTGTAAGAACTTTTTAGTATCTTCTTCTTGTAGTATCTTTTTCGACTTACCTCATTTTGTTCTCATATTTAATTTTAATCAAATTTGTTTCATCGAAATCACGTTTATTCTTTTATGCGACTTGCCTCGCTTAAGTTATGATACCACTCTACGCAGAACGGTCATTTACAAGTCTTGTAAGAACTTTTTAGTATCTTCTTCTTGTAGTATCTTTTTCGACTTACCTCATTTTGTTCTCATATTTAATTTTAATCGAATTTGTTTCATCGAAATCACGTTTATTCTTTTATGCGACTTGCCTCGCTTAAGTTATGATACCACTCTACGCAGAACGGTCATTTGCAAGTCTTGTAAGAACTTTTTAGTATCTTCTTCCTGTAGTATCTTTTTCGACTTACCTCATTTTGTTCTCATATTTAATTTTTAATCTAATTTGTTTCATCGAAATCACGTTCATTCTTTTATGCGACTTGCCTCGCTTACGTTATGATACCACTCTACGCAGAACAGTCATTTGCAAGTCTTGTAAGAACTTTTTTGCGATAAATCACTCATAAATAGTAACTGCAAAATCAAGTTACGTCATTGTTTCACCAAATGAACGATATATAGAACACTCTATTCCCGCCAAAATATCGAAAGAGATGCTAAAAAAATAATAAAAAATAAAATAAATAAATAAATAAAAAATGTATCCTTTTTTTGCCATTGGTCGCTGTTTTTCAAAGGAAAAATAATAATTTTTATATCGCTCATTTGGTGAAACAATGACGTAACTTGATTTTGCAGTTTCGTCATTGTTTCACCAAATGAGCGATATATAGAACACTCTATTCCAGCTAAAATATCGAAGGAGATGTTAAAAAAATAGCAAAAAATAAAATAAATAAATAAATAAAAAATTAATCCGAATTCATCCTTTTTTGCCATCGATCGCTGTTTTTCAAAGGAAAAATAATATTTTTTATATCGCTCATTTGGTGCAACAATGACGTAACTTGATTTTGCAGTTTCGTCATTGTTTCACCAAATGAGCGATATGTGAATCCCAGTAGAGTCGCAAATGGTCGAAATAATCACATTTAGAAGTGTGACCTGTTTAAATATTTTCGAAAGGTTTCATACATGACTTCGAATAAGGATTTGTTTCCGTAAACGTGTTTGTTTAAGAAAGGAATAGCTTCCGTACAATATTGCTCAATTTTCTAAAGCTCACAAGGCCAGAAAAAAGATTTTAAATGAAAACCCCACTGTCCAAATATCAGACAAAACTTTAAATTTATTTTACATTATCTATTTGAAAAAGGATTTGAATGTTTTTCTTCCATCTGTTTCTTGAAAAAAAAGAAGTGTATGCTTATATTTTCGGTAAGATTCATGTTAAAAATTTCAAATTTCAGGCACATTTTATAGCCACAAACAGTTCTGATATGATTTTTTCATTCAGAAATAATTTTTCTGAGGGAAAAAAATAAAAATTTGAAATAGAATGCTTTATTTTATTTTGAGTGCATTTGGACTAATATTGATTATGTTATGCACCACACAGATTGTTTTTCGGGAAGAAATGTCGATACATTCTTAAAAGAATATTACACATTTTACATTTAAGTACATATTGTATCCAGATACTATTAGATTTGATAAATTATACGGATTTCAAGCGCATATATTAATTTGTGCAAAATTTCAAATTTACTTTTATAACTTACAAAAAGGAGAATAGAGAGACTGTCAATATAATAAAAGAAAATTATTGAAGAAAAAGAAACATCTAATTGATATTTCATAGGAAAAGGTAAATTAATTGAAATGTTTAATTTATTTGAAATGTTGATTAATTTAAAATGTTAATTAATTGATTATTTGTCTTATTAGTCTTCTTAGCAATATATTTGCCCGTAACACAAAAGAGCATTTTAGAACAAATTAACTGAAATGTTCGTGAATTAAAATAAAAATGAATTTCTTACTGAGCAACATAAATTCAAATTAAATATTTTAATTAAAGAAATTGCATGGGGTTTAAAATGATTTAAAATAAAACAAATACATTATAGTTCAAAATAAGATTCAACATTTCATTCAGTTCAGTATTCAGGACTTTCATATTTAGTGAACTATAAGAGATTTTATGAATGTTGAATCATGACACCATTTTTTACGTAACAAAAAATTTGAAGCGAAGTTCAAAAACATTCAAATACTGCAAGATTGATAAAGAATTCTGCTCTAATTTTTACAACTATTCTGATTTTGATAAGTGAATATTTTTAATTTAAATTGATGATAATATTTGGGAGATTTAAAATATAATGAGAAATGGTCGTTGCAAATATTATTTGTTTTTATCTTGATCTGTAGATTTCTGCTCCAGTGATCATAATTTTCGAAATATTTCATGATTATGAAAGTCATTGTTATTTAAATAGAAAAAAAGTATTTATGTATTTTGATTAAGTTATTAAATTTTTTTATCATCTTTGATATCTCAACTCGTAATAAATAAATATATATATATATATATATATATATATATATATATATATATATATATATATATATATATATATATATATATATATATATATATATATATATATATATATATATATATATATATATATATATATATATATATATATATATATATATATATATATATATATATATATATATATATATATATATATATATATATATATATATATATATATATATATTGAGCTTATTTACGTTGTTTTATCGATTCGCTTATTTTTACAATGAAAATTATTTTCAAAAATTAATACCATTATTGAATTTCTTTGTCTTCTCAGAAAAGTTTTTATTTTGGTTCAGTCTAATCATTGTCATAACTAGTATGAAAATTATTTATAGGAATTATAATCTATTTTATTGTTTAATATGTTACTGTATGTATGATTTACTGATTATTTGTGTGAAATTTGAATTTTATTTTTAATATTGTGCTTAGGATTTAGCTAAGTAAGCACTTAATATATTTGAATTTTCTTTTCTAAATGTCATATTTATATATAGAAATTTAATTTAATTGTTTGAATGCCCTTAAGAAGTGGCAGAAATTAAAATTTTTTATGGAAGCAACATATAGTGTAATAGATAATTTAGAAAATGAATGAAATACTAGTTTTCAAAGTTTAAGTTTAAATCAAGAAAAACCGGACATATTAATGTTTGATCCCAACATCGGTGTTCAATTTACTGTCTGGTTCAGACATTTGGATGAATAAAACAAACTTCTTTACTGCCGAGAGACAAACCCTGTGTAAACAAAAACAAGATAACAAGAATGTAAACAAAGTGAATTTAAAGGAAAATAATATTAAATATGGAATAAAAAAATTTGGATTTAAATAGCAAAACTGAAAATCTAGAATTTTCAAATATTCTTGAGACTGATTAAGATAATGGGGCGTGACATTATCAGAGTCCTATTGACAGAATTGGTTAAATCCTAGATAGTGAAGAAACAATTCCTAAATTAATATCAAACTTCAGAATAACAACTAAAGTGTCAATTTTTATTTAAACAAAGTAAAAATTCTGAAGTGTTCAACTTCAGATTAATTTTTTTTCTCATAACAAAATATGTCAACTGCTATTTTTGTATGTCATGTTTTTTAATATTTACATTTTTAAAGTGCATGTGGAAATTTACAATTTTAAATGAAAGTATTGAAAGTAGTAGAATGATATTTATTGGTGAAAGACTATCCTCAAGAAATATAAAAAATTGATTTTGAACTAAGCTGACAAAAAAACAGAAAAACTAAGACTTTTTTTAAAAAAAATTTAATTAATTGTAAAGTAGGCTTACAAACATTTATCTGCAGTGAATTGCGAGTTAAATTAGTAATATTGTGCTAAATTTTAATCTTGTTTACAAAAGTGTATTTCTTTTAATTCGCATTACTTTTATATATTGATTTTTACGATTGAAAATTTTATTCTTTTCATGTTTAGTGTTCTTCTATTATACGGAAAGTATTGCAAACAGATAATTTTTATAAATTTTCAGATGGTATTTAAAATTTTCGGGAACAGGAGATGTAACATAAAAACCGTCAACTAATCCTCGTATGTTATTCCTTTATCTAAATTTTTTCTTAATTTGTTATTTAAAACAAAGTGTTTTCTCATACTTTAATCTTCGCATCCTGTTTTTTAAGCTATTTTTAGTTCAAGTATGCATTAATTAAAAATTTTAACGTTCTCTTACTAAATGAGAAAAACATATTTTTCCTTCGACCTATTTAATAGACCAATTTTATTTTGTAACCGTAATTGAACAGCCATCCCAATTGCTTGGGTTTACGACTACTAATGCTCAACTACATAGTCTTGTAATTTTGAACCCAATCCAGAAGACAAGGGAACTACTGGATCGAGTATTGAGAGAAATTTACCTTCATGGAGGACTTTCTGATGGATCTACTGCATTAGCGTTACATGGAAAGGAAAACCACGAAAACTTACATGGCTAGCCTGGGGGCAAGGGGACTGACCTATGATCTGTTTACCTCTAAAGATAGATAATTACGTCAGCGCTGCAGTCGGTGCGAGCCGGATGCGGAATTCACGGCATTCATAGCCACGGCAGCGGATGACCAGTATATAGTTCTACAGGCTAGAAGGAACACACGGTAGACAGCAGGAGAAATCGCTATGCACATACAACAAAATACTGGATGCCCGATATCAATTCTTACAGTGGCTAGGAAACTGAATAAGGGTGGTCTATTTGCACGACGGCGAGTAAGGTGTGTTCCATTAACGACATTTTAATTTTAATAAATGTATTTTTTTTATGGAATTAGGAAATAGCTTAAAGAGCATTGCTTAATTGGCCAAAGATAACTTATAATGCTACAAGATAACATATAATGCTACATGAGTTCTTCAATTTTTCAATAAATTTAAAAAAATCAATTGAACTCTTCTAAAAGCTGTTCAAATTATCATTTCTAAAAGCATCTTTAAAAACAAATATATTATTACAGATAACAAATTAAACTGAATCGTTCGTAATTTATTTTAAAACAATGGTTCCAAGCCAAAGAAAAAATTACATTTTTAAAATGTCTCGGGATTTAAAATTTAGCTAAGAATCAGAAATAGATATTTGTCATTTGTTTGCAATTGTACTCATTTAGCTGCATGTTGAACGTCGTATTTTTAGAGCTTACGGTTTACTCGCAGTCCGAAATACAGACACACAAAAGGACATAAAGTTTTTATTTTATTATACGAATAAGTTTATGTCTTTGAAATGAGTTTCTATAAAGCTAAAGCTAAAGAAAATTGAAATAAAAACAATTACTTACAAAATGTAATTTCCTCGGAAAAACCTCTTGATTGTTGTAAATCCATCTGTCATTTATTAATTTTCGTCAATAACACCGGGGAACATTTTTTTTCTGCTGCATGAAATTTTTTAACAGATCCTAGATACTTTTGTATTTCTGATTTCAAATCTGCTATCCGTTACTCCCTCTGAGATACATTTTATTATTTTTAAATGACATTTTTAATAGATATTTCGTGGAAGTGTACAATTTAAAAACGGTATGTTTAGCAGGGTCTCAAAAGTGCTACGACAAACTTTTAGGAGAATTAGGACACATAATCAGGATTTAAAGGAACCCATGTTCGGAAATATCATCGTATACTGCTAAGGGCGCTTTCCTATTTTGAACTCTTTCTCCGACTGCTTCTGAACACGTCATAATAGGGAAGTGCCCTAAGTCGTGTGCGTCGACATTCCGGACATTGGCTCCCATGCATTTTCAACCCTGATCATATGTGCCATAACTCTTTTAGGGGTTTGTCGCAACAGTTTTGAGACCCCAGGCTAGTTAAAACGTTCTTGATCTTGTACATTTCAACAAAAAATAAAAATGTCGCTTAAAAAATCAATTCAGGTTTAGGAGCAAAACTAATTTCTGATTTGATATCTCCAAAACCGAATTAAACAAGATCAAGTGCTTTTATAAATACAACAAAACATTGTTCCCGCTTACCGGACAGTGTAGGCGTCAGAAAATTGCCCTTGCATCAGAAAGGTTCTGGGTTCGAATCCCGGACAAGGCGTGGATGTTCCTTCATTCTCTGAACTATCTGTCCTTACTGTGGGAGCATCTTTGGCCCATCTAATATGGTACCCTGAAAGCGTGGCCAGCTAAGCTGACCTAGTACACCTGAAATGGCGAATGTCAGGTGGGCATTGGGAAAAAAAATTTTCCCCGGTGTAATCAATAGTACACTCTAAAAACTGTACCTCTGATTTCAGAGGCACATTTGAATCATTTGTGCCTCTGAATTTTAAGGGCACAACGTACCTTTAAAAATGAAAGGCACAATGTACCTCTGATTTCAGAGGCACATTTGGATCGTTTGTGGCTCTGAATTTTAAGGGCACAACGTACCTTTAAAAATGAAAGGCACAATGTACCTCTGATTTCAGAGGCAAAATCAGATGTACCTCTTAACTTGGAAGGTACATTGTACCTTAGATTTTGCTTTTATGTACCGCTCATTGAAACAAGCATTTAGTGGTACCAAAACCTGTTATTTACCAGATTTGAACACATTTTTTTTTACCTATTTGTAATTTGCTAGCACTTTATATAAAAAGGGACTTTCTGCTTGGTTTACACTATTACCAAGATATTAATTATAATAATTCTTAATGAAAAATATTTCTCAATTCTTTGAATATTGGCCACTTGAAAGTAATCATTTCAAGGGATTCCATCTAAGGCTTTTTCATAGACAATTATAAAATATGTAAATTTATACCATTTCTTTAATTATGTAGCGTTTAATGATACTTCAACAACTACAGTAATGCTTTTCTAATCAGATATAGGTACAAAAAGATAATATTTATTTCTGTTAAGCCAAGTCAATATAATTCATGGATTTTTTTTCTTTTCCAAAAAGCATCCTCAAAATGGAAATCTATTATAAATTTAGATATTTTTTAAATATTTAGAGATTTCATAAAATAGTTTTATAAGGATCAAAAATTAAACACTAAATATCATGAAATCTAATATCTTTTATTTTCACACATAAACAACAATTTTACATAATTTAGTAACAGTTGCTATATGATGTATACAGTTGCACAAATTTGGAAAAACATAGAATATTTTAAAATGATAGATGTAGATTTTGACAACTTGGATATTTTATAACATGAAATATGCTTAAACAAATGACTTAAAAAGTGTAAAATGAAAGATTTCTTTCCATTGAAATGAATTTTTTTAAAATCCAGATTTTGGCGAAACATATTAACCCGTTAGGCGCCATCATTCCCATTTTGGGAACATTAGCTTTCAATTTTTTTAGAACTAACTGTACTTAATATTATTTAATCGATGATTTTATTTGAGCTCAGAATATATGAAAAGCCTTCTGCAATTTTTTTGGAAAGCTTGTTTCAGAATTTTTTTTTAATTGTATTTTAAAAAACGTGAAATTCTGCATTTTTGCCCCAATCATTAAACATGCATTTGTTTTATAAATATTATTAAAATAAAAATTACTTTCGTGCTTAAACTTGATTACAACAATCGGATATAATTCTCTTTTCTATAATCCGAATTTCGATGTCTACAGTATTTCTTAAAATGTCCTCTTTCACCACAATAGAAACATTCACGTTCAGATCTAAATTTCTTCACAATACTTGGCGAATTTCATTTCTCATTAAAATGTTCTTTCCGGCCATCGTTATTACACGGAATTGCTTGTGGATCATACTAAAAATTGGCAATGAGATTTTCTTTAAAGTAATAATAATTATCATCATAAATTTCTGACCTTTCAGCAGGACTAAGCTGTAAAGCACACGAAAACCAAAGATCGAAATTCACACTAAATCTCTTCGCTTTCTGTTCAAAGAGTTCGAAGTACCGTCGAATTCCACACTTCTTGGCATCAATTTTAAACATCTCATTCACTAATTTTTTCTAAAGTAGGAAATCCTTAATAACAATAATATTTGTCACCAATTCTTTCAAAAACTTAATAAAACATTTCTGGAACGGATCCCACCGCTGCCACCAATTAATACATAGCTGTAGCGTATCAAGCTATATTAAAGAACTGTTCAGTTTTTTTATAAAAACATTTTTTTCACACCACAACAAATACAATAACAAATATAAAGTACCCGTAACGGGATAGTTAAATCTTATAAAGGAAACTAGAAAAAGTGCCCGTAGCGGGATATATGAAAACTCACCCGTAACGGGATAGATAAAATATCATAAAACAAACTAGATAAACCCGTAACGGGTAATATGAAAACTCAAATTCAACACAAAACTAATTCTAAAAAATCAACAACTTTCTGCTGTTCTAATTTTATCGTCTGCTTTTATTATTTGTATTTCGTCATAAAATATTTCATTAATGTGCGCATGCGCTTCTTCTCCGTTACATCGTACCGAAGAAAAAAAAGGGAAGCCCATTTGAGAGGCACAGGGAACCGGTAAAATCCTTTCGTACCTCGCATTGACTCGCGTTTGCTTTGGTGCCTTTCATTTCTTGTGGTGCCTCTCATTTTTAAAGGCACATTAGTTATGTGCCTCTAACGCGAGAAAATAAAGGGTACATTTAGCTTGTGCCTTTTATTTAAGAGGTACAGTTTTTAGAGTGTATCCTTTACGATGCTTACTGAGCATATTTTATCTTCGTTTTTGGTGAGATCAATTTATAAAAATGTGCTTTACTTAAGGTATAACTTAAAACCGTCGTAAAGGGCAGCAAATAATAATAAAAAGGAATAATATTTATTATAACTAGTTTCATTATACCAGAATGTAGCTCTATAAAGTAGATCAATATCGATTTATTAATTCTTGTCTTCTTTGTGCAGTATTTAGTTACGTAGAAATAATGTAGTTGTAATAGACTATATAATACAAAGACACTGATACTGATTCAAATCTTAAATGGAAATCTCACATTAACTTTATGCCAGAGATAAGATCTATAGTATATTACATAACATAAAAATTTTTTTATCCCCATATAGTAGTATAAGATAAAAATTATAATATCTGCATAATTATAATGCATTAAATAACTAAATTATTTATGATTATATAAAAAAATTATAAGATAAATATTTATAGTTTCATCAATTAAAATAAAAAGTTAGCAAAAAGCTTTTAACAATCTAACATTGCTCGTGGATTCATTAAAAAAAATTATGATTTAACAGTTTGGGAAGGTGACTACTATCCTTGATAAAAGGAATTTATATAAATTTTTTTCTAAATATCTGTAACTGAATAAATATAAATCATTTCCAATCTCTAAACATTCTTCTGATTCGTCATCTCTTTTTGAATAAAAACTGCACATATTCATGTATGCATCCAAACGTGTGTGAAAGACTCGAAAATATTAACCCACGAAGACCTAGAATAATATACCAAATGCCCATATCTCGCAAAAATGTATAATGCCAGAACTTCAGTCATCCAGATCCTAGATTCTTTAATAACATTCCAACGATTTGCAGAACGCTTCGAACAATGGCTCATTGAAACGCAAATGAAAGGAATTTTTATTTACCATTAATGATATTGAGAACTCCTTTTAACTATATTTATACTCTCGCTGCGTCTCAAACAAAAGTGACTGCTACTTTTTACATACATTGAAGGACGCCCTGTGTTAATCCACTAGTATGTTGTTGTATGGATTGTATTTTTTGTCGATTAAGTTTTATCTGATTTCTTTTAATCATGCGTGTTAAATAAGAGATTATAACTTTTTGTTGTTAATTTTTGTAACTTTTTACTCTTTCGTTAAAAATCCTTTAAATTTTTTATGTGTTCTTTTAGTATTTTCCTAATATTATTGCAGACTTGTAATAAAGAGCTGTTATGCGATTTTTCCTATCATTTTCATTTGGCAGGTCAGGTGATTAAATAAATATAATCCATTTTATGATAGATGACAGATTGTAAAAGAGCATTAAGGAACTTAGCTAGGAGGTAGATCGAAAATTTTCTGGAACACATTTAAATATTCCTAACTCCTACCTTCTGGCTAAAACATACAAAATATTGGTGTGAAATGACAATTTTATTTCATTTTCGGTAAGGTATATGCCTTTAAGCAAATTCTGCTACTTACGAATTGCTACAGTCTTCTTACATTGTATTAAACTAAAGCTGAATTTAAGAATTGACGGTTTGACAAATAAAGTGACACATTGTTTATTTTCAAATCAATTAATGCGGTTACTTCTATGCCATTAAAAATCCTCTTACCTTTTAATTTAGCTGTAAAGGTTTGACTTAACTTTTGAATTATTTAATATTTTCTGAACTTACAACGTATTTTAATTTTTTTCGTGGTTTATTTATTTTAATGACCGCATTTTAAACAAACTGCAGTGTGATAAATTTTTATTATTAAATTATAATGAAATTCTTCATGACATAAATACATTACAGGGGATAAAAAATACTGTTGATGTCGCTTACAAATGCTCAAAAGCAAGATTTAAAATTGATTTTCGAGTTGTAACCAAACATTGTGTTTATTCTTTTTTAAAAAAAGGGGCTGTCAATGAATGGAACTCAAAAACACAATTCTTCTTGTCACCAAAACATGAATCAGTGAAAAGAAAAGAATCAAAAGAATTTCGGAAGTTATGATTGTCTTTCCAAAAAGTTATACTAATAAAAAACATTTAGTTAATAATTTTTTGGAGTAATAATAGCTTAAAAAACAACATTATTATTAGTAATTAAAAGTCATATTTTTAAATTGCTATTTCTCGGGTTTAATTTGGACTACCTATTTTCAATATACTGATTTTACTAAACAAAATTTTACGTTAATAATTTGATTTGAAAATTTTCATGCTTATATAGCTCGTAAGTGTTTTATTTATTATTAATTTTAAAGAAAATCATTATCATCTTTATCTTTTGTATAAGCTACAAATTTAGAAAGAACGAAATTTCTCGCTGATGAGGAATCATTAGAATGTGTTTTATCGGTCTGAATGAAATAAAATTTAGACTACAGATAATATTGGTAGTCATTTTACCACTAGAATATATCTTATTAGCGAACGCTGTAACACAACTGATGTTTCACATTTTCAATGTATGCAAATTTTCTTAATAAGTATTTTTATTTATTAACTAGCCGCCACGCTCTGTTTCTTGGGCCCTAGCACTGTTAGTAGAGACACGATCCTCTTCCAATCTTCTTTGACATTTCTCAGGTGTTTCTCGGACCCTAGCACTCTAATTGAGACACGAACCTCTTCTAATCTTCTTTGACGTTCCTCAGGTGTTTCTCAGGCCCTAACACTGCTAGTTGAGACACGATCCTCTTCTAATCTTCTTTGACGTTTCTCTGATACTTCTTGGTTTCTAGAATTACTTGTCGAAATTCGGTCATGTTCCATCCTTCTTTGACATTCCACAGACGTTTCTTGGGCCCTTCTTACTCTTTGAGAATCTCTTAATATCTTTTTCCTTGGCAAAATACAAAGTTTTTTGGAAGGCGGTTCTGCCATGTCAGTAATCGGTTTTTTAAGAAGTCAACGAATACTTTAGAACAACGATTACTATGAAAGCAAATCATGAAACTTCAATATTAAAATCTAAGTGCTTACCTGCAAACTGAAACTTTCTGCAAATAACTAATTACATTTAATAAAAACTGTTAAAATAAAGAATAGAAAAACCAAAGAGATCCAAGGTAAGTGTGATCATTCCTTCAAAAACAATTAAATTCCTATTTTATATATTGTATAGCTACAACGCTTAAGAAGAAAAAAACTAAAATGCTAAATACACGAAAAGAACACGAAAGCGAATTAATTTTTTATGGTATCAATTTCTATTTCTATATAATTTTTTATGGTATTAATTTCTATTTCTATATCGCTACAAAAATGATCGTCTTCGTTTAAGAAAAAAAAATAAAGCGCGGAAAGAAGAAGAAAAACTTATTCTAACAATTATGAACAGCGACAAATATATCAAAGCGAAGCGTTCTATTTACGTATCGAATATGTTGCCACATTTTTAATACAAAAGTTAAACTTTTCTCCACTTTGATAAATGTAAACTAATGCGAACCTTACGATTAAATTATTAATTCCTTCGTATATTATTGGTTTAAGTTGTCGAAAATTAATATTTCAATTGTAAGGTTCGCATTAGCATACAATAAGAGTGGAGAAAAGTATATGCAATTTTTAATAGTTTTTTGAATATGGCTTTTTGAAGACTAAAAAGCATAGATTTTTTTACAAAGTGATTGATAACTAAAAAACTAATCCAAAGTTTTGAAAAAGAAAAAAAAAATACTTCTTCATTATGTCAAAACACAATTATGTGCCGAGTTTCGTGCCTGGGCGAGGTTTCTGGGGCGATATATTGTGATTACAGACAGACACACACACAGCCGCGTTTATTATTATGTATAGACTAGGAGGCTTCGCCCCCTGCTCGCTGGCGCTCACCAACCCCCGGAACTGCTTTCGCAGCTCGCTTTGCTCGCTCATTGGATACGTTATTAACGTCTAGCTTTTGTAAACTTTTTGAACACTGAAGTTCTGAAAACTTTTCACTGTAGAAAATTCTAAACCTGTGCATTTCAATATTAATTTGAAATTGCAAACAGTTCACATATTTTTCTTAATCACACTATTCTAAATTTCAGTTGTTGAGAAAAGTAACTGTTGTAAGTTTTGTTTTAAAGTCTTTTCCACCAGAGGGCTAAAACCATGTGTTGTAAAACAATATGAAATAGTACTGAAAGCCGGATGTAAAGCATCGGCTTCGATGAAGATAATTTTGATAATTCGGTGAGAATTCACCCGATTAGCCATATCATGCTCACTACGTGCTCTTGCGTGCCGAAGCCTATCAATTAAAACGTATTAGTGGTTTATATAATATAGATTAGCCATATGATGCTCACTACGTGCTCTTGCGCGCCGAAGCATATCAATTAAAAATGAAAACTGTTGCCAACGCGAGAAAAGAAATATCATCGGTTTTATTGATGCATACGTACGTATTAGCGTTTTATATAATATAGATTGTCAGGTGGATATGCAATATCTGTAGTTTGAATTTTAATTCTTTTGCAGCAATAGTACTTATTCTGATATCCATCTGATAATCATTCTGACAATCATTCTGAAGTGGAAAATTTATTTCTCGCCAACCATGTTTTTTTTTTTTTTTTTTGAGCAGATAAGTTTTTTTAACCTTTAGCAAAAGCGGTTTTGGTCTCATTACTAGTATTTACAACCGATATGCATGTAAAATAAAAACAAAAATTTAAAATGCACGAATTCTCAATTGCTCTTTTGATTAAACTAATAAAGTAAAGAATTTTCTCGACTTTTCCGCCATTCCAAAACACGCATCTTCTTTTTTCAAAATCAAACCCTGTAAAGGTTTTACAACGTTAAGAGAAGCATTGTTCTAATGGAAAATCTAACTTGATCCTCCAATTATCTCAGCAAATCGCAGTAAAGATTCTTCCTGTATTCTGCAGCTCCATGCGGCTTTGGAGTTGAGTTTATTAACTGTAGTCGAAGCCTACCAAATCATTAATGAGCATCATTTTACTACTTAGTAAGGAAAAAAATCCTCTTATATATATATTTAATAATATTAAAAAAAACTGGTAGTCATACATATTTTAAACTTCCCGAAAACAAGCTATAATGAAATGAACTTCTTACTAGTTTTTACTCTCCTTCATCTTGATATCCGCCCTGATCCAATTTTTTCCGCAATGATCCCATTTCGTGGAATACTTGTTGCCGAATATTATCAGCCATGTCATTTATGTTGGAGATATAAAATATTGTTATTAATAACACTCGCAAGATTCACTTAAATATGAACCAATTTGGTTTTCTACAGTCGATTATAGAGAATTCATTATTACATAAAACACCAGCTCAAGATATTGGGCAAATTTATTATTGCTAAATTCTTCATAATTTACAATTTAATGTGTATTATCTATTAATACATTATTATTATTATTATAGCGCTATCTACTATTATTATAGCTACATAATTTCCTATAGCATGAATTTTCATTGTGCAAAAGATACTATTGTCAGCCTTGTACGTCCTGGAAAATGTCATAATGGTAAACTTAAAACCGAACTTGCTTATAAATTTGTCTATGAAGGCCGTTAGTGTTGGAGATATTTATTATTATTTATTAATTTATTTATTTTGAAATATTGTTTTCACTGAATAAAACTACTTGAAGAGATGCCAACATTAGCTATCAAAAATGATTCTCCCTAGCTATCAGAAAAAATTTAGATAAAGCTGTGTCACAAGATAAGTCTGATAAAGATATATATCTGATAAGTCTGATAAGATGTGTCTTAGATAAAGCTTTCATCGTACTTTCTAAGTAAACAACAGGGAGGGATACTTGGGTATTATCTTCCAGAGATTTGCTTTCTTGTGAGTGTAGAACAAGTATTTTATATTTTTGAAGAAGGAAGAGGCTCATATCTGTGTTATAAAATGATTTTTTAAAGGTTTTGTACTTAATAAAGTAGAAAAAGTAGAATTAAATTTAAAAGACTTTTTTTTTTAAAAAAAAAGGAGTAGTTTGAGAGAACAGTAAAAATTGCTATTTACAATGGGGTAAATTTGAACCCACTAAACCCCCTTTCCTACCCACGACCCTGAACGGAAAGTTCTGTCAACAAAAATGAAATAATTTGCTTTCGCCTGATGCACCTTCATTTTAATTTATTCATTAATGTAACAATTTACTTCTCTCTTTAAAGAAAAGTAAATATATTTTTTTCGATATTTTCTATTCAAAATTATCATAAAAATAACGTTTATTTATTGATTTTTGATGCTTCGTGATACGCAAAATGAAAAACATGCTTTCTCGGGAAAATTTGCAGAAGGATTTACATAAAATGGAAGCTCACGTAAACTTTTTATACCAAAGGATTTCCTGGAAAACGTATTATTAAAATTGTTTTGAATAAAGAATTTATTTTCCTCTGTTCCGCTTATATTGAATAAAAATTTTTTTTAAAAATTAATTAAAACTAAAAAGAACGCATTCTCAAAATTATCATGAACATAACTCGAGTTACAAGTACATAAAATGCCCTTTTTTGTGTGAAATTTCATAATTTAGCATACATGAAATAATAAGAGTAACATAACTAAAACATGCTATATTAATAAGATTTTTTGCTGAAATAACTCAAGTTAATGTTTAAGTGTATGAGTAGTAAGTATGATGGTAAACTGGCCTTTCTCTATGCTTCCTCATTTTTCCTGCCGCTTTAAACAAAATAAAGGAATAAGTTTAATTTCTAATAATTTTAATACGTTTAATTTTTTCTAAGTGTTTCAAGCAATTGAATCTTACGTCCTAACATATTTCAATTCTGGGGTTAATTAAATCATTGCCACGTTTCAGTTGAGCATAAAAGAAACATTAATATTTCTTGTATTTTTACTGCGAAATAAAAGAAAGACTTCTATTTATAATTTCTAAAAAATGTATCTGAAAACACTTTACAAAACATATTAACTGCATCCATAAAATAATTTGTTATTCAAAAATTTCTCAATATATCTTATTTATTCTCAATATATCTTATATATATGCCATTGTACGTATTCTTTACTCTTTACTGCCAATTTGACAAGGATTCTAATAATATTAAGACTGATTATTATAAATTGTACAATAAACGAATCGTGGACATTTAAAAAATTTTTTTGGCTTAATAAAAAAAGATGGTCACTAATTTACTGTTTCCTAAGTATTCTATATAAATAACTAAAATACAGTAACTCTTTTTAAACTTTCCTATATTTGATTTAATTACTTTGAGAATGGTAAAAATATGCTATCATAAATCTGATTGAAATTGCATATTTTTTATATTACTTCCTTTATAAAAATAACTAAATATAATCGGCTTTTTAGCCTCTTCAAATAGCCATATTATCAATTATAATACAGAAAACATTGTTTTAACAAAATCACTGTTCTGTGAAATGATTATATTGGCGTTGTGGTAAGGAAAATAATCCTAATACTGTATTGTTCTACTCTATAATAACTAGTTATTTCTGCTAAGAAAGGTTATCTCAAAGCCTGTTCTATAGAATATCCAATGCAATTAGAGACACTATAAGTGTTTTGGATTTAAAAGAACTAATTATTCTTGATACATTAGAAGTCTAAGATCTGTGTAATAAAAAGGAATATAGAATAATGATTGATTTTAATTTCAGCACAATGTTTTCAGGAAGACAAAACGAAGATCTACTTGTTCCAGATGACAATAAGAAAGGTAAGATAATTTTACTTATATATTTACTTGTATATACGCACACAAATAATAAAATAATATAAAAAAGAAAACTATTAATGGGAAAAACCGAATTTTTTTTCCTATGATCCTTGTAACGTGAGATTGCTCTGCTTCCCGTGATACTAAAGACTAAATCACCAAATTTACTTAGACTATTATATCAATATTATTACTTTCTTAATGGGTTAATTGATTGGGTGTTTGGAATAAGGATTAGACTTAATTTATAAGTATTTTAACATTATATAATATTTGAAGGAAGGTTTCACTAATATGCATGCACATTGATCAGAACTTCCCCTTTCACGTGATCACATTAAATTAAAGTTAATTACATTTAGTGTATAACATTTAATGAAATAAGATCATTTATTTAGAATTATTGAAATAAGATCATTTATTTAGAATTATTGAAATAAGATCATTTATTTAGAATTATTGAAATAAGAACATTTATTTAGAATTATTGAAATAAGATCATTTATTTAGAATTATTGAAATAAGATCATTTATTTAGAATTATTGAAATAAGATTATTTATTTAGAATTATTGAAATAAGAACATTGAAATAAGAAGTGCATTCTTCAGAATTGTAAAAACTTATTTACATATAGAAATAGTTAAATTCTGCAATCTACTGACATATTTCTTATTTATCATTATCTAATGTTATTCTTTTAAAAAATATTTTACGTACTAATTCACAAATAATAAAATATTTTCAGCCATGTTATGCAAAAAGATTTTACATGTATATGTAAACATTCTTAAAAAATAATTATTTCTAATATGTAATATTTTACAAAATATTTACAATTGATTTTAATGCAATAGCTCTAAGAGTCTATGAATAAGAGTTGTAAGAATCACTTATATTAGAAAAATTTGAAATATTGCATTTTTCAATAAAAAGAAAACATCATAATTAATATTTAAAGAAAAACAAAACTGGTACTCAGTGATATACTTCATTCAGAGATAAAATTGTTGTCTAAAAATTGACAGGATCATTTTTTGCTGGGAAAAATTATTTTGACTTATAGAAATGAACTAAAACTAAATCAGTCAGAATAAAATTAAAGTGCCGCAACTGTTCCTCTATCTTCCGTTGACTTAATGAATGTCTAAGAAAGATTTTAAAGCAGCGTAAGTTAATCTTCATTTTAAAACAATTCTCAGCCATATGAAAAGCTTAGTGGAAGAACCAGTTAAATGAGATTTTAAAAAAAAAATTAGATTTCTGAGGGAAAGCTCTTATTTAAGTATCTAACATTCATTTACATTGTTAAATCTTTTAACTCCGAAGATACTCAATGGAAGAACTAGCTAAGTTCTACCTCTCCAAACTAGAAGAAAGGCTAATCTCAACAATTACTTCAACAAACTTTCTAGCTATGGTCAGCACAACAGAACCTCTCTTTACCTTAACAACTGGCGCAACAATCAGCGACTGAAGAAAAACAGTCCATTCAGTCATGCTGAACTTCTGCATTTGCCCTCTGAAGACGTTGAGCCCCACTCCTTAAAATCTTGTCTGAATCCTTCAGACGGAATCCCCCGAGTCCATTTACACTTCGGCTTTTCTGCTCCGGTCACAAAGAAAGATCATATTCCAGCTGAACTTAGGCAGCTAGCTTTGGAAATTTTAGGCAAGATTCCCAGTGACGCCATAAAAATTTACACAGACGGTAGTGGACTGGGAAACCTAGCTGGTAGCGGCGTCTTCATAGGAAAATCTGGGCAAAATTACTCCATCTGTCTCCGTAATGCTGATTTCACTTCAGTCTTTCGAAGTGAATTAATCGCAATTGAACAGGGCATCGATGCCATAATCAACGAGAGTGACTTTGGAGATCTTTGGATCCTGTCGGACAGTCGCAGCTCCCTTCAACACATACACAACTGGACTAAAGTTGGAGACAAAACAAGCATCTCCATCCTTCTTAAACTTCAACTTATTTCAAAGCACCACGACGTTCATCTTCAGTGGATACCATCCCACGTTGACATCTTTGAAACTGAGCAAGCGGATCGCTTGGCAAAGGAGGGCTGTAGTCATCTAGCATCTTCGTCCTCAGCCCTTACCTTTTCAGAGTATCAGACCAAAATCAAAAGCCATCTATCAAAAAAGTGGAGGATCCCCCCTCTCATCATTGGTATGTGGCCAAGAAACCGGGCTCTTCACTTGTTCATATAGGTGATAGAGCATCTCAAACAGCTATTTCCAGATTGGCAAGTGGACACACGAATAGTCTCTCGTACTTTGAAGGAAGAAAGACTTATGCAGTCTGCTCCAAATGTGAAGCCCAGCAAGCCTCAGCCGAACATATCCTCGACTGCTTGGGCCTTTCCAAGGAGGACTTATATGCTTCTCCACTTTTTGTAATCGACTTTTTGAGGGTCAACAACCTACTGGATCTTGTCTGACTTCGTCAGACAATTAGAGGATGAGAAACAACAACTAGCTAAGTGACATTGTTTGGATGGAAAAGGGCTAAAGAAGATAAAATAGGTGACAATAGAAAACTTGATGAAGCATCTTCCATACACTAAGTAAAAAATTTTATTTTATTAATCAGTAATTAGAAAAGATAAGAAAAAATAACCCTTAAGTAGCTTTAACATATATTTTTTTTGTTTCTGGTTCGCATTACTTTATGTTTCAGACACACTGCTCTAAATTTTATTTTTCTTCTAAACCAAGTCGCATTGTAAAGAAGTATTATTTTGTACCTATGCTAAATTTGCAGCTTATTATTAATGTTGCTGAGTAATCATTTTTCTTACCGGTTCTTCTTACTAAATAATTAATAAATCGGTAATGAACAACGATACGAAATCATGCGCAAAATTGAAAGAGATATACGCGAAAACAATTAATTAACTTATAACAGTTCCACTTCTTCTGTTTATTGAGATTTGTAGCTCTTCCTGATGGCTTTACGCTATTATATTAAACTAAGCATGTTTCTAGAAGTTTGTCCTATCAAAATGAAAATTAACAGTATTTGATATCATTTGATAATTCTATTGCTCGAGATCAGCTCCTGATAGATAAAACAACAATTTTCTCTAATAGTTATCCCATTCGGTAAGGCTTAAAAAACCTATTTCTCCAATAGTTATGGTAGGTATCATGATACCTATAATTAGTATATAGTAGTATATATCAGTATAATTAGTAAATATTAGTATATTGAGCCACGTTGGCTCAGAGGATAGAGCACTCGCCTCCCAATGCGACGAACCGGTTTCGAATCCCAGTCGATACGAATTCCGCATCCGTCTTGCACCGACCACAGTGCTGACGTAAAATATCCTCAGTGGTAGACTGATCATGGGCTAGAGTCCCCTTGCCGTCAGGCTAACCGTGGGAGGTTCTCGTGGTCTCCCTCTCCATATAACGCAAATGCGGGTTAGTTCCATCGAAAAGTCCTCCACGAAGGCAAAATTTCTCCCAATACTCGATCCAGAAGGATTTTTGCGCATGTATTCTCTTGTCTTCTTGATTCAAAGCTAAGAAATTGAAAATAAAAAAAGCTGCATATTCACTGAGTGGATTGGTGTTGAACGGCTGAAATTCGCGAAATGGTAATCTAAATTAAGAAGAAAAATAAAAGTCGCGTAACTAATCATGATCTTGTCGTTTATTACGATAGAAAAGATCTCAAAACTGTTCTTTAAACATTTTTAAATATCAAAATGTGTCATTTTCGCATAAAACTGCATATTTTTAATAAAAAATAAAATAATTTATGTGTTTCAACAATTACATCTATACATAAGCAAATACTTTTACTTAATTGCAGAATAGCCTTTAGATGCAACTAAATGACATAACATTTTGACCGCATTCAGCACTATTTAAAAGAATATTTTTTTAAGATCAAAAATTACCGAATTCTGTCCAATTCAAGCAAATACATGCCAGTAAATCATATAATTCGTTAAACTTGAGCTCACGTGGAATCATTCGCGATCAGTTTTCGGACTAACAAGACTAGGTAAAATTTGATCCCAGTAAAGTTGCTAAAATTATATTTCTTGAATATAATCTCAACTATAGGTACATTTATTTTGTCTTTTCAAACAAAATTATATTCGTTGAAAATCATTGAAAAGCATTCGTTAAATTAAACAAATGCTACTCGCAAAAATCATTAAAATCCTCCTGTTTAAAAGAGTTACGACAAAATAAATAAATGGATCGACAAAAAATTTTGTGAGAACTTCACAAACATAACAGCGAAAGAACAAGAAGGAGAGACTTAAAAGGCATTTCTGTGAAATTGAGTAAATGAGCTCTTAAATTTTTAAGTCAGTTCTTTCACTAAGCTCTTCATATGTGATATTTTCGATCAACAAAAATTTATTTTAATATTCGATGTAGACTGTTACTGAATTTACTGAAAAATAATTTCAATGAATATGAACAGTACATAACAATTTTTGGGCATTTTCAACCAAAAAAAAAAACAGTTTTCTTCGTCGTAATGAATTATTAACTCTCTATTTCTTTGATCTCGTTATTTAAATTCATCTTAGAGGCATTTTATTTCTCCATTTAAAGGACTAATGGACATTATTTTTAATGCAATGTATGTTATTTTTAATTTTGGGTTTGAAAGATGATATTTTTATTAACATTATAGATTGAAATGTTCATAAAAATATTTAAATAAATAATGCTTATAATAATTTCATTTTAAATGTTTCATCTAATTTGAAGTGTAAAATCTTAATGATTTTCTTAAAATGGGGAAAGATTTTCTCTTACTTATTTTACCCTCCCATTATCATAATGGAGAGAAATACCATTATAGAGAATCGGGCATTTGTCATTTCACGTGAACTTCACTAAAAAAAAGAAAATTTTCATTATATTCATAAAATTTTACTTATTTTTTCTTAAAAATTTATATAACTGTTTATACAATTACATACATTTTATACCTAGCAGTTTTTATTAATTTCATGCTAACTAATTAACATTTTATGTTAAAACATGAAAAAAATTTAACTTATGTACTGCATTATTCTTATTTTACGGAGTTATTGATTATTGAGTTTAATATATAAAGAGTTATTTATTGAAGTATATTGAGATAATTAATGATCAAATAAATAAATTGATATATATATATATATATATATAATATATATATATATATATATATATATATAATATATATATATATATATATATATATATATATATATATATATATATATATATATATATATATATATATATATATATATAACGTTTACAAATATCATTGGGAAGAGCAATGACGTAAAATAAGTATATTTTTAAGAAATACAATGAATTTAGCTTACAGCCACATTTTTATTCACTCCTAATCCCAAAATGCCTTGCATTTTAGTGTAAATGGTTTATTGTGATCGGGCTTATTTTTATTCTTAAAATCATATTTATTTTTTTTAAAACAAAACAAATGACTTAAATGCTGAGAATAAAAATATAGCAAATAGCTTAATTATCTACAAAAATCTGTGCAACAATTTTCATCACAGACATTATTTTGATTTTTTCCTATCTTGCCTTCAGAATACAATGACTTCATTTTTGGGCCTCTGACCCTCACTTGAATAAAATTCAATTTTTCTCCATGTTTCTGTTTTCTCCTTTAACAACCTCCGGCTACATAAAAAACTGCTATAGTGAGAGAACGAAGTATATGGACACGTGAACAATCTACAATTCTAGAAATCTTATTCTCTGAATCATGGGCAAAATTTTGAAGTAAAAATAGAATTAATATTAGTTTTTTTTTTGTAAACTAATTAAGATTTCCCATCATAAACTTGCTTAAATTTATTTTTTGACTTTCTAAATCCAAATGATATTGGAAAAAAAAGTATAAGGACATTGTTTTTTCTTCCTTAATAAGTGAAAAATTTTCGTATTTGAAAATAGAAAATGACAATCAGGAATAAAAGATTGGTTTGTGAAAGAAATTTTGCACTCGTTGACTTTCATCGTGACATTTGAGCGATGCCCAAATGAACTCAATTTTCTGGCCCAGAAAAAGGGAAAATTGTTGCTTTTCGAGAATGTGGATTGAGTGGACGGGAAATTTCAAAAAATAATCAAAAGATCTAAAAAAGTAGGTTATAATTTTCTAAAAACTCAATGCAATACATTCTATAGAATGTATTGCATGGACAAAAAAAACGAACTGGGAAACTAGAAATTTGCAGTAGTCCATAAAAGAGAATGATTGTCAGGAGAGCTTGCCAGAAAAAATAAACTGCAAATAAAGACAAAATTTGAATTTATCATGTTCATCAAGTTCAAAATCTTTTAAATCAATCTTTTTTCATGCAAAATTAGTTTCACGTCTACTTCTTACAAATTAACAGAAGAAGAGTTGAGAAGAAGAGTGAGCAAAAAAAAGAAGAAAAAAAAACATTTCTCTCAGTAAAAAACTGACAGAAAAGACTCAAAAAGGATTTTTTCATTAATTTCTAATTACGACTCATAATAAAATTATAAAAAATTAACTTATTTTTGAATTCCTTACACGCATGCGCAGTACAAAAGAACTGCTTTAGGTACTCATATCTTGCGTAGTTCTTAAAGAACTTTTTTCAAATTTTAAAACATAATTTCTGCATTTAATTTTAAATTAAATCAAAAATTTTGTTTAATTTTAATGAATATTTATAAAGTTATAGCAAAAATCCGTAAGACAAAAAAAAGATAGTTATGCTGACTAAAACTGCCAACACACTTGGACATAGAAAGGAAGAATTAAATGGCGGTTGTTGGAAGACAGCATACCCAACCACGACCGGTTCTCAAGTGACGTACCTCCTGACTGTGACTTGGCTTCTTATGCATATGCACTGGATCGTAGCACATATGTTGCTGTGGAAATGTTTCTCCTGTGGCTCCTCGAAAACATAAGAAAGCTGTTTGATTGCGGTAAATTTTAAATAAGAGTTATCAGATAATACTAAATACAGTTAATCTTTACCTTAATTTGATGAACTACTAAATACGTTTCATATGCTTAATCTAATAACGAAAAGCCACCGGGATGAGAACCAAATAATAATGAATAAAAAATATTGAATTATTTTCGCTTTTTATTTGTGTCATTGTTTGTCTTGCAGTTTTGGGCAAGATTTTGTAGTGTTGTATTTATTGATTCTCTTTTACAGTATGAAAAACGAGAATTGCGATTGTGTTAAATAAATGGTTTATTGATTTTATTTGATTATAACTACAGGTATCAAAAGTCATAATTGGTTAAATGTCCGAATTCCCGGATCCCCTATGACAATTCCATGGAGCCCTAGGAATCCATGAGGTCGAAAATCTCGCAAATATCTGATAGAAAATTCGACTAATAGTCTAGTTGAGCAATGAAGCCAATCTTTATGTGTTTAAAAATTTGGATACAGTTTTATTTTGATTTTAAGCAGAAGTTTTTAAGGATATGCTTTTTATGACATATGTATGCTTTTAGATTTCAATTCCTGCAAAAAACAATTTCAATATAGTTACTAATATTATAAGTAAAAATTTTTTTTCATCATTCATGGAACAATTTCGTATGACTTGTTTCAACATATAGAAAAAAACTCCAAGTATCATTTAAAATAAAAATCAGTGCTCTGGTTACTTAGTATTTTTGTAGTAAAGGAATACACCTACGCACTAAATCCGTCTTTATTCTTCATTCCTCACAAATTCCAAGATATCCCTATCTTATTACTCAAATTCAGAGAAAAAACATTATTTAAGAAAGGAATTTCAAAATCGATATCACTCACCATATTTCCTTTTATGAAGCAAATTGCTTCTTAGAATAAATTTGAAGGTAGAAATTTTAATAAACTAATTCATTCAATGAATTTAGTGTTAGAAATTTCTTGATAAATAATTAATAACGATTCATTTAATTATTATTTTACCACATTTTACATAAACAGATTAATCGCAATGAAAAAGATGGTATTCAAATTTTCAACTGTGGGAAAAATCATTTTTTGTTAGTTTTCATCTTATACGGTAAAACAATCAGAATTTTATTCACGCCTACTAAGCCCATCTAATAAATCCTCTTATTTCCTTAAAACTGGGTACATAATGTAACGGAGAGGGCTAATCTGTCAATCTAATAACCGCCTGAACGGGGGTTCGAATCCCGTCTTTGACAACACAATATTTCTGTCATTCCTTCAGCACATAACGAACTTACTTACTATTAACCCGCACTCCTTAGTTGGTGATCCTGGACTATTAGAAGAAAGTCCCCTTCACTCGCGGGCGGAAGCACCACAAAGCAGCTTAACACCACACAGTCTGGTGAATCCCTTTTCTCACGATAGATCACACGTTTAACTAAACTAATTAAACTTCCCGGTTAACTTGACAAAACACTACTCAAATAGTACCAAACTCCAATGTCCATAAATTACCAAACATAAGCTGAATCCAATGTCCAGTTAAATTTTATTTTTATGGTTTTGAAACCATGCTGTTTGTGAATGGCTTCAAAACCGTAAATGCAAAGAAATATATGTAACCGTAAACTTAAATATAACTATGGTTAAATATATTTAACCGTAATTAGATGGACAGACTGAGCTTTTCTTTACAAATAAATTATTTATAGTTTTTAGCGTCAAAATGAATGTTAAAAAAAAAACTATTCGTCGAAGAATGTTCAAATTTTTTCTAACAGAATTAAAATGAAAAAGAAAAAAGACTATCGACTATTCGAATAAAAACGTAAATTGTCAGATAAGTTATTTGCTTTGAAAACAAAACATGATACCTTATATTTTCTTATTTTTTGTTACGAAAAGATTCAGGAATATCTAAACAAAATTAGAAGTTTCAGATCTTGATAAAAGCCCGTCGCTCACACTTAACTGTTTCTTCCCGCCCTTTTCTCCACAATAATGGTGAAGTATAACAACAAAAGTAACCTTCTAGAAAGCTTCAACGTCTTGTTTAAACTAAGGCTCAAAAATAATTCACATCAAGACTGAAAACTGGTAAGAAAATCATTTCATTAAAGTATATTTTCGGGAAGTTAATAAAAAAAATGCTTACCAAGATTTTTTTAACAGTTATAACATTTCTATCTATAATATAGGGTGATTATAATTAAAGTTACGATTTCAAAAATTAATAATTTTAAAACTACTCATCTGAATGAACTGATATTTTAGCAGAACAATCGTGAGGCAATGAAATTTCGTTTGACTAATCAAAACGAACAAAAAAAATCTGCCGATAGATGGTGCTTTTAGGGTAATTTATGGGGAGAGACCAAAAATGGATTCCTTACGCATAGGAATGTTGTTAGCCAAAAGGAAACAATAGAGTTCAGGGGTTTATCAAAATTTTACTAGCGAAAAGACAAGTGTACGTGCTTACAGCGACAACAGTGATAATGCCAAAAAAAAGAACAAAAGAGCTTCATGGAACAAACATCTTACTGATAAATTCATAAATTGTTCGATGCGAAGTCCACCTTCTTCCGCTATGAATTGGAATCGTAAAACGGCATGTTCCACAACAGATTGGAGGGTATCTGTACTGAAGCAATGGATGTGGTGTATGATACTTGTCTTCACGTTCGCTAGATTCTCAATCTTCCCGCTATAAACAACATTCTTCAGGTACTCCCTAAGCTAGAAATCATACGAGTTTAAGTCAAGGGAACGTGGCGGTCATGTTGTAAGAAAATGGAGGCTTATGATCCTATGATCACCGAAATGAGCGTTCAGCAGCTGCTTCACAGAAGTAGCAATGAGCGGAGGAGCGCCATCTTGCATGAATATTGTGCGATCACACACTGACGCTGCTGAAGTGCTTGAAGGACATGGTTATGCAAAAGTGCTTCTTACCGCTTGTCTGTGACAATGCAGGTAACAGGACTCGCAGGTGTGATCTCCTCGAAGAAAAACAGACCAACGATAAACGCTACCATTATTCAGCACCATACAGTGACAGTTTCAGCGTGAAGAGGTAATGGCTTTATCTGAAACGGAATCTCGGTCTGACACATCCTGCAATTTTGCGTATTTAGAGAGTTAGACAGTAACGAAAACTCGTTTGAAATTTCATCTTTTCTAAAACAAAACGTGCATTTCATATTGTATTATTATCGCACTTTTGACGAAATGTCAGCAATTCGTTAACTTTTTTTCTGCTTAAGCAAATGTTTTCAATAGTATATATCTCTGCAACCAATGCGAAATAGACAATGTTTTGTACTTCTCCTATCGTATCAAGAAATACTAACTGTATTAAAAAAAAATGCATAACTTATGACGATTTGTGTATCAATTTGTTAGAGATACTTCGAATACCTTCTTTTTTAGCTGTAAGACAAGATTGAGTAGTAATAGTGTAGAACAATTAGAGAAATTTGGCTTTTTAAGCGCATCACACATATGGTTTGATCTGAATTCCTTTTCTTTAAGAGTTTCAATCGCCATACATTTAAAAAGGTAAACAAATTTTAAAAACTACTGCCTTTTTAAAATTTGGGGAGTATTAATAGCAATTTATGAACATTTAGAGAACATAACAATGGGTGGATGTATAATATTTTGAAGCTATTCTCAACTTGATGTTTTATTTCAGGTAACTACAAGAAGGTGTTCTACTCCTTTTGTGGTTACCTAAGAAGAATTTTTCTTTGTGGATGGAACACTGAAAAGTACTATGAGTAAGTTTATTTACAGTTTCTATTTTATTCGCAAGCATTAAATGTTAATATTTAAAAACAACAACTAAATGTTCTTCCATAATAACCATTTCATTATAAATGACCCTTAAAACAGGAAACGATGGTATTAAAAATTTGTCATCAATAACACTACCATTGGAAAGAACATTTCAAACAGTTTTACGACGTTTTCATTAAACTTACTACTCTTTTCGTGAATAGCTGCCTCAAGATTACACAATTTCTTCATACTTTTCAACACGCCGTTACCATTGATTCAAGCAAATCAAAAGTTCTAGATGTCTCTAAAACTTGAACATAGATAAAGCTTTATAAATACTTTCAGCATTAAAACAATTAGGATCAATAGATTATATTTAAAGGAATAAAACAAAACAGATATTATTGAAAAAATACTAATTAGTTAAGGAATTTATTCACCATAAGTAAACAGAGAAGTAAACTTTCTTTTACGTCAGTGCGAACCTTTAGTTCAGAGTAGTATTTTGTTTGTCTATTCTATAATAGTTACTCTATGCACAATAGAAACAATACTTTGTTGTAATATGCATACCATTTTTTTAAAAATTCTTTATTTATACTATAATACCAAAGTGCGTGCATGTATGTATCTCTTATAACTGCATAATTGTCTGCTCCACGATCACGTATGGTTTTATCTTACATCAAAAAAGCACGAAGTTTTCTCTATTAACCTAAACAGGTACCAAACGCTTTTCTACAAATTAATCTCTACAAGAGAATTGTCATTCTTCCGGTAGAGCCGTTTCCAAATCTGCGAGAGTGGCTGTAGAAACGTGCACACATATCTCTGTTAGGTTATCTCGAAAATTTTCTTTTACTGTTATCTCAACAATGAAATCTCTATTGGGACATGCATTATCATCCATTAAAATGCAAGTCGGCCTTAAAGTGCCGTGTCAAGGAACATGAAGCTTATGTCAAAAAACAAGAATTTAAACGCTCATCTATTGCCCAACATTGTTGGGACTCTAATCATAATTTTAATTTTTCCTCTTCTAAAGTCATTCAAAATTGTTCCTCAATATATGATTTAGATTTTTATGAGTCTTATCATATTTTCAAAAATTCCAAACTGTTGGTCAATGACCTATCAAGTGTTCCTTATATTTCTCCTGTTTGGAAATCTATGATAAAACCTAACTAACCCCCCCCCTTTTTGTTCCTTGCTTCCTATTCGTCGTCTTCCATTCACCCTTCCCTCCTATTGGCCGTTGGTCTAAACCCTCTTGTGACGTCATCTTTCTATATATATTTACTCTGTTTTCTTATTGTTTTCTGTTGCACTGATGAAGGTTGCCCTTTGAGCATCCGAAACAGCTGTCTGCTTTTAATAATATTTTTGTGCTCTTTAACGTTGTCTACCTTAGTTCGTATTTTAGCACAAAGGTCGCCCACTTGTGTATTTATGATTGACTTCAACTGGTCTTACTGGGTAAGTCTTATTATTATTATTGTTTCCATTCTATTCTATGTCTTTCATATTTGTTATTGCTGTTTCCTATCAGTATTTTATACTTCATTGATCATGTCTCAATTCAACAGATTTCATAGTCTAAGGACTAAGAAGTTTAGGTATCTTAATCACTTGCATTTTTTACTTGATTGTAAACGCCTAAATATTATTCCTCATTTCATTAAATTTAAGACTAACCTTCCTTATTCCAAGAAAGTTAATTGCATTCTTCACAAGACTAAGTTTGCTCTCCTTAGAGCCGTCATTAATGAAACTAGGAATAAACTATCCAAAATTGAACGCGAATTGTACCATTTACACATCAGTGTGCCTAATCTAAATTCAAATTTTGACGCAATGGAAAAATCGTCTTGGAATAGGGCAACCAAAATCTCTTCAAAACATAGTTTAAACCTGAATAATAAGTTGAGTAAACTCATCAAAGTTAATGATAAAAAACCTGACGTTAGTTTGCCTGTTGTTAATCAAAATTCTGTAGTTAATCTCTCAAATACCACTCTTACTGATGTTCAAATTAATGCTTTAAAACTTAACAATAATTTTGCTATTTCAACTCGACCTTCATTACCTAAACTCATTGCTCCTATCGAAAGATCTTTTAAATTCTGTAAAATTAATCATGCTCAAAAAGATTCTATCAGACACCTTATTGCCAATACCGTAGACTTCAACTCAAAAATATCTAATTCAAACCTTAGCCTTTCCTCTAAAGTAATTCTTAAAGATATAAAGTCCAATCCCAACTTAATCGTTACCTAAGCTGACAAAGGTGGTCAAATTGTTCTTCTAAACAAAACAGACTATTTGGAGAAATCTAAACATCTTATTCTTGAAGGTCCTTATAAAGAAATTCCCAAAGATCCGAGCACTAAAGAATTAAATGTTATAAAATCAACTATTAAATCCTCTATGTTAATTCCCAATAGACTTAAGGTTGTTTTGACTCCCTCTGTTTCTCATTGCTCTAGATTTTGTACTTTACCTAAGGTACATAAGGTTGGCACTCCTTTTAGACCAATTGTCTCCAACATTGGTACCTCATCTTACAAACTCGCAAAATTTTTAGTTTCTGTCTTCTCCCCTCTCCTTGGTAATAATTCTTTTACTACCAAAAATTCCCTTGAGTTTGTTAAGGAAGTTAAAAATCTAAAACCTAATGGTTATTTGATGGCCTCATTTGATGTAAAATCATTGTTCACTAATGTTCCTGTTGAGGGGGCTTTGGAATGCCTAAAACTTAGACTTTCGGAATATCATTTTTCCCGATATGAGGTCAATGAATATGTTAACCTTACCCGTGTTTGTTTACAACAAAATACTTTCGCGTTTGACAACAAATTTTACCGTATGACCAATGGTCTTGAAATGGGAAATCCTTTGAGCCCTATACTTAGTGACATCTATATGCATTATTTTGAGAATAAACTATTCAAATTCTTAACTTTCCCCTTTTATAAAAGATACGTTGATGACAGTTTTGCTTTGTTAGAGGAAAATAATTGTAATTTAGATCAAATCCTTAATGTTATGAACAGCATTGATTCTTGCATTCAGTTCACCTTTGAATTAGAGTCTGATCAAAAACTTCCTTTCTTAGATGTGCTTGTGACTCGGAATGATAATTCATTCCATACTACTGTCTTTCGTAAACCTTTTGCTGTTTCTCTTCCCCCTCATTACAGATCCGCCCACCCTCCCAACCAAAAACTTGCCTCTTTTCGGTCTTTTGTCCACCGTGCTGTTAATATTTGTTCCAATATTGATCTTCTTGATGCAGAATTAAACTACATCAAAGCCATTGCTCATGACAGAGGTTATTCCCCTAGCATTATTGATAATATTTATAAAAACGTAACTAAACAATCGCCTACCGATAAACCTTCCAAAGAATTTTCTAACAATTTGGTAATTTTACCCTATTTTCCTAAAATAAGTCGGCAAGTTGCTAACATCCTAATGAAATTTGATTTCAATATTATTTTCAGTCCCATTAATAAGATAAAATTTTCTAATCTCAAACAGCCCATTGGCAGTCAAAATAACTGGGGTATATACCAAATTAATTGCCAATGCGGCCTTTCATATATTGGCCAAACTAAGCGTGCCTTAAAGTGCCGTGTCAAGGAACATGAAGCTTATGTCAAAAAACAAGAATTTAAACGCTCATCTATTGCCCAACATTGTTGGGACTCTAATCATAATTTTAATTTTTCCTCTTCTAAAGTCATTCAAAATTGTTCCTCAATATATGATTTAGATTTTTATGAGTCTTATCATATTTTCAAAAATTCCAAACTGTTGGTCAATGACCTATCAAGTGTTCCTTATATTTCTCCTGTTTGGAAATCTATGATAAAGCCTAACTACCCCCCCCCCCTTTTTGTTCCTTGCTTCCTATTCGTCGTCTTCCATTCACCCTTCCCTCCTATTGGCCGTTGGTCTAAACCCTCTTGTGACGTCATCTTTCTATATATATTTACTCTGTTTTCTGTTGCACTGATGAAGGTTGCCCTTTGAGCATCCGAAACAGCTGTCTGCTTTTAATAATATTTTTGTGCTCTTTAACGTTGTCTACCTTAGTTCACTCTTTGATTGTTCTAGGCTACAACATCAAATGATTACTAGGGTTCAAAGCCTTTTATTCATTATCTGAAAGCCATATAAACAAATCTGACTTGAAAAAGAATTATAGAGATGATCTAAACTCTTTTTATCTACTCTTAAATACAACTCCCCTAAACTTTCACAAAGCCATCTGCTGTCTGTCTTGTATATTTCTTAACACGAAACCGTGATTAGTTGCTGTATTTGTATGCCTCCTCTACAACTTCAATTCATGTAGGCTTTCGAAAATTCAAATTTTGTCATCATGCTTGACTTTTGGAAGTGAGTATTGTACACATTGTAACTTTTTTTTTATTCAAGAGAGAACCAAAATATTTTACACGCAAGGTTTTCATTTGAATCAAAAAGATACCAAGTAATTTTCTCTCGTAATCTAAAAGGGTATGTAAAGTCCCCTGCTGCTTGATTTTCTTTCTTAACTTCGAACAAAAATTGTCCCGCAGTGGACAGATTATTAAGACACTGCTTCCAGTAGACCACTGAAGTTGTCAAGTATCACTGGCAGCTGTCGGTGAGCAGTTGGATGTTCACTTTGATCATCAGCCTGCGAAGGGACCGAGTGTAAGCTGTTTAAGTCCTCGATATACTGTTCTACCATAAAGTGCTCGACTTCACGGGCTGGTCTGCTGTCAGGTTACCAAAGGGGTGCCATCAGACAGGTTTCTAGAGGGCATTGTATAAATACACAACATGACATTGTACATTTACACAAAATTACTACAAGGATATTTTCCGCAGCAGTCCGTTTCCGGCTAACATCCTTAGGTTACAAAACAATCTCTCTCTCGAAATTCTATTAATAATTTTTATATTTCAAAATGTAATTTTGAGTATTGAACGCAAATATAAAATATAACGAAGCAAAGTATTTCGTTTCAGGAAAACAATTCTGAGAAGGAAATATTTAGTTTTATGTTTCGAGCAATTATATTTTTAGCTCTCTTTCAATAAATTTCTTTATTCCTTAAAAGACTATTTTTCTTAGAATGTGTCTTAACTTTTTTTGACATGAAAAGTTCTATTAAGCTTATGTTATAAAGCAGAGATCTTACTTGCGGCTGGGGCCGCAATTATTAACACCAGTCAAATGGCGAGCCACAACTTTTTCAAAATTTTATATAGGACTCTTTTATGTTTTAAGGAACATTAAATATTGCTGTTAGATTTTTATCAAAGTCTCTTTAATATTAAAAAGTAAAGTAACAAGCATTACAAATAATACTTATTACGTATCATTTTGAATCTTCTTTTAATCAGAAACTAAGTGACAAGATTTTTTTTCTTTTAAATTTAATTCTGTGATAAATTAAATTTTTTTTTGACTTATTAGGAATTATAGCCACAACAAAAAATTCTCGAGCATATGAAGTTATTTTTTTTTCTTTTTCGCTCATGCGATATTCAATTCAAGAAATTTAAATAAAGCATGAAATTTATTCCCTCTTTTATGCGTTTTAAAATTACAAATGTAAGTAATTTCGTCCTAAACAAATGATTTCAAAAAGTTATGTGGGAGAATTTATTCGAGAAAATTTATGATACGCACATGCTAAATTATATTCACAAAATACAAAAAAAAAACGAAATAAAAAAAAGCAACATACACGATTATTTTTGCATTTGAATAAATATTTTCTTGGATACAAAACCTGAGAAATAAATTTTTTTGCACCGTTGGTATATTAATTTTTACAGAAACGAAGAAATTAGTTTTTTTTAAACGAAAGAAAAGCATTTTAAACCCATATAGATTTTTTACGAAAATTGCCCACAAAAAAACAACAAATAATATATTTTAGTACGCTGGTCACAAAAAAAAGGCTTCGCGGGCCGCCAGTTGGAAACCACTGTTATAAAGAAAAAAGTGTTAGGCCCTAACACCGACAAGAAATAACATTTTTCTAGTGGGCATCAAGGGGCACTGAATTATGGATGACCCATACACGAATTATGTTACAGATATAGGGCAATCGAAAATTCGAAAGTATTCTCAAAAGCACGGATACACATTAAAAAAATGAGAAACATTCTTTTTCCTGAAACAATAATTTTAAAATATCAATGAACTCATTATTCAGAATATGAATTGAAATCAAAGCTTAAAAAAAGTAATTATTTATTTACATTACACATTATATATTATATGACACTCAACTAATATTTTAATACGAATTTCTGGTCGCCAAAATATAAAGAGAATCTAGGAAATATGGCCAAAATTGCTTGATCAAAGCAGAGGTTCAAAGTTAGGAACCTGTAATGATAATTTTACTTTTTGCGTATTTCGCCGTATCTCTAGACTCTCGAGAGCTTTTCAAGCGAATTGAAAAAAATTTGAACACAATTAAAAAACTCGTATAAAGATAATTCCACAAGTAATTCCATGCAAAAATAACTTTTAGTAAATATTTATTATTTTTTATCACTTTATTTAATAATAGTAACAAAAATTTTAATTATAAGGTTTACAATTTTTTGCACCATTTTAAGGAATGGGAAAATGCAAATTTTGAAAGATATCAATCAAATAAGTTCCTAAGAAAATGAATTTTAAACACACAATTTTTTTAAAATTACATTTCTCAGGCACTATTTGACCAATTTCGGTCTAATTTTTTGAGCACTGTTCATCAGTTTTAACTGGTTTTATATATATATATATATATATATATATATATATATATATATATATATATATATATATATATATATATATATATATATATATATATATATATATATATATATATATTCATAACGAAGAATAAAACAAAGAAAAATAATAGACATATGAAAAAGGGGGGAGAAATAATAAGTAAAAAATAACAACAAATGAAATAGATCACAAAAAGTACAAATAAGTAAAAATAACATGTAAAAACAGATAATAAAATAAAATAAAAAGAAGGAACATTAAAAAGGGGGGACTATAAAGCGAGCAGCAAAATCAGTTCAACTTACATGTACGGTTATTTTTCAAGAATGATTTAAAAATGTTTTCGCAGAAAGATTGCCAGATTACAAAATATGAAAACAAAAGATGAAAACAAAAGCGCAAATTGAGTGTAACAAGAGGGTTTTAAAGTGTCGTTCTTACTGCACTGTTGAAGTGGTTTGTTATTCTGAGTTTTGATTTGTTAGTTACCAAGGATGGGCCCGAAATGGATGTGCGCAAGGTAATATTATACTGGATAATTTTAAAAATTGATCATAAATAGTTTTAGAAGATAGATGTTTATTTAAGAAAAAGTATAAAATAGAAAAGAGAAACATAAATTGCCTGTTTTGCAGATAATTTTAGCCGCGGATTTGCACGATATGGATTAGCACATAGAAAAATTATTTAAATTATCAAAGAAAAAATTCTTTCAATAGATAATTTTAACACGGATTTTCCCGAAATGGATTTGCACATGGATTTGCATATATATATATATATATATATATATATATATATATATATATATATATATATATATATATATATATATATATATATATATATATATATATATATATATATATATATATATATATATATATATATATATATATATATATATATATATATATATATATATATATATATATATATATATATATATATATATATATGAAATTCATAAACAGTGAAAAACACTAACATCTCCATACGATCATAGATAAGAAGTTAATTTATGGATTAAAAGACCTTTTACAGTTAATATAAATAGATATGGCAGCATAGTTCCGACATTCAAAAGAAGAACCTTCCTATTCACTAATATAATTTCAGTGATAAGTCATTAAAATACTAAATTCTGATGGCAATAGCTTATTATTTTTCCTCTCATGTGGTTTTAATATTAAAGTTGTAATTAGAAAAAGATATATCCTACATTTGTAATACTATCAGATATCTGAGTCAAACACTTTTTTTGTTTCTAATACTTTCTATAAATTTTAATCATCTTCGTATAGAATTTTGTAATTATTATTTATTTATCATAGACTATACTGTAATTACTTTAAAGCAATATTTTATGATAAAAAATCGAAGCAATATATTTTCTCTTTCTCCTTGTTATCAAGAATAATATCACTTATTTTGTAGCTAATATAATGATGTGACGAAAATTTAATAATTGTCAGATAAAGAAAAGCTACAAAACCGGCGCAAAGCAAAGAGAGAAAAAATCACCTAGTTCGTTCTAAAGTTACCAATTAAAAACGAATTAATAAAGAAATATGCAAAGAGATATATTGTTCGTGTTTTGAGAAATGCATAAATAGTATTTGTTCTAATAATTGCTAAGGCTACTGCACAAATAATGTATCTAACAGTTAATTTATGGATTTAGTTTTTAATTATTTGATCCACGTTAAAAAGAAATATTATTGAAATGACATTTGGATCTGCTTTTTAAAATGTCATTTATTCCAATCGTTTTCTTTAAAAATCATTTAAAGGAAAGTAACTGAAACCTTTATAGGGGCATTTTTTCTAATAATGTTACGTTAAAATATTTTTGGAATTAGGATTGATTTAGAAAAAGATATCCGTTTAGCTTACCTAAAATTGATTCAATTTTTAAGACCATTTTTGTTTGATGGAATTCACAAAATTTTATTAAAAAAATTGTTCATAAACTTGAATTTCTATGCTTATAAACAACCGAATTCAATTAATTTTGTTTTAACAACAAATAAACTCAATAAGGTATGTTCAAATGAACGAACACGTAACGCAAAAGAGAAAGTAGCTAATCAATCTTGGCTTCTCTTGTTGACCTCTCACTAGCCTTTACTATTACCTATATGTATGTAAACAAAGTCATTAATTGTTATATTTTATGAAGTTATCAGCAGATGGCCGCCGAAGCCTCGAAAAATAGTTTTCCATAAACATTTAAAAATGAATGCAATTAAATTTCACATTGGAATTTTCATCTGTCTCAAATCGTTTCCAATTATGTTTTTACATATTTTATGTTGAAATATAGCTATTTAACATAATATTTGCTGAGTAAGTAATGAAAACTGATAACTTTCGCCAGGTCTGCAAATGGTTCAATTTAGGAAGCAGGTTGTTTCATTCATACCACCTACGCCCTAAATTGTGCTAACCGTAAAATTATTGAATTTTTATAATTTAGTGAATACTGTGAGTACAAGTATATCATGAGTTACCCAAAAGAAATGTTAAATAGCATCATTTTCATAAGTTTTATAAGTAGTATAATAACTTCAATATCAACTTTTTTAATAGTTGTAAATATAAGCATTACACGCTTAGAAACACGACGATTAATTGTATTACAAAGCTAAAGTATGATTTTCTGCTCACCGTGTCATCAACATCCTGTATCGAAGTGGATGTTTGCTTTAATTTTAACCAAACTGACTACACACAAAACTACTACATTTCTCCGCTTACCCCCTCCAGTACAACACAGAATATAAAATAGCTAAACTTTATTTTGATGAGCTAAACTTCAACGAATGTATCTTTCTTAATCCAATAATGTAAAGTCTCCAAGAAAGGCAACTAATAACAAGAAATATACAAAATGAGAAATTATTTATACCCTATTAATTGCGAATGTATATGCCTTTAAGTATGCGCAAGTTTTCGTAGTGGGATTAATATCAATTTATTGCTTATTTCCTTTCCTTTTTACTCCGTACGAAGGACAGGTATTCAGCTTGTTTAAAATAAAATGAAAAATTGTTAAGTTTTAGAAAATTATCTTCGTTTCATTTGTTGGTTAGTTTCACTGATCATTCATAAGATTTATTTCATCAGCTTTTTATATAAAAAAAAACTGACTGAAAAAATGTTATTGTTGTCGTCTTGTTGTTATTTATCCTCTGAACTGACTGCCAACAAAAGTCAGACTAGCTCTAATAATTTGCTGACTTTGATGAATTTAATAAGAGCTAGCCCTTTGACACAGATGGGACACTGGTGCCTCCTTTACATATTTTTTTCAAGCACTCTAATTATAAGCAAAAATATATTTTGGTACCTTTTAATTATAATCAATCCTCTACTAGTTGCTAAATAAATTTTGATAGATAATCAAAAATGTATTTGTGCTAAAATATGATATTAAAAAAAAACGAAGTTTGAATTTTTGTTTCATTAATTCCCAAAAATTTTTCAGTTATTGATTTTTTTTTAATCAAAGAAATTTATATAACAGATACAGATTCTTATATCTAAATAACTGCATACATATGCCAATTTGAAAATTGTTTAGAAGTGAGTCTTGCTTCCAAACTTTTAATTTTAACATAGGAAAAGAAGCCAGTATATCTTAACTATAAATTCTTAAAATGCTAAATATATTTCTCTCTTATTTTGACTTAAATTAATACAAAATAAATAAAAATTAAGGAAAAATATGAGTTGAAGGATTAAGGAATTAGTTATCTAATCTTTGTTTGAAAGTCTAAAATTTGTTCTATTGAAGCTAGATGTGTGTTGATTTCCTGGAAAATTAATTTGTCTGGGAAAATTCATTTATCTCATTTCGTACTGAAAATAAATTATTTTTTTACTGCAGAGATGACGTGTGTTTTATTTACAAGGGGTGTAAAGGTTCCGTATTTTTATTTGGCGTACATCTGAGTTGCTTATCTGATAAATGTAACATTTCTGTTTGTAACTTTCGAAGCAGTTGCTTAGCCTTATGTTTATGATGATAAGTTTAAAAAAGATATGTATAGCTGTGAGCATCATCCTACAATTTTTGTGTATTTTGAATTTTGAATTACTCATATTGCTCAATCATAAATATTTTTCTTCTGCAGCGAAACAATTATAGTTTATGAAAAATTGAAGGATAATATCTACTTCCACTCACCCTATGAAAGTAAGAAATTTTTAATATTATTTTTATACATTGTATATATATACCGCATTATTTACAAACTGGGTTCGCTCCTCGTTGGTGTCCAATGATTATCTGCTCCCCATTCCTCCGTGGTATCAAACAGATAAACATAATGTTTTTGTCTATCAAACCATTTGCAAGTAAAATCAAGAAAGTAGCACATATAATTTCATTTTTATACAGATTTTTTTTTCTGTTTTTGAAATTTTTTCTATATTCTTTACAATTAACATCTATAGAAAACAGCTGAGCTCTATGGATACTTAGATTAATATGCTGAAATTCACTGTGCCTATTTGTTACTTAAACTTTTTTTCATGATTTTCTTATAACTTTTTTTGAAGTTATGCTTCTTAAGCGACTTCCAACAAAGTTGCGTTAAACGTTTAACGCTAAATTTTTATTGTCCGGGAAATCACGTGGTAGGATCCAGTTTTCCCTCATTCATTTCCATATTGTTTTGGTTCTCACTAGCATAAAAATAATAAAAGTCATAAAAGTATTCGCGATCGCAACGAACTATAGGGGGCGTTGTTGTATGAGACGCATACCTGCGATTTCTATATGAACCGTCATACAGTTACTCTGGAGACGTCGTTAATGTAGCGTGTAGCATTGCAACGTTCCTTCTTTAATGTGGCTTATTAAATTTAAAAAAGAAAAATGCTTGATATTCTTTCTTGTACAACCGAAAACAAAATGGTATCTCTTTTTATTAGAGAAGGAATATCCAAAACACATCGGAAAAATATTCGTACATTAACAGAAAAAAATATGTATATTCTTATAAGAGTTAAAACCTAATGCCCGAGAAATAGTATTACTAAATTTAATGATATAACATGAAAGGCCCATTTAAACTTTACATTCTATAGTTTTAAGAATCATATTACTTCAAAAATTAAAATGAACAGAAAGTATACATAAGCCTCATAATTTTATGAAATTTAATTTTGTAAACAAAGTTTTTTGACAACAATTTTTATCAAAAAATTTCAAGTTTCAATAAAAATCATTATTAAACTAAGAAACGTAAAATAAAGAATGCTGACGAAACAAAAAAAAAAAAACAATTCTTTTTTGTCGCCATTTTTAGTGCTACGAAAATTCGTCTTTGGGATTTGCCAAAAACGAAACAAGAAGCAATTTTATTTTTTCAGGAGGAAAATATTTTACCGAAAAAACGAAAATGTACCAATTCCCACAACATAAAACTTTATCTTGGTAAACGTACGTTTTGGAAATGTTATTTCATTTGGAATCTTATTTATCAGAGTGCATATGGCGATATGATTGTTTTGAATCTATGCTAAACTCTATATCGGCTCATTTTCCACCGAAATCCGATTGACTATTTTGATTTTAAATAAAGTGTTTTATTTTATGAATTGTCGCAAAAATTTTAAGTGTAGATTGGCGGCACTTAAAAACCGCCAAATCTGTAGCGGCGGTGGCGTTAATACGTAAGTACCGAATTTTTATTCCATACTTTTCTGAGTCATATTACTTTTCAAACATTGGAATATACTAGAAGTATACATAAACACATAATGTTATACCATTTAATTTTTCAGAAAAAGTATTTTGAGAACAATTTTTATCAAAAAATTATAAACTAAAAAACGGAAAATAAAGAATTCTTAGGATACAAAAACGATTTTAAGAATTCTTTACATTGAAATAAAAACTTTCATATTGTTTCTTTTTTAATTATTCTTATAGTTCTTAATCAGACGTAAAAAACCATTCTGTAGAGAACCATCATCAAATGAAAAAAAAATATTTACAAGCAAATTTTTTATTGTAAAAATCATTGCACTTACCTGATTTATAATTCCCGGAGAATTCCAAAATGATAAGTTCCTTGTTTGAAAACTTTATTCTCAAATAATAGATACATAGTTTATCCCTTCATTACTTTTAGATAACATACTACACAGCAAAATTTTATAATTGATATGAATTTGAATATGTAGCTAAAAACAGAATAGCTGAATTCTAGTTGAACTTATTCTTTCAAAACTAAAAAAAACTTACCAAGAAAACGATTAAAACTAATTAAGAATCAGCACAAATGGCACTATTTCAAGTAACTTGGATAATTTTTTATTGTTGTTTTCCGAATTATATGGATACAGAAATATATACTATTCTATAACGAAGAAGAATATGCTATAACTATTACAATTCTGTATGTTCTGAATTTATATTTATTCACTGGAATGACGAAAGCAATGTTGACTTCACTTTAATTCGTAATGAATTGAAGACAGAAGAAATGCATTTTACCTTAATACACACATCTGTAACAGTATCCGAAATCGGAAGTCATCAGTTGCAAGTTTGTTGATAATAGAAGTTAAAAATTATTTAGGAATTTTTCTTAAAATGTTTGGCGTGTTCTGTTCCTGAAAGATTTACTAATATTCTGGAGATTTTTTTCAAGTTCTTCGGCCTTTTCCTTAGGGAAATATTGTTTCTTATTTGCTGCTAAAAATGGCGTCTGATTCTGTCAATGACTTTGATGGAACTAAATGAAAACGTGATAAATTAATGTCTGATATTTACAGGCTCCCGCTAGACGGCGTACTCGAGCGTTGCGATCGCGAATTGTTTTTCAGTAAATATTTTTTTAGTTTGTTTTGATACATATATAATTTAATAGGGTAGTATTTTTTATTTTCAAATTTAGTGGATAACAATTGCAAAAAATGAGTGAAAACAATCCCACGGACAATGCGACGGATTTAAGGTTATGTCAAGGTACGTCTCTTGTGAATATCAATTGATTGTTAGGTTTTCTCTTCTAAAATTACATTAACATACATTATTAATACAAATACATTTTCCAGGGCGAGACGATGAGGCAACCGCAAGCATTTCCACTGGTTCAAGAGGAAAAAATGCACAATATTATCGTGATTACAGAGCACGGAAGCGAGCGGAGCAGGAAAAAGAGTCGTTGAATAGAACTAGTGATCCTTCTACGACTGCTGATTCTTCTACAATTAACGTCGCAGGTTGCGAAGTTTAACTTCTTCCGCGCGGAGGGACTCCACGAACTATTTTTTTTGTGAAATAGCCAATTAGAAAGATGCTGGCTATCATACCAAATTCAGGATTTGGAAAAGTTCTCTTATCATAAGCGGAACCGAAAAGAGAACAATAATAATAAAAAAAAACTAAAATTAACCCCATAAAACCTAACGAATACTCAGAAATAAACGGAAAATCAAAACTAATAAAACTTGCTATCAAACAGTTTAGTTTACAGATACAAACTAAAATCGTTTAACAATTTCAATGGAGATTTATTATTTTTTATCCATAAATAAATCTATGATATTTCTTCAGACAAAACTGTCGCACGTAACATTTAATTGCTGATGTATATGTTTTAACCACTCTTTCTTCCTACGGATCAAGAGTCGTACATCGTGGGTCAAACTATTCTAATCAAATAATGTCATCTTGGAAAATGGTGAATTAAAATAAAGTTCGAAAATATATTTTTGTAAAATGACAGGAAAACCTCTTATATTTCTTTCATGATAATTTTTATTTTGTGATTGAGAATAAAAAAAAAATTATATATACTTTTTACATTCGCTTCCTAGTAAATATGCTTTCAAGCAAATAAATTAGTAACTTCTCTTTTACCTTAATTTATTGTGGGATAAAATAACTGCATTTGGGTGATGGTAATTTGTTGTTGGATTAAAAAAAGGTATTTTTTAAAATTTTGATTTCCGAGAAATATTATTTACCATATAAAACAAATAAGAAATACTAACGAGTATCACTGTTGTTTAGTTTGATGCTCATAAGGGAAGTTTCGTTGAAGATGTTGGTTTATTTCCAATTGTCAATTATTCTACTTCAAAATGCTATAAGAAAGCAATTATATTAAAAATCGAAAACTGCTATTATGAAGAATAAATCTGATAAATAATAATACTCGTTTATTAATAAAAATGCTGAGCTCCCTTAAAATAAAAAGTATTCTTAATTTTTAATCAATTGTATGAATTGCTACAATAAAATTTGCAAATGTACCTGAGAGCGCGGCAGCAGGGACCAGTAACACATGACACGTCCGTTCATATGGAAATCAAAACTGTGAGTGACATGTATACGTTAGAATAGCTAGAATAGCAAGTAAACTTTAAGGAATCTATGTATTGACTTTTGATTGCTTTAATTGTTGATGGAGCTCGTTTTTCTTTTTTTTTAACTTTACGCATTCGTATATGTCGGCGGGAAAGGAAGTGTAAAGACCTGGTTTCTTAGGACAAGCGCCTTATCTGGGCGTCAGCGTTTAGTTGACGTTACCCTGACGCCAACAAAATACTGGTTTGTTAGCTCAAGGCCTGGTTTCTGAGGAGAAGCGTCTTAACTGGGCATCAGCGTTAAGTTGGTATAATTTTGACGCCATAAAAATACCTTTTTGTTAGCTCAGCGTGAGCAGTCGGTCCAACACAGACATTATCTTGCATTGCGCATGCGTTAATAACGTAAGCAAATATTTATTTTGAATTTGTATTGATTTTGCGATTGTCGACCAATGCTTTAAAGAGCAAATAATGACTTTGTCCAAGAAAAAACACATTATAGCTTAGCTAAATGAAGAAGAAGAGGAAAAAGAGACTATATTTAATGTTAAAATTCCCCTGAAAAACTGAGCTCTGCGACGCCCATGCTGCACCTTATTCAAGAATGCGGTATCAAAGAACTACTGATTATATTAATGCATTTTATTTATTGAGAAAAAGATTATATTAATGTTAGTTTTTAATAACTTTAGTTTTATCAAATTCAATTTTTAAATTATAGGGAATATGTTTGACAGTGCTTATTATATTTGCGTACCAAGAAATATGTGGATTCAATGTATTAAGCTTTACTGAATTTTTGAAATTATTATATTGTACAAAGAAGTTGTTAAAAAAGTTTTTTGCGAACTAATCCGCAAATAAAGACAGCGGAACATACAAGTTAGGTTGAATTCAAAGAAAGAATACCTCATTTTCATCTTTAATGTGTCCATGAAAGCAGGCTGATTTCGTTTAAAATTAGTGACAACTATTTTATTTTGTAGTGTTTATTCCAAAATTATGCTCAGTATATATACGTATCTCAAGCGGCGATTGAATGAGGACGTTACATTTTAAATAAATCGACAATTCTTGCCGAATATAGAAAAAATTTCAATGATCAAATCAATTAAAAAAAATTTTCAGTAATAGGGTTGCTCGGAAATTTTTTTTTCTTCAGAAAACTTCATTGTATTTATTCACAGTCAACTTCCCAGTTAAGTCGTATAATAATTATAAATTTTGAAAGCTGATACAGGAAGACTTACTTGATAAAAAGTTCAAAACTACGCCGTTAGTTTTTGATTGGTGCCTTTCCAAATGAAGAAAGTGAACAGCAGCACTTTCAGTTTATTTTACTTTTTTACTATCTAAAAAGTAAAAATGGTGTTAAAGCAGGAAAATAACTATCCGATGTGTATAGAGAAGATGTATTGACAATACAACAGTGCTAAAACTGGCTTGCAAAATTTTGATCTGACAAAATTTCGATTAAGATGCATAAGGATTCACTACGCCAGTTTAGGCTGATAAAGACACAATAACGGCATTAATTGAAGTTTAGTGATCGCTGAGAGCGTAAATCTGTTGAATTCGATTGTTTATCATCATTTGAAATACCTTAGGTTTAATCGCAAAGCTGGTCATATGGGTTCTTACGGAAAAAAATTTGTGCCGTCGCATTAGACGTCTGTGATTTGCTTCACAAACGTCAAGAAAATTATCCGTTTTTGAAGTGGAAGCGGACCATCATTGGGAACGAGAAATGATTTGCTTATAATTTTCGTTTGGGTCTCTACAAAAAAATTTATACGGTAATTCCTTTGCTTCAAATGAAGGGATCAAAAGTCACCTGGATCATTTTTTTGCTAGTGAAGAACAAACATTTGATTAGCTAGGAAACATGCTACTACCATTGGCTCAGAATGGACAATAATATACAGGGTGTTTATAAGGTCCCGGACCCATTTTGATGTTTAATAACTCATGAAATAATAAAGATAGATTAAAATTAAAAGCATAAATGGTTAGATAGACTCAAAAAGTTTCATGACCCTTGTCAATGAACTTCCACGCGTGCCCCCTTCGTCTCAGGGAGAATATCAATTCGATTGTCAATTTCACGCCAGATAGCTTTCTTTTTTACAGAAAAGACGGTCTCATCAGTCGTATACTTACACCCGTATTCACCACGCCGAGGTAAATTCAAGAGTAACTCGGAGATCAGAATATCCACGGTTCAGAGCTACTCTCGGATTAACCCTCGCTTTTTATTCTCCAACCGTTTTCAACAGAGGATTTCACAACTCGAGTTTAACTCTTGCAGGAAATATAACGAGGCCTTTGATTGGGCAAGGTAAAGCCATGTGACTTTGTATATAATATAAACGCGTGCATCGTGCATAAACAAATTAGTGTGAGTATCGCTAATTTAAGTGGAGAGGTTTTAAGAAACGATATCTTTCAAAAAAGTTTATTTCATCTAACTCTTTTTAGGTCATTATTTCTGATAGTTGGGACATATCTTTCTCTTCTTTCAACAGTTTCAAGAAATTCAAGATCTTCAAGCTCAAACGCAGCGATAGAATCCTCCATCTTTTTTGTTTACAAGCTCCTCGTCAATAGGTTACCCTCCGAAAACACGGCAAAAACGGAGGGTTACCCGGAGAGTCAGAACTGTTGATGAAATCTGCGAGTTTGGCGAAATTTCGGCTGGAGAATAACGTTTCGCACTAAACTCGTGATTTTACTCTTACTCATAGATTACCCGGAGGTAATGTGTGTTGGTGAATACGGACGTTAGACATGTTGTAAAACTTCGTATTTCCACACCTAGAAGAGATTCAGCCACATGTCTTTTTGCTACAAGATGGGTGCACCACCTCATTGGGGTATCATCGTGCGTAGCTCTTTGAATGACCATTTTCCAGGAAAATGGATTGGGCGAGGAGATCCAATTCCTTGGCCACCCAGATCACCTGAAATAACACCGCCGGACTTTTTTCTTTGGGGACTTATAAAGGACAATGCTTACAGGAGGATCGTGTCGAACATTGATGACCTAAAAACCAGAATTACAACCGCAATAGCCTCTGTGGATGCCGACATGCTTGCCGCTACCTGGCGTGAAATTGACTATCAGCTTGATGCGACGAAGGGGGCACACGTGGAAGTTCATTGACAAGAGTCAAGAAACTTTTTGAGTCTATCTAACCATTTATGTTATTAATTTTAATCTAACTTTATTATTTTATGAGTTATTAAACATCAAAATGAGTCTGGAACTTTATAAACACACTGTATTTCAATTAATTCATTCATGATAACAATATCGTCTTTCGTTTCAGTAAGAATAAATATTAAATGATATACGAACACGAATTTTCTTTCCCTTATCTCCAGTCTACCGAGAGAGGAATTCGGTCTGGGAAGATAATGGCCTCTTAAATAGAATTTACATCATTTACAATTATTATTTCTTGAAATTGTATTTTAACGTAATTCATTTAAAATACTTTTTTATTTACCAGGAAAGAAGACAGTAACTGAAGAGCTTGAATCACGATATCAAAGTAATAAAACAAAAAATTTTTATTTCATATTTCATAATTTTGGTTTTACTCTTTTAGAAAGAATTTAGAAAGCTTTGAAACATTCGATTCTTTAAAAGGTATTATCAACCAATGCTAAAATATAGACGAATTAGTTCCACACACAGCAAACACATAAATAAAAAAGTGAGAAACTTATTGTCGGATATTTTCACAGTATTTATTGTCGGATATTTTTACACAAAGTATGCTTTTCATACTAATCTGAGTATAGAAAACTATAATGTTAAGTAGTAGCACGCTCCAGCACTACTCGCTTGGAGACTAAGCTCGCTTCGCTAGCGATCAAGTTAGTCCAGTTAGAAACGAGGCCAAGATTTTGGCATCATAAATAATTGCAAAAACAATATTAAAACGGAAATAATTTGTTTCCTTGACGCAAAACATTTTTAAACCATATGGTCACAAAATTAAAAAAGTGTGATTTTAGACTTAACTTTAACTTCCAACTAACTAACAGCTTTTGCAATGCATCTTAGGAACACAATTAAATCACCATTAGGCATTATATTACCTAGTGACAATTTTCTATTTTGCCTATTCTCTGTAAGTTGTAATTGCAGCAGCCTGATATTATTGGTATATAAAACGAAGTTTCATGGTTTAAAATCAAAGTTTTTTATTTAAAGTAAATTAATAAGAATGCGTAGATTGTTTTCCATCGAGGAATCGGAATCTGCCGCTATTTTTGATATTTTTATAAATATGCTGGGCCTTTGCTCGCTAATATGTTGGCCTTTTTTCAATCCGATCAAAGTGGTCACCCACCTGCTCCAGGACAACAGCAAGTGAGACTTGACTTCAGTGATCTACTTGGAGCTGTGTCATGATGATCAATCCACTGCAGAATTAAAAGGAAGTTAACTCATGAATGTTTTAAAATACTTTTAAAAAAATTCAACTCAATTGATTTAACTTTTTAATTGTCTTTAATTATTTACAAAAAAAATTATTTGATTTTTCCTGTTGATTTTTTTTAAACTTGAATTTTTATCAGTTTTCTACATACTGTAGGATATTTTTATGGTGTATTTCTTCCTGTTCAGGTTCTGAAACAAACTACATTGGATTCAAATAATGCGATATTTATGCACCATAAAACTTAACAATGAAACTTTTGAATCGAATCGATCATCATTTTTATATCTTTTCATTATAATTTTAAACTCTGACCGGTAAAAATAAATCCCATTATATTTTTACATTGATAATAGCTTTTTAAAGGAATGCGAATTGAAAAAAAAACCCTTAAAATATTGTTTTTTTATGTGAAAAAATTGTGCCATATTTTGTCCAATATATTGTCAATACTCATAATATTATATTTTATTCTTAAAACTGTCGTGCTTATTACAATTAATTACTTGCCAAGTTGTATAACAGTGTATATTTTATCACGCCTATACTTCAAATAATTCTTTTTCATAGTTTTACACAAATGAAACTTTATTATAGGTATGTCATATATGTTATCACTCTGACAAATATTATCCACTTAGGGTGTCACGAAACAATTTCAAATCTCGTAAGGTGGCGGTACATAGAAAAATTCGCAGATAGAAGGCATTTAGTGTTTATTTTAAATCCATACTTAAACACTTCCAAAACTAACGAACGACTTTCAATTTCACTTGGTATACCTTGAAAGGGTTTTAAACTAATAATGCGGGCAAGCCAGTCAATCCATGTATTTAAAAATATAAGCATCTTTTATGTGTTAGTTAAGTAGTTAACGTAAGGTATGACTATAAAGCGTTTGGAATCACACAGCTGAACAATTTGTTTCCTTTTCCATTACTTTTATTTTTGATTAGATTTTTTTTTCTATTTGCAGACAGTATTAATTTAATTATTCTTTTATTTTAGTTATTGTGTTTTTTTTAACCTATTTGACATTTTATAAAGGCATAACTTGGCATTTTAATATTTTTTTTCCTTTAATAAAAATGTTTTTGGCTTCCAGTTAGTATCAATTTAAAAAATAATTTTACTTTATTTATTGAGTCTTTTTTAATAATTAAATATTGCTTGATATTTTAATGGTAGACATAGTTCATCATTTCAATCAAATATCATAGTTAAAATAATAATATTTCAAACGGCTGTTTCAATAATGAAAGACTTCGACAATTTTTTCAAAATGTATTGGGTTTCTTTGTATCCATGCGACGTTTATTTCGTTCGACAGGTGGAAAAATCATATGAAGTGATTTACTGAATTTCGGAACCAGAATAAATTCAAATCAAGAAATAAATTTTCGGGAGGACTGTATTTTGAAACACAAACAACAGTTCATCAACATTTTTTATTGAAACCTTTTAATAAAATGATGAGACATGATTGAAACGCTTCTAAACATCTGTAGGTTGGGAGAACCTTTTCAATGTTAATGAAGTATGCCTTAGGGCAGATGGATTTGGAAAAAAGTTGTTCAAAGGAATGAACAATGATCTAACAGTGCATGATGCAAATTATTATTTCTGTCAATTATCTGAATAAAATTATCTGTAACGATGCGTTAATGAACGAAATGAATTTTCATTAACTTATGTTTCTCATACTTGAAATTTTGAAACAAAAAGAGTATTAATTCGATAAAAAAATAATAAAGAAAGAGAATTAAAAAAAAAATGAAAAATAAATAAATAAACTTATGTGAAACGGAAACTACTTTCAATACTGCATTTTCTACTCCTGCATGAATGATTTTTTTTTATCATGGTTCATAAAATATTTAAAATAGTATATAAGTTTTCTTATATCAATATATTAAGAAAACTATTTGTGTCATATATTTTTAGGTTTAAAGAAGCCGCTAAAGAATTTCGGCTTTTTGCGACAATAATATGTAAGTATCAATATCTGTTATGTATAATACAATAAGATACGGTGCATTATTTTTTTAACAATTAATTGCCAAACTGCTTAATAGTTTACATCAGGGGTCCCCAACCCTATGCCCGCGGGCACCGCCCGTCGATCGATCTAGGTGCGCCCGTTGCTTGTGCCCAACGGTAAAATATTTCAGTTTTCCATTTTCGCAATAAATGCTATGCAAATTTTATGCTATGCAATTACATACTGAGGTACGCTGGCTCAGTAAAGGTTAAGTACTTGATAGATTTCTACATTTAATTGGAGAAATAAAAAATTACCTTGTAACCAAAAATCAAACATTTTTAGAACTAAGAGATCCTCTTGGACTAGCAGATTTGTCTTTCATAACGGACATAATAGAAAAACTAAATAATTTGAACTTGGAGCTGCAGGGAAAGGACAAACATAAAACAAAATTTATAGAGGCTATAAACTCGTTCAGAGCTAAGCTAGTTTTGTGGATATCACATTTGAAAGTGAAGTCTCTTGTGCATTTTCCAAACATGAAAAAAATGATAGGTGACAGTGAAATTGACTTATTAACATTTGTCATCAACCTCCAATTGCTTAAAGATCAATTTAAAAAGCGCTTTCAACAATTTAATATCATCGAGCCTTTGATAACTTTTTTGTTAATCCTTTTACCAACCAAATAAACGTAATCGTAATAGCAACATACATTTCAGAATTAGAAATTGTGGATCTTCAGAATGACATTATCCTCAAAACTATTATATCACATGAGAAATTCTGGAATATAGTTGAAGGAATAAATTCCATTCTTTAAAAGAGCATCATATTCTCATAATGGACTATTACAGTCAAATTTTTTTATAATTTTAATGCATTCGGAATCCTTCAAAACTCCCAGAAAACATTTTATTACTTTTCTAAGAAGACTATTTATTTAGTTATTTTCAATCAAAAAACGCTTACTTTCGTTTTCGCCTGAAACGGGGAGTCACGTGATTATGCACGAACTAACGTCACACGTGTCCATCTGCCGTTCACTTACAATACCTGTGCTGTGAAAACCAATACGTTCTAGCTTTCGTTTGAATTTTCTAACTAAATCCAACTATTTTAGATGGTCTAAAGCTATCTGTATAAAAAATTACATCTTAATATCGCTTAATAAAAATGTGGATTTGATATAACGTATTTTTATAATGTTAAATTTCAATGGTACCCACTAAAACTTTGTTAATACTTGACGAAATTTTCTAGCTCGGAATATTTAAGATTTTTTAGTTCAATAAAAAAAGTGCATGGTATTACTTATAAATGATGCGTTATAAATACAAAATAACTTCGTTTTTTCATTTTTTAACTATAATTTTAATTGTAATGTATACTTCAAGTTCATTTGGAAGATTTATTAGTAATATCTTAAGTGAAAGAAATGTTGGATCAATTTCTTATGTAGAATAAATAGTTTTAGATTTTAAAATGTAGGACAGCTTAAGTTATTGATAATTTTTATCTATTTATTCTAGTGTGAATTCAAAGCATGTAATTGTCTTCATAGCAGTAGCCTCTTAAAAAACGTGTGATCTTATTAACATTACTTTAATTGCCTTAATCTATGTTACAAGAGTATTTGAAATCAAGCATATGCATTTATTTAGTTCTTTATTGCAGAAATAGGAATAAAATTTTATAAATGCATATAAAAATAATTTTTCGCCATAGCAAAGCTCCTATTTACTCAAAGAATAAAAATATTGAGAAAAAATATCAACATTACTGTTTATTTTTTAATTATTTAATAAATAATAAAGAATGTGCATTAGAATTTCTTTAAATTTTGTGTAAGTTAATTTTTTATTTTTGTTCTCTAGCTTTAGTGAAACAAAAGCTTTCAGCTTAATGATATTCGCTGAAATTTTGTGGATAAATGAGAAATTAAGTGAAATTTTAAGTATAACTAGATTATGGTGATGATGATGGTCAGATATATTTCAATGGTCTAGATTCTTGAAAGTGTTGATACGTTTTCGGCTATACCGTATGCATAACCTGAGATTTTTTTAAAACTATTTTAATAAATTTTTTTTAATTAAAAATGTATAATGTATTAATTTTACCATTTTATAATTCTTCATTGCAAGCACTGAAAAAGCTTGCAAAATTAAGAAGAGAGATTAACAATAACCATATTTCATTAATACTATATTGCAGAAAAAGGAATTAAAATTTATAAATAAGAATAATTTCGAACTGTAACGGAATTCCTATTTAAGCTAGGAATAATAAATATAAGCGTTAATGTTTATATTTAATACATAGTGAAACAAAAAAAAGATGACATAAACTGCATTAGTAAATATTTACTTAAAAAGAAAATCCTTCAACTCTAGTAATAAATAAATAAATTAAAGAAGCAACATTAAATTACATTATTTGAATTTTTGATCATTAACACATATATTGTAACGATGATGGATTGATATTTTTCAATGGACTAGATTTGTGAAAATACTGATTTGTTTTAATGCAATAACGAATTATAAAATCATCTATCCTATATCAAAATGTATAAAATTTCTATCCAATCTGCGACTTATTTTAATTAAGTAATTAGGTTGTAATGAAGCATTATTTTAATTTAAAAGTAAGTGGAATAAAATAATATTTTCTATGAACTTTAACACCACTGATTTCAGCCGAAAAGAAATGTTGATTCGCTGTAAAGAGCTACATAATCATTTCTTCAGATATTTTAATGATAAATAACAACGTTTGAAGTTTAAAAATCTTTCTTTCATTTTGCACACATTCTCAGAACCGTAAATTTAATCCACAAAATTTTTACTGATAATCTACAAAGGATGTTCATACGATATACGTGATATCAAAACTAAAAGAGCATTGAAATAGCCTTAGCGGATGGAAACGGCACGTTTCCCTTCGGCACATTTGACGTCATAACCAATCAGGGATCGTTTTTGATTGCATCACTTACGGAGGCCTTTTGGGGCAATTTAAATGTTTAATAACTAAATAAATTAACATTTGCCGAAAAAAACAATCAGATTTTCGGTTTCAGGAGAGAATTTCCAATAAGTTAGGTATGAAAATAAAAAAAAATTATGATATGCTGTAATTGTCCATTATATAACGCTGGCCAGCGAAATGCCATGCCAAACACCACACTGACTGTATATTATAAATAATTTTTATACTTCGTATGTTTTGAAAGCAATTTAGTAATCATTTATTTTACGCAAGAATATTAATACTAATTATATTCATATGTTAAATTAATTTTCAAAACAAAAATTTTTGTGCACTATATGGAGTGTGTATTATTACCTATGTCTATCAACTATACATTTATCTTAAAAAAATAAATGGTGCCCGCCATTCGACCGATATTCTGATATTTGCTCTTAGGTACAAAAAGGTTGGGGACCCCTGGTTTACATCATTTACCTTCCTCCATAAAAACAATCGTTTCGTTCAGATTTACATGGTTTAATATACCTATGCGACAGCATCGTTTTTAAATATAATTTATTGTTCGGTATCTGTAAGTGACGTCACGTGAGGGTGACTAACCTGATTGGCTGTGAAATCGTAGCATTTGTACATTCTACCATTAAATCTGACCAGAATTGCCAATTAAATCTAATATAAAAATTAATTCCGCCTGATAGTTAACCAAGTATAATAGCTGTAACGCTTTCGCTCCACCTTTTTTATACACAACTAGCTGATTTCAGCGGTCTTCTTCTTCTTCAGTTGCAGGTACGTGATTGAGAAAGATTTTAATATTTTTTAAAGGATTTCAACAGAATCACAAAGCAAATCTTTTGGGTTTGGAAAGTCGGAGACCTGCGCGCGCAATATAGAGGAGAAAAGTTTTATCATATACATTTCAGAGTTAAAAGAAACAATAAGCTTTAGCAATTTACTGACGGAAAAGTTATATTTCTACATAAATTATCCTAAATCAACGAATTTTTTAGATCCGTTTTACCGCTGAAGTGTCGGAATCTGTTGTTATTCTGATTATCTAGCTAATGCATTGATTAACGAAGGGAATGCGTTTAAGTGAGAAGAAATGACTCATTTCTCAAATGACCAAGGTAATCTGCAATATAGACAATAATCTGCAAGCACATTACCTACTAGGCCTTCGTTAAAGGGTAAATAACCTGAACAACAGCAACGTTTATGTGTTCTTAAAATAACATAATGTTATTTGTTCATAATGTTATTAACTATTTAGAACATCAATTTACAGCAATGAAACAATCAACACATTGATTGATAAAATCAATCGTTTTAATAACCTTAATGCAAATAATAGAAGTATTTAAAATATTACTACAATTAATGAGTTTAACATAATGACGTTTATTTATTATTCAATATCGAATAACATCGAAGAAATTAAAGTCAATAAATGCAATGAAACAAACAAAAAACTAGTTGACAGTATGTGAGAAACGAACTTTTCAACTTTAACGATACGAAAAGCATTAATGCCCAAATTACCTAGAAAAATTGCGGAAAACACTAGATTCCGCACTTTAATGGAATGCCCAATTCATCAACAGATTAGCTGTAGATAATGTGCATATTATCAGCTTTTGAGCTTCACTTTAATGGAAAAGATGGTGAAGTAATAATAAAGAGTTATCATTTAAGTTCTTCAATACCAAACGATGCTTCTCATCGCAAAACGTTGAAGGAAGGTTTTCAGAATGGACAGGGAAACGCTGTATTGGCCGGGAAGATTTGTCATCCACACCATATCAATTAAAAAAATATCCTTCGTCGTTAACACATGACTACCAGTAATCTGATTTTTTCCTAAACATTGTTTTTAAACTCTTCGTTGGTCTGAAAGCTATAACGTGGACACAGTTAAAAATATCATTTCTGATGGATAGGAGAGTTAATGTTCCCTATTAAGAACACAGGAGAAGAAGTTTTCGTGCTAAATTCTGCTTTACCCCCATTGGTAATTTAGAACTTAAAGTTCAGAGAAAAGTGAATTCATGAAAATCTGGAATTCAAATACTGAAAGAAAACTTTTCAAAACATCAACAAGCAAACACATTCCCTTAGGAAAATTTGCCATAGGTTTGCCATAAAAAATGCCATAGGATATAGGATTAAGTTTGCCATAAAAAATGCCATATGGTAAAAGTTTGCCATATAGGTATGGCAAAACACCATAGGAATATCATATGGCATTTTTTTATGTGGCAAATTTTTGCCATACGTATATGACAAAAGTGTATGGCAAAATTTTACCATAGGCAAAACATCATAGGAATATCCTATGGCATTTTTTTATGTGGCAAATTTTTGCCATACGTATATGACAAAAGTGTATGGCAAAATTTTACCATAGGCAAAACCCCATAGGAATATCCTATGGCATTTTTTTATATGACAAATTTTTACCATACATGTATGGCAAAACTTTGCCATACGTATAGGGCAAAATTTCACCATAGGCAAAATCCCATAGGAATATCCTATGGCATTTTTCTATATGGCAAATTTTTGCCATAAAACTAAGATGTGCTACATCTTATGAAGAAATATTTTTCCATAGGCTATGGTACACCTTTGCCATACAGCTATGGCAACATTTCTAGTTAATATTTTACCATACATCAAAAAATAATTACTTAAAAGGATCTTTCGTAATGGATATTAAAAATGCAAAACTTAATAATTGTGGAATAAATATATATTCAGAAAGCTTTTTTTTAAAATTTCTTTGATAAACTTCCCCTGTTTTACTTGCAGAATCCTTTCTGAATGCTGTTCTTAGTTAAATAAATTTTAAACGGTTAGTACTAACCGTTAGAAAATGGGTCCGGTTGTCGGAGCGAGTGGGGAAAATATTGCAAGATTACTTAAGTTTATGCAGTTTAAAAAGTAAATAAATATGTCGAATGTAACATCGCTTGCATGTCGATATTTTGAAAGACTATTTTCAGCATTTGGAGCTTTAGGGTTTACTCTAGGTTTATCTGAACTTATTTATTCTATACTTTAAATTGTAAGTTACTTCTGCAGATGAAAGAGAATTTCACATGAAGGCTTTCTTCCACCAAATTAGTTCCTTTTAAGAGGGGTGACTTCTCATCAGCCCCAAAATTTCCAGACCAACGAGAAACTTCATTGCCCCTGCTGGCTATTTTGTATAGTTATTTGAAGGAAATATTTTTCGAAAAAAACTTTTTAAAGCTTTTCTAACTTCATATCAGAGCTTCTTGTGTCGGAAATGTATTCATGTTTTTTAGGTATAAATTCATAATCTATAGTCTTTTTCTGTGGTCTAGTGGAAGCTGGAAAAAATACCGTGGATTACTCCAAAGGTTTAAAGTAACAAACTATGCAAACTAAACTATACATATGTAACGAATACTGAACATTGATTTTTGGAATTTATTTATTTTACAGGATGAATGAAATTGATTATGTCCATCAATTGAACACTGGATTTCTCCTGATGATGGCTGTTACATCCAATGAAAAACTCTGTCCCAATGTCTTTGGAATTTTCGACAAACTTTTATAAGAATTGTAACCACGAAGTTCATCAATTGTCTAGCGGAAGCTGGAAGGATTGCTACCCGATTGATACCCTGAGTTGGATATGTATGAAGGAGTGTTTTCATATCATGGGACTTTAACAACTTAAGTACTGATTTTATTTTATTTAAATGTTTTGACATCAAGCTTTTATACAAACTTTAATCATCAAGTTTTTATAAATTAGTTTTATGTGCACTGAATGAAATTGATTATGTCCATCGATTGAACACTGGATTTCTCCTGATGATGGCTGTTACATCCAATGAAAAACTCTGTCCCAATGTCTTTGGAATTTTCGACAAACTTTTATAAGAATTGTAACCACGAAGTTCATCAATTGTCTAGCGGAAGCTGGAAGGATTGCTACCCGATTGATACCCTGAGTTGGATATGTATGAAGGAGTGTTTTCATATCATGGGACATTAACAACTTAAGTACTGATTTTATTTTATTTAAATGTTTTGACATCAAGCTTTTATACAAACTTTAATCATCAAGTTTTTATAAATTAGTTTTATGTGCACTGAATGAAATTGATTATGTCCATCGATTGAACACTGGATTTCTCCTGATGATGGCTGTTACATCCAATGAAAAACTCTGTCCCAATGTCTTTGGAATTTTCGACAAACTTTTATAAGAATTGTAACCACGAAGTTCATCAATTGTCTAGCGGAAGCTGGAAGGATTGCTACCCGATTGATACCCTGAGTTGGATATGTATGAAGGAGTGTTTTCATATCATGGGACATTAACAACTTAAGTACTGAATTTATTTTATTTAAATGTTTTGACATCAAGCTTTTATACAAACTTTAATCATCAAGTTTTTATAAATTAGTTTTATGTGCACTGAATGAAATTGATTATGTCCATCGATTGAACACTGGATTTCTCCTGATGATGGCTGTTACATCCAATGAAAAACTCTGTCCCAATGTCTTTGGAATTTTCGACAAACTTTTATAAGAATTGTAACCACGAAGTTCATCAATTGTCTAGCGGAAGCTGGAAGGATTGCTACCCGATTGATACCCTGAGTTGGATATGTATGTAGGAGTGTTTTCATATCATGGGACTTTAACAACTTAAGTACTGATTTTATTTTATTTAAATGTTTTGACATCAAGCTTTTATGAAAACTTTAAACATCTAGCTTTCATAAATTAGTTTTATGTGCACTGATTTTTAATAATATGGGCAAATAAAGTTACTTAGTTACTCCTACCTTGCTAGATCAGGCATTAGGTAATTTCTTTGACATGCATTAGTCAATTAAAAAGTGATATTACACATTAATTTATTCTAGTTTTAATATTATATATAATATGATACTGTTTGATAGTGAAAGACTCTTGGAATTTTATACCAATTTTAAACACATTTAAGATTCTTAGAAGCGCCAATTTAATAATGAGATGAAGCTTTTACAGAGCTGTGATTTTCTTAGACGTCTATAGTTAAAATAATAACGAGCTTAAGAACTTCACTAAAAATGTTTATAGACAAACATCCAACGTCTAATGTAGTTTTAAAAAGAGTAGGAAGTTCTCTCATACTCTTGGTGCTCTCTCTCATTTTTATAAGTCTCTTAACTTACATCTAAAGCTCCACTAGTCGTTGATATTATTAAAATCAACTATCATTAAATCTTGGCAATCGTTAAATACTGTTTCCGTCAGTTTTAGAAACTTGATTTCCCGATATTTGCTTGCAAAGTTTTGACTAGTGTCATCATAATCTTAAGAAAATCGTCTGGGGATTTCTGCAATAAATTTATTTTAAACATGGTTTGAGCTTTTTTGTGATAAACTCAGAAACAGTGATATTTGTCCCTTCTTCTTAAGCACACTAATTGTAAAGAAACAGTGTATAAAAAAGCGACAGAGGGGTTAGGATTCATATTCTTTAATAACAACAAAACAAAAAATAAACATTAGAATAACCAAAAACAAAAGAGTAGGCAACGCCATCTATTGGTTCAAAACATAAATTTTCTACATCCAGCCCACTCCAATGCATTGGTTTAGCGATGCATTCTATTACAAATAACCATACAAACGTTATACACTTACAAAAAAACAACAACATTTAATGAATATTTCAAACAAAGAATAAACAAAGCAATCAATCACTTTCTAATAAGTAAAGTCTCTCAATGGGTCTATTTACAACACTGTTTTTTAATTGGATTTGGCATGACCTTATTCTACCATCTCTGCCAGGAAAAATATCTTTTATTCGACCTAACTTCCACATTAATCTTTTAACATTATCTTCGCGTACAAGTACAACATCACCAATTTTAAAACTTACAATATTTTTGGGCATTTTATGCATCATGGCAGATCTTAATTCTAGCAAATATTCCTTTTGCCAGCGTTTCCAAAAATGTTCTATCATCATAAGCCTATGTTTCCATCTTTTTGTTAATTCTGCTTTTGAAGACTCTAATTTAGAACTGAAGGATGGTAAAACGGTTAATTGATTACCTATCAAAAAATGCGAAGGACTTAAAGGATCCGGTTCATTAATATCGTTATACATATAAGTTATTGGTCGAGAGTTAATAACAGCTTCAATCTCTGTAAGTACAGTAAGTAATTGTTCAAAAGTTAATAAAGATTTATGTAATATTCGTTTTAATGCAATTTTAACCGATCTTACCAAACGCTCCCAAAAACCACCCCACCATGGAGCACCTTCGACAATAAACTTCCACTCAATTCCTTGTTTTTCTAAGTATTGTAGAAGTTCGTCATTTTTACACAATTTGAATAAATATTTAATTTCACGATCAGCAGCTTTAAAAGTTTTGGCATTATCTGAATAAATTATTTTACAAATGCCCCTGCGTCCAAAAAACCTTCTTAGAGCCTGAATGAAACTTTCAACTTTTAAACTAGACACTAACTCTAAGTGAACCCCACGAGTCACAGCACAAGTAAACAATGCAATGTAACATTTAGAACCATCCCTTAAATAAAGGGGTCCTGCAAAATCGATGCCTGTTATATTAAATGGGGGAGATTTTTCGATTCTATCAACAGGCAGATTACCTGTTACTTGCTTACCAGAAGTAACACTAAATCTTCTACAAATTTTACATCGATATATAACAGATTTCACGAATTGTCTTCCTTTCACTATCCAAAATTTACTTCTTATTAGCAATAAAGTGTCATTCACACCAGCATGCAAAACCCTTTCATGACAATCCTTAATAATTAAAGCAACAAAATAATCATTATTAGGTAATATTATTGGACACTTTTCACTGACATCTAATGAGGAATTAGCTAAACGACTTTTAATTCTCAGAATCTTATTTTCATCAAGTTTGGGATTCAACTGAAATAGTTTAGAATTAGAATTGATTTCTAAATTATTTTTTAAACAATTAATTTCATTCGAATAGTATTTATATTGAACAGTTCTTATCCAATAATTATTTGATTCACTTACTTCAGTACTCGTAATTGTCCCATTTTGTTTTACACAAGACCTTAAATTCTTAATGAATCTGAAAATATAGGATGTAACATGCAATAATTTACGTAAAGTACTAAAGTTCTCAACTTTGAGCACAGGATCTGGATCAGCACCTGCAATAAAAGAAACAGTCATTATTTCAGTTTGGACATCGTCAGTCAGTGAAAACTGACTATCATCAGTAGCCAGCCATTCATTTCTGGAACAGATAAGCCACGGAGGCCCGTGCCACCATACATCGTCCTGCACAAGGGCACTGGCTTCGATTCCTTCTCTCGTCAACTTGTCAGCAGGATTATCAGAGCCAGGACAGTGATTCCATTGACTGGGATCGCTTCTTTGTTGAATTTCGGTGACTCGGTTTGAGACAAAACGTTTCCATTTCCGGGGAGATCCACGAATCCAATGCAAAGTGATAGTTGAATCAGTCCACATAAAGATTCTTGATTCAGGAAATTGGTCACGGATTGATGCAATCATTCTGGTTCCGATAACAGCAGCCATCAATTCCAGTTTAGGAAGAGACAATTGTTTTAATGGAGAAACGCGACTTTTAGCTATCACTAACTGGGATGATCTAGATGTTGAACTGGCAGATATCAAATAAATTGTAGCTCCATAAGCACTTTTGCTTGCATCACAAAAGCAGTGTAATTCATCACCAGATGGATCCGAAACTCTATTTAGCCACCTAGGAACCACAATTTGTTCTAAAAAATGAAGTTGCTTGTACCATTCTTGCCAATTTTTGTCGATTTCAGGAGGTAGAGCATCGTCCCAATCAATTTTCAATAACCAAAGTTTTTGGAACATGATTTTGACTTGGATCATGAATGAGGACAGCCATCCGAAAGGATCGAAAATTCTTGAAGTAGCTTGCAATAAAGTTCGTTTTGTACGAGGGTTAGAAATTATAAAATTAAAAAGGTCTCCAGTTTTAAAATTAAAACAGTCATTCGACAAGTCCCACTTCAATCCAAGAACTTTTACTTCTTCGGTTCCATCAGCTTGAACTTCTGAGCCATATATTTTGTAGTTCAAAATTCTTGAGTTAGATTTCCACTTCACGAGGTTCATGGAGGCCTGCTTAAATATTAGGGTTGCTTCTTCCTGTACTTGCGATGCTTCCTCTACAGAATTCGTTGAATAGACAAGATCATCAACATACATGCAAGAATTTAACAGCTTAGTTGTCATGGGATAAATGTTTTGAAATTTCTTCAAGTGATGACGTATAGTTGCTGCCAATAAAAAGGGGCTTGATGTTGCTCCAAACATCACACGAGTCATTCTGTAAATTTCAAATTTTGTATTGGGAAACTTAGCGTCTTCTGAAATCCATAAAAATCTTAAGGCATCACGATCTTCTGGTGCAATTGAAATTTGTAAAAAAGCCTTTTGAATGTCGGCAATTGCAGCAATTTCACCTTTACTAAAATTCAATAAAACTATCAGTAAATCAGGAACTAAGTTAGGTCCTTGCAATAAACAATCATTCAAAGAATGGTGACCTTTTTCTCTAGATGAAGCATCATAGACTACACGCAGTTTTGTTGTGGAATGATCTTCTCTAATTACAGCCCGATGAGGAACGTAATAAGTTTTCTTTGAGTTAAAAGCATTCTTTTCTGTTTTTTCTATTATTCCTTCCTTCAGTTGTTCATTTATTACGTTTTTATACTGTTCGAAGAAATAAGGACTGGACGTAAATCTCTTGATCAATTTCTTCATTCGGCTTTCAGCATTATGAAAATTATCATGTAAATCAACTATATCATTCTTCCATGGAAGGTTTACTTCATAACGGCCATCTATTATGCGAATAGATTGTTCAAATAAAGAAAGTGCTTTTATATCTTCTTCTTTTTCATCCAAGACCGGTGCTATTCCTAACGATTCTATTTCCCAGAAAGATTTAATATTATTAGATAGCTCTTCATCTAAACATAAATTTGAACTAACAGTCATTGATCGTAAATCAGAACTCATGACGGAACCTTGAATACACCATCCTAATCTAGTCTCTACAGCAACTAATGCTTCGTTAATTCGTTCAATTTTTCCAGTAACAATTTTCCAGTAAACATCACTTCCTAATAGCACTGATATTTCATTTGGATTATACAGTTGGTGAACAGTTGGCACATCATCTGAAAGTTTAATTCCCAAAGAATGCAAAGTTTTAGTTAAGTCATCGCCAGACATTTTAATTTCAGCAGTAGTAATCACGGGATACTCAATAGCTTCAACAATAACAAAGTTATCAGGATTAATTAGATCAACAAGTTTCAATTTCACTTTCCTTCTACGACTATTTACACTCTTACTAGATCCAAATGTATGAATATTAAGATCAATTTCTCCTGTAACAGGCAAATTTAACTTTTTCGATAACTTTTCACTTATAAAAGACGTTTGACTACCCCCGTCAAGCAAACATCTAACTAAACATTCAACCTTGTTCACAGCAACAGCGGTAACAGTTTGTAAAATTACATTTGAATTCTGTTTCACAGAGTTTTGCACAACATGAGATTCATTATTTTTATTTACGAGCATTTCTTTATCATTATTCGAAACGGGACTTTCGTTTTCAGGCTGTTTAATGCAAACAGAATAATGATGCTTTTGTTTACAGTTAAAACAAACAAGATTTCTTTTCATGCAATCCGAAGATATAGATAAATGTCCTTTTTGAAAGCAACTGAAACATCTACCACTTTTCATTAAAATTTGTCTTTTCTTATAAACATCAGCTTCATTACATTTAAATTTATCGTGATTCTTAGAACAAAAAATACATTTCAAATTCAATGTTGATAAAGCAAAGGCGCTTACCTTGGGTTTTCTTTTAATCCAAGATCTTTCTTCTACTTTCGATTCTGGAGTGAATTTAAAATTTTCTTTTCTTGAATTTTTTGAGAGTAGAGCTGATCGTTCACGGCTTTCAATTTCGTTTCTAATAAATTTTAACAATTCTTCAACATTCCAAGTAGAATCCCTCGTTCTTTGACGGTTGAAATCCAAAATTATATCTTCAGGAATCAGCTTCATCAATATTGGACAGAGTAGATTTCCATAGGTTTCAGACATCACATTTAAAGACCTTAAACTTCGTATTTCAATTTCAATGCTATCGTAAAGTTTTCTCAGCGCATCAACATCGCTAGAAACCTTTACTGCGGTTAAATTTAACAGTTCGTTCATGTGAGCATTAATAATTAAGTCACTTCTTCCATAGCGATCTTGTAAAATATCAATGGCTGCTAGATAATTAGAATCACAAATCGAAAGTCCATTCACAGCTCTTGCAGCAGCTCCGCCAAGATATGACTTTAAATACACGAACTTATCAACAGTTTTCAAAGTCTTATTTTCGTGAATAGTCGATTTAAATTGTTCCCAGAAGTTATTCCATAATTTAACATCACCGTAGAATTTTTCGATATTAATGTTCGGTAATTTTACGTGAACATTTTGAAATTCTTCAGAAATAATCTCGGTTGAAATACTTTCGTTATCGTTCTTACGGTTTTCCATATCCAACTTAGCACTCGACGAAGATAAAATTCTTGAAATTTTCGTTTTTAAAACAATAATCTTATCAGAATATTCTTCCGATTGTTCGTATTCCTTTTCAATTTCGTCAACTTCAATCAAATCTTCAATTTTCAAATCCAGTTCTTTCAATAAAGATTCCTTTTCAATAAGTTTAGCCAATAATTCATCTAAAGTTTCAATGTTCGGAATTTCATTTTTTATTTCATGTTCGATTTCGCCGAACAATCTAGTCGTAGATGCTCTGACCGCACCTCTTTTCTGCTTCCGTTTTGAAAGTTCAGCAGACATTCTCGAATTCAGAATAAATTATCGAATAAAGAACGAAGAAATAATTTCAATATAAAGTTCAAGATCAAATTCAAACGAACCCCTCTTCAGTAATAAATATTTTCAATCAGTAATAAATATTTGCAATCAATTCCCGGGTTTCGGCACCATATAAAAAAGCGACAGAGGGGTTAGGATTCATATTCTTTAATAACAACAAAACAAAAAATAAACATTAGAATAACCAAAAACAAAAGAGTAGGCAACGCCATCTATTGGTTCAAAACATAAATTTTCTACACAGTGTTTGTAGTATCAATAATCTGTCTATTTCTCTAGTTGATTTTTATTTGTCAAACTACTTTTTTAATATCTTATTTTCAAACTTTTTAAACTTTGGATGCATTATAGCTGAGTTATACACAATTGTGAACTTTTCACAATCGAGTTATTACTTTCATGTAGTTGGACACATTTGAAAAGAAAGGACTCGGCATTTGCAATGAGTTTGTTAAAACATTTTTTTGAGAATTACCTGAAATCAAATTTTATGTGAAAAATTTTATATTACGTGTTACAAACGTGAGAATGTTTGAAAAGTCTAAGTCAATATATGTTCAATTTGTGCAAAAGCACCGGAGATTCCTCACGGAGGAACTTTTTTAGAAGGGAAAACATTTTTAGTTCAGTTTTTAAAAGAGGTTGCAGCATTGAATCAGTTAAATTTTCAAACTTTATAGATTTCTGAGTGTTAGAAGCTTAGAAGGAGATACGCAACAACAAAATTTTTCAAAACTGAATCGGGTTTCTTATTTTTATTTTCACGTAGTTTGACATTGAGTGTTAAAATTCCTGTCCTATATATATGAATTGAAATTCCTACATGTGAGAGTAGCTAAGGAAGACCAGAACATTTTGTATTAATGCACGTTTTGGAAGACGTAAGTTTTTCCAACTTTTTTATAACGTTCTCTTAAAACAACAATTTCTTTCTTTGCTCATGACATTGTAACTTCTTAAATTGCCAACAGAAAGAATATAACTCTCGCCTTCCAATTAGATGACCCAGATTCGAGTATAACCACGAAGAGTTTTCGCTTCTTTTTATGTAACGCAATCGTGAGTTACGCAGACGCTCCTTCAATAAGTCCTCCGCGAAAGCTAGCTTCTTTTCCCTTGTCTTTTGGGTTGGTAACAAAATTATGAGTCTACGAGCCGCAAACTCAAAAGTGGGTCAGCCGTTTAACACCGAATGTTTATTTTACTCAATTATCTGAAATATATTTTCATCGCTTTTTTTTCATTGTTTTAAAAACTTTTCTAAGAAGTAAATATATAATAATACCTGCGAAATATTTCACAGACACATATTATTGAAAAATTCTTACCTAAATTATTTTTTTCTTTATCTTCTTCTTAATTGTGTCATTTTTTACATGAAGCAAACATGAAATAGCTACTGATCACTCGTCATACTCTAAGAATTAAATATACAACAATTATTACTCTGAAATTTCCCTTTAATCTTCTTCTTAATTGTTTCATAAATCTTTACGTCATTTAATTTTTGGTGCTTCAATACTAAGATGTTCTAAGTAAAGTACTAAATGGAAAAAAAAATAAAACTGCTTCAGCAAAACTTTGATAAAAATACATGATAATGTATGTGATAATTAATACATCTACTTATTGTAATAGCTGGGAATTTCAATGAATATATATAGGAAGTAAAAAAAATAGTGTTTGTCTATTTAAATGTGTCTTTATATTTATGTCATATATAGTATAATGCTAGATGTTAACTGTTGTTAATTTTTAAAATTGAATTTGATGGTAATTGTTAAGTCTGTAAAAAATATCATTTATAAAAGTTATAATGAAGATATATTGCGTATTTTTATATGTTTAAATTTGTTCCATGTCATGAGCTTTGTAAAAATTGTAAAATGATGCACATAGTTTTAGTGATTTATGCAAAAGAGACCCTATAATAATATTATTTGCTGTAGTGTTGCTTGTTATTTAAGCTTTGTCAGCTTAATCTTAAAATAAACTTCTTACGTTGGAAAAACTAATTAAATTTTAATGAAAAGTTAATTTTAAGAAATATGTTTCAAAAGTTATGAAATTAATTAAGCCAATATAAATATTTTTAAGTATATTAGATATCATTTTTTTGCATTATGATTGAGGCAATTTCGAAGGTTTTTTGATGCAGTTTTAATTTTGAATGAAAAAAGCGAAATTAGTTGTAATTTAAAAATTTATTACTGTATCTGCTGTTTTAAAGTCTAGTTTATCGATCATCATATTCCATTGAAATATTCATATTTTTTATTTTTCATATGGTTTTGTTGCACAATGCATCTCAGAGCTACCCAAAATTAAAAAGAAAAAAAAATGTTGAAATTAAACTTTTAAACCTAAAACCGGTTCTGTAAATGAAGAGAATTTGTGGAGCAAGTAGAGAGATAAAAAAAATTGATTGCTAAGGAAAAAGCTCACAAAAAATGCTATTTTTAATCTTTTCAACACATAATCTCGGTCTTTATTTATAGCATACCATTAAGGATGTTAAGTAATAGCCTCCCTTGATAAATATTTTTAGTATCATTGTCACAAAATAAAATAAAAAATTTATCATTTATTTTGCATTTTCTGAAAATTTATAGTTGATTTGCGTGTTTGAATTTCTTCAGGAATTCGAGATTTTTAAGAAATTACAAAGTTTTTTAATATGCTGTTTTAAAAATTCATACAGAGTTGTTTAACGTGTTGTATATTAGATAACATCAGAGAACTTTTTCTAACCATTAATACCTCAGAAACTACTCGTCCTATTTTATGAGATTATATACAATTTAATCAATATGGACTTTACATCCTCATTTTGTTAAAAAAAAAGTTTTTAGAACGTATTATGCTACATGGAATTCGTCTATTCATAAGATAGTTTAAATCCAAATAACAATTAGATAATTTCTGCTATATGGAAGCAATTCGATTTTTAAAAAAAAATTTCTTGCAAAAGATATCACAGTTTAGCGTTAATGATTTAAATGGGATCAATAACTTTTGCTTTATCGTTTCAATTAGATTTTTAAAATAAAGTTTTCTAGTAAAAGATATTACAGTTTGACTTTTGGCCCGTTTTGCCATACTCTGTAAAGGTTGCAGTAACTTTTTAGGAAGATCGATTTTCGAGAAATTCATTTTATCTCATTATTTTACTAGCTGTAAGTTTTTAGAAAATGAAACATTTATAGCGCTTCTTCCTTAATGTATACAATTTTTTAGAAATAACTATCCTTTTTAATCCAAGTCAGCTTGCTGAATAGCGAATGAGAACAAATGATATAAATAAAGTAAGTTTCAATTTCATATGCCAATACTGACAGAACTTTTGTAACAATGCAAAGTTTATGTTTAAATATTTTTTTTCACGTCTCTTTATTTATATTCCTAATACTCCTGTTTTCACTTATTTTATTTTTGAATATTATTGAAGCATATATAAAGTACAGTGATCCAAAAAAAAGTATTTCCCTAACTAATTCACACTTAATAGCAATCTAAGGCAATGAAAAAGACGCACTCTAAATATGCAAATTAATTATTCTTAGTATCTAAATAGGCATTTTTATCATCTATCTAAAACACTACAGGGAAGTCTTGCTGTTCTCCTTTGATGTTATTGCGGAGCGTAATTATTTCTTTTTCTTTTTAAAAAAAATATTTACTCTTTAATGAATTACTTCATTGAATTCGGCGTGATCTGTCTTCAAAGAATTCAAACATTTTAATTTTAGCCAACAAATTAGTGCTCCGATACTTTGTGCACTCAAATCCCTCGATGCATAGTGCACCCAAACCCTTCGATGCATAGTACACCTTCTTTCTTAACAAAAAAAACAACAAAAAATTTGTAAATGGGCCCAAGATTTTTCCGATTTGAGAAATTAACCAACTAAAAAAATTTTTTCTTCTTCTGGAGAAAATGTCTCTTAGTCTGTCATTAACACGTATTCATAACAAAAATTAATTACTTAGGTATACTTAAAGTACATCATTTGAAGCATTGAAGTTACAACTGAATATATGGAAATCCGTTGCTTAAATCAAAGGTTATTTAGGGTAGTACTTTTTTATAGATTTGTACTGTTAGTTAACAAATAGGAAGAAATAATTTTTGCACACTTGGCGATAATAATAATCTGTAAATAATTACTGCCTGTTGCAAATAACTTATTGCAAATCTGAAAAATAAAATGTTAAATGCACAAGTTTTTCTATTCATCTTCTTTATGGTCACCTGCAATTATTTGTAGCCTTTATCAATCAATAAAAGCTGTAAGCTATCAGTATATTATGTTTATAAATATAGTTTATAAACATTTTGTCCCTGTTACAAATAACTTGTAAAAATTCTGCAAAATAAAATGTTAGATGTAATGTTGAACTTTTTCTTCTCATTTTCTTTTAACTTTGAACCTCCTAAGCCGCAGCTTGCAATATATAGGATAACATTTGGTGAAATTTTATTGCTTAAAAAATTTGAGTTATTTTTTTCTATTTGTGTAACAAAGAGATCTTTTATATAAAATTATAATTCGTTTACATTTTCAGTTGGGGATTGTATTTAATTTATTATTAAATAAAATTTTGAGAAAGGTAAGTAATTCAATTCAAGTAGCCTTTCAGATTGAGTTTTGGCACATGCACTTGCTATTTGAATTTTGTGAATTTTGTTTCATGACTAAAATGTGAAGAAACATATATCTTTAAAAAAATCTCCTGCAATCTGCAAAAAATTCTAAAATTTAAAATTTATAATTTTTATGAAAAAATTTAAAATAGCTAAAAGAGAGTTCGTTTTAATTGAATGACATTTTTTTATAATTTTTTTGAAATATTTCATTAGACTCAATATGCTGAAAGGAGTAACATACCAGTCCAGCAGTTATCGCCACTTAAAAGGAGACAAAACCCTAAAATCCCAACTTTCTGCAAGTTTTGAAAGTCTCCGGTCTTTTTCAAACTTGTTACCTAGAAAATTAAAAAAATATCCTTTCTCTTATTTTCACTTGTTATCTCTCTTTCCCAGTTCATTCCGCTCTTAGAGCTGAAACTACGATTTCCCTCCTCATGACGTCACGCTGCACACAGATCTCGGAGATAGCAAGCAAAGATATTATGAAAACTTTGTATCATTCAATCTATAAAAATAAGTTCGACATTTTCTTGATATTAGCTTTCAAACTTTATGCAATTAGCATATTATTTCCTTTCAAAAACATAGCTTTAAAAAATTTTCTTGGCCAAAAATATTAAATTAAATACCATTTTAAACTAATAAAAATATTTTACTAGTTGTCAAAAATGACGCTATTAAATACTTTATTTTAAAATTTTTAGTTTTAACCTTTATTATTAAAACAAAATTTAATGCAGATATCGGCACTTTTTAGCTACATATTGTTCTATAACAATAATTTGTAAAGTTGATTTCAAAATATGCTGTTAATGGCAATTTGTTTATACTTAATCATTAGGAAACAACAACCTTAAAAGCTAATTATTCTAACAAAATAATAATTTAGATTCATGAAAATATTAGAAATTTTACAATTGCTTATAGATATGAAAATTTAAAAGAATATAATTAGATTAAAAAATAATTATATTGTAATTAAAAAAATAATAAATATTTAGAATAACTACATTAAAAACAACGTTATGCAACTAGGAGAATTTCAACTATTAATTTTCTATACTTTTAATTTAAGTTTCTATTTTCTTTGATTTATTTATTTTTTCGTCTGCCTTTTTTTTTTTTTTTTTTGAAGTTGCTGGGTGGTTTCAATTTAGATGGCGAATTCTTATAAAAGCTCTGAAATGTAAAATAAGCGTATTGCTGTTTTATTCACTGCGGGATATCGTCCCTCTAATTCATTTATAAATTCCTTGATGACACTTTTTGACTTTCCTCCCCATGCACACTTCGAAAAATGTTCTCAAATTCCTGACACACTTCCATCCATGATACTGACAGAACAATTAGTCCTCCCTTAGAAAAAAAAGCACTTGGTGGAGTTGGAGCACTTTAAATCGGCAATCCAAACAAACGATTTCTCATATCATCTTCATAATCTTGTTTTAAGAAATGGGTCATTTTATTTGCAATGTTGAAGCCATTTCTTACATAGTTGTTCATTTACTTTCGGGAACACGTGGAAAATTATTTTTTTCCCTTGTGTGTTCTATCAGAATTTTTGTAAGTTCAATCGCACAAACTGGAATTTCATAAATAATTTTAAATTTTTGTAATTCACTTCACAAAACTGAGAAAAATCATTATAGGAAACAAAGAATGTCTTGGAATATGTCACAAAAAGGAATGCTCCTATATTAGTTAAAGCTTGTTAGACCGAACACTTCGTTCTTGAAGTAAAAGCTCAAGCTTTGCGCCACCGTGAAGTCACAGACGAAAAGCGAGGGTTTAGAACGGAGAAAGTTTCTACAAAGGAGTGAACTAGCCCTTCTATTCCCTTTAGACCTGAGAGTAAGCACTCTCTTCACTGATTAAAATATATCTATTATATTATATATATTATATTTACTATATATATATTTACTTATATTTATATATTATATATACTCTATTATATTTACCACCCGCAGAGCAGCATCCCTACAACAAAAAAGTCATCTCACGGGAGAACGTTACTTCAAATTGCAACGCTCTCTCCTATGGATCAAGACTATTTTGTCTTCACTTCGGAAATATCGGATATCAACAGAAACTGATTTCTGTTCATTAATTGGCTTAAATATGGGGTGAAGTAACATGGCAATAGAGTGAAGTTTTGTTAGTAATTTTTTAAGTTCCTCTGTCGTGAGACTGACATTGTGATATTCTTTTCGTTAAAGTGCTCCTAATTCAATAAAATCTTTTATTAGTTTGAAACTTAAATATAATTTTTAAATATTTATTATATTTTATTTAGATTGATTATCCTAATTGCTTAAATTTTAATTCTTCTTATCTTTAACTGAGGCTGGAGCAAATTCTTTGAGATTTTATTATAATATTATATTTGTAGTCAAAATATAATAAAAAATACACGAGAAATCAAAACAAAGAAATCAGAACGAAGATAAATTATAACAAAAAACACAAAATACAATTTTGTGCTTTCGATTATGATTTATCTTCGGAAGATATATATGAGAAACAAATCTGTAAAATCTATCTACGTAATAAATAAAAGTCTTGTTTTCATTTTTTTATTCATTTTATTTAACTGTTAAAAGCAGAATCGTTGTAAACGGGATATGTGACTAGGAGCTCTTTAATCATTATAAGACTCCTACAATGAAGGACTTGAAAAGAATTTATTTTCAAAAGTGAAAATTTTAAAACTTTTTTTTCTGTTTCAGTATAGTAAAATATTTTTAATTAAATATTAAAGTATGTACACAAAGATGCATCTAATATTTTTAGATAATTATTTCAATGGGGACCATAAAAACAAAATTCTCTACTTCTGTAAACCCAACACCTAATCTATTGAGGAATAATAGAAAATATAATAAATTTGAAAAATTCAATAAAAATGGGAATAAATTTGAAAAGTAGGCAAATATTCAATAATTTAGACAAAAATCTACGTAATCCATTTTCCTAGAGGTCCCGCTGAAAGAGAATAAAAGAAAAATATTTTTTTCTCAGATGCCAACGAAAAATATTTTTCTATAGATCCCCGCCACGTTTAGGAACAACCCTGATTTATAAGTAAACTACACTGTAAAATATTCCGAGCTATGTCGCGCCAAATTTTGGTATTCATTTGCTGGCTACATGAAGTGGTGCTCAGTTTTGCTATATATTATTGGTGCTTTCACTAGTTACAAATAACGGGAGAAGGTTGCACCAAAATAGGTATTTTGAAAAGACCTACAAGCTGAGAAAGGTTGCTCCAAAAATAAGTGTTTTGAAGGAAACTGAAAGTGAAGGAAGGTTGTAGTATGATTTAGTATTTTTAAAGTGCTAAAAATCAGAAAAATTTATCATTAAAAGTAATCATTATTAAGTATTTATAAGAAAGGAGGAGAAATTTAATTGTTGAATAATGTGAAAATTATTGTATCATAAAATGATGTTTTATTAATCCTAAAAAAAGAGTAAAGGTGCTATTATAAGTGGGTTATTTAATGAAACTAAATATGGATCAGTTACACTTTAGTGCAACTTCTCCTTATCATTTAGTATGCGTGCAGAGCACCAAATGTATATATATATATATATATATATATATATATATATATATATATATATATATATATATATATATCCACTCTTTAATATATATATATATATATATATATATATATATATCAAAATAAATAAATACGAAAAAGCACGAAGAAAGTTAAGAATAACAATAAGTTTCATTTATTGTGCATTAAGAAAGGAACAATAAAAATTAAAAAAGAATTTTAATTTTTATCTCAAGCAAATTCTTATTACTACGTATTCTGAAATTATTTTGTAATTTAAAAATGAAAATATTACTTTCACAAATAAAAATTTATATTAAAGAGTGGAGAAATATTGGATTGGTTAACCCCCAATCTCTTATATAAAAAACATGCCAATATTAATTACATTGGAGCACGGAAATAATAAATTTTAAGTAGATTAAGAAACGCAAAAATATTTACATAACTTGGAATTAAGAGCAAAAAATATACAGACTCAGATCAGTATTCAAACATAATTTACACATTTACAGTCACCTTGATGTTTGCATACATAGACAGAATTTAATAATTTTTATGCAAAAAAATAATCAAAATTTAAATATAACTTACTTTTTACATATTTTTACGTATCTCAGCATTAGTGAGAAAAATACAAAATGAAAGGTACAAAATGAAAGGTAAACTTGAAAGATACGGAGAACATTAGAAGGGATTTACATTACATTAGAAGGGATTTACAGCTTTTGCAATTTCAGCTTCCAACTATAGCACTAAGTACTTCATACAAAAATTTTATGATTCATATTTAAATATTTATTCATGATCAAATAATGGATGTTTGGGAACGGCAACACTGTCTTTCTAATATTTATATTCTGACAGAGGATAATAATCTATAAGATTTACTCGTGCTATTATTTTAACTACATCGCATTTTTTCTGTTTAAAAACGCAACAAGAATGAAAAAGATTTACACGCAAATAAAACTTTTTAGCTTTTCCAAAAAATAGCAATTATTTCTCCAAATACAGGTTCCTCATTCTTGAAACTTGAAACTACACACATTCCTTGTTTGCAAGCTATTCTTGAAACTAATATTTTTGAAGTCTGAAAAAACTGTTTACAGCCTTCTGGAATTCTGGTAATTTCGGCAGAATAATTATTTTTATAAATAGCCTTTGCACTGTTTATAACAATATTTTTTTCTAAGCCTCTTTCTTGATAAAAAGCATTGAAGCTGCTTTTGTGCTAATGAAAGGAGATTTAAAATAATGTAATTTAGGCTAATAAAATCTATAGGAATTGAAATAATTTCTCAGAAGAAACATGATATGAATCCTTACTTTTTTAAAACGTAGAAAGATCAATCAAAGCACGTCATATTTTAATTAGTATTTTTGAGAAACTACAATGTTAAAAAATTTGAGAAATTGTAATTCTTATGTAGCAAAATGCTAAAACATTTCACCATCTGAAAAATTTCTTGAGACCAATATAGGCGGGGGGGGGGATTTATCTTAAGCCTCCTTTCTCTCACAAAGATCCTGGAAAGGATGGTTTTGAAATTTTGAAATATTATTAGTACTTTTTTTTTGTTGTTGTTGTTAAAATGCGCCAAGGCACCCAAGTTGAATTTCTCCTCATGAGAAATTGTGAATTAAATTTTATTCAGAGCGACCCTACAAACAATTTGCAGATGGAACTGTTAACTGTTAAAATAATAAATAAACAACATGATCATTATCTAGATGGATCAAAGTGTTGTGTTGAGTATAAGAGGGCGGGACATGACTGCTGATAAGCACACAAGCAGTATTCATGTGGATGGTATTAAAATTCCACATGTATGCTGTTTGTGAGGATTGTATTTTTGATTAAAGTTCTTTTGTTTCATAGCAGCAGATATATTTCAGAAAAAGTAAAAATGCATTTCCAAACGTTTCAAAAAAGATAAACATCAAATATTCAGAGTTCTCTAATTACTTGAACTGTTTGAGTGTTTACTGATTTTACTTAGATTGAAAAAAAAATCAAATAAAATGAAAAATGCAAAAGTTTTTTGTTCGTCATTTATAAACCAAACGTGAATGCAGAAAAAGTTTTCTAATGATTTCTCGATAAAAAATTGAAATATGCACATAGTTTTAACATCTGCAAAAGTATATTTCATTTAATTTTTCTGAGCGTAAAATAATTTCCTACTTGGAATAGATTTTCTGTTGACGTTTCCAAATATTCACTATCGTTAATATTTTTTAATTGTATGTAATAAATAATATTTTCCATTATTTTTATTGTTATTTGTCATAAAAAGTTAACTTTATGCTATTTTTGATAAATTTAAAAATGTGAGAAAATCTGTACGAAAAAAATGCTACCCTTATGAATCGCAATCGAAAGAATTATGCTGGTAAAAAAAGTTGTTGAACTTAATTAGACTAAAAAAAAAATAAGTCAATTTCAGTTCAGTTCAGTCGCATTCTTCTTTATTACTTTTCAACTAATTTACAAAACAGTACAAGAGTTTTATCGGAATTGAGAATTTTGATGTTTATAATCACAATAAGTCATGTGAATCGTATGTTCAAAAATTCATTACTTCATTTTTAAAACTAATTTTACCTAATCTAGTTAAAAGTGATGCGTTCCCGCAACAGCTCGTTGTGGGCCAAGGCAGTCGTGGAGGTTAATGGCATGATTTCGGCTCGGTGGTCAGCATTGGTACCCATCGATCGGAAGCTGGGTGGGCTTTAGGCTGCCATCGGGTTCAAACCCCAGTTCTTAACAATAACAGTTCATTGCCTTAACCGAGCAATCGCTTCTCCCAATTTTGGTTAAACGAGAAAAGTGCGAGATAAAAAAGAAATGAACGAACTTTCACAATCGTTTTTTTTTTTTTTAATGAAATTGAATCTTCATGAAAATAAGAAGAAAACATAAAATCTATAGTTTGATTTTGACTATGTTCTAAAATCAAAACCTAAAATTGTTTAAATAATTTCTCTCATTCACCCTCATAGAATCTATAAAAATATTCTTACTAAGAGCCATCATATCAGTATTGAATACGCACGGTTTTGTAGCTCCCTCTATGAAAACATGTGTAATTACAGAGAAAGAGAGTGTGCGTGGAAGGAAGTTACAATGCGGAACCTGCGTGGTATTTTTTTATTTTTTAATGTAAAACTTCAAACTATTTTAAGACGATAGACTCCAATTTCAGATCAGTGGTCTAACTAGTTATTTTGCAATTAATATTTAAAATTGCTCGATTAACCACGCCCCCTAAAACGCAGTTAGTTTACCCATCTCGGGTGATGACTTAAAAATGTAGGAAAAATACGACTCCCATCACCTTTACAGTAAAAGAGCATGCCGTCGCTCGTAGAACATTGATAAAAACTCTCAAAAATAACTCCAAGCACTTGCAACAAGCATTGTTTTATATCACGTTGTAATAGCTTTACATTCAACACACCATATAAAATTTAATAAAATAAATATCTAAACGTAAATATAAATGTACCAAAAGGCGAAAAATGACAGAATTGGTGCAAAGTCATCAAACGTGATGACCAAGAAGAAGGAGAAAGAAAATCGTGAACTATCTGAAACTTTATTGTTTTGTTATAAAACCATTTTACAGTACTTAGTAATATTTTAATTTTATAAAAATGTCTTTCTTTTGCTTAAGCTTCTCTGAAGAAATCATTCATTATGATGAAAAACCATACATGTAAAAATTATGTCTCTACAATTAATTACATCATACCATCATAAATGACGTCGCAGCTCTTTCGGGTGTTTATATTTATGCTACATTTTGTTTAGCTGCACAAAAACTAAGAGACCTGGAAATTTGAAATCACAATAGGATGTAAAATAATGACCACAGAGTATGATGGCATAAATAATCTATAAGAAATACGAATGCTGTTTATTTTCCTAAATACCCGTGATTTCTGCATTTATTCAAAATAGAAATATTATCTTTTTTTTAAAAAATTCTTTTTTTTTCCCTTTGCACATACTTTTAGATTTGTAAAAAGTAATTAAAACTTTAATAAATGAAGGATAATTTGTCAGACATAAATATAATTACGTGAGAATTGCAAGCAACGCTGCCGTCGTTATTTTGGGAGATCAACTTTGCATTTTATTTTGCTGCGCAAAATCTGTGAGAAACGTGATGAAGTTAAATAAAAACGCCGAGAACGTAGGACAAAAAAAATAAAAATAGCAAGTTGGTTTAACTGTTAAACCTACAGTAAAAAATTCCAAGTGGCCCTATCTGCTGCTTGCTATGCACAGAGAGAAGATGCGCAGAAATGCTGAGCACATGGTAATACAAAAGTATGTGAATCTGCCTCACCAATGTCTCTCACTTACCACTTGTCTCCTCAGTATTTAGCTTACCTAAGAAGACATGAAACTCGACATGCTGAAAGAGGCATTTTTATTTGTTTACTTAACGCGATTTCCATTACAATTTTGTTCGAAAGAAATTGGAATTTTATGTGCTTTTTTTTTTAAATTTTTTCTGAATGTCTTTGCTTTACCATTTACCTATTATTGAAGAAAATTTTTCTCTTCCGAGATTTTTATTTTATATGCTCGTGCTCAAGTAGATGCCGAGTACGTTTTATTTTTAGTTTAATTAGTTACTCAGTTTGCGTATTCTTCACTTAAAAAAAAAAAAAAAAAGAAACAGTGAGTATACTTTTTGATTGAATTTTATTACTATATTCTGAATTTCCAGTTTCAAAACAAAAATAGCTGAAAGAGCTATCTATCGATTGCAAACTTGAAATTATTTTATTTACTTATGTTTATTTTTTTTTACAGTTTAATAAGCTATACGATTTCATCTATCATTTATACATTTGCGGTACGACGTGGAATATTAATAAATAAATGACGCAAAATTTATTAATATTAACACTAAACTTAAATGAAAGTTACAAAACTTAAAGTTATAGAAATAAATAAAACTTAAATTTTATTTATTTTATTTATGCTCGACTCTTGAATGGTTCTTAATTCTTGGATTTTTAAGATTCAATCTTAATGGTTTGATGGCCTCACCTTAAATATACTAATTAATTTGTGCGGACAATATTTTAAGCTATGAAATAAGACAGAAAAACGATACTTTTTCTGAATAAACACGTCTTTTTTCAACAGATTTGAATTTTGATCCTCATAATTTTTAGAGGTAGCCGCAATCTGGGTAAAATATATCGGGTACCTATCAGGGGTGGGCTGGCTCACCGGGGCTTATCCCGGTGCGTCCTGGTTACTTTCTGTTTGAATAAATTTTTTTAAAAAAAGTAATTGATATTAATTTTGCTTTGAATCTTCGTATTTTAGGTAAACAAATTATAAATTAATGACATGCAATAAAATTTTGTTTAATCGTTCACCCTTTTTTATATTGTTTACTCTTTTCTAATAAAATGGTCTTTTTCTTCTTTTTTTTTGTTCCATCTGACCACAATGAGGGAGGAAAACGGTCGTAGATCACAACAAAACTGCCTGTAAGTTCCTAGAAGCTAAACAACTATAGTTCGTTCACCAGAAGTTGAGACTTGGCTCCACCTCCTGGGACGCAGAGTTCATTTCAGCGCGGGAGTTAGAAGAGAAACATCTCCGTTGTTGAAATTGAGACAACCCTTAATTTGCGCCAAACACGAAAAGTGAATTCATTTTCAGTCACTTACTTTGCTTTATCATCTACTATTATACATTTTGTTACACTAGCTAATTAAATATAGTTTAAATTTAAAAACTGCTGTTCTCCCAGCGAAATGACTCATAAAAGACAAAGTATTCACTCAAAAGAAAGAAATATCATAAAAAATGGTGCAAAATATCATCAAATTTATGAAATATTTATTGTTAAAAAAATGCACATAAAGTTTGAGAAATAAATATTTTTGCCAAACGATCGCCAAATAGCAAGATTGTTCAGGATTGCTCTCAACCTTCTCCCAAAAATAGCGAAATAGTATCGTCGCATACCACGTGATGAAGGCGGAGCCAAGTGCCAACTCCTGGTGAACGAGCTATACCCCACCTGCTTGATCCAACTGCGGAAACAAAATGTTCCGATGGAACCTTCTGTTCCTGGTATTAAAAAAATCTTTATTTCTAGGGAGCAGATACTGCTCACCAAATCTTCCCTTTACTCATCTTCCACCGAGGTGATATACCTCCCTTTGTTGACCAATGGGAAAATACTTAAATTTAAATGGCACTCGACTTTATTGCTCCGGGAAAAGTGTTGTTAGACTCCTTTCTGAGCTTCTAATTTTCTCTCCCATGGCAGGGCATATGCCTACATAGTCCTTCATCCGAATTTCTGATGTGAATTTCTTATTTCTTCCCGTGGAAATTTTCTGTGGGTCTTTTTCCTAAGAAATGTTAATAAGAAACCGCAGAGAAGCACAACTTTAAACTTCAAATGAAATCACAAGGAAGACCAGACTCTTTGGTTAATTTGTTATAAGAGTTTTACTGGAACTCATCGTGAAAAAAATACTTTCCCTCGAACAATTTAGTTACTTGTTTAGAGAGTTCAGAAAATATATATTTACTACTTTTTAAATATCAAATGCTATAATTTATGTAAGTATTAATTATATAACATTTGTATTGTATAATCTATGAAAGTTTAATAATTGAATTCCCTTAGTCTTTTATATTGAAGAAGTTTTCTTAAAACTTTTTTAAGACAATATAACTGAATTGATTTTCTGCCATCTTTTTAAGCGTAACGTATGTGCAAAATTCGTTTATCCAAAAGAAATCTTATGCAAACAATAATGTTTAATAATTACTTATTATTATTTTATTTAATAATAAGAGAAAAAATTATGAGATATGCAAATTTTTAATTCATTTTAAGGAGTGTAATTTTAATAATTTTAAAAGCAAAATACAAAATTTGAACAGAATTGGTCAAATATTTCTTTAGAAATCGAATTTTAAAAAAGTCGTATGTACAAAATTCAATTTTTCAAGAACTATTTCGATTTCGTTCAAATTTTGTATTTTGGCTTCTAAAACTTACTTTCTTTAAAAGGAGGTTAAGATTTTTATACCTTATATATCAAAATGTTTGCGACTATTAATTAATAAAATACCAAAATACAATAACAAAATATAATAAATAATTATTAAAAAATGTTTTTTGAAGGAATTATCTTCGGAGATTTATTTATTTACTCACAAAACATGCATGAATAAAATAGTTAATAGTAATTAAATTTTTAATGAGTAAAACTAATTTTATTAATACTGATTAATTGTAAAATATAATCTAAATAACGTACGAAGTTCCCAAAAAGTAATTTTAAAAACATGTGCTATGCTTTAATTAAATTTAATTCTTTGTAAATAAAAAACTAAAATTCTCGTGTTTATTTCACTTAGTTATTGGGATAATTAATTTTATATCAATCGGATACTAAAAAACCCAAATATTTACTTTTCATATTTTAAAAACTCTAAAATTATTTTTTTTTTAAATTTAACTCCCCCAAATATTTAATACTCAAGCAAATGTGCTGCCATCTAACATACATTAAGAGAAAGATTTCTTTCTAATAAGTGTGTTAGGCTTTGAAAAACTTCGCTATGTTAACTAAACTATGTAAAACTTTTTTTACCATCTTATTTTGGCGATTTTTTAATTTATCGCAGAAAATACGGAAAATGACTTCAAATTGAAATTTTTTAATAAGAAGAAATCAAGATTTAAATAATAGAAAAATAGAAGACAATAAGTACAGCAGGAGCTGCAGGGTAAATTGTCCAATCCAAGGGGCATTAATCTAAGGGAGTATTTTAAATTCTAACATTTTAATATTACATTTTTGTGCTTAAGTTAAGTAAAAGAAAGGATTTGGTTAAATAGATTTAAGATAAGATTTAGTAATAGAATTTGCAATATCAACACAAAGTCCCCTTGACAATGGGTCTCATTACATTCTTAATAACTTTTTTTTAATCTATTACGCCTTCTGTATTCTCATGGCTTGCAAACGTTATTATAATATATTATTTTAGGGAACTTATGCAGCTTAGCGTTGTTGTTCGACTTAGAATTCATCCTCAAATCATTCCATTGCTTTGGTGGTTTATTTCGGTTCTTCTATGAGGCTATTTTTATGGATTTAAACAGTTATAACAATTTAGTGCCTGGTAAAAAATGTGTTCATTATTTAAATTATTCTACATGCTGTATCAGGTACGAAGAGCCTAATTCTGAGGGAACTTTCGGATCGACATCCTGTTACTCTGAAAGCGAAAGATTTTTTGAATTACATTCAATACCCGAAATTTCCCGTTTTGTAAAGCGTGTGGTGATAAAAGATGTAAAACTTGCCCTAATTGACAAAAAGTATAACGATAGTTCCAAATCTGTTTGTAAAATTAAGAATGTTATTTATATGTTAACCTGTGGTTTTTGTAATATGAAATATGTTGGACAAACCAGTAATTCACTTAATATTCGAATTAATCAGCACCGTTCAGATGTAAACAGTAATAAAATTTTCAATAACCTGAAAATTTTACTTAAATTGAATCATTTTAGAGAACATAATTTAAACAGTGCCAATAATTTTAACGATGAAATCGGATAAAAAACATAATTTTAACAGTGCCAAAATTATTATTTGAGATATAGTAGAAGATTTAGATTTAAGACTACAAAAAGAAAGATGCTTATATTTTTATAAAAAACAATTTTGCCGTATAGGCTACACGATACCTTCCAACATACACGGATTAACTTTAATAACTCCTCAACTTATTCACTTTTTCATATTAAGGATAAGCGTACAAATCGAGGTAAGCGGAGATCAAGAAGTAATAAGAACTCTCTTTATAGTGAAAAATTTAATGTTAATTTCATTTCCAATGAGGAAAAAGATTTTAATGAACATTATAATATTAAATCAATGAAAGATTTTTTTTTCTCTCTTAAGAATAATGATGTATATAAGCTTCAAAATCGTATTATCAACTTTCCTTTTATTAGTATACTATTCAAAATTCCTTGCTTCGATCTTGTAAAAGCTGAAATGAGTAAAATTTAAACAAATAAAAAGAAAAAATTTAGAGTAATGTATAATAATAATGAGTAAAATAGACAATTTATCTTTAGTTATCAACTTTCAAAGCCATATTTTCGGTAAAATAAATTTTACTAATATTTTTAAAAACTTTAAATAATTATTTCCATTAAAAGATTTTAACTTAATTAAGGCGACAAGGGACTTTCAAATTTTTTTTTTAAAATTATCAAGGGATTTGCTTGAAATTTTCAGAATACATTTATATCGTTAAAAACAATTTTTATTCAAAATTTCAAAAAAATATTTCAAAATTTACGAAATTTAAAAATTTAAATTTTTGAATTTTTTATGTTTTTTTTTATATTACTCCTCGCGTCTGAAATTTTGTCAAAATGACAAAATTCTTTTAAAATATTGCATATTAGGTAATATTGAAAAAATTGTTGGGAGTACTTTTTTTATTTTTTATTATGGAAACAAATAACATTAAAAAAACAGTGAAAAACCTACATTTTTAGGAAAAAATCATCATACAAGAAACTTTTCCAACAAAATGTTAATGATATTCATAAATATATAGCATTAAATTTTCAGGTCAATAGAATGAAAATTCATTACGCTGGAACAGTTTGAAAATTGTAAATTTGTCAAAAACGACATTTTGAGAAAAATGACTTTTACTACTTTTTCATTGCAAATTTTACTTCTGAACAAATATTTCTTGTTTTTAATATAAATACCTATAAATATTTTCTAATGAACTAGTTTAATTATATACTTAAATTTTTTTAAAAAATAATAACAAAATAATCAACTAATTTTAAACGAAACTAATTTTAACAGTTATCTGCAGACAAAAAAAGGTAAACAAAGGGGCGTGGTCAAAACTGAAATGGCCATAACTTCTTCAATTTTGCTCTTATTCCAGAATTTTCTTTTTTTAAATTTTCAGTAAAATGCCTAGATTTCAAAATTATAAAATGTAAAATATCGATTTTTTGACAAATTTTTGCTTCTTTGAAAGTCCCTTGTCACCTTAAAAGCTTTAAATATGATAAATCTCTTGGGAGAACTATATTAAATTATAATGATATTAGCAGAAGTTTAGGGAGGATAAATGTATCCGATTATGAATGTCACTATGAAGAAGAGAAATATTTTGATTTTGCTGAAAAACATCATAAACATATTATTACTGGCAATTTAAATATTATCGAGAGCTTATTATAGAAAATTTAATCATAAAAGAACAAAATTTAGACCCATTTAACATAGATCAATTAATAAAATGTTAAGATACTTTCTTAATGATCTCTATAGTTTTTGTTTAAAGATATCAAACAGTTTCTCTCAACCTGTAGGTATGTTAACAAAATGGAAATTGTTTATTATTACTTTAAAAATTTTATTTTGAATAATAAAGAAAATAGGAATAACAGTATCAATTCAACAAATTTTTCTAAAATTGTTCAATCAATTAAGCAACTACCAAACAATTTTAAAAATTACCCCCTTAGACAAAGCTAACAATAATTATGCAATCTTCTGTAAAAAAATTTATGCTGAATACGGAGTTAAATAATAGTAAAAATTTTAAGCTTAGCAATTTAAATAATAATATTGTCATTAAAAACATTTTAGCTTTATATAAGAGGTTAAAAATAAAAATAAGCAATATACAATTTCCTTACTTAATTATCTATCCTAAATTTCATGAAATTCTTATAAAATTTCGAACAATCACACGTGGGTCTAATACTTACCAAGCTGAACCTGGCCCCATTTTCTCTAACTACTTAAATAAAATTTTTAACAATATTATTAAAGATGGTTTTTCTTGGTTTATCACTAATAATCAACTGATTTTGGAATTTATTAAGCATAATAAAATTAATTCTATTGCGACATTTGATTCCCAGGATCCTTTCAATAGCATTCCCCTTTCTAAACTAACAGATATCCTTTTGAATTATTACAATGATTTTAAAAATATCTTTAATTGCGATTTTAATTATTGGGAAATTCTAATTAATTTTTATCTTTTTAATAATTATCTTTACAATGGAAAAGATTTTTTTCTTCAAATTGATGGAATAAAATAAAGATCTAATTTTTCATCTCTCTCAGATCACTTATTTTTGCATTATTATGAAAAAAATTATACTCTTAATATTAAATTTGTTTTTAGATTTATTGATGATTTAATTATCTTTAATTTTTAAGATTATACAATTTTATTAAATAATATTTTCCCCGAGGAATTAATCCTGCTTAGTAATAATTAATTCTCGCCCTCTCTCTAATTATCTTTCTCTCGCTCTCTTTCTCTTTCACGCAATTTTGATGTATAGCGAACCCCTTCTTTGGTAGCCGCCCGACGAACAGCAATAATAATATAAATACAGTGAAACCTCCTGTTATGGACACTCCTGCAAAACGGACGCCTCTCAATACGGACATATTTTTAATTCCCCGGGAATCTTCTATGAATAAACCATTACGTACATTCTCCGCAAAGCGGACACTCCCGTAACCGGACGCGGACAGTCATTTTGGTCCTGAAACGTTGCTTTTTATCTCTACAAACCGGACACTACTTTTTCTAAATAAATTGCAAGCTAAAAAAATTCAACTTTTCACCATTTTTAAAGCATGTAAATAAAACTTTTTGCCTTATCCATAACTAAAAATATTGTTAAGCTATTTCACCAGCGAAAAATCAATCTTTCTCCTGTCACCTTGCCTTATCTTTGTAAAGAAAGGAGAGAAAATGGTACTGCACTCCTGAAATAATTCTGACATCGGCATCTTTTGATCTTTTCATCTGGACCACACAGGTTATGAGACCCCTCAAGTTGAAATTGCTTTTCTCAATGCTTCTTCCCCATTGAAAATTTCTTTAATTTTCTTATCAATTTGAAGACTGTATTTAACACAACTGGGGTAAAAAAAGAAAACAGAAGTATAATCTTTGAGATGTTTATATAAATGAAACATTTATTCAGACACTTGATAGCTGATCAATTGTGAATAATCATCTCCATAGGTCCTCATGACTTACAGGTATGCATTACTTTTTTTACTGTGAATCATAAGAGGTTTATTTTCCAAGAAGGTATTAACCATGTTCCCTATCAAATGATAAGTAGGTGTAAGGGGATGTGAACCTAATAATTGAAACGGACTGAGGACAGTACGCTCCTATTTGGTATCATATGTCTAACTTGAGTATCTATGCTAATAGGAAAATTATATTTATTTATCTGTGGCTACATCCAGAATTCTGTATTTATATCAAACTTCTTTATATATTCTTTTTTATCTTTCTTATTGTTTAAATAAATATTCTTGTAGATATTTACAGTATCCTTGTAGATATTATTTAATAATTTCTACATCTTTGAGAATATTCAAAAAACAATTTACGGTGTTAAATTTCGTTATTAGGGTACCCTTCCCGTAAACGGACAACTCTCATAAACGGACAAATTTTTTGGTCCCATGAATGTCCGCTTAACGGAGGTTTCACTGTATTGCATACATAATAATATTAAGACAAATGTGGCAGGCAATACCTATAAATTTAGGTTAAAATAAAGTATATTTTACAAGAGAAAACACATTTATGGTTTTTATTGATTTAATGCTCATGACAATCAAATGATATAAAAATTAATGTGGTAAAGATGGATCTGTCATGTGATTTTTCTGCCTATAAAATTTTTTGACATCAATGAAAAACTGCTAAAGCTTTATATATATATATATACACACAAATTAACATGAAAAACAGGAATAAAATAAAAAACTAAATGGTAGAGAAACAAGAATGGTAAAAGCAAATAGTCGTTATCAAGACACATCTATTGCTATAAATGCGATATTTCTGAATAAAGAATAATTATCCTAAGATAAAAATTATTCTTTATATGTGTCGATATCGCAAAAAACCTTATGTTGTAAAAAATCATGAAATAAAAGAAAAATTTAAAAAGAAATCAAACTTACCGGCGTGAATTAAAACGCGGTTTAGGTTTAAAAGTACAATAATAAAACAGTTAACAAAAATCGCGAAGATGTAAAATATTGGAAGTTGTGCTTATAGCTTGAATCGAATAAAATAAAATTAAAAAAAATATATATTTGATCGAAGAAGAAGAAAAAAATTTTTTAGGTCAAATATTAGTGCTGCCATCTATGAGAAACAATTAGTAAAAATGTAATAAAATTGAAATAATAATAAAATTTTTCTAACGGATTAATTAAATTAGCAGACTAAAAAAAATCATTATATAGGGAAATTAATTTAAAAGTCAGTCTGTCAGGATAGAAAGCCGTTTATAGACTTATCCTTCATTCATAAATCCTTACATAATTTTACAGAATACACATATCCATCCTTCATAGGATGACTTATTTAAAAATCAGAGCCTGCATACAGGAATAGAAAACCGTTTATAGGTTTTATCCTTCATTCATACAACCTTACATAATTTTAAAGTATACACGTATCACCTGCATTCATTTGGGGTGGTTCTTTACGAACCAGAGCCCATTCCACTTATACAAAAATTGTAAATAAGTAAAAAAAATAAATAAATAAACTGTTTATTATACTGGACAATTAAAATTAAATTAATTTTAAGAGGCTACAAATATTAAAAAGTAACTAAAAATATTTAACTAATCCAGTATAAAAGCTCATACATCCAAACTAATCCGTCCAGTGGCTTTAGGAATAGCTTATCATAGTTAGTTCCTACCTTGAAAAAATTAGAGCTTATTCTTAAAACAGAAAAATTAAATAAAGATTAAAAATTAATGTACCAAGTTTTTTAAGATATTTTCAAAATAGAATTTAAGAAATGAACTAGGAAAATGGCTATTAATTAAATCGTTTTTATATATATCAGTATCTAATAAAAACTCGTTATAGTTAGAATTATTCCTGTAAAATCTATGAATTTGATTGGCAATAATATTAGAAAAAACCTTATTGGCTAAGTTAGAGTTAAAATCTATTCATTTTTTAACTGGAAATTTAAAATCATTTCTTTTGTTCTTTTTTTTATCTGCATTAATATTAAGAGTCAAATCTGAAAAATTTGCTGAAGAATTACTATTATTTGTTTTATTAAGAATTAATTCATTTGGATAAATATGTTTTGCTAGAATATCGAAATCATTAAAATTAATAACTAATAGATCATCAATGAATCTGAGAAAGAGAGAATCAATTGGAAGATTAACATGTGATTTTACAAATCTATATTCTTGTAGAAAAAGAAAAATATTGCAGATGTTAGTACTAAAATTATTTCCCATGGGAATACCATTAATTTGTTGAAAAAGGTGGTCACTGAAAAGAATATAATTGTTGTTAAGGACTAGAAAGTTCCAGTTATCTTCATTAATAATATCACTGAGATTAAACATGCTATGAATTTGAAGAAGGTCATCATGAATTTTATTAGTTGGAAGGGAAGTATAGAGGTTTTCGACATCAAAACAGTGAATTGAATCTACATTTTTTAAAGTTTTTAGTGTATTTAAAACCTGAATGCTATTTTTAATATTCCAATTTAAATAGTTATTATTTTTAGTAGGTTTATTAATATATATATATATATATATATATATATATATATATATATATATATATATATATATTTAAAATTTTAATATTTAATATTTTTAAAATTTTTACTTATTTTCGGTATAGATATAAGAATACTAAATGGGATTCTACAAAGAATCAGATTTTCGAATCCATGCAAACTTTTTTTCAAAAAAGTTCAAGAAATGTATGTAAATCATTTTAAAATTTTTTTTAAATTGCTCTATTTAGAAGGGATTAAAAAATCCCTTTAGATAGTTAAAATAGTTAGATAGTTTTTTTTAAATTATGAATTATGAGAACGTCATCGTTCCGTCTTCCCCTCTTTCAGCCATTTTCTTCTTCTTTTTTATGGTTTTCACTGGGATCATATGATAAACTCTAAGAAAGTTCCATGATGAGTATCTATGGAAACTATTCTAGGAGGTTTAGAAAATGATGGAAAGCGACTTAGCTTTGACGATGAGGTGAAAGATGATTCTCAAATGCTCCTTAAGGACATTAAGGCAGCTGGTATGACTTGGGAACACGATAACTGTCACAGCATATACAAAATATGTAGCTCTAAAATGTCAAATAATGAAATAAGTGGAAAACTTAGAAAAGTTATCAACCTTTAAATAATATTAAAAAAATATTGATTTTAGCTTGTTTTCTTTTAAATGAAATAAATTATTTAAAATTTATTTTGTAATAAAAGAGAAAAAATTTTTTTCATCCACTTGAAATAATAAATAATGCCTAAATTATAATGTTATATTTTTGAAAAAATATAATAATAAGAACAGAATAATAATAATTTTTATTAGTTTTTTTCCTATTACATATTATTTCTAATTGTATTTGCTAATTATTTGTCGTATCCAATCTGCTTTATCAGTCACGCTGGAGAATACAACTTTTGTTCCTTTCACTTAGCAAAGACCACTAAACATATTTGTAGGAAATCCGAAGCTTGTCGCTCCCATCAACCACCATTTACTACCAAGTTTACAAACTAAAGGGCCACCACTATCACCCTAAAAATAAAAATAAATATTTATTACTTACTTAAAGTGAGAAAAAAATACAACAATATATATATACTAGAAATTTACTTTTTTACTTTACCAAAAATAAATTAAATACTACATTGTTTTGATTTTTATAAACTTTTTTTCTTATACTGGGTTAATTATTTTAACGTTCTGTATAATATATTTTTTCTTCAAGTGATTTTCTTAATAGATGCCAGCACTAAATTTTAAATTGCCATATTTTGACCAATTATCTTATGCAATACCAGCTAAAAGATCACAGTTTATTATTTTTTTCTTCTAAGCAATTTTGTTAACTGTTAGATTAGTCAGTCTTATTTTGACGCATTTTTTATTTTACTTTATATGGGTAATTTTATTTCATTTTTTTTTTCTTCTTTCATTTTAAACTCATTTACAATTACGTTATTACTTTTTTTAAGGCGTTGTAAAGAATAATTTTTTATCTAAGCTTAACTGCTTTTATTTCGAAATTCCTGTGCTGTAGAGAACCTTGATAATTTATCCCATAAGGATTTTATTATTTTTCTAATTCTGTTATGTTTTTAATTATATATATATATATATATACAGACAATTATATCAGCAAAAAGGGTCTCGCAATGGACTGATCGCTTAGACACGGCTCCCAGCAGATCACCGAAGTCAAGCATCACTAGCTGCGGTCAGTGTGCGGGTGGGTGACCACTTGGATCAGTCTAAATAGGGACCGAGGATGTGCGGTATTGGTATATTGGATGTGCGGTTAAACAGTTCTACTGTAAAGTGCTCGACTTCGCTTGCAGGTCGTCGGGCTACCAAAGCAAGGGTGCCATCCCCCCTGCAGAGGATGATGGCATGTCTTCGGATCCTCCTCAGGGAAGTTTCCCAGACCGTCGCCAATAGCCCATTGTGCAGCTCCAGTGGGACGTAAATGTGGGACGCAACTACAGTGGGACGCAACTACAACAATCAGCAAAAAAGAGATCTTTCTAATATTGTATCAATATAGCTATTGTGAGTTGATAGGGAGATTATATCTTCTTCTTCCGGTTTTTGATTCAAATTTCTTTAATTTTTTTAAATTTTATTTTATTCCATTTAACAATTTTCTTCTTCCCTTTTTCATTATTCCGTAATTTTTTTCCATATTTTTCTCTATATTTTGAACTTATAAATAAAACTTATTAATATTCTTAATTTTCCTCATTTATCTCCTTCTTATCCTTTTTGTATTTATTTATTGTGCTATATATATATATATATATATATATATATATATATATATATATATATATATATATATATATATATATATATATATATATATATATATATATATATATATATATATATATATATATATATATATATATATATATATATATATACAAGGATCCATATATATATATATATATATATATATATATATATATATATATATATATATATATATATATATATATATATATATATATATATATATATATACAAGGATCCCTGAGGAGGATCCGAAGACATGCCATCACAATTTTGATCCTCTGCAGAGAGGATGGCACCCCTGCTTCGGTAGCCCGACGACCTGCAAGCGAATTCGAGCACTTTACAGTAGAACTGTTTAACGAGGACTAATACCGCACATCCTCGGTCCCCATTTAGACTGATCCAAGTGGTCACCCATCCGCACACTGACCGCAGCTAGTGATGCATGACTTCGGTGATCTGCTGGGAACCGTGTCTTAACGATCAGTCCACTGCGAGACCCTTTTAGCTGATATAATTGTGTATATATATATATATATATAATTAAAAACATAACAGAATTGGAAATATAATAAAAACTTTAAGGGATAAATTATCAAGGTGTTCTACAGCACAGGAATTTCGAAATAAAAGCAGTTTTGCTTAGATAAAAAATTATTCTTTACAACGCCTTAAAAAAAGTAATAACGTAATTGTAAATGAGTATAAAATGAAAGACGAAAAAAAAAGGAAATAAAATTACGCGTATAAAGTAAAATAAAAAATACGTCAAAATGAGATTGACTAATCTAACAGTTAACTAAATTGCTTAGAAGACAAAATATATATATATATATATATATATATATATATATATATATATATATATATATATATATATATATATATATATATATATATATATCGTCTTTAATAAGTATATACTTACATGGCACGGTGACTGGTGGGCTTTAGCCACACATACTTGTGTTTGTACATTGTGAGAACAATTTTCTTTAGACATAACGATTTGCTCTGTTTGTTTCAACACATCAGAAAAGCCGGTACCTAGAAAGATGTCTCTGAAAAGTGATTTTAAAAAAGAGCACAATTTTGATATTTCCTATCTTTTCTTAAAAATTTAGAGAGATTGGAAAACAAAATTATTTGTTCCTCCAAAGTAGATTTCTTTTGGATTCTTTTAAAAAATTAATTATGTTTAAAAGAGTTTTTCAAAATTTGAATGTCGAATTATTAATTTTCGGAAGCATTCACATTTTAAATTGTTATGGGAAGTATTTCCTCTCTTTGTGTGTTTCTCAATTTTTTTAAAAATCAAATATCCAACATACAAGCATCGAAATAATTAATACTTTAAGCCATAAGAAATGTTGTTTTGTTTATTTTTTCCTGAAATTATGCATATTTCTACCAACAGTATTGTGGTTTGGTTGCTGTTTTAATAAAAGAAAAGAATTTCCATTGGTTGTTAAAATAATAAACATGTTCAAGTTTGAAAAATATATCAAAATATTTTCGCTTTTATAGGTTGTCGTAGAAAATCGGACAAATCTTGATTATTCCGCCGCGTTGTCATTGAAACCTTTAGCTTCATTCATTGCGTTAATGCTGCGTAGCATACTATTTACATTTTATGCGTTGCTTAAATTTTTCTTTTTAATACTGTAGGAGCAATGTTGTTGCCAACGGTAGAAACAAATTCAGTTCTTTTCCGGAATTACGTTAGAATTTAATGCATACAATTCTTTTTTGTTCGTTCAAAATGTTCGAGAAATCTTTAAATGAGAAATCAAATTTTTAATCCTTGCTTAACTAGCAGACTTTTCCTGTAAAATTCTTAAAACAGCGCCTAACTTATTTCTGTCCTTCTGCAATAGACACTGCGTGTTAAGCAGCTGTAACATAAGCTATTTTAACTTAGCGGTGAAAATACATTCTTTAACAGAAATTATTTTCATTAAAAATAAAATGTGCCGAACTAAACTGTAATGAGACATCAGGTCACCGATATTTTTCAAAAAATCAATTTGTACACATTCCCTCTTCTTTTGTTTCCTTAACTCATGGAATGTGCGAAAGTAATCTTTATCAGTTTGTCGGCCTCTTTGATCAGCACGTGAGAGGTCACTGAGCTAGTGTTCCTTAATAAAAAATATCGGGTAACATTAGGTGGACATATTTTTAAATAAACAAATAAATTTAGATTTTGGAAAGAGTTATTGGATTGTAGAAATCTGGTAGGAGTCACTGATACTTGTAAATACGTAAGAAAATTGTCTGTGTCAAATAACGAAAGGAACATTTACGCTATGTGACAACCAATCCTTAAATCTCTCGACTTTTCACGTGCTGATCTAAGGGGCCGACTGACAGATGTGGATGAATTCCTCACTTTCTAAGAATGTAGAAAACGAAAGAAGTGGAAGTGTTTATAAATTCAACTTTTTAAAAATATATGTGACCTGATGTCACAAAAAATATGTAGTATTATTGTGGGTCTGTAACGGAATTTGTATGCCCAGTCTGTAACACTAGTCAATAGACTAGAAGTCAATTATAGACTGATAGAATAGTCAATTTCACTAGAATAAAATTCCCTTGGATGGTTCTTAACCAGTTTTGCTAATTGACAACTGTAATGCGAATATCTAAAATTTGAAATAAATAATTATAAATAACTAGTGGGAGTTAGAGATTGCTACATTTTACGAAGAATAAGTCGCTTTCGTGTATCCTTTAAACTCAGATCATTTTTCTGAAAATTTTAAACTTATTTTACCTCTTGTTTCTCCCCAGCCAGTAGAATAACAAACCCAATCCGGCTGAGCCTCCCATCCAAGAGACGGCAAACAAACTGGTTGAATACCGTCCGTGTAAATTACAGGAGCATTCAATTTTATCAAGGCAATATCATGTGTAATTGACATTTGTCTCAACTAGAAAATAACGAAAAAACAAAACATTTACATTGAAGTAAGTTACGAATAAATATAATTTGCCTTATGAACGAATCTAACTTTCAAACTTACCTAACATTCTAAGATATGAATATATAAAGACATATAAATACATTCCAATGTATGAAGAATGAATGTTCACAGTTTAGAAGTCATTTTTTATTTTTATTTTTTTTTACATTTCTAGTGTTATATTGATTTTTGAATTTCTGATTTACAAGTAATAACTATTTGACCAGATGAAATATAATTTTAATATTAATTAAAATATCATAACCAAACTGATAATTAAACATGCAAGCATTCTTCTAGCCACAAACTTTCAACGCTACCACGTTTTGCCTGAATGCAAAGTTGTAAATGTGTCAGTAAATTTTCTGTTAAAGGCCAAAACTCTCATACTAATATGTTGTCTCATTTTTTGCACACGAAGTTTTTAATATAGGTGTCAAAGTACGTATTATAACGTAAACCGAACAAAGATCAACGGGGAAAAATCAATTAGAACCATTCACAAATGAAGTCAATATGTGATATATATATACATATATATATGTATATATATATATATATATATATATATATATATATATATATATATATATATATATATATATATATATATATATATATATATATATATATATATATATATATATATATATATATATATATATATTTATATATATATATATATATATATATATATATATATATATATATATATGTGTGTGTGTGTGTGTGTGTGTGTGTGTGTGTATATATATATATATGTATATATATACACCTGGAGTTCGTTGGATATCCAAAGCGGCACGGACATGATTTGCAACCAGTTCCATTTCGGAATCCACATGTGTTGCGGATACAGCACTTTTCAATGTATCCCCTATGATAAAAATTCATGCTGCTAAAATTGGAAGAGCATGGTAGCCAGGAAAACGGGCCACCACTCCCGATCCATCGGTGATCTAACACCTGATTCAAATGTTCATAAACATCATATTAAATGTTCATGTCAAAACGTAGGATCGGAAATGCACGTCTTGGTGGCATTAGTCCAGGTACCACTCTGCGAAACTCACACGTACAGGATGATCCGTGGGGAGTAGCAACTTATACTCTTTGAAGATGGTACGGGTGTGAGCTTACACGACGCAAAACATGCAGAACGCTATTCCGAGATCTTCCTCAGTAGTTGCCCATTAGATTCAAACGATTGGTATCCAACATATTATCTTCCATGATAGGAGTGCTAGTCACTCGTGTCCCGTATTCACTATGCCTATTTCTTCGTAATGATCGCACAAATTGTGATGCAAATTATTAAACAGCCTGCAGTCCGATGCGTCTATACTATTTTTCTGCTACTGATGCATTTCCCTCTGTCAATCGGTACATCATGCCAGCTCACTGTTCGTATAACGTTGCACACTCCTAAGCGAGCGATGACAGCTCAAATGACTGAGGCAATGCGGGTTTGCTTCTTCCAATCCTCTTATGAACAACACCACCTAGCGGCGAACGAAGACGTTTCCGACTTACAGGACAACGGAATAAAACTTTGTGTTTTATGTATTTCGCGACCAAAATGTTTACAATCTAGTTTATTGTAAACATTGCAAAAAATTAAGTCTTAATTAAAAAATTTTGATCTGCGCTGACTCAACTGTTAAGTCATTGAGCTGCCATAGTGAAGAATCGGCATTCGATCGCTGGTGGTGGCTTGAACGTACCCAGCATGAGATCGATGGCTATTGACTTGATTGGGGAAGTAAAGGGATTCGGTGTGTAATGCTGACCATATTGAATGTCGTTGGTCGCGAAATTGTGGAGTCTTTATCTCCCTGACCAATAAAGGGCTTTTTTTTTATTTTAAATGAAATCCTTACCTTTTCTCCCTCCAAGTCTGGATATGATATGATTTTTTCTGCTATTCGAGTTACTTCATATTTTGTTTTGTTATATTTATTGTGACTTCCAAGAACAATCCTCAAGTCTTGTGGATCGGGTTTTCTGAAAGAATTTTATTTTATGAACTAAGAAAGTGTATCTAATTTACATGTTAATCAATAAATAGAGGTTAAGGACAGAATAATACAGCTGTTTCGATATTGTGATAAATAGTTTCGAACTAAAAATTTACATTTAATGTTTAACTTGCTTAGATTATTTTTTACTTTAGTTAAACAATATTGAAAAAATAACGTTTTTATAAATCATAGTTTTAAAAAATTAATGAGCAATTATAGAAAGAAAACAATATATGTGCCAATAGTGTGAGATTTAATATTCACAGTGAAATTATCATGATATTTCTTATCTGACAATTTTCATTGTGGATCATTACAAAAATAATATTCTTTTTTTAAAAATATTGTTTTTTTTTTATAAATATCCAACTTTAAAAATCAAACTAATATTCTGTATTTGATATTTATCGTGTTCAATAACCCTGGTCAATAAACAACTTATTTTTCGTCACTAATGTTGATAATTACCTTATACTACATATTTATCGTACGACATATTCCTTATATGTCAGGGAAATATATTCCTAAATATCGTTGCGACAAAATTTAAAATTTGATATTACACCATAAGCCTATACTAAAGAATGAAATGGTTTAAAATAGAGTTGAAATTAAACGTCACCACCCTACCCTATGCACAATTTGGACACCGGTGTCACTTTAATGTATTTTTCGACACTCTACTTACAAGTAAAAATACATTGTGGTATTTTTTTAATTATTAAAATCAATCTAATCGTTGCTAACAATCAGAAATAATAACGAATTTTAATAAAATCAAAACATTTAGCTACCATGTAACAGTTTTTGAATTGTATACTAATGTTTTTGGCAGATGTAGAGGGGATATAAAAATAGATATTATTCTGCACTCAATTCAAGGGTATGGTATAAAAATATAACCGGTTATATTAATGATTTTTATTTTTTGAGAAAAGGATTAAATAAGATAAAGATTCGATAATTATAAATTAGATAATTTATTTTTTAAATATTAGGAAATATGTTATGCATATTATGCATATGTTATGCATATACAAGCTCATTGAATTTTCTCTAGAAAACTTACCCAGTGACACAATGAGCTGCTGTTACAACCCACTGTGGACTGATGAGGGACCCTCCACAAAAATGAGCATTGGGCTCTTTATAGGTGTGCTGCAATGAGACCTGCCACGGCCAACTGTTAGTCACTACTTCCGCTCCCCCAACCTGTCTGTCTGCAGAACCATAAATGGTTTTTGGTTGAATCGGTGGCTCACCACATATGTCTGATGGCATACTCACTGGTTTTCCTTCAAAATGATAAAATAAATGTACTAAATTATACTCTAATAATTTATTCTCAAAAAGGTGCGTGGTATAAAATAAAGAACTGGAAATCTACAACAATTAATAGACAGAAATGTAAAGCGTTGAACTTAAACTTACTAAACCTCTTTCTGAGTTCAACAAATTGAATAAAAAACTGCACTATATATTAGCACTTCTCACAAAATACTAATAACTTAATTAATATTTTTAAAATTTTCGATTACTAAAAATACTATCTGCAATTAAAAATATTAATAAGTTTCATTAAAATTTGAGAAACAATTTTTCGCGATTTGAAACTTTTTTGTCATGTTGACCCACATAAATAGTAAGATAAGGAAATAAAAGCATTTTTAGAGTTCAAATAAAACTTATTTAAAATAATTCCTCAACAACATATCTCACTCAATAATTATTCAATCAAAATGAATTACAAACTGAAGTCTCAAAAATGAAACAATTAAGTTACAATATTGAACCTGACTTAAATCACAATAAGAATGAGAATCAGAGCAAACAAGTATCAGAATCAGAAATCTTGTTTCGAACAAACACGCTTTCATAGAAAATTTTTTAAATGAAACTTACCCGAATTTGCCAAAAATAAAGAGGAAACAATTTCTCATGATTCATTTACTAATTTTTTTGTTTTTTTAGCATATACTTTCATGGAAAAAATTTATTTTATATTCATCGGTTAGGAAAAATTTTCAATAAAATAACTGTATAACAAAAATGTATTCCAACGAAAATATTTAACAATTTGTAAAAATGTGTAAATTAATTTTTTTTCCAACAGGGGTTGTTGCAAAAATTTCGTCTTTTAAAGTAAACGGTGATACAAAAAAGAGTGGGAACCGGAACCAGTGGTCTGTACTCTTCATCGAACGTTCGTGATTTTGACTAGCATTTCTGTTATGCAATCAATGTAAAATTCGGTTCAATGCTGGTTTCAAAACAGGGGACATTTCAAAACTTAAAGTAAGTTATGGACTCTGCTTATTCTATTGTTTGTTTGTATTGTTAGACTTTTAATTAGAGAGTTATACAAGCTTTCAAGTTACAAATTAGGTACAGTTTTTTTTCTCGTTCTTTGGTTTATACTTTGAGGTAAGGACATACCGCACTTTTCTTCATCAGTTCCATCACCGCAGTCATCTACTCCATCACATTTTTTCTCGGTGGGATAACATTTTCGATTTCTGCAACTACCTTCTTTACTGCTGCAGAGTTCTAAAATAATAAGGGCATTCGCTTATAAGACGAAGAGAAAAAATTTTCATGATTCAAAATTGAAAATTACCAAATTAAATTAAAATAAAAATTATTTTTTTCATAAAATAAGCTTAGCCTCTTCCTTCTCTCTCCCGTAAAAATGACGGGGTGAGGTTTCGCCCTCTATTTCTCGCTCCCGAGAAATTTCCGGGCTGGAGTGTTCAGTAGTAACGCGCCAATAAGAATAAAACTAATTCATTTCTTTTGCCCGGAAAACATTTCATTTCTCAGTTTACAAACCAGATGGCAGTAGCAGGATATTTTTAAGGTAATTGTAGATAGTTAGTTTATTTTAAACTAGATGTCAGCACTAATCAAATAAGTAATACAAATGCAAAAGCCAAAAAAAATAGGCACTTTTATGACCGTTTTCTTGAAAATTAACTGATCGTTAAGGGGTTAAATAAAGGATCAAAGTTTACCTACATTTAAGTGAATTTAGTAATTTAATAGCCAATTTTTTGTAAATTTCCACCGTTTTCATTCCGTCTTTCATGTGTCTTCTTTCCTGCTTTATTTAGAGTGGCATTGAAGACAAATGCAATTAGTTGAAACCTGGGCAAGATGGACCGCTTAAGGAAACTTGGTTTAAAAAATAGTAAACTAGAGCAATTTTATATCTTTTATATTATAAACATATAGTGGGAACATTCCTCTTACATATCTCAAACAGAAAATAAATAAATAATAAAGTTCAATAATAATAACTTAACATAAACAAGAAAAGAACATTGTCCCATCTTTCCCGGGCTACCCGGGCAAAATAGGACACATAATTATATTTTAAAAATCACAGAAATTAATGTCAGAATAAAAGAATAATAGACAAAAAACATTTCTAAACATCACAGTTACTGCATAAGAAGCAGCCAAAACCGGAATAATCACTCCACGCTTCATGAGCCCATTCTAAGCAATCTGAACATTGAATCCAGTCTTCAGTAACAGTAAGTTATATTCGCTAGTTTATATATTTTTTTGTTAATATTACCTTATTTTTTATGCTTTTTGCCAAATCCGAAGAGTTTAATTTTTATTTTACACTTTTATTCCACTTTGACTGTCCCATCTTTCCCGGTCCATCTTGCCCGGATAGTATATTTCTTTAAAAAAATTATCTGCAAATTTTTTTAAGCAAATAGATTTTAATTTTCACTACTCATTATGTTTGTACAATAATAACACTACAGTGCCGCAAGTTTGAAAAATTTATTGCAATGCATTAAACAAATAATAACAGCATACAAACTTTAAAAAATATTTTAACACGTTGTAAGACAAACAAAACAATGCTTGCATTTCGGTAACACCTTGTGAACTAATGAAAAAACTTGTGCGTATTGAGAACAACAATATTTTCTTTCTGAAAAAGCACTTTAGATGTCGTCACCGTGATACGCATAGAAGAAAGCGATGTCCCGTCTTGCCCGGGTGTCCCGTTTTACCCGGGTGTCTCATTTTGCCCGTGCTTCCTCTATCTCTTTCTATTTTAAAAAAAAATCAATTAAACAGAGTTTTCAAGCTCTAACTTAACTCGGGGTCGAACATTTAGAAAATCCATGCTTTCTTACATCACAAACGGGTGTCTCAAAATGATGCATTAAGAAAATATATATATATCTAACTAGATTTGCTGAGACAGTGGCACATTTCTGCCTAACACAAAATTTATCAAGAATTTTTATTCTTCTTACCTATGTTAGGTGAGGATTCGTATTGAAGACGAAATCCTCTTCCGGCCACCATTTCATCGGAGAGGAAAAGAAGCCTAATCTCGCTCTCACCTGAATTTGAGAGGATAGGCCTTGGAATCAGATCGCCACAGTACTCTCCCAAAACGCTCTCTTTGTCTTTCCCGTACAAAACCAATTTGTCATGACCGCAGCTACCAGTAGGTTCAATATCTAGGTCCTTAAATGTTATTTTAATTCTCTAGAAAGAAAATGAGAAACAATGCAGTTTTAAATTTGTTTTTCAAGTAGAGGATGAACAAAGTAATGAAGGGGAGGGCGTTTTACTCATTCTCCACTAACGCTGCGTTGCATTTGTGCAAAACTCAGTAGGGGAGAGTGGGGTCAATTGTAACATTTTTTACTTAACTATTTTTAACTAACAAAAAATCCAATATATTATTAGTAGTAATTGACAGACGAGTAAAGTAGACTATCCTCTACTAGAAAAAAAACTAAATACCTTATTTTAAATGTTATTATATTATTATTAACAATTTTTGACAGTCGTGCACTTGTTACAAGTGTCCCCACTTACGGGGTCAATTGTAACAGTTCATAAATTCAACTAAAACATAGTTAATTATACATATTATCAAAGTTGCGATACATTTTTTTATTGATCAAAATAGTAGTGACAATTTAGGAGTAAAAATAATAATGAGCAGAGACCCAAAGGGTTAAACTTTTAACTTTAAGGGGTTAAAAATTTCAGTTTATGCTGTGAAAGGTGACTAATAAAATAATGCACATGCAACATACTATAAATGAGATAGGAAAATATTGGTATTTCTTAAAGAGTTAAGTAATGGTTTGTAAACATAAGATTATTTTTCAGCTGTTACAATCGTCCCTTTACTTATTGTTACAATCGTCCCCAAGACGCCATTTCAGCTTCATTTGTTAAAAACAATGCTAGTTAATTAACAAAACTAATCTTTTTTTTATTGAAATGTTAATTAAGGTGTCCACTTACATATTCGGTTAATAATTTTTATTTGTTTAAACAAAATTACTTTGATACAATATAATATTCTAATACCAAAAAAAGTACTTACGTAGCGTGAAAATATCTTTTGTGTTGTAACTCGTTCAAAAGTACATGAAAATGGTTGCCAGCAGGAGTGTACATGTAGATTTATTAAATACACCTTGTGCGCCCCCTAGGAACCAAATCTAGAACCCGACACTCGAAATTTTTGCTCTGTTACAATCGTGCCCTGTTACAATTGACCCCACTCTCCCCTACATAAATGCAAAATGAGGAATAAGCGCTAAAACTTAGTTGATAATTTCTGTTGGGACTACCACTTCTGTTTTAAAAAAGATTGCAAAAGCATAATTTCAGTTCATAACATAACTCTTTGTATCATTAATATATCTTGGTGAACACGAATATCTTTAATCAAATTTAAAAGACTAAGTAAATGTGTCATCAGATTTATGTTTTTGAAAAAGTGAGCAAGAGAGAGATATAATTTTGTCGGTTAATAAGCTAATTTTGAATTTATAAAAAATAATTGTTAAGTATATTTTTAGAGCATTTAACTTTTGTCAAGGAAAAGCATTAAAAAATGTGTCTCATAATATGTCTTAAATAAATTTTATAAAAAAATTTAAGATTTAGAAGAAAAAAAATTTAAAAAACCTTGAGTTCACATTAATATAAATTAAAGCATTGATAATGAATCTTCCGAAAATATCTAAGATTCTTGTAAGATCTCAAAAGAACTAGCTAGCCTTTCTTCCAAATTAAATAATATTCATAGTTTTATTTTTTTCTAAGTTTCAAATTATGTATTTCAATTAAAGATACAAATATATTCATTTTTTAATCAGGATAGTACTTATATTTGAGTTAAAAATAGTTCTGATGGAATACATCTGTAACTCAAGCTAATGCGAATATATTTGTGACACAGATACCTTTTTCCCGAACTCAAACGTTCTGAAGTTACTTCTCCACTTAAAAATTCTTAACCGAGTAAGGAGACAGGGAAAGATCATTGAAAGAAGGATTTATAGTTAATACTTAATTTTAAAAGACCACTTAGTTCTAAAAAATGAAATAGTAAGGTATAATACCAATAGTTCAGTTAATAGGTACTTTAAAGCTAAGTAGATTAATTAGTAAATTGTAATTGTTGATTAGTAAATTGAGCTATACTTACATATCCTGCAGGTGCTCTAATTCTGTATTCACACCAAAGTTTGTCTGGATATGATCCTTCATCATAGAAAGGACTTTTGACTTCTCCGATATTGGTTGCATCATGTTCGTATAGCTCATGGCATTGGAAATTTCTGTTTCCACTACTAAATGCTGAAAGGCAGTAATGATTATTTTGAATAATTACACTAAACTTTGTTTTCTTCTTTTAAAATTTTTTTTAAATGTTGCGAGGTAATTTGCTAATTTTTATTGAAAAATAAAAATTGTTAAGCTATCGAAACATAAATTATTTTGGTCGTAAAACTTAATTGTGACAAATGAAAATGGAGAGATTCGGTATTAGCGTACTGATGAGTCGCATTTTTCTTCTCCCTACTTCAATCGGATTTTTCTTTTTACAAATTCCAATTTGACAAAATTTGTTTTGTGTTCGCCTATTCTAAAGTGGCAAAACGCACAAACGCAGCAGATCTACACAAACCAGGAAATATGCACAAAGCTAAAAGAACGAAAATAAATAAATAGAAATTTCAGAAACTATTTTTCAAGATTTAAAAAGAGTAAAGCATATTATTTTTATACTAAAAATATAAATGATATGACTAAAATAATAATGATAAAATAAACATTAAGTGTTTCACTTACGAGAGGCGTGGGGGATTTTTAAAAGCTAAAGTTTAGTATGAGTGATGTGTTCTGGATATTTTGTTGCAAGTCTGACAAAAACGAAAATGTATTCTTCACTTTATTCCATTTAAAAATCGTAAATTTGAAACTTTTATTATTTAGTCGTTTTCTTCATTTTAGTTTTGTATCTGTTAGTTTGTAGGAAAGTGGTCAGAATTTTAATTGTGGATAAAACGGTGATAAATTTCGCTTGTACCATTTACGACCAACTGTATTTTGTATTGGAATCAAGTCTCAGAATTCCAGTTAAAATTTGAGAATTCTAGTTAGTCAGAAAGTTGTTGAAATTTTGATCGATAAGTTTGACAGTAAATTGGGGTACACATTCTGCTTGTAACCATCAAGAGACTATCGAAGCTAATAATGTAATTTAGCACAGAAATCCAGTTTAGATTTAGACTATCCAGATTTTCGGAAAGTATTTGAACTTTTGAGTGTCAATGGTCTTCTTTTTGTAATAATATGGAAATAAACTCTATTAGAAGCGGTCCGGTAGGGAATGAAACTTTCATCGTCATCAAATACCGAGCTTCAATGGAAATTTAAGCACTCTAGTTAATCTTATAAAAAAACAAGCAAAATTTTGATTTATGATATATTGTGGAGCGATAATATGGAAGTAAGTCGTTTTTATCGATCAAGAAATGACTGAAACTTGTATTATCATAGTCACAGAGCTCCATAAGAAATTCGTAAAATTCTGTCTGTAACGGACACTTTTGTCCGCTACAGACGGAATTTTTTGTAAGTTTCAAATATTTGAAATGAACGTTTCAAATGTACGTTTCAAACGCACATTGTCATCGAAAAGGGAGGTTTTGTAGAAATTGTAGTGCTCTAATAGCTAGTTTGAAAGGAGTCAAAATTCCAATTCACAAAATCGATAGTCACAAATACGACAGAGAGGTAATTAAAAACATAGTGAAAATAGTAATTAATTATTAATCAAACAAAGCTATATTTTTCTTCGATACATTGCAAAAAAAAATACTTTCTTGTTAGACTTGAAAATAAATCATATAAACAATTGATTTTCGCAGATATTGATAAAATTATTAAAATATAAACTCTTAGAATTTCGTCTCAAACTAAAGTACAAAAAGAAATATTCGTATAGGTTTGTATTTCTGAACTGTTCCCGATTATGGTTAATAATAACATGGGCTAATGAATAGATTATTGAAAGTATTGTTATGATTTCCCTGAATTCATGCAAGTGTCATGCTAGTTGAAGTGATCAGGCAATATGAATTAAAACTTGTTTCCTTACTAATAGTATTTTAAATTCGATCAATAGTATTAGCAATATCTTCCATTCCATTAGTTCCATTGTAGCAATATCTTTCACAACGCATGGTTTTGCTATCCCGAGATAATATTAAATTCTATAATAAATCACTTTATATTACAACTTTACATACTTTTTTATTACAACTTTAACAGACTGTGACTCCTGCACTTAGGCTTAAATTACTGTCCGGATATCACAAAAACTCTTCCAGGCAACAAATTTGTGTGTTGGCGGCTACTGTGGTTTACGAATCTCTTCGAACAGAGGTACTAAGTAAACCATTCAACTATGATTGAGGTTCAGAGAGTTATGCCATTTCTCAACCCCCCCTCTTCATTAGAAATTATTTTATTTTTATTTCCATAACAGCAGATCGTAGCAAACCTCCAGTGGAAAGGAGTTTGCACTTTTTTTTTCAAAAATCAAAAGAGAAGGCAAAAACTTACAGTTTATAAAGAAAGGAATTATCAACAAAATTTAGCTACTAGGTCAAATTATTATTATTTCAAATTAAACAAAATCAAAATATTCGAGTTATCCAAAATAAAAAAATCATGGTTTTTATTTTTGGGAAAGATTAGGAAACATTTCGTAACCTGTAGCTATATCACTTTCTTTTTCATAGCTTCAAACTCACTTCCATGGGATTTTAAAATTCATTATTTAAAGTTAAATTCTGTTTTAAGTATTATATGCACACGTATTGTCACTTATAAGCAAGTATCGGTAGTTTTAAGTGCTAATGAAATTTTGATTATTCACATATTCATAATAATTTTGATTATTCATATGAAATTACATATCACCACCACAAAACATTGATATTGGAAGATACACTTCCGGTTATTCAGGTCAGAATGCAATTTTTCTGTTCTATGAGAATACATAAATCAGTTAGATTTTTATGGATATAAAAATAAACATAAAAACAGTATGATTCATTTTAGGTTTAAATTTCATTCCACCTTTAACAATTACTATCTAGCCCTGAATATCTTACACGTTTTTATTTCCGTTATTTTAATAAAGTTCTTTTTATATTTATTTCAAATTTCATTCCGTATAATAAATGCTGTCCTAATTTTTGTTTTGTTTCAAAATTTTTATTTTTTTAAACCATCCAATGAGATTTCAATATTTCAAATTTTTTTAAATCACTACTTACCTACATATATACTTATGCATAACGAATAAATCAATACATTTATAGACAACATTTTGAAATTTAACTAACTCCCATTTAGGATAAAACATGCTACTTGAGACAACGTTGAGACAGATGGTAGAGTTCCCACTTTATCTACTGTAGATTCTAATAAAAAATATTTTCCTCCTGAAAAATGGAAGGATTATTTTAACAATATAAAATCTAAATATGCATATAATTTAAATAAACACTTTCTTTAATCATTAGTGCTGTCACACTCTTGATAGGGAGAGTTCTAAAAATGCAATATTATTTCAAGAAAATTGTGCTTTTTCCCAACATGAATTATATTTAATAATTATATAAAACGACATTTTTCAATTTCAGTATAAATCAATCATTCTTTTCAATAATGCAGCTTTTTTCTTCCTAATTTGACTCGGGCGACTAATTGTTTGCAAAGCGTAAAAACTGTACAAGCGTAAAAACAAAGCGTCTAAACTGTACAAATGATTCACAACTTTTGTTTTAGCTTGCAAACAATATATATATATATATATATATATATATATATATATATATATATATATATATATATATATATATATATATATATATATATATATATATATATATATATATATATATGTTACCGGCATTGTATATAGTGCCGGCTGTTTTGAGACAAGGAATGAAATAGGAGAAGTATTACATACTCTCCCTAGACATTGTGTATAATACCTAGGCATTCTATAGAATGACAAATGCTATTTAGACAAAGTATGAAAAAAGCGTCCTGATGAGTTTATTATGTAAATGACGTGCATTTCTCAAAAATAAAAATTTTATTTAAAAAAAATATTGAGAGTGCCTTTAAAAAAATTATTCAAAATGCGTAAAGAAAATTGAAAGTTGCTCAAAACATAATTTATGCCTTTCTTATTAAGGGAAACAAAATTTTCATATAAAAAATAAGAAATTAACTTGTTGCAACATGGCAAGCTTGAATGACATTTTGAATTACAGAATCGAATTATAAATTGCCGGTTTCTCATTTGACATTCTGTAGAATGCCTGAGAAATGTGTGACATATAAATCGCTTCATACATTGCCGGCTAAAATTTGGCATTATATACAATACCTAGACATACTATAGAATGCCGGATTTCAATCTTTACCGACAACATATATATATATATAAACATTTATTTATTTGACTCAACAACCACATATTAACAAAGCAAAATTAAATTGAAATACTCATAACGGGTAAGTATAAGCCTCAAATACAAGAAAACTTTTCTCACCAAAAATATAAATCTCCAAAATTAATCAAGTAATTCCAAAAATTGCCTCGTTCTTTTATTTTTCTTGATCACGTTATACGTTTTTTAATTGATGCTTGTATTATCCAGATACTTTTCTTAAATATTTTTAAGACTCTATAATGAGTAAAGAGGTGGATCAATTTATCACAGATTGTTTTTAATCAACCATTTTTGAGACTACTTTTCTCAAAGGAATTTTTGTTTAATTTTTTAAGCATCTCTTGAGATGCAAATTTAATATTATATCTCATAGAATTTTGCAATTTTTCGAAAATTAATGAATGCCAAACATAATACTGTAATATAGTACTGCAGATAGATTAAAGAATCCTGCTTTTATTGATCGAGGCATAAGACTTGGTAGACGACTACCACAGATATAAAGCTTTTATTTTGGATGAGAGATATCTCAAATTTATCCCAGAACAATAATAGTGTCAGTTCAAAATAGAACAGGTGCAATTAGGCAACCATAGTTCTAAACAAAAACTGATAAAATTATTTACGTTATTGAATGAACTGCTTGTTGTAAGATCATACGATTCATTTCTAAATTTTATTCATGCATTTCTTCAAATTTATATTCCATATCCATAATTTTAGTTCCAAGTGAGGCTTAAACAGAAAACAACATTTAACTTAACAGCGTACTTGTAACTTTGTCTTTGTAGCGTAAATCACGCCAACATCACGTGAAGATGCTTAGCATCTGAAATAAACACGAGCATGCGCAGTTGTTTTAATCTTACGTACGCAAGCTAACGTAAAATTGCAAAATCTCCCTATTTTCTCTTAAGTAAGTTTTACATTTTTTTCACGGGTGCATGCGCATTTCACTAGAACTGACGCATGCGCACTACAGGTGCGCATGCGCAATTACTTGAAATCTTGCGTACGGAAGCTAACGTAAATTTGCGAAATTTCCTTATTTTTTTTTTTAAATCAATGGTAATTGGATTGAAAAAAATATTTATGAAAGAAAGGCAAAATAAAAGGGAATATGGTACTAATTCATTTAGTGGAAACGTAAAAATCGCCATATTATTATTGACACTAATGATTAATTTAGATAATATATGCATGTTAGAATATCAGAAATAAACTATCTACTAGAAAGCAAAAGCAATGCAATGAATTTATTTATTTCTATAGAAGAATAGTAAGAAATTGTTATACTATCATTGACGACAATGATTCTCAATTAATATTGGTAATACGCATTCATTGAAATAAAAAAAAAAACTTATATATACTGAAACGCAAAAAAAAAATGGCGAAAAGATACTTATTCGTTCTAGGAAACCGTAAGAAATCGTCATATCATTATTGACACAAAAGCTTAATTAATATTGATAGCATGTTTGAAATAAAATAAAATTAGCTATGTGCTAAAAAGCCAAATTAACGGAGAAAAGGTTAATGGGATATTCGTTCAGGAAAACCGTAGAAGATCGCCATTCCCAGATGACGCTTAATTAATAGGTACTATTGACGGTAATATGTACTAGTGGTATATTATGGTAATCGGTGGAGTTTTCATAAGAATTCTACAACTGGTTTTTCGCAGTTTCAGAAAATATTTTTTCCTATAATGGCAAAGATGGCGCAATACATCAAAATCCTTATCAAGTTCTAATATGAATTATACTTTTATTAAAAAAGAAAAAAAAATTCTTCAGTTGGTTGCTACTAACAAACGTATTTCGCATAAAGCCTAATTGTTGAACGGCAATGTAATAAGTACGTAATATACTAACATAGGAATAAAATATTTTATTGATATGTTTGATGATTATTAAAACTGCACCTATACTATGAAGTTTTAATACCGATACTTTGAAAATAAGGGATGTCGGAGAGGTCGAAAGGGATATGAACCGGAGAAAACTACCTAATCAGAAAATGAATCCAAATTACATAAGCAAAAAGAGACAAGAAAGTAAATTAACTATTGAAACACTAAATCAAAATGGAAAAGCGCCTAAAGCAGCTGAAACCAAATTTGCTTTACTTTAATTTAGACATTCAAACAAACATTACAACAGGAAAAATTACTTGATAGTGCTAAATTTTGATTATCATGAGTTGGCTGCGAGCAATAGCATCATGCTAACTGAAGCTAAATACATTTTATATTTATTATAATGGGATCAACTAAAAAGAACAAGTTTTGCTTATTTCAATAATGAAATCACCGATAATGACAACACATAATATTAAATAAAAAAATTGAATTTATTTTAGCTGTATTAATTTATAACTTGGTAGAAGAACCAGGCAAATAGCATTTTTAGAACGAAAAAAAAATTTTTGAAAACTGAACTTTTTTATTATCAATTTATTAGAATACAGGACTAATAATTATTTGCTTTATTTTATTTACCACTGCCCAATTTGAAATAAAAATCATGCAAACATACTACATACTAATATAAATTAGTCATGTTAAGTTTAAAGTTAAAGCAAAAACAGTTTTGTTACAGTAAACATACGCATATTAATGCAACCACTTAATGATATTTTCTCTGATTCATTAATTCCCTTAAAAATGTCTCTTACCTGGTTTACCTGGTTCTTCCATTAAGCTCTTCAATTGTGTCGATACATGCTTTTCAGTTTAAAGCATTATTTCGTAGTGCTTTTCACTACTGATTTACTCCCTGCGAAGAACAGGTATTCAGCTAGTTTCCTTATAAATATGTTTTAGTGTTAAAAATTGTAGAAGATATTTGCACTATTGTTCAAGTAAACAAATTGTTTGAAAATTGTAATGAAATGCATCGCATTGCTAAAATTTTTATATTTTAATTGAAGTTTCATAACCATTGACAATGGAAGTTTTAACCGTCTCTAGTTTGCTATTAGCTAACTTTGTTACCATTTCAACGTTAAATTAAATTTATTGCCGATGGAAATTTCGACCACTTTTCGACTGGCTAGATCCCTCAAATTTTAACTGGATTTCTGTGCCTGATGCCCATTAAAGTTACAATAGATTTTTAAGTGCTGCATTTTTTCGCCATTTTATCGGAAAACATTTTTTGACTGCTTTACATAGACAAACTTACAGATTGACGGCTAAAAAGAGAAAAGAAATTCAAACTTTAAAAACTACGTTTTTCAAGTGCACTATAAAAGTAGAAAATCATTTTATTTTTGACATATCAAATATGAAAATCGTCGGGTACCCAATTTCTATCCACACCAAAAATCCGTTACCAACGTGTTTGAAATATATTTGGAACCAGAATCAATATTTCCTTATTTGAAAAACTTAGTTTTTAAAAGCATTTTATATTACATTCAAAATTTAACATGCAATGTGCTTGATATTTTATCTTTTTAACATAATCGATGTTTTTTGTTGAAGAAACTGGGGAATTTTACCGCAATGTAATCAAGATTATCTTGGATCATAATTTATTTTAAAGCTTATACATTTATTTAATACCATTGATAGTTTATAATGAGGCAGACACATTTGTTTAAATTATTGAGCATTAGGAAGTCAAAATTCCAATTATATAAAATAAAATATAATTACAATAAAATTATTATACATGCATCTCTTATTTAACTTTCCAAAAATTATGAACTTATCTTATATCTGTTTAGATTTATTTCTGTAATAAATACAATGATAAAAATTTTCAATTTTAATCATGAAACCAAAGGCTCTTGTTGCATAAATAACACATCTTTATTAGCATTTGTAAAAATAGATGTTCACTCTAGGTCAGTGCTCCCCAACCCCCGGTCCGCGGACCGGTACCGGTCCGTGGATCAAATAGTACCGGGTCGCCTGGTATCAAATGGTACCGGGCTGAAAATATCTGTGTTCCATTAAATTTTATTTATTTTAAAAAAAAGGGGGCCCCCGAAGGTAGTGACATAATTTTTAAATGTTTGCAATGTATCATTGTCTCAGGTTACCTCCAGATGGAACCGTCTCAATGCAAAGAAACAAGCTCAGGGTTCTCATTGATTTAACCCTTTAATGGGCCCTATATTTCTAGTAAAGGTAAATTATTTTTGGAATTGAAATTCTTTAAGAACAGTAACTGATATAAAAATTTTTAAAAAAACTCATTTAGTTTATAAAAATGCCATTTTTTTGGTGGTAAATATATTTAACATGACCTATTAGGAACTTACTGACTTTTATTTTTCTTCATTTATAAAATAAATTCCTTAAATGCTACAAACTTCAAAAGGAATTATGTATTTTATAACTTTTATACGTTTTTTTAAAGTGACAAATGGTTACCAATTTTATTCAAACTCACTTCAAGAAAGCTGAAGTTATTGAAAAATGGAAACCTAAATTAAAAGTGGTAAAACGTGGTGGTAAGTACACTTACCACGGCCTTCAAAAGGGTTAAAGTTCTAGTAAGTTAAAATGTTAAATCACTTTCTATTTATTTTTTGGTGTAACTGTATTTTATTTTGAAGGCGTGTTCAAATACAATTAAATTAAAGTTAATAAATCAAAATAATCAAAAATATAAACAATCAATCCCCCCCCCCCGCAGAGGGCCACGGTGAAATTATCAAACGTTGACAGGTCCGCGATGATAAAAAGGTTGGGGAACACTGCTCTAGGTGATACTTCGACTTTTTCTTTGTGAATCTAATAATCATCACATTTATATTTTATTATGAAATATACTTTGAAACTTGATTTTGAATAAAATATACTATGAAATATGCTTTTAAATTGAATTGTTAAATAAAATACATTGAAATATAATATAAGATTGCTAGAACAATGTCTCATTTGAGTATCCCTAATATTTATGTCCGCCACGCTAAAGGTTTTCACAAATAAAGTTTTTTAAAACATAGCAGAAAAGCAATTCGCGATCGCAACGAACTATAGGGGGCGTTGTTGTATGAGACGCATACCTGCGATTTCTATATGAACCGTCATTCAGTTACTCTGGAGACGTCGTTAATGTAGCGTGTAGCATTGCAACGTTCCTTCTTTAATGTGGCTTATTAAATTTAAAAAAGAAAAATGCTTGATATTCTTTCTTGTACAACCGAAAACAAAACGGTATCTCTTTTTATTAGAGAAGGAATATCCAAAACACATCGGAAAAATATTTGTACATTAACAGAAAAAAATATGTATATTCTTATAAGAGTTAAAACCTAATGACCGAGAAATAGTATTACTAAATTTAATGATATAACATGAAAGGCCCATTTAAACTTTACATTCTATAGTTTTAAGAATCATATTACTTCAAAAATTAAAATGAACAAAAAGTATACATAAGCTTCATAATTTTATGAAATTTAATTTTGTAAACAAAGTTTTTTGACAACAATTTTTATCAAAAAATTTCAAGTTTCAATAAAAATCATTATTTAGAAACGAAGAAACGTAAAATAAAGAATGCTGACGAAGCAAAAACAAAAAATCAATTCTTTTTTGTCGCCATTTTTAGTGCTACGAAAATTCGTCTTTGGGATTTGCCAAAAACAAAACAAGATGCAATTTTATTTTTTCAGGAGGGAAATATTTTACCGAAAAAGCGAAAATGTACCAATTCCCACAACATGAAACTTTATCTTGGTAAAAGTACGTTTCAAAAATGTTATTTCATTTGGAATCTTATTTATCAGAGTTCATATGGCGATATGATTGTTTTGAATCTATGCTAAACTCTATATCGGCTCATTTTCCACCGAAATCCGATCGACTATTTTGATTTTAAATAAAGTGTTTTATTTTATGAATTGTGCAAAAATTTTAAGTGTAGATTGGCGGCACTTAAAAACCGCCAAATCTGTAGCGGCGGTGGCGTTAATATGTAAGTACCGAATTTTTATTCCATACTTTTCTGAATCATATTACTTCAAACATTGGAATATACAAGAAGTATACATAAACATATAATGTTATACCATTTAATTTTTCAAAAAAAGTATTTTGAGAACAATTTTTATCAAAAAATTATAAACTAAAAAACGGAAAATAAAGAATTCTTAGGATAAAAAAACGATTTTAAGAATTCTTTACATTGAAATAAAAACTTCCATATTGTTTCTTTTTTTATTATTCTTATAGTTCTTAATCAGACGTAAAAAACCATTCTGTAGAGAACCATCATCAAATGAAAAAAAATATTTACAAGCAAATTTTTTATTGTAAAAATCATTGCACTTACCTGATTTATAATTCCCGGAGAATTCCAAAATGATAAGTTTCTTGTTTGAAAACTTTATTTTCAAATAATAGATACATAGTTTATCCCTTCATTACTTTTAGATAACATACTACACAGCAAAATTTTATAATTGATATGAATTTGAATATGTATCTTAAAAACAGAACAGCTGAATTCTAGTTGAAATGATCTATTCTTTCAAAACTAAAAAAAACTTACCAAGAAAACGATTCAAATTAATTAAAAATCAGCACAAATGGCACTATTTCAAGTAACTTGGATAATTTTTTATTGTTGTTTTCCGAATTATATGGATACAAAAATATATACTATTCTATAACGAAGAAGAATATGCTATAACTATTACAATTCTGTATGTTCTGAATTCATATTTATTCACTGGAATGACGAAAGCAATGTTGACTTCACTTTAATTCGTAATGAATTGAAGACAGAAGAAATGCATTTTACCTTAATACACACATCTGTAACAGTATCCGAAATCGGAAGTCATCAGTTGCAAGTTTGTTGATAATAGAAATAAAAAATTATTGAGGAATTTTTCTTCAAATGTTTGGCATGTTCTGTTCCTGAAAGATTTACTAATATTCTGGAGATTTTTTTCAAGTTCTTCGGCCTTTTCCTTAGGGAAATTTTGCTTCTTATTTGCTGCTAAAAAATGGCGTCTGATTCAGTCAATGACTTTGATGGAACTAAATGAAAACGTGATAAATTAATGTCTGATATTTACAGGCTCCCGCTAGACGGCGTACTCGAGCGTTGCGATCGCGAATTATCATTTCAAAGCGAAGCGTTCTATTTACGTATCGAATATGTTGCCACATTTTTAATACAAAAGTTAAACTTTTCTCCACTTTGATAAATGTAAACTAATGCGAGCCTTACAATTAAATTGTTAATTCCTTCGTATATTATTGGTTTAAGTTGTCGAAAATTAATATTTCAATTGTAAGGTTCGCATTAGCATACATTTAAAATAGTGGAGAAAAGTATATGCATTTTTTAATAGTTTTTTGAATATGGCTCTTTGAAGACGAAAAAGCATAGATTTTCTTACAAAATGACTGATAACTAAAAAACTAATCCAAATTTTTGAAAAAGAAAAAAAATACTTCTTCATTATGTCAAAACACAATTATGCGCCGAGTTTCGTGCCAGGGCGAGGCTTCTGGGGCGATATATTGTGATTAAAGACAGACAGACAAACAGACACACACGCAGCCACGTTTATTATTATGTATAGACTAGCTGTACCCGCTCACACGTTGCTGTGATTAATGATCAAATGTATACAATACATCAAAATGAAAATTAATAATAAAATTATCCCAGCATATATGTCACTTGAATATGACAAAACATAGATATACATAGTTGATGGTAGAATAAACATGTTTCTTCACTTGTGGTATTGAATAATACATCATGAAATGAAGGATATTTGATGATTGATGGTGAACTTTATCTTAGTAGTGCTTGTAAATATACAATATTTTTTGTTTTCCCATCTGGTGCAAGAACAAATAAATTTGATGGTTTTCCAACTCGTGAACACGCAACGTACAGCTGTCCATGTGAGAAGCATGGATTTATCAAATGTAATCCACATACTTGCAATGATTGTCCCTGTGCTTTGTTAATGGTCATTGCAAAGGCTAGTCGTACAGGAAACTGTAGACGTTTGAATTCAAATGGAGTATCCGTTGGTATCATGGGAATGCGTGATATTAGTTCATGTTCTCCTTGGTGTTTTCCATTTAAAATGGTTGCCTCAATTATGTTATTCATTAATTTTTTTACTGATAGCCTAGTCCCATTGCATAGTCGTGGTGGATTTATATTTCGTAGAAGGATGATTGGGGAACCAATTTTCAAAGATAAAATATGCGGTGGCATTCCTGGTAGATCCAATGAATTTAAAAATTCTATTAGATAATTAACTGATTCATCTTGATTGACAACAGTATCTATGGATTTATATGTTGTTTCTTCATCAGGTATTTCATTTTGAATTTTGCAGTTTATTAAATTCACATCAATGTTTTTGGCTGCCAATATAGCACGCTCACTAACCCATTGATTATTTTTATAATTCTGCGATAAATTTTGAAACACTTTTGCAATCAATTCATCAGTTGATTTTACAATGTGACAAAAGTTTTCTGGTAATGTAATACAGTGTGTGGATTGGTCAATTTCCATTTTACCGTTCCCAATATCTAGCAATTGTTTTGCAAATCGTTCAGAAGATTTATCTTGTTGTAATTGAATACGCATATTGGTCCTTAAAGATATTTTCTCCACATACCGCCATAACATTGATGATTTGAGACATGCATTCAATTCATCTGCTGGTGTTGAACGGGGTATGACTGGTAGAGTTTGTCTAAAATCACTAGCTAGCAAAATGAGTGCACCACCAAAGAGCTGCTCATTTCCTCTCAAATCTTTTAATGTGCGATTGAGTGCTTCCAATGATTTCTTGTGCGCCATGGTGCATTCATCCCATATTATAGTACTTAGTACTTTTCCCATCCCAGAATCTTTGCTAATATTACATGTTGGAGTTTTAATTACCTGCACATTTAATGGCAATTTCAATGCTGAATGTGCTGTTCGACCACCGTCCAAAAGAGTTGCTGCAATACCAGATGATGCAATAGCAAGTGCAATATTATTTTGTGATCTTATAGTTGCCAGAATAATTGAAATAAGAAAAGTTTTGCCAGTACCTGCAGGTGCATCTAAGAAATATAAGCCACAACTCTTGTTAGATATTGCATTTATAATTGTGTCATATGCTGTTCGTTGTTCTAATACCAGTTTCGGCAGATTAATTCGAACAAATGCTTGTAATTCATTAACATCGAAGTGCGTTTCTCGTTGTATATCACGATCGAAAATGTCATTACCAGATCTATTTGGAGCAATCATTCCCAATTCTGTCAGTGATTTGTTGGCTATTGTCAAACATACATTATCAATTAAAATCAATGCTTCATTGTATATATTTGATGTAAATTGAATGTTGGGATTAGCATTTATTCTACGCATGCGATGTAAAATGTCTTCACTCATATAGTCTTTATATTTTTCTCAAAGATCCTTTGGATTAGCCGGAAAACATGTAGTTAGTATGATGGAAAATAGTGTACGTATCTGTGGTGGTTGAGCTGTATTAGAAGCATCAGAGAGTGAAATATCCCAATGAGCATCGTTTTCTAAGAGACTTAATTTCTGGCAAGCCTCACGAAATGTAGCACACACATGGCCATTGACTGTTTTTAATTCTTGGAAAGATGTTGGTCCACGAACATTGATTAATAATAATCTCAGGTAAAAGCATTCTGCGTTATTTGGATGTACAGTGTACAGACGACCCAATAATGCATCTGTGGAATATAAATTTAGATGACCTTGTACTGCTCTACCTTGTTTACGACGCTGAAATTTTCTTGTTGATGTATTCCACGTAAAATAAGTTGGTACTTCAGAGTACAGTAGTGTCCTTGCAAAGGTATCATTTCTACATAATGTGAAAAATTCAGTTAATGTTGTTGGCGGTGGTGACATTGCTCTTACACGTACATTTTCTGATGTAAAATACACACGCTGTCCATTTTCAAGATGTACTGCTAAATGAACAACCGTTGGATATCGCTCATGAATGGAAAATGATAAAATACGTCATACAGCCTCATTGCTACTTAAGTAGCGTCCCAGTTGATATTGGGTGACTTCATCGTTAGAAGCAGTTGTATTTTCCAGTGCATACACTGCCATATCGCTTCCTTTGTTCACATATTTGCAAATATATTTTATAGCTTTCACTGAATTGCAGTACTCAACATTTATGTGCGCGTTATACGTTTTTAGTAGTAATGGAGAATATGGTACTACCCAACGATTATCAACATCAATAGCATTGTTGAGTACTTTTAGTTTAATGGATTTTCCACCATCTTCGGTTGATCGTCTTCGATAGACTGGATATCCATCATTGCCTGTAATAGTTTCAGCAAGTAAGTCTCTAGGATACCGTTTTGTGCACTTTCCATCTGACATGCATGGTGAATTATTATTTAGTGAGCCACATGGACCATGAATCATATTTTTTGAGACAATATCATGCAAATCTTTATCAATTTCAATGTCTGGTATTTCTGTAGAAATGATTTCATCAATTCTGTTAGGTGTTATCTTTTCCATCATCCATATTAAAATATGCGCATGTGGTAAACCTCTTTTTTGCCATTCAATGGAATACATCCAACAGCGCGTCTCTCCAAATACACGGTGTTTGACAATAAAATCCATTAGGGTTTTAAATTTTGTTTAAATACACGTGCAGAAATATCATGACGATCTGATGGCGATTGTCCAGTAAATAGAAGCTCCTTTATTTCATCCCATGCTGGGTTACACACACACACCAACATTTAACCCCGCGCCTATGCCCATAAAAGGGCATTTATCGGCTAATGGTTAAGGTTGGAAGACGAGACAGATAGAAAAAAGAGAGGAAAAAATAGCAAATAGAAACAAAAAAGAGAAAAAAATAAAAAGAAATATGAAAAAAAGAAGAACAAAAAAGAAGCGATTATTCTATTTGTTAGGGCATTTGATTAAAAAGTATCCAGAGCTAATTGGCCAAGTTTAGTTGTGGTTGTTGCTCAATATTGCATAATTTTGTCATTTTTTTCATGAAAATTATTTCAGGATTTCCTCGTATTCTTCTAGAAAATTAATGAGGTTGGTTGCCTTCTGTTTCAACTTTGTATTCTTACAGATGGATCTCTTCCAGGCTATGAGGAATTCTAGCTTCGGTTGTTTAAAGTGGTAGGATGTGGTAAGGGGACATTCTATTGCATAATGCCACACTGTTCCTACTCCTCCACAGGCACATGTATTGTCAGTTGCCAGGCAGAATCGCTTTAGATATGCTTTAAAGGGGCCATGCTCTGTAAAGAAGAGGATTAGCTGCCTATTCCATTCCAAAGGTTTAAATGAGACATCTGGTAAAATTTCTCTGATTAATGTGCCTGATTTCGGTTTGTGATGATGCCAGTAGTGTTGCCAGTCCTTTTTAATTTGAGTTTTAGCTTTAAACTTAATAAATGAGTGTGGAACTTTGATTTTAAAAAATTGGCCCGTATTAATTGCCTCTTTAGCTAAATTATCTGCTTGTTCGTTTCCATCGCTGTTGTTATGTGCTTTAATCCATGAGATTTGAAGGTCATTAGTATTATTAAGTATATTTTGGATGTCTTGTATAATCTGATGAGTGGTATCATAATTCTTAAGTGCTATTATTGTTGATAGGCTGTCTGACCATATTGTAGTTTGGCTTGCGATTTTTTGTTTTATGGCGTGAGTGATGGCTTCCTTTAGTGCTATTGCTTCCGCCTGGAATACTGTGTTGTAAGAACTAAGTTTCAATTGTGTGGCCGATGTAATTATGCCATCTTCATATTGAACAATTGCAGCACCCGTTCCATCAGCCTTCTTGGATCCATCTGTAAATATGTTTATTTTTCTTGTTAATCTAGCTTGTTTAATGAATATGAGATTATTTGTCTTTATGTTAAAATTCGCAGGGTGGATATCATTTAATTTAATTTTTGTCAATTTGAGTGGAGTGAAAACAGGTGCCATCTATTGTTGAAGAGAAATTTTTATTTCTGATGAGGTTGATTCTTATTGCCTCCTGCTGAAGAGTAATATGTAATGGAGGTATTGCCAGAATAACCTGCAGGGCATTTGTGGGGGATGTACGATAGGCACCAGAGATATTCAGCAGAAATTTTCTCTGGATGGTATCTAGTTTGTTTCTGGTGTGTTGTTTGGGAGTAACACACCAGGCTACAGCTGCATGGGCGATCATCCTTTCTGTGCAGGTTTTGTAAATGATTCGTCTTTGGGTTTCATTTATTCCCCATTTTCCTCCAGCTATTCTTTGTATGGCTTGAAATTGTCTGGCAGCTTTGTCTGCCTGGATGTTTAGATGGTCAGTCCAGTTGAGGTTCTCATCAAAATTGAGGCCCAGGATCCTGACCACTTTAGATCTTTTAATTTTTTGCCCGTTGAGATGTACTGATGGGCCATTCACTAGTTTGCATTTTAGTAATAAATAAGTGGTTTTATCAGTTGAAATACTTAGACTATTGTCCATTGCCCAATTGTTAAAATCATTTATTGCTTTTGTGGCCAGGATGCCTAGATCTGATTCAGAGGAAGCTGCCAAGACAAAGCTGAAGTCATCTGCAAAAGCCCTCAAACTTATTCTCGCATCATTTGGATGTTTGAGCAGAGAGAGGATGCTGTTCCAATTGTAGTTAAAGGGCTCGTCAGCTGATATATTCCATGATAAGGGTCCGCTACATGACCCCTGGGGTGCTCCTATTGTTTGGTGTTTTTGCACCGGTCCTTCTGGAGTATTGATTATAATACTTCTATTTTGAAGGAGACTCTTGAATAAATTGAATATATTGGATGGTGCTTTTATTCTGTTTAAATTCTCGAGGATGGTTTTGTGTTGGAGTGTGTCGAAAGCCCCTGCGATATCAATGGAAAGGATCATTGTATATAGTTTCAGACTTCTGCAGGTATTGACTTCCGTAATTATATTTAGGAGTGCATCATCTACAGAGGATCCTCGCCTGAATCCAAATTGGTTGGGATTAAGTAGATCATTACGTTCAATAAAATATGTTAGTCTATATGTTATTATTTTTTCTAGGAGTTTTCCTATGGTTGGGAGTAGGGTGATGGGGCGATAGTTCCTGATGTTTGTTGTATCTTTACCAGGTTTATGAAAAAGTATGAGTGAGCCTTGTTTTAACGCCCTTGGTAAGTGCTCTAGTTTAAAGCATTTCTGTATGTATTTATGTAGGATGTCTGGAAAAGCTCTGTGAATTGTCTTCAGAATTTCATTATCAATTCCATCAGGACCGGGTGCTTTCCTGGTTGGCAATGAATCAATATTTCTATCTATTTCTTCTTCAGCTATGAGAAGGTCTTTATTAGTGCTGATAGGTACAAGGTTAATTAAATCTTGTGTGACAGTTGGATATAAGGAGTTCAGGATTCCTTGGGCATTATCTTTGAAGCATGTAGCGCTTCCTAGTTGAATGAGTTCTGATGGTGGTGAACCTCTCGTGAAGACTGTTTTATATGGTTTGCCGAAGGTGGTGGTAGATTTTGTGCAAAACTTCTTCCAACAAGACCTTTTTGTTTTGTTTATTAGTTTAATATAGTTGGCTCTTGCTTGCTTAAAATTAATTTTGAAGGTATTCTTTAGGTTCTCATCTTGACATTTCTGAAATCTTTTCCTCATAGCTTGGAGTTGTTTTTTCTTTATTTGCAGCTCTTTGGTAAACCATGGTATTTTTGGTGTTATGACTTGAAGTTTTTTTTTAGAGTTTGATTGCAAGCATGCTGTATCGTGTTGATTAGGAATCCAGTAGTGTTTTCCAGGTCTTGTTTGTTGTTTGTATGTTCTATTTTGCTAATAATGTTTTTTACTGACTTTCCTAGTACTTTGTTTATTTTGAAAAGATTACCATATTGGGTTTTGAACCTCGTCAACGTATATTGTGCCCCTTTATCTGGGATTTTAAGTAGGATCCAACAGTGGTCACTTAGTGTTTCTTCTTGTAGTACGCTTCGTGTTAAGGTGTTATCTAAGGATTTATCTGTTGTTAGGATTAAGTCTGGCCATCCTTGGTAGGTGGTGTTACTGAAAGTTGGTGGGTCTGATTTGTTGTTGATTAAATATAAATTTTTCGAAGTTATAAAATTCTGTAGAGGATTTCGTCTACTATTGTTGTTGGGGTAGCCCCAGTTTCTGTGATGTGAGTTGAAGTCTCCCAGGATGATCGTTGGAAAGCGTGAAGTATTTTGTAGATGTTGTGTCAGTTCGTTGA